>NC_061489.1:21964629-22567962 GCF_022539355.2 Hippoglossus stenolepis | reverse complement strand
ATCCTGTCCGTAATGGAATCCAGATGCGAAGAGATGAGCAAACACAAGACATGGCAAAGATAGAGACATTAATTACCTTTTTTTTTTAAACGGCACATTTTCCAGGGCCTGGAATAAAAATACTCGCTGATCACATTCCCGCCCACTTTTAGGGCCAGATATGACAATTCAAACAGGGCGGGGGGGAAATATGTTGCTATATTTTCAGTTTTCCTTTTGTAGATGGCGTCTTTCATCTCCTGCTTCTAAATGTTACAGAACTAAATACGACGTGAGAGAAAAGATATTAAGGACTTTGTGGTGACATGATGAATTGAAGGTTCCTGGTTTGATCCCCGGCTCCCTCAGAGTGTATCGAAGTGTCCTTGAGCAAGACGCTGAACCCTTGACTACTCCTGGTGTTGCCTCATCAGTGTTTGAATGAAGGGCTGAAGGAGAGATACAGATACCAGTGCTGATTTGATACCAGTGCTGAATATAACGTGTTTTAACAGCTGTATGCTACTAACCCTGTATGAAGGGATGTTGTTGTATGGCCTGGCTCAGGTTAAACCGTGCATAGGGCGACTGAATGCCACAGAAACACCAAAACACATCTGTTTAGATCAACCTACCAACGTCTTATCTGTCCCTTAATAAGCAGATTTTAAACTTTTTTGTCACTCTTATGTTCATATATAATGTTTTTTTTACTAATATTGTTTCACGTGTGTTGTGTTGACATGTGTTTGTGTCTGAATCTGATTTTAATGTTTAACGTTTTACTTCAATTATTCATGTGTTGATTTTTTTAAATTATATTTGTTTTTATTATTTATAGAACATCTAGTCATAACTGAAAAAAAACACCACTTGTAATGTATGTAACGAATAAATAAGGGACAACAATTACTTCCTTTAAATAGCTTGTATCTTAAGTCTTTCATTCATACAGAACATAAACCTTGACGTTAAAAGCTGCTGACATTTAAGCTAGGTCTGGCTAACGCTAGTACTAGTACAGAAAAAGTGATTTCTGGGAGAAAAGAAAACTACAGTTGTATCAAGCTGAAACAAATACACTTTAAAGACATGATATTGGATCAGTACATATACTGTAGATCTGCGTACTCATCTGACATGTTGCATCTGAGGCATTTCCCGATGGTGGGATCAGTATCGGAACATCTCTAACATAAATTCAGTCTGTTTACCATTTGTTTGTGTTTGATTTAATGATAAAGAATTTATTATTATCCCACTGAAGTCCGGGACATTGCCAATTGATTCCCTGGGTGATGATATGGTGCATTTCCTTGTTAAAATGTGGGTTTGTAAGAGGAACAGAGCCACAGGTCATCTCCCAGAGAATCCAGTAAGATGCTCAGAAGCTACATTGTTCCCGATAACACTAGTTTGAAATCCACAGTCTTGCAAAGGGGGAGGGGGGGGAAAAAAAGAATATAGTACAATGGGCAGATGAAAGTGGAAAAAACAAGCCCACCCCCTCCACACCTGCCTGTCTTCTCCTGCCGGTATCCTCAACACCTTTCTGCGGGATTTACTTAGAATATGAAAGGATTGAAGCTACACCTGGCTTGACAGACACTGTGCTACTTTATTAAACCTCATGCGTCAAGTACGGCAGCGTATTAAAATTGAAAAAGAGAGTCAGTGAGAACCCGATTCCTCCGGATAGACAGTATGAAATCCTTGGTCAAAGCACCGTGGATCTGTCTCTCCTCGCGCCCGGCTCTCCCTCAAGCGCACAGGCCCTATTGATATTTAGATGATGCCAGCGTGGGTAGGATAGGTATTTTTATTTTTTTTTAAAGATATTGATTTTAAATTGCACATTAGGCCCATTCCACGCTTCTCGCCTTGTCTTAAAGATGGGCCACTTCTCCCTTCCCCTGGCGCCACCTTACGTGTGGGAATTTGTATGGATTTTTTGGGGCTTGTTTGCAGTGATTGGGGGAGCGAATGCAATAAGTGCTCCATTACTTACACAATCTGTGAGTGCTCAGAAAATTAGTCACCAGTGACCTCTTGGCCTCCTGCTCGTGCTCATTCGCAGTCAAAAGACCTGATGGGAATAAGAATAAAGCCGAACTAATGTGATGATGCTGTGGCGGCCACGCAGCGGTAAAGCGTTTTTCAAAAGCTGCTCTGTGGGTTAAATGAATACGATCATGTTTCTCCCAAACAAATGTACATATCTAATTAAAAAGAAAGGTAGCACTCATACATGTCAAATTAATACTTTAGACCTTATGATTATATTTCATTTCACTTTCCTCTGCTCTCTCCGAGCTTCTTTACTTTTCCACATCTGCAAACATCACTGAAAGTTTCTAAAATTGGATTCAAATTGGAGATTTTTTGGTGACCGCGTTTCATGTGTACACGTGTAAAATGTGTGACATCTGGTTAACAAGTCATATTTAGTTTGAAATTATGAGTTAACATCACCTCTGGTTCACAGTTTGGATCTAAAGAGCAGACGGTGACAGGTCAGACTCGACAGGAATATTCTATCTACCTCTCTTGTGTCTGGATGTTGTTTGTAACAGGGTTGCCCTGGATTCAAACGTTTTTTGTTTTCTGTTTTTCATTGATCATATCCCTCTATCCTGTATCAGAATGCAGATGTAACCATAGATACATCTAAATCACTATAAAGAGCTATCAGGGCGCTCTGAGACTTTTTGAGTAATCCTGCAGACGAACAAATACACAAACAGACTAGAATAGTCGAGATCATACCGATGCCCAACAGTCTCTTTATGAAAGCACATCTATCTATGGTAATGGTTTGTAACGACCATATTGCACAAACTAGTATCCATTAGTCAACAGGAAGTCAATATTATCTCACAAATGTTAAAGATCCAGATCCACGCCAAATAGAATGAGTTCAGTCATGGCTCATATCCCATCCTTCCACCAAGTGTTGTAGAAATCCATTCTGTAGTTTTTGTCGTTCACTTCTCACTAATTAATTAATCTTACTCATTAACAAATAAACCAACCAACAAACAGGGGTAAAAATAAACCTCTCTGGTGTCGGAGAGCTGCTGAAAATGTGTCATTATCTTATGAATATAATAGAATATAATTCTAACAATGTTCAAACTGCAATTTAATGCATTGTAACCTTAACTTTAATTTTGAACAAGGTGTGAAAACGGGGTTCTGTCACAGGCGTTCCACTTGGTTATATAAAATATACTCAGATGTTGGCTGCTGACTTTTTTGTTTTTGTTTATTGAGATATAAAATTAACCATATAAAATATCTTTAGAACTATTTCAAATATTTCACTGCCCTTGATATAAGTGAGGTTTGTTTTGGAAGATTAATGTGTGAGCATTCACTCGTTTCTTTTATACTAAAGAAAAGTCTAAGTCTAACTTGCCTGCATATGAAAATTCTGGCTCCACCTCAGGGAGGGGGGGGGAGTGCAGGTGGAGCAAAACTTAAAGCACCTCTGAGTTGTTTTTAATGAAAATAACGGAGGATCAGCACAAATCGAACAAATGATGAGAAACGACCTGGCGGAGGTTTGTTTTCTCCCTCTGATGTGATACTGAGGGAGGAGAAGAGGAGCCTCCATCCCCCTCCCTCCTCCTGCCTTTACCTCTTTTTTCCCCTCTCGCTCTCCATCATTCACTCCCTATTTCTCCATCTCCCTCTCTCTCTGGTCCTTTCCCCTCCCTCCTTCCTTTCCACTGTCTCGAAATATGAAAGGCCTTGTATCTTCCCAGCCGTATGTTTGCAAAAAAAAAAAAAAGAAAAATGAAAAGCTAGACAAATCACAGCGATACATTTCTTAATTTAATAAATGAGGCTTGAGAAACCTGATCACACAACACACTTGTCTCCATAAAGGAGCACAGGGGGACTGACTGTTGCCAGATGCCGCTGGATGCCTGAACAAAGAGGACACACACATGTAATCCCTTTGGGTTCGGGGCGACACTGTCTCTGCGATGGGTGCCAGCACAGCTCTCACTCTCTGTGACTGACTGTACTTTGCCATCACAGGGAGTGGAGGGAACGATACTCCCTCTTTACGAAGAGTCAAGATGGAAAATCCATTTACCCGAGTTGACTCATAACCAGAGAGAAAAAGAAAGAAGCTTGTTTTAGCTTTTTCAAAACGAGTCCATGATGAAGCGGCGCTTGTATGTATGGAAATGTGGAGGCCGAGTTCGGCGAGAGGGAAAACCAAATCTGTCACCGCTCCGTGGGGGATCCCAACCTTTTTTTTGGAGTTGTGGTGTTGAACCGAGCAAAAGGAAATCAAACAAACGCAGAAACCTTGACATGTGGAAGAAAGGAGTCCGTCAGTAGAAGTTATTTCCACAAACATTGTTCAGGCAGTTTATATATTTTATAATATAAACTTCTATAAATTTCACCTGTTGCAGCTCTGATAAAACAATACAGCAAGCGTACATTGTAATATAACAGCAATTAAAAGAATATAGAAGCCATTAAGTTCAACATTAATACAAAAAGACAATAATATGCCAAATAATAAGAAAAATAATTTGACAGGCCGAGCAGAAACTGTCACCATGATTCCATGCTACCTAGACTACCTGTTGTATTTATTAAAAATTAATAAATACAGTACTGTCCAAAGATCAAATGTTGCATATGAGTAATTGGTCTGATTCCAGCACCTATTCTAAAGTTTAACACCGTCTTCTCCCACAAAAACTATACTGCAGTGCCCTTGAGCAAGGCCTTTATATGCTGTTGACCTGTCCAGGGTGTACGCCGCCTCTCGCCCAGTATCAGGGCCTTCAGCCTCCATAGATAACGGATAGATTTACCCAAACTAAAGGATAAATAACTTGGAGGTGTATCTGTTGAACAGGGCTGTGGTGTTAATTGGTGTCAGATTGTGCAACAAGGCCAGACACATTGTGTGTATTGGATCTACTTGTTGTGTAGAGCTTTGTCAGAACAAGCCTCAGACCAACAAGTAACAAATTCCCCCTGAATATTTATCGTCTTCGCTGCTTTAAACACGCCGCCCACCAGGCGACAGGTCGGCAGATTTGACGGCTCCAGATGAGTTTTCAGGACGGATAAGTCTCCTGATGAATCTCAGCGCTCGCCCGCTGTGAGGAGGCTGCTACATCCCCGAGTAATTGTCTCATCCCATCCCCGACTCAACTGTGAGAATCAGTACCTGCTGTAACGGCAGCTTTGTCAGGTGCCTTGTAGTGATTCTAAAAACCTTCAGCAGGCCGTCGTCCTCAAGGTCCAGAATGATCAAGTCATAGTTACATTACCTGTTAATCAATTAAATCGTTTTTCACGATGCCGCCACATTCGAGCACATCGCCATGCTGCCACATGCGGTGTGGATCTCTTGAGTTGTCACAGCTCCACAGCAGGTGAAACCGCCCTTGAAGCGATGGCACCGTTTAATCCGTGGTCAAATACGTTGAGAGCTGACTTAATCTGTGGGATCACAAGCAAGGAAGGAGAGCACATTATTAATGAGCCATTTAAACAGCATCACCTAATCTGTGCCGAACACTGGCAGCGTTGTTTGTGTGTGAGCGCAGATTTTGGTGATAATAACGCAGGAATGATGTAGGGTTATCGCAAAACTGCAGTTACACCGTCTCGCCACCGCAGAATCACACTGACCACGTCACCACAAAAAACATCACCATGGCATCTGTTTTAAGTAGCACATGCTAAACTCTGAGCTCTGAGCTTGGACGTCGTAGTGATACCTAATAACGTGACTTCTGCTGTGAAGGAGCATTTTGGCTTTGAGCCCAACGAAGAGGAAAAGCCCCAAAAATGTGGATGAGGCAGCGACGACAGATATGACACGGAAAACCTGGCATCACATCTGAGGACTACGCATCGGGGGTTATATGTGAGCCACCCTGTCATCTACCTCTGGAGGCATTGGCAGCCCGCTGCAACATCAATAAGGGATCGCATAGGCATTTACCAGAATAGCCAAAGACAACAGAGCCAGCAACAAGTGGCGAGCACTTAACTGACTGCTGCAAAGTCGCTGTCTTAATGACACAACTTGAATTAACAGACGTATAGATTAACGTATGAACAACAGTCTGCCACAGGAATACATACACTCTAAATGTTTAAACAAACTTTCGATTGTTTTATAACACCTGAAATGTATTTCTTTATATTTTATGACCGTGGCTCTATCTATATGTGCTGCAAGCATATAGCCCGCGATGTAAATTTCACAACAATCTTTTCCTTTTATAGAAAAGTTTGGTAGATATATGTAAAGTCTGTGTTTAATTAGTAAAATGTTTTAATTTACCGTATTGGACTAAAATGATATCACACCATGGACTAATACAACCTAGTTTTTTTTTTTGCTCTGTATATGAGAAACCATATTTCCCTGCATCAAGGAGAACTTTTGGTTTATTCACTGAAGTATATATATATATATATATATATATATATATATACGCCATGACTGAGAGAGAAACATCTGACGAAATTCCTTTGTCATGGGTGGGGAACGACGATTATTTATGGTGTTGTTTTCGCTTTATGTATTTCCTTAATTAAAACATATTGGCTTCCAAAAGCAATATAAGAAACAAATTGCTTTGGCATGGCTGTGGCAGTTGGAGGACAGACTCTGCATATTGGCAGACTAAATGAGATGGGGATTTGGAGTCTTTGAAAGTACATTTGTGCTTCAGACTATGGTAATGAGGCCGAGCAGAATGATATCACCATTCCCAAATATTTAGTTTGTCATTTTGTGGTAACAGGCCCCTCTGTGCGTGCATGTGTGGAGCAGCTTTGGAGGGGGGGTGGGGGGGGGGTGCGGCTCAGTATCGGAGGATTACTTTTACAGATTACCAATACTTTTAGAGGATTACCTGTTTTATACGGCAATCGTGGTTCGGGATACTGCAAATTTGATGTAATGTTACACTTTATTTTCTCATATATTTCTCATTTCCAGTCCACAGCGTTCATTCCAACACAGTTTATTACTTGTAATCAAACTGTAACGTAGAACAGTTTGCTGTGCAGAGTGTGTCCACATCTGTGTTACGTGGAAGTGCAAACACACATGTGCGGTGGTTTCAATAGACTCGCTGTGACAGTTTCAGCTGGGACCAGGAGGAGCTCGGGAGACATCCCCTCCTCAAACAACGGCGAGGGGCGGTGATACACTGTGGCGATAATGGCCTCTTTGAAAACAAGACGGCTCTCCCCTCCTGTATTTTGGAGGGAACACATGTTTGCCCGTCTCTACTTCTGTCAACAGCCTCCTCGACAGTGGCAGAGACCAAAGAGAGCTCTGCTCCTCGTGTGCCGATGGGGGGGGGGAAGGAGGAGAGCTGTTTTCCTGTCAGGGACGACTGATATGACGACTCATTTCACAGCAATGCACTGGTGTGGTTTCTCCGTAAAAAGAAAATGGATCTGAAAAATGCTTTTTGGGAGGCAGGAGTTTGTGGTGGAGACCAAAACATGACATAAGCCCTTTCAAAAATAATAAAGAAATAAAGAGGGAGAGGAGGTGGGGGGGTGAATGTAAATTGGTAAAAAGTTTCTGTCGGGTGAACCAAACTCTAATTCTCGACCTCTCTCTACCCCCGGCTGTAAGTCTCCCTCTTTGTCGTCTTCAGAGAGTGGATACTGGAACCAGATGTTTTTTTAACAGATAGCAAATGTCAGAGGCAATAACTGACAGCACACCTGGTACAGCACAGACCGGCCGAGCGGCTCACATCCCACGGAACCACCCGACTCTGTCCTGATCGCCGTGTCTGCAATTCACGCATCTGACGAATACAAAAATCACGTTGTGTGGTTCATAGATGTGTCGTAACACGAGACACATGTTTCAGCCTTTCACTAGAAATGATTGTCCAATAAACAAACATCAAGAGCGAACATACATGACGTGTTTTTAAGTCGAGTCGCTGAAGCGTTTTGTAAAGTTGTTTATCATGTCACTGTCACGCATATGAAAGGCACAACTAACATGGTGTTATTAATTTTCCATGTCAGCGTGAAGTGACCCTGATCTATTACGAGACGCTGCCTCTGATCTGTGGTCGACTTTTTTTTTTTTAGGCCTGACATCATCTGCACTGTATATAGTAATCCTCCCACACCGATCAGAGCCCAACGCAGCGACCAGCAGGGGAGGGTGGTCTGCTCTGACTGCCCCCCCACTCCCAACCCCCCTGCTCTCTGATGATTGATGACGCCTCTTGTGACACTGACAGAAAGGGATCAGCACAACAACCAACAACTTCTGCATAGCTCCGCTCGAGCCAGACGCCAGCCGCGCTATTGTCTCGTCAACACTGGCGCTATGCACACACACACACACACACACGCCTAGACACTAGTAAACACATCTGCCTAACAACTCACACACTCACACTGCCTCACTGGGAGGGGCGGGGTTGATTTACAGCTGCTGAAACATAGTTTCTCATGCATTACAAATGGATGCTAGACATGTTTGCGCTGCTACAAAGCAGTGATTCTCTCCTATATGGGTCGGATCGCTGCTACAAATGTGTTCCCAAGCTCGGGATATTTCTCCACTGTCAGCTTGAAGCCACCTGTTCTGATGACCACAAGCGTCTATGGGAACCGAGAACATCCAGAGCGTGCACTGCAAAAAATATCCGTCCACCGTGCAGCCAGTCACGGAGGCATTTAGTTTAAAAACATAAAATATACTTAAAGAGAAACTCAGCCTCAAGTGTTATTCTAAGGGCTTTGGTCATAATTTTAACCGGTGATAATAACGTTGTTTTCACCAAGTTAACTGCTAAGATCTGGGAATATGGCAACATCATCAAAAAGAGGTCAGACGAGCCAAGAAACACGAGCAGTCAGACAATCGGACTTTAATTAAACACATATTATTAGTGAATTGATTGTTAACCAGAATGTCAAGCAATTTGAGGATATTTTGTATAAATGGTTTTGATTATCTGGTGAAACCTGTATTTCTTGAACTTTTGGACTTTGCTGCAGTTCCCAGAAGTCAGCAATTAACTTATAGGAAGATGGATAAAGTTATGAATATAAATCAGAAAGTACGGGCTCTAAATGTTAAGATAAAATATTGTTCTCATAAGACTGAATAACTTCTGATTCTGGACATTTCTTGCAGCGTGGTCTGACATCGATCACGATTTTCGGACTTTCACTCTTGCAGCTGCCCAGATGTATAATTTACAACATTAATGTCTCAAGTCACTTTCATTTTATTGAGTTATCAATTTCTCTGCAGCAAAAACTCCAACAAAGCCTTGTGACGACTCCCAGCACGTAAAGACATGACATTTACAGAGCTGGCCGTTAACAATATATCTGGTTGCAGTCAGAATGGACAATTTTATTGCTGAGTGCATATCAAATAATGGCGTCTGTTGGCAGTCGGATGGGAACAGCCCACATCAGTATCTCCGCGACTGCCAGTGGGCAACGCAGACCGTCCTGTGGTCACTCACGTTTGGCGCCAGCCATTCAGACCCAGAATTCTTCACTTCATAAAAAAACGTGTTCGGGCCCATTCACGGTGTCTGGTAATCAATACTGCCGGCACAGCTGCTCCGCCATAAAACGGCCCTTAATTTGGAGACAGCCCTTCCACTCCGTCAGTCGCCTTCAGTTTGTTATGAGACGCTAACTCGCTCACCTAGACGTGGGTAGAGATGGCAGGGGCAGGGCCACCAGGGGGCTGAGGGTCATTTTAATAACTCCAGGGTTTCATTTTTCTTTGCAAAAAGTGCAAATTCAACTAACACAGCTGTCCTGGTCATATATTCCTCTGCAGAAAACCGTGTAAAACACCATTTTGCTTGTGTGTGTTATGGCATTAAGCACATATCTATAAAAATATAATATTTCAGCTCATAATCCGGCTAACTGCAGTACCGCCACACGTTTCCTCCCCAGTGTTTTCCCCGCTCTGCAGTGAAATACTGTACTACAATGCGACGGTGCAATCCGATCCGTTGTCGACGAGACCTTGAAGTAGGCCAGAACCACATCTATCAGTGACTAAATCTGTCCTTGCATTCTTGGGGAAGACTCTCAAGGATGAAGCAAGTCTTCAAAAGCATCTCTGCCTTTTGATGTAAACTTCTGTGACTGGTAGGGTGCCTCCTCAGCCCCGCCGTCTTTTAATTGATTATGTGAGGCAGAGGGCACCGTGTTGTAAATGAGGTGAGAGGCAGAGACCGCGGCGCTCAGTAGCCTGACCCTCTGTTATTTTCTGCTACAGTGGAAGAAAATGTACAAGTGTCATTTAAAAGGAGGAGGTCATGGGAACATTTAGTATATATATTTAAAAAAAAAAAACATCTTGGAAAGTTGTCTTGTTCAGTAAATGCACTTTCGACAGTTTTTATCCCAAAAATAAAATACCCTCATCTCTTCTGACGAGAATGTCACAAAGTAATGAAGCTTCCTCAATTTCACGCAAGATGCGGCAAATCCTCTTTTAGCCATAAATGAGCGTCGCAGGCTTTACAACACATGCATATTCATCACATATAGGAGAAGTTAGCTCCCTCACGTTATCTGTCCTTGTTGTTGTTGTGGCGAAACGAGCAGCGGAGGCTTTTTCCCCTGGTGGCTGAAGGGACGCTGCTGCTAATAGACTGCACTGCTGGAAATAAAATAAATCTTTAGACTCCACCCGCCGCTCGGTGCACCGTGACATTTGACAGTTTATGGTGCACAGTGAGACATGTTTGGGGGAAAATTCAATTGTGGCATATTGATTCTCAGCCGTCTGTCATTATTCCCAGGTTGATTGACAGGAGGAAATTGGTTACGTTAAGTATTTCATATGTTATACGGGCTGACATTTGTTTGCCTGCTCCCCGTGTCAATATTGCTGGAGAGATCTGTAGCTTTATGAGAAAGCATTATACACCGACTGTGGCTTTTGTGTGATGTTCCAGTGTTTTTCTTGACATAATTTAAGATATATTAAAAAACCAGCCGCATCTCAAGGTGTTTAATGCCAATATTATTGTCTTCCTCCGGGGGATCATGTATGTTCATAATCGGTGGCAGCCGCGTGCATACGTGCACTGCTGGGCTGCGTAACCGCACACGCACGCCTAAAAATATACTCTCCGCATGCTCGCGGGCAATAAACATGCCAATAACAGTCAAATGGAGCTCTTCTGATTGAAATGTGTCGACACTTATAAAAACAGAGCGCGGTGACCTCATCACGCTGACAGTTGGCTCACCTGGGCCTGTGCTCGCTGCCGCATTTCATCCACGTCAGCACCGACGTCACTGTTTTTAAATTCAGCCTGTGCTGCGGTCGGCTGAGGTTGTAGTTCGCCGTGCCGTCAATCACAGAAGTGCACTCTGAATGCTTGAGATACTCTGTGGTCGTCACTGTGCTTTCCTCTGTGCGTTTATACGACACAGCACTGCTCCTTCTTCTCTCACTGGCACCTGGTCCTCCTCAGATTTCATCTCACAGTGGGATGAGAATCAAATCCAAATTTTGCTTTGTTTGCCTGAAAAAGTCCCAGAATTCATCTGATTATTCCACTTGGACGTATGAATGTCCTTAAATCCTCTCTGATCACAGGGCCACAGTCAATTATCTCTTTGCATACTTTGCAGTTTGCGTGTGATGACGAGTTCTGTGTGATGACTGGTAATGTGCCGCTGCTGTACGTTGGCGCTTCTGTATCAGGTTGTTTAGGAGGCAGCTGAGGAGAGCTGTAAAACACGGAGATAAATATACATCATTATCAAGGATTCTATTCTATTGTGTAGGCTTCATTAAAAATTGTGTCAATTTTAAACAAAGCCCGAAATATTGTCTCATCGAGTAAATTTAAACTTTTCCTCCATGATGACACAAAATGTAGATTAATGAAGCTTCCATGTAACACAACCATCAGCACTGGGATCACACGTCACTGCTCTGACTCCGGACCTGTTTCCTACCGTGACACCGTGTCTCTGTGTTTGCTCGGAGACTTTGGGCCTGAAAACACAGACTCATCCTCCACAGGTAACCCGACACCGCACGTCATGGTTTGTTGCTGAGTTATTCTTTGCTGGTCAAACCCAAAAAGCAAATGTTAGGATTAAACTTGCCCATCCCTCATGCTACACTGACAGAAGCACTGTCCATATAGATCCTCAGGCCTCGGTCAACATTAGCTGTTAGCCGGACTGAGCAGTGGTGAGGTCAGTGGATCAATGAGACCATCTGGCCACTCCTGTATCCATCACGGTTAAGCATGTAACACTTTAACGTCTGCAGAACACATTAAATACTTATTTTAATTTGAAATACATCATTTAACTGTGTGCATTAAAGTTATTTTTGTATTTATTTCTCTTCGTATTGATAATTGTTTTCTGGCTAATTTGGAAATTGAAGCCCACAGCATTGTCTACGTCCGTCCTTCGCCTGAAGCCGTGCACACTTGTTTGGTTTGGAACCAACTTGTCCTCCTCCTCTGTTTGACAGACATCACTCGGTGTTACAGCGGCTCAAGGGTGCGGTGGTCTCTTTAGTGCGGGTTCCCATTGTTGTTTTCCAGTTGAAATCATTGCTTTGTGAGCACACGATAACGAAGCCTCAGGCCGGAACAATCCCACCGTGGTGATTTCCTCCCTCCATTGTGCTCTCCAGTGGGATTCTTCATGTGTCAAGTGCTGTGGCTTTTAAATTGGAAACTTTAGCTTGGTGGAGTCAACTAATTTGATAATGGCGTCATTGATTCTCATTGTGTCCTGCTAATTAGAGGCAGAATGTTTTACTGCCATTGGCTTCATAAAATGCCTCATGTATAAAGTGTGAGTGTTTTATATTTTTGCCAATGACACGAATCATATTTCTGCCCTGATGAATTAACGAGTGAAAGTGGAAATCAGTCAATTTTCTTACCGTTGGTTTTTAGCTCTTTATCCGACCCTGGACCCATTCTTCTCATAAGGTTGTTTCCCTCTTATCTTTGTTGTTCCTTTTTTATAGTTCTATATATTTGATTCTATCTGTGTTTCCTTTTTAATTATAGATATTTATAATCAACTTTATGGTTAAACTGTAAAATATCAAGCCTCCATTTCATTTCTCTGTCATAGAGGTTTGCTTATAACATCTTAAGAATCATTGCAAATTATTAATTAGAATCAGAAAGTTTTTACTCCTTCATATTGGTATAGGCATCAGCCTTCAGTTCCTTCCATCTCCATTAAAATACATTTCTATGGGAAAATAGACAAGCAGCCATGTTTGACGTATCAGATTCTGGTGACATTTGTGGTCACATGTCTTGTCGCATTGGGGCAAAATAGTCAAACGCATGTAACTGCGTGTAGCGTAACTTTAAAGTAACATATTCACAGGATGCATCTGCAGAATCAGCATTCCTCGCGCAATTACCACGACGATCAAACGTGATCACTACAGACATCAGCCGTGTGTTGACTACACGCACATTAAAGATTCATGCATGCCTGTGGGACGCAGACGATCTGGGAGCTGGTGTGTCGTTACTAGTCGGTGAATTCTGGGAAACCTTAAGTGGGGTAAATGTATTTCATGTAATCCCTGGATTAGCATAGCAACCAGCTAATGGGCAGGAATGGACGGTCCTTCTTTTAGTCTTTGTGTCCATTTCACCTGAGGGGACGTGCTGGGTGGACTGGTTAGTGAGAGGGCGGACTTAGACCACCAGCTGAGGCTTTAGAGGTGGAGGACGGCCAC
The DNA here is from genome assembly GCF_022539355.2 of Hippoglossus stenolepis. Classification (NCBI taxonomy): domain Eukaryota; kingdom Metazoa; phylum Chordata; class Actinopteri; order Pleuronectiformes; family Pleuronectidae; genus Hippoglossus; species Hippoglossus stenolepis. Next base: position 22,554,212 of record NC_061489.1, on the reverse strand, counting down.
GACGTCAAGCTGGGACTCGTCGCTCTCGCACACAGGATGCAAACATTTAAGATTTGTGTTACATGTTGGGCTACCGATGTTTTTTGTGTAGTCCAATATTTAGGTGAAGAAAAAGCGTTGAACGGTCAGAATCATACTTCACTGACACGACAAACACAAATGTTTCTTATATACAAATCATTACGTACAAGCTGCCTCCTACAATGAAATGATTTGGATAAAACAATAAACAACCTTATGAAAATCTATACGTCAACAGTTTTATAACCCATTAAGATTGGGGCTCTCATGCTTCACAAAAAGGTAAATGATTAAAATAAACAGTAATCTGTCACGGCGTCTCATGACTATAGACTTAATTACTACTTTTAATTTGCGTTCATCGTGGTTCTGCGATCACTCGCTGCTCCGTTTCTGTTTTTATGGAACAGTTCCCCTTAATGTCTTTGCTTTATATTATGTAATTTTTTAAAAACCTACACTGGTTTTGTATGAAACACATGACTTACATGAACATTAATAGTCTGTCACTCTCTTTATCTTTTATTCACATAAACATGTTATTTTGGCACAAGTACCTGTACAGAAATAAAAAAATGTCACAAAGATGTCATGTGTGAACAAACTTCCTGTTCCTTTGCTCCCTCAAACATTAAACTGTCTCCCCTTTTCCATAAAAACACCGTCGACCACATGCAAATTTGTTGTCAGCCTGCAGTGACCTGGCACTCTGCAGCCCAGACGACTCAGAATGAGCAGCCCTCGAGTTTTTCTCACTCGAGTCGTCAAAAGTGGTCCAAGGGTTTTCATCACCACTCACCACACTGATCTCTTTGCATTCACGCAAAAACCGAGAGAGAAAAGAATCTGACAGTTGGACCATAACTGGCCACAAACGATGCCTCAAGGCTCGAAGTGCGAGTTCAACTGAGCGTAAAACGTCAGGCAGCGATCGCTTGTTGGCAAGACGAAGTGGAAACCCAGCTTCATGTGAAGGGGAAAAGGGAGAGGACGCTCGGTTTGTGCTGTGCAACATGTGGACCACTCCCTGTTCCTCTCAAATGTCAGCCAGGGTAGCCTTCACTGAACAGAAACAGAAGATGTGTCCTAGGTTTTTCGCCAGGTGATTATTAATGTACCTGCCACAGATTTTCACCATGGGCCGAAACCTCCCACATCTCCCCCCCAAAACCAGATGGAATAAGCTGGAGTAAGCAAAAAAAAAAAAGCAACAGACTCCTGAGTTTCTCGCTCCCTGGACTTGAATGAATTCACCATATGCAAAATTATGCTTGTGAATCTAACGGCTGAGGTTTGTTTGTGAGAAGCTCTGCGAGAATAAACTCTGAAATCCCGCTTTAAGACCTCAATCAATCTTATCGGGTACTAGGCTGGATTTGCATGATAAAAAACAATCAAATTTGTGGTTCGGGGAGATGATTGCTCATGGTATCCGGCACCAACTGCTTTTCACAGCTAATGCTAATGCATTATCCACAACCCGCAAGAGCGGCATCATGCACCGGCTTCAGAATCCATTAATAGTATATTGCTATTGGAAAAAAAAGAAATCTCAAGCACCATAATGTTACTCTATCAGCTTATCCTGTTTCAGCAAAGCAACGGCGTGCACTGAAAACACACCATCACTGACAGAGAGAGCCTAATCCAGTGATTGGTTTTACCTTATCACACAACTTAAGGAGTGTACACTTCTAAGCTGACGGATTGAACCTCTGTTCGATACAGGTTTGCAAAACTGAATCTGTTGAGCCTCCAAGATTTGATATGGGTATTTAAAGCTCTGTGCGGCATTAACCGCGGAGCACAACAAATAGCCTGCCTTTTAACAGGGCTAGGGAATCCCGGGGCCAGTTGGGATGCAAATTGAAATGATCCAAGAGTGGATTGAGGAGGTGAGGGTGGGCTTGGATGGGGCTGTGGAGGGTGGATGTGGGAGACGCGAGGAGAGAGAGGGCTGCAGGAATGTGGGAGCGAGACGAGGCGCTGCGAGGCTTGTGGCGAGTTTCTGAGGAGTTAGCTGCGATTAGCCTCAAAGGCTGACTTATGACTTGAGTGACAACTGTATAGTAACAAACAGCAGCGGAGAATGTGCCGCCGCCACGCTCCGACCCCTCCACCCGCCCACCTCCACCACTTCCCACGCAGAGGGTGACAGTCATTTAGTCAGCAAACAGTGGATCACTGCTCAGCTCCCCTCTGCTCATGTGTTTGTGCTGGTGTGTGTGTTCCAGTCTGGATGTCAACAGCTCGAGAGCAGCCAGGGTGGGGGGTGGGGGAGACGCAGATTCATGCGCTTAATGTTCTGGTTACACACTCACCATGTGACGTCTCGCCGTCGCATCCTGAATCACATCGTAATGCTGGAAAATCAACAACATCAGTGCTGCTGATTACAATCGCTGAGTTTCTGCTTCGGGCATTTGTGATATGACAAGACGGCATAGAGACATCACTTTTCAGAATTATCACTGATCGTAAAATCGCTGTGGCAGAGTTTATTCTTCCGCGGCAGAGGCAGACGCACTGGATTGAAAGCATGTTGGCGAATGTTGGGAGAGAGAGAGAGAGAGAAAGAGGGAGACGGAGTTTAAACGATACGTGATAATCAAAACCATGCGGCGCTGTTGGCCAGAGGAAAGGGGTTCGCATTAGAGCGATGGAACCACGGTATAAGTCGTGCATGCTTACTTCGTTAGGTGCACGGTCTGCAGACCATGAACATCTGACACCACTCGAATAAATGGGATTATTTTTGCTTCGAAATTGTCATCATGTTGGCACCTACAGTGCAAAAGCCCTCCTGCCAAAACTCACTGACTGTCTTTCAATGTAAACTTTACGGCGGCCATTTTAATTGTGGGCGCTCTCCTGCCAGAGATGCCATCATCATATGTGCACAGTACACTTGGCCTTACCTGCACACACACACACACACACACACACACACACACACACACACACACACACACACACACTCACACAAAGGCCTCATTAAATTTCTCCTGTTAAGCAGCTACTCTATTGATTAAAGAGTGTAACCTCCATACTTTTCATTATTGTAATTAAAAAGGGATAAATTAACACAGTGGACATGAAAAGAAGAACTCCCTCCAATGACCCTGCTAATCAGGACTGGAATGATCAGCCTAACTGGGATTTAATTGCCTTCTGCTGTTTTCTTCCAGCAATAATTTGGTTTGCGTTGGCTACGCCGCGCCACTGAAGTATAAGCCAAGCCCAACGCTGGCCCATTAAAAGCTACGGCACTCTGTTTCGGCGGGGACGGGGGTGGACGGGAGAAGGGTAGCGGGGGTCGGAGGGGTGATGGCAACGCACACGGGGTGACTCATGATTGGGAGTCCATGGAAGTCAATGTAAGACTATAAAGAAAGCAGCTTCCCTCTCTAGGGTGTGGTGAGGTTTAAGGGCTTTCACATACAACTTTAAAGAGCCCAAGTTTTAAATCCTAGGATATACTGTTAAATCACATGGGAGGCTTATTGTTTTCAAGGCTTCACATATAAGCACCGTTAACCCTCTAAATGCCATTGAAACCAGCCCGATGTATGCTCATTATAGAGCATGAGCAATCATCGGCAGGGCAGGTGTGAGTGAGACGCGTCTGTGTTCGAACATACAGTTCAAGTCACTCTGCTCTGTTTCCAGTTATTATCCAGTATCGTATTACGCTCTGTTGAATAAGCGACCCTCTCTCCCCCCCCCACCCCCGGGTCTCCCCACCACCCCCACCTCCCATCCGAGTGTGTGTGTCCACATATGATTGAGCGTGCGTTCGTTTGACCACCAGCCCGCTGAAACCACCCTGACATCACTGAGGGGCTTTTTGCTGCATGTGCAGAACCGTCCGGCTGGGGCCGGGATTGAGCCCTTTTCATTAATCTATCATCAGCTGTGACTGAGGCTGTCTGCGAGGCAACGCCGGCTTCTCTCAGTGCTGGGAAGAGGATGGGAAGAAGCAAATAAGACAGAACACGTGTGGTCGCAAAGAAAAAAGAATCTCACAGGGTTTTTTTCATTTTGAAGGTTTCTTTTAATGTTTTTTAGCCAAGTGCATTGAAAATAGATGGAAATGAGAAAATGGTTTAAATGATTTGTGGATGTAAAGTGGATGTTTATCTTCAGGGCAAAGTTAACTGGTGCAGATGCCACCAATTTGTCATTCAATGAGATATTCTCTGTTTTCATGCTGGTTCAAGAGACACAGAAATTCTAAATTATAATGCCAGAAAAACAAATCCGCTGACTAAATCCTCTAGACACATAATTTTCAGACACTTTTGTTTCATTTTTTTAAAAATATGAACGTTCATTTCAGCTATAAAGCCTTTATTATCTCCTGCTTGTTTTCATTTAGCCGCCTGCAGCTCATCCCGCCCGCCCCCACCCCCACCCCCCTGGTGTGGTGCTGTGCTGCTGAGACAGTGTCAAGAAGTAAGATATGATGGTATCATCACGTATCGATCCGAGCCGCAGCCTGCTCCGCTGCCTGATTTTGATTTCTCAAACTGGGGCATGAGGCCTGAAATTGGTCCTCGCGGTTAATTTCACCGTGAGCAATGTTTTTTTTTATTTGTCAAGAAAACATTCATGCACTGCTCAGCCGTGTCAGTGCCTGTGTGTATGAGCATCTGTCTTTTCTTTCATGTCATGTTTGTTATAGGTTTCCACAGAACATCTTATATGTTATGATGTGTATATAGGTGCAACCAGCCAAAGGAATAAATCAGTGAATGAGGTTTAGTTAATCATTTAGACCAAATTCAAAGCAATGAAGAAATGTTAACAGCAAAATATGATTAGTTCATACGATAATAGTTAATAATCAAAATACCCTAACACCCTAGAAATGACAGATATGGTCAATATAAATGAAAATAAACACAAATGTCTATATTTTATTCTTATTTTATTCGTCCACAAGCCTGAGAAACCTCAAACCTCAGACCATTGGACCCCCACTGCACATATGTCTATACGTCTCCTGTACATCTGTGTTTTAGCCGATGGGGTTAATGATTCGGGACAATCTGCTCAGCCAGCGTGTGGTGTTGCTTGCACCTCGCTATATTTCTCCTCACTGGAAAATATGACCCAGTTGGAGAAATCTATTCATATGAAAGCTGAACTGCTGCAGCGTCAGTCTGTCAGTCAGTCGGCGAGCGGAGCTGCTCGAGTAGCTCGACGACTTTAATTTCTTTTGAAATAAGATCACGTGGGAAGTTTTAAGCCTCGACGGTTCAGATCTTTCTTGTGTAGGTTTGACTTTGATTCCGATGTGGAGAACCGCAATCGTGCCTTTGATCTTGTGCTTGAATCTGATCATAAAATTACTGATAGAAATGTTCAATCTGCAGGAACAGCATTTAATGGTTAAGAGATAATTTAAGGATGCTTGAAACACCGTTTACTTAAATATTTCTGTGAATGAAACTATCATCATAAATAAGCTTTTAATTGTACATGTAAAACTGGGAACACTTTTCAAAGGAGCCATTTTCTGTCTAATAATAAGAAAAAAGCTCCGTGTGTAAGAAACAGACAAACCTATAGCAAAAGCTTAACAACCATCCACACCCATAATCCTACAGTGGCAGGGCTGTTTCTGCAGCTCACTTTCACCAACCAAACAACATGACCCCTGCTCATTCTAATGAAGTCTCTAATTTAATATGCCACTGTGCTTTGGTGGCAAATAGATTCAAAAACCTAATCTGGGCCAAAAACTGATTACGTCTATTAAGTGGTAATGGAGCGCGGGGCACTTTGCATGCTCGGAGGTTAAGCACCTTTATTTAAGGCGTGGCTGCTCTTTTGTTGTCCTGTTGCTAAGCTGATTGCGAAGCCGCGACCATCTGTCTACTTGTGTGGTCTTCTGCTTCTTCAGAGGAGCTCATTTGTAATACTAAGATTCACATGCATCAAATCGTACACATGCACTCTCGGTTAGGAAACGTCTGAGTCTGTGCACGTGACCAGAGCTCTAAAGAAAAGTGGTCTGGATTCTTTTGATTTGATTTGTAGACGACACCGAAAGGTTTTGACAGCGTCGGCGTCATGAACATTTCCTGTGGATTTAAGCATCTATAGTCTCACATGGTTTGATACTTGTTGTTGTGAGGAACAGTTTCTAGATGGATGTCTGAACCAAATGTCAAGCAAACGTGTAACAACGTGTAGCTCAACATACATGTGAAGCATTTGGACAATCGACACATTTCAAAAGAAGTGATATAAATCATTCTTTTTATTTTGAAGAGTAACTCAATCAAGTGTCAGATGGAGCTCTGTGTAATATTAGAATAAGCTTTCATTGTCTTTTGATGTGTGACTGATCTGCCGACCAACACGACCAGAAGACATTCCTGACACAGAGAGCTGGCCGCGGCTCCCCGCTCCCTGCCAGCTGAACGCTCGCTGCCACGGCACGTTTTCTTTTCACTCCCAGAAGGCCTTGACACTTTTCTGGCATGTATGAGGGATGGATCATGGGGGCATAAAAAAAGACAATGTCCTGCAGTGTTGAGAATTTATTGCCGGACAGCTCGTGCGGACCCATATGTTTAGGGAGGGAGGGGGGGGGAGGGAGACGGGCGGCCATTCTCAAAGCTGCAATCAAATACATCTCAATTAGAGCTTTTCTTCCTCTCAGTAATACCTGCTTTAATCTGCAGGGGCTCAAGACAGACATGGCAGACTACTACACAGGAGGCGTTCAGGGCCTTTGACAAAGTGGAGTAATTCCTGCTGTGAAGAGTTTTCATTTTCAGATTTTTTTTTTAATGCATAGAATATTATGAATTCGCACGAAACATGAAAAAAACTGCTTATTTTATTCGTCTTATTTTGAAATTATAAGCAAATAAGATAAAAAAAAATAAAGACAATAAAAAGAGCTACTGTAAGAAATAAACTCATTTCTATATGAAACAAAACCAACAATCATGATAATAATAGCTGAACTCGAACTGTACTAATATATAAAGGATTTTTATTTAAAACAGCAGGTGGCTTTATTCTTAACTGACATCATCACATTTTATTTTTTCGAGTCAATCAGCTCATGTGGTTTTTAAGTCTGTATTTTGCAGGAATATGTTTGTTATCAGGATCCAACTGTCACGTTAAGATCTGCAGGAAAACCCCATGTTTCACACAGGTGTCAGACGCCATCTACTGGCAGCTCGAGTCACTGTAACTCTCTGCTTCACACTTTGCAGCTTCTCATAGAAAGTGATGAATTTAAAGATGTAACGCATTTCAAAGTGTTTTTTTTATTATATATTATAGATCTTTTATGTAATTATTACTTAAATTAATGAGTGTAAATTTAAAACAATGGCTACCTCAGAATAATAATAATACTAACATCTGGAAATGTTTTTCCTATATTACCAGAGGAAATAGAGAGGAAACTAACCATTGTTGTAATGGATTGAATTATATTAAATTATATGATCTATTAGAAATCTTTAAAAAAAGATAATGTTTCGGGAAACAAAAAATTCTAGATTATTGTGATTTGTAATAAAAATGGAAGTTATCTTGAAATATATTTGAACAAATTGACCCCAAATGTCAACATTTTACTGTAAATCAGTAGAAAGTGTTTATTCTATAAAATAAAATTACCCCCCCCAAAAATAAGAAAAAGTAACTTTGCTCCCACGAGCCCAAATCAAACAAAAACTGTACAGATTTAATAACTCAAAAAGTCCCATCCCCCCCCAGTCGCCTGAGTGTGGTCTCATAAGATTTTGAGGCTGAAAGAACAACCACAGAGCAGCTGAGCACCGTCCTGTTTGTGACGCCACCATGTGACCCTGCGGCCTGTCTATCCAGATGGCCACTTCTCTGTCTGTCTGTCTCTCTGCCCGTCTCCCTGCCCGTCTCTCTGCCCGTCTCCCTGCCCGTCTCTCTGCCCGTCTCTCTCTATCGGGGCTGATCCTCTAAACAGCTCCCTGAACCCAGCTGCTAACCACCACCAAAATATCCAGATGACACGGGCCTGCATACGCTTCAGTGTGTGAGGGGTTAAATTGTGTGTGTGCATGCTTATCGGTGAGGGTTTGTATATATATATGTGACGGGGTTATAGGTAGATTATACCAATATTATTTAAGTTGAATTAAATTGACAACTCATGTATTTTCCACATAATATGTAACATTTGCCATTTTTATGCCAACAAATCTGCTTAAGACTTGAGATTTTCATGGAAAGGTCAGAAGAAAAGAATTCAAAGAAATCCCAGAACATTAAAATTCAAGAGCAAAGCACCAACTCCCCGTTTTAACAAAATATTATTCTCCTTGTGGATGAAGAAATTTAAATTTGGACCCAACGACAAACCAATAATTGATTGATGTCTCAAGGCAAATATCAGCCCAGTTTCCTGATCTCTAGCACAAATACACTCCCCGTGTATTTGAGCAAGGCAGGAAAACTGTTAACTAAGTCAGATTGTGTTCAGGTACCATTTGTAAGGTTATTTTTACAGATGCCATTTTCCCTGACCCTGTTTTGTAAGACGACTCTGCCTCTTCCAGGCGGCAGAGACACGATGGCCGTCCTCAGGTGGGCGTCCTTCCTACCCAGGACTGCGCAAACCACAGACCCCACACCCCCCCACCCACACCCCCTTTCGACATGGAGGATCTCCTTCGAGTCGTGTTTTTATCGTTTCTGGATTTAAGTGTAGGCCACTTAACTATCTAAGCTTTCGTAGTGATCATCCCATTTATCTGGGATTATTGCAGTGAATTTACTGTTTGGTCTTCTTCCAGGCCTAAAATGTCAAGTCCAAAGTCATGTATGCAGTAGCTTTATTCGGTAAGACCTCCGCAGATCCGTCCAAAGCTGGTAGCAGTTGATCTTTGGATAGAGCATGAAATAAATAAATCCTCTTTAGCAGATCAATATTCATCCTATTTAATGCTGGATGTGAAACTGCTGGATTTGAGGTGGTAATGCTGATGTACAGCTAATCGTTGGAAAATAAGCAGCGGGGCTTTGCGATCCTCCAGCAGATAGTTTAAACAGGAAGACGGATGAGTAAATGCCGATTGTCTAGTCAGTGAAAAACCTGGTAGTGATTACTTGTAATTTATACCTTCCAATTAATGTGGAGGAGCTGGGAGGGGCGGTCGGCGCGAGCTCTCGTGTTGATGAGCGTGTTATTGAAGCCGGTGACACATTTCCTCCTGCAGTTTCACAGTAATGACATTGTACACTAATGATATTAGTTGACACCGCTTGTATAAATAGAGGGAGGGGAAAGCGAACTGATATAACAGAAGGGACGCGAGGCTTCATTATTATTCTTCCTCTCCTCCCTGCTCACTTGGCTGCGGAGGGAACAAGCGAGAGGACGTGACCTCTGGCTGGATTGGATTTTTTGGCACGAGGGAGGAACAGACTCTTCCTCCATGTGTAAATTCACTCTGCGGTACACGGCACTAAAGCACCTGTGACAGAGTGTGACAGCGGAGAGCCCCGTGGACTCATCGGCGAAGTCGTGACTGATAAGTGCACGCCGCCAAGGCCCGGTTCCCATAGCATGAGCTACATTAAAGCACCGGGAACTTGACCAGGGTAATTTACTGCTGAACTCTGTGTTCCCCTGTTGTGGAGCGCCCCGCCCACACAGACCCCTCAAGCCGCTCCGGCCAATGATTTACTTCACGTGTGTAGCTACTACGAATCGGGGGCAGGAGTCTGCATACCGACTCGGCTCAGTCCTCTTTCCGACGTTAGCACGACTGCTTGATGGATCGTCCCAAGATGTGTCCTAATTCCTGCAACAAATGAATGAGGAAATGCTTTAGAAAAAAAGGTTCTGTCTTCGGCCAATGCTTCTTCTTCTTTTCTTTTTTTATTATGAAAAATTAAAACCTCCTCTGCTTGTGTGTCTTGACTTCACTGGGATAAAGAGGGATTTAACTTTTTCTCTCCTTTAATAACAAATAGCCAAATAGACCAAAGGGATTTTTTCCTCCATATTATGGCGCGTTTGAAGCTCCTTTATTTATTATTTTTCCTGAGGGCGACGACAATGTTTTCCCATAAAACACCAGGACCTTCAGTATTACAATTCTCCAGAAGGCTAATAATAGAGTCTATGGATAAATACAGCTTTCTGGCCTGGTTCCACACATGCAGACCACGACCCGGGCTTCTCTTGTGCTACTTGTGTAAACCAGAACGGGTTCGTCCTGTCAATTACCATAAATCATGGCACTGTTATAAGCAGCAGTGTGACATGATGACAAAGGGACCTTTAAGTATAAATATTAGGCCATTAAGCTTGTCTTTGCCAATCTGGGATTACACTTATGACCTAGCAGGTACAAAATCTACTCTCCTCCCCCCACTGGTGCACATGATATCCACGTGGCCGAGCAACTGACATGAAAACAAAATAGATTTTCAGACTTAGACCAGAAACACCTGTGCTCCTGTGGCCGGATCCTCAGCCAAGTAGAAAGTGGCGGTTGAGTTATTGTTGTTGGGAGACGACGGCACATTAAACTCACTATACTCGTGTTTTTATATCCAAGATTCAAGAGCTTTATTTTTTGCATTTAACATTTAACACAGTAGGAGTGTGGTGAAATGTCTCCAGATGTCCTAATAACTAAAATAATTTAAAATAAATCAACGTAAATACAACTATACACTACAAAAGGGTATTTAAAGGTTAAAAATAAATGTGCAACCAGACGAACAAACAAATAACTGGTTAATTAACCTACTGCAGTAAAAACAGTCTTTTCTTACAGGTTTGATCGTTCACCCTATGTTGGCGTGTATGTGTAGAATATATCGATTGGAATGTAAATTCATAAAAACAAACCGCAGGTCAGTGAAGCTGTGCTGGAAACCGGAGATCTCAGTGCAAAGGGGGAGAGCGCGGAGAAGGAGACCGGCTCAGTGCTACAAAGCTGCCGAGCCGGGATGTTTACCGAGGATTTTTGGCTCACCAGGCTGAAGGGCTGAGAGAGAAAAGAAGAAAGGAAAGACGAAAGAGGAAGAAGATGGGGGAAAAAAAGATATTTGGCATTTCTGACTTTTCCTCAACAAACACCCCAGGGTCTAAGAGTCTCATTTAAATAAACAAAACCAAGGGGGTTGGATCAATTTGTGGACAATAAGCTTTGCCCCCGGGCCCCGTGCTCTGACAAGCTTCGAAAGTGGCGCCGGACTGTGTCTCCTTGAGTCAGAGGTAGAAATCCCATCCTTCAACAAGTTGTTGTGGAGCAACGTTCACAGGCTTCACTGGTGGCCTCCGCCGCCTCTGCACCACTTTGAAGTCGGTGGAAGCAGACGCGACTGCAAACAGGAAAATCTCCATGTGCTAAAATGGCCGTTTGCCTCAAAGAGTGTTGAAAAACAAAAAAATAACAGCAGCTCTCGGCTGTGAGGAGCCGAGCTCGGCCTGAAACCGGCGCCTGGACCGAACCACGTCAGGTTCAGGAGAGTGAGTGGAGCACCTGCGGACTCCGCCAGCCAGGTCACTGTCCTGGAGCACTCCAAAGGTCGTGACCTCTCTGCAGCGGTAAATGAGGGGGGGGGGGTCTCATGTGCTCTGACAACATCAGTGCAGCACAGTACAGCCAGTGTTCCTTAGTCCTTGTAGTTACCGCGTAAGGCCAACAGAGGGCGACCATGGCACAAAGAAACCCCACAAGTCAGTAGTTTTAAAATGTCAACAAGGATTGTAGGAAATCATAATTTCTGTAATTACTTAGCACTTAAAGCTTTTAAAAGTGTTTTGATTTGCATCAGGAGGATTGTTCCTGCTCCATGAGACAGACATTTAAATCTGAAACACTGCTGTGTTGACTGATTCCCACTGAAGCAGGTAATCTGAAAAACAAACACAGCAACAGGCAAATGAACATTTTCTAGTTCTGCAGGTTTTTTTTGTGTTAATATAAGATGCTGAGGCAAATTGTATAACATTGTAAAATAGAGTGATGTTGATGAGAGGAAAGAAATTGTGATCGGTTATGATTATGACATGAAACACTTTTATTTCATAATAAAACATGACTGATTACAACTGTGACATTGTGGAGATCAGTGGTCTGTGGACTGTGATGTGTGTGTGAGGCCACTAGAGACTGAACTGCTTCCACCAAAGACTTAGTTTTTCACCCAAAAGTAAAGTTGTAACCTAAAACCACCAAGGTTTGAATGATTGATTATTGAACGTTACACTGAAAATGTTTCTGTATATTGAGCTTCTTATTTTATTTCCTTTCTTTTCATGCAGAATTCAATGCCCTGCACATTGTGTGTACTTTTATTTCATGCATTTTTAACAGATACCTACTTATTATTATTATACCTCTCATTCCTTAACTTAACAAATATTCTATACAAATTTAACAGCCGGAAACTCTGGTAAACATTTGTCAAATCAGTAGTTCTACTGTTAAAAAAGTGACATTACATTTACTCCTTTGTTCTTATAATAGATTCCTGAACTTGTTTTCTCTGCAGTGATGAAGTTTCCTCTCTGCATCTTATCTCCCCTTCATTGTACAGCCGGGGGTCACCCGGGGTCAGCGACAGTCTGTTTGACACAATACTCCACAACTCGGCCTCCAAACCTTCATCGGGCGCTGGCCCACGTCTCCACGGTGTGTGACTGTGGGTGAATCAAACCACACAGACTCCATCAGTGAGGAGACGTCATGCGGGACAGAGAAGTGCGAGGTAATGAATTCATGAGAGTGGCTGCCATGTTGGATTTGACCACAGGATGAACACAGGAATGTTCCGAGCAGGTGAAACTGTCTGTTTCTGCAACTGAAGATTCGCAGTGCTGTTGATTTATAAAGGCCCATCCCAGGAATATGAAGTTCATGCTGTTGGAAGAAACATGAGAGAACCCGAAGACTTTCATCATTATTATTCTGATAATCAGCGTTGGTTGATTATTCTGCAATTACCAAGTTTTTATGGATGAATAAACTGAACTTTTGAACATTTAAAATGAGAATCAGTTAATTGCTATTTTGCATTTTTTACCTCCGCCGAGGAAGTGGGTTTTTCTGTGTGTTGGCACAATTACTCGGAAACTACTTGATGGATTACCAACAAACTCGGTGGAAGGATGTGGTTTGAGTCGGGAAAGAACCCTTTAAATTTTGGTTCAGATCCAGATCAAGGGTTAGTTTTTTTTCAGTTTCTTTAACATTGCGAGATTTTCAACATTTTCTTTGATTTCTCAGAGAATAATTTTTAAAAAAGTATGTTTAGGGGACTGATATTCATGCATGTGTGCAGTTTTGTGCAGATGAATTTAAATATGGTTTCATAAGGGGACTGTTGGGCCTTGACGGAGTTTTGTTCTCTACTTGTTCAAAAATATTTCTCCATGTCTATTCCGAGAGACTCTCTCTGCTCAAATCCCAATTTTTTGAATCCTGCAAGACTCAAATTATAATTTTTTTTCTCATTCTTTTAAAGGTGTGTTATGACATCCAGAGGAAAAAAAGAAGAATTCAGTGACAGTTTTATTTTTTTATTTAGCAACTCTATTTTCCCAAGGTGAGATCCGAGAACTATTGGCAGTGAAGGTTTCCTGAGTCAAGGGGCAGTTTATTGTTGGAGGTCAGAGAAAGTGCAGCCACGTTCACGCTGCACCACATTTCACACTTTTCTTTTACTCTCCTAAACTGAACTAATATCCTTTCTGTTATTAGTTCACATCTGATATAAGCAAAAAACAAGTTTTAATTTGTCTACGGCCATCCAATAAGAATCCGTATTGTTTTCTTGTTTGATATCGACACTTTTGCAGGGGAGGTATAAATTCTTCTTGAGATTGTATCGAGACTCTTAATTTCTTTGATCCCATGGCTTCCTGAAATGGCCGGCTTAAACATTGTTCTGCTGTTCTCCCTCGTCCCGCAGGAGACTTTCCATCCCGTCGCAGACACTGAACGAGCTAGTGTAAGCCCCTCTAAGTCACTTTTAGCTCCAGCGCCTCGGCTTGTATGAGCCAATTCATGCTGAATAAGATCATGTTAATCTGGGGTTTACAACGGGGACTAAGTAACTCGATTCTATCCTCTGTTAACCTGAAGTCGCTGCGGCGGCCAACTGGACTCATGGCTGCAGGGTTTCTGTTGCTACTGTTCCCCGAGACAATGTGTTCATGTCTTCATCTCAAGTTCTCCTGTCGCTTTGTGCGGGCGAAGAGAGAAGATGAGGCAAATGCGCATGTACACGCAGCGTCCACAAAAGATCAGGGTTTTCAGTTCCCACAGTTTTGATTCAGTTTCCCTTTGTGCAACAAAAATGTCAAATAAATGAATTTAGATATGTTTTTTTACGACTTGAATAGAGGAGATGAGAATCTATTCAAATGTAAAATGAAAAAGAAGCGTTCTTGCTTTGCACTATTTGTAAATATGGTTATTTCTATCTTCTCTATATTAGCTGATACTGCTATTGATATTGTTGTTTTTCATACTATACTTAAATACATTTTGACACGTAGAAATCTTGGAGAGAGAAGCCTCTTACCGTTTTATTGTACCGGAGTATGATGACATAAAGATCTTTGAAATTTGAATTTGTGCCGTGAGCAGAATGCAGTGTAATCATCGCCCACCAATGACTTTAACTATTTTCATTAATCTCTATTAAAGATATCAACACTGAACAATACCACAGTTAAATATATTTTTAGAGCTGTGTCAGAAATCATTTAAGGGAATTAGTTTTTCTTATATTCCCAGTTTTATGAGTTTGTGGAGCTTGAATTAATAACTGTCATCGTTTGACTTAAATCTGCAGTAATAATCTGTATTTATATGATAAAGCTTCACAACCATGAAGGATTAAAATCAACGATTCACTAAAGACGTGGCATTACAGACAGTCAGGACAACTGACGCTTCACCAAAGATATGAACTTCAGGTTTAAGCCACTGTTTTGGCTGCGGTTTGAGTTTTATCATCCCTCTAACTGCACAATGGGACCTTTTTAGTTGCAAACAAACCTGGAGTGTGTGTTATACTTTGGACAAGGAGTTTGATGTTGATGAAAAGCTGTCACCAGGAATCCTCCGATTCAGGCCGTGTGCTGTTTGTTGGCATGATGCATGGAAGGGCTCGTCCCGGAGAGGTTAAAGCACAAAAATCTATTGATCCATTGTATGAATGAATGAATTTAATATTAATTAAAACAAATGTTATCAAGTGTAAAAAAGCCTTCACAATACACCAGTGTCTGGTTGAGTTTTGTTTCAATTATCTAAATACAAACAGTGATTTTCTTTGAAATCAAGGCAAGAAAAACCAGGTAGGTGAAGAGGAAAGTGCCACAAAAACTCAAACCTCAACAGAACATAAGAAAGTAAATTAACTGCTGATGATCTCAATAAAAAAGCCTCTATAATCTGCAGATAAGTGCTCGTTTATCAGTGATTTGATCAAGTGAAAGGTTTTTAAAGCAGATCTGTCGATATAACTGACACTAAACTTATTAAATGCAAGTTTCCCCCCCATAAACAATTGAATTCAGGACGTCAAACATGCAAAGTTTCCTCTGTCTGGGTCCGTTTTCTACAGTACATGTGTCCGTATCTGCGATTCCAACCTCTGCTGTCTTATCAAAGTTTCCAGACCAAACACAGATAATCATTTCGGATGTCATTTTACGGCTCTTCACAGATTCACACAAAAACTAATCCACACAAAGTGTCCGACATTACTCAAAGGTAGCTCCAAAAATGCAGTTATCTGAGGCCCAGTGTGGAGTACAGTCAGAAAACACTCGGCCTCCTGCTCCTTATCTCTGCGCTCTTCAGTGTGGGTGAGTGTTCTGGTGGAGGCAGATGGGAGGGAGATGAGTGGAGCTGCAGAGGAGGAGGAGGAGGAGGAGGGGGGTTGGTCTTCGTCGTTGTTGTGTCCGGGCGCTGGAGCCTATCGTGACTGGACATTGTCAGGTGGGGTCAGCGGCGAGGCCGGCCTGCGGGCTCGGCAGGAATGCGGCCATCTTATCAGTTGTAGAGGAGCTGGAGACCCTCTGAAAGAAAAGCAAACGTCTCTGCTCGAACACCCACATGGGTCCTGCAGCAGATTCCTCTTGCCCCCGCTTCGCTCTGGTTGGCAGATTTAAAGCTGCGGTGCAGATACCCGGTGACTCCGACTGTCACGGAGGCTGTGATTGAAGACATGTTCCCCCCTTTTCATCCCCTCTCCTCCCTTTCTACTGAGATTTTGATAGATTTATGCAACGCACTGATAATGATTGTTCATCTGCAGAGACGGTAGCTACAGGAGCTTAAAGCCGTTCCTCACCTCATAAAACGGTGAATTCACGTTTGTAATTTAATACTTTTTGTTGCTTATCTGATCATATTTGATAATAAATGCATGTTTTAATGTGTTTTCATACACACAAACCCATAAGAGCATTAAGAGCTTGGATTTGATCATTTCTATCTATTGTTATTAATTAAAATAATTCATCAGTCATGAGAATGAATTGAAGAATTCTGCAGAATTGAAATTCAGTCCACAGTGAATCTTCATCCTGTAGAAAGATGCTTGGCTCCATCATTTCAAAGTTACTGTAATGTCATAGTGTATTGACCAATATCAAAACCTGAAACAATTACAAAAACAATAATCGATTTGTTGATCTCCTGAAACATAATCAATAACTAATCTGGTTATCATTTGTCTGTTTAAGGCATAAGTACAAAAGTCTTCATTTCGTTCCAGCTCGCGTATATTTTCAGTTTTTGGTCACAATAAAATGTTTTATGGGCATATTTCACAACATCTTGAGATTTAAGGATGAATCAGTTAATCAAGACAAATAATCGGTAGATTAATCAAATCAGTCAGGAATGAAAATAATGAATCATTTCATCGCTCTCACAGTTTTGTATTTGGCGTGATGACAGATGAGCTCAAAAATAAGGTGCTGCAATCTGACTCTTCATGCATTTATTAAAACATGATGATAATGTAAAACCACATTGTGTTGCTCTCAGCCTCTTCTCCATGGTTTTATAACACAGAGCAGGGAACGGATCCGAGTGAGACCTCCACACATCACATGATGAAACTTGATAAAAAGTTGACACAGTTGACATTGAGCTTAAAGTTACAGAGAGAGAAAAAAAAGTTTTTCTGTTTTCATGAAAAATTCAGCAGGATTTTCGATCAGCTGTGAAGTTGCAGAACTTTTGCCTTTCTCTCTTGGGCCATCCCCTCATCCCATAATCCCTTGCTCTGTCTCCTCCTCTGCTCCTTGGCAAGCCCGGCCAATCAAAGACCTTAAAGGGGGTGAGTGATAGGGGGTGGGATGAACCAATTACCGTGGCGACGACTGAAACCCTCCCTACAAACAGCCAAGTCACTAAGTCGCCGACTTGTTTCTCAGTTGGAAGCGAGCGCTGGTGGATTAGCGCTGCAGCAAACAGGCACAGGGGCCAACGCGGCTGGGGGCTGTGACCCCTCAGAATTGGGGAGCAACACCTCCATGTGAACCTCATAAAAACAGGAGGTGGAGGAAGCCCGCTCATACCGCGCCCACCGGCAGATTTGCATTGTTAAGGACTGGCGCGGTGACGCCGCTGGGTGGTCATGACCCCGTCTCCATGGCGCTGAGAGGGTGACAAACCAAGAGTAAATCCTTCAGCTCACACAGAGCAGACTTATATATAGACTCAATCTGGTCCCTCATTCAAAGGCATCAGTGGAATAAAATGGGACATGTGTGGTTGTGTGCACAAGTCTACGACAAACAAAGTTGTTGTTTTTATTCCGTGGCACCGGTACCTGCTGCTCCCGCGCTCCCTGGACTGACCCGGGCTGGAAGCGAGAGAGGAAAGAGCACAGAGACAACAAAAAGAGGGCGTCCCATCCGGATGCACTTAACATGTTTGAATAGCACCCCCCCACTGAGCTAAACAGAAACTAACACTGAAAAATAAGTCTCACTCCACCAGAGCGGAAACGGTATTAATGCTGTTATTCAGCCACACAGGGGGTTCCTCAGTGTCACATACTGGTTTCATGCATCAGGTCCAATCAGGGTTTGGTCGAATCAAAAAAGAGAAGAAACCAAAATCATGATACATTTACTAGTTTCTGTGGCAGCAGCTTTATCATACTTTATAATAACTAAAGAAAAACTTCATTACAAATCATTTACTTGTTGCCTTATGTAACAGGGACAGTGAACAATCATACACTTTGCTATAAGTAAGGCAGGGAAGCTAAATGTCATCTGTAACTCATGGGAAGCTATTGCAAAATCATCAAATAGGGATTCTTAGCTTAGCTCTTCACTGGTTACATATGTTTACTGTTTGTGGGAAATTATGTTCTGGTTTTATTTATATAGAATCCTGAAGAGGTCAGATTGTCCAGTGATTTACAAGAAAGATGCAAATATTAGAGGAAAGTCTTAAAAACATTACAAAAATCTGCTTTCCTATAACTCTTGGTGTTCCAACCACCGGGCTGGGAATCAGTGATACATATAAAAGAATATACAACAAAACCTGATGAAAATATATCAACCAGTGTCATTAAGAGACAAACCTCAATAGAAGTAGCCAGGGCTCGGTTTCCCGTCACCATTAACCACAAAGCTGTTGAGTCAGATTAATACTTTCCATTAAGAATTATTATTATTCAAATATTGACAGGAAACGACACCACTATACTTCTATCTGTGAGTATTGATGATTATTATTTGTATCTGTTTTTGTCATTGTCAGGTACAAACACACACACAAAAGAAATCAACACGTTTTATCATCCATTGAATTCAGATGAGTTGTCTGATTTAACTACAACAGATACTAATTCATAATCATATATTTTTATATAAATAATACTTTACTTATATACCATATCAATTCTAAGTGATTTCCCTGCACTATGTCTCCACAGCTCATTACACTCTGACCATAACACACCTATCAGCTTCACTGTAAACAAATTGCCACCCAGCTGACCCCGAGAGACAGAACATCTAAACAGGCAGAGAGATGTTACAAACACAGACACAGACACACACTCTCCATCAGTCTAATGGCCGTTACACAGATAAAGGATCCGTATAAAGGTTTATATGTTCTGCAATAAAATGCTCCACACGTCTGAATCTCTGCAAAGTGGTTTCATGCAACCAAACAATCCTGTTGTTTGGAGTGAGAGATTTTTTTTGCAAATGCATTTTCACGTGTGCGCTTATCAACGGTGAGATATTATTTTAGTAAAGTGACACCGGCGTCGTAGCACATCATATTATGTATATATATCAGTGGTCAGCAGGGTAAGTGTCTCCATACTTTCCTCTGTTGGATACAGATGTTCAAGTTGTAAAAGTCTTGAAGAGGAGCCCGTTGGTTACTTCAAGTGATCGCATATTCAGAAAGTCTAATAACTACAAGCTGTTTTAAAAAATGACTAATGGCTCAAAAGTGGAAGACCGTGGCTCGATCTTCTTAGAAAGTCTGAATCTGTTTTTTTCTAAAGAGCTGCTTCCCCTCTGTACCCCTCACAACGCTTTAATGGAAGTGTTATGCGGGGCATTAATTACAGACACCAACAACTGATCGAAGCATCTATCACGTAGCCCAAATATGACCCATAATTCCGGGGGTGTTTTGGCACCGCGGGGGCCGCACCGTCCCGCTGAGCCAGACGTCTGAGCAATGAGCTGCAGAAGCGGCCAAAGGCTCATCTCCGCCGAGGCCAGCCGGGCCTCGTGTGACTGAGTGGGTGCTAGAACGCCAAGCAGAGAAGTGCCGGGTCACGGTAAAGGTTAACAAAATCAAGGCAGGGAATTTACGAGCGTCCGTGCTTCACAAGCGATGTCACCAGCAGCAAAGGGGGAGTGGTGTAAAAAGACAAGGGTGGATGAGAGGATTATAGAGTGTGTGGGAGCATGTGTGTGTTTGTGTGCGTTTGGTAGTGGGATCTTCACCTACTTTGCAAGCAATACATTGTGACAGAATGACGAGGGTCCTTCACCGTGAGTGTGTGTTCACTTCACACACTGCTGGGCCACTCTGTGCACCGACTCCAAGCAGCTGAGACATTGTGCACTTTATTAGGGAACACATCCTCCGTCAGTCTATCATTTCTTCTCTTTCTTATATACAGTTTATCTACATGCACAAAACTAAATACACACCTCATCATAAACATCTCAAGACTGGAATGACCATGATCTCAATAAGGTCGCTGTGTTTTCGTTAAGAAGCTTCTTCATACTTAGATGTTCGCCCTGATGGATTTGATTCGGGCGAGTCTGAATCAAACTTGATGAGCAACTTTCTCCTTCCAACCATAAACTTTTCCTTTGTAGAAAAGAAGCAAAACTGAAGTTGTAGTCATGTAAAAACATTGTTGTTAAGATATTTAAGACTATGACAATTCTTGATATGCTAAATACATAAAATATGTGTTAAACAGGCTTCATATAAGAGCAGTGAAGAATTCCTCTTTTGAAGAAACAAAGAAAGTGGAGGTCCCCTTATACAGAACTGTATGAGCTGCATTGTTCTTAAATCTGAGGTTGCGCCGAATGGCCCTCGGTAAAGCACATGCCGTCACCAAGGCCCCATAGTTCATACATTCCTCACTAGGAAATTGGTGAAAATCTCTCAATGTCAAAGAAAGTGAGAAAAAAAATCCTGGATCCGCCCCTTTTCTCAGGATCCATACCAAAACACCAAAGGGTTCTTTCTTCCACCAAGTTTCATGGACATCTGTTTGGTTGTTTTCGTCCAATGCTGCTGACAAACAGACAAACTAACCAACTAACAAATAAACAAACTAGAATTTCTCAACAGTCCGCTCATGAAACCAGATTCACTAGATCTGGATTGTTATTTTGATCTGCACCAAATTGCACACTCATGTAAATATCAGTCCTTAAAACATATCTGATTGATTCCTTAAGATTCACGAAAAACTCCATGTTTAAGAGAAAAAGCCTGCATTTGTTTTACATGTTTCCTTACCTGTAAAACTTTCTTCTCTTAAATCTCTCTCACATTAAAATTACACATGATGGATCTGTTCATATCAAACCGTTACAGATTGTCATTATTTAACTCAGAGCATTATCTCCATGTGAAAACACTGACATGCAGTAATGTGAGAAACCCTTCCACACATCACCAACACACACTGACACTCACACTGTACAGATAAGATGCCTCGTCCATGTTCCTGTAAGTGGAGTAGGAGCCTCAGATTTTGGGAGACAATCTAGCGATAGGACACTTCATCACGGTGGTTCGTGGAAGGTTCTCCGCTCTCGCCCCCCACTGATAGCTCCAGCTTGTCTGGAAGAGGTTATGCTTTGCGATAGTCTGGCAGAATCATGGATCGGTCTCCGTGGACCAGTTGGAACCCGTACACTGTATCAGGTTCTAGCAGCATGTGGTTTCAATTTGATCTCGCTCAAAACTGCTTTCATTTCTCTTGATCAGTGTCAAACGGTGCAAATGCTATTATTCTATGCATTATCAAAGTAACAACAGATGATATAAGTGGTCCACTTCCAACCAAGGCTGTGGGGTTGAACGTGTATGTTTGACGCTGCCTCCCTGACCGGCTCTTTTTCCGTCCTCGCCACATGTGAAGACATTCATCATTTTCACAGATAATAACACAGAGCATTGGATTTCCCTTTCTTATTTTTACAATTCTACCCCCGGGCTTAGCGCACAGTAGGCATCTGCCTGCCCATACATCTAATCGACTGCGGTGCTGAAGGCTGGTACATTCAGGCGATACTTTTGAGTTTCCAAAAAGCCGTGGGGGAGAGTCTGCGGCTGATGGCTCCACCCTGGGCTGAGCACCATCCATCTCTCCCCCTTCCCGTCGCCTGCCGCCCCTCTGCCGAGCGCCGCCCCACTTGAGATCCATTCAGAGAGCATATTTGCCAGATGACAGCGTGCTCTGTGTACCATCCATTATGGCTAAGGCAGATACATTGTCATCAGGAGCCTCTCATGCTGGCATAAATCCATGGTCAACAGTAAGTCTGGGTCAAGTGATTTATACACAGGGGCACGGACGGACATACACTCGCTCTTCCACAGACATATACATCGAGGCATGTTCAAACACACATCTGCCAGGCAACTGCCCAGGCCAAACTATGGAAACCTGTTACTGTACTCACAAGAACTGTAATGGGAGTCTTGTTTAAAGTACAGAGGAATCTGGTCAGAGTCTGGCGGAGGTCACTTCTTGAGGAAACGCAGAGACGGAGGGAGTGAGTGCTCGCGGCTCTCCTCCTCTCTGCTCCTTTTCACAGTGGAGGAGCAGAGAGGAGGAGGAGGTGGTACAATGTGAAAATCCCACAGACACAATTACACTCTCGCGTTCGACACATGCATGCATCCAGCGTGGAAGCACAGAGCCGTGCACGGACAGGGGGTGGCGGGGGCGGGGGGGGGAGATGAAGTGCCGAGCGGGTTGACTGTACTTGACCGTAATCTCTGGATGAGGATTGAGAAGATGCAGTGCGTGTCCCGGAGGCTCACTTCTAACATGTCTGTCGAGCCTCTGGTAATACTCGCGCATTACAATATTCCAGAGAGGGACGTCTCACTCGAGTCAAATGGTTTGTGCTCAAGGCCACGGCCGTGTTGAATGAGCACGCGACCACTGAAACACCACATTTGAAGAATTGGTACAACACTCAGTCAATAAAAGGTGCCGTTCCATGTGCTATAATTCACGTATGACTAACATAAGAGCTCATAATGTAAGCACTGGAGCCTCAGTGTGGATTTAAGGGGGTTTCTAAAATAGCTAAATAGCGTCATTTCCATCACGCCCAACAGACAAGTGGTACGACAGGACTATTGGCAGTTTGTCAAAGTCACATCAC
Source organism: Hippoglossus stenolepis (assembly GCF_022539355.2). Taxonomy (NCBI): domain Eukaryota; kingdom Metazoa; phylum Chordata; class Actinopteri; order Pleuronectiformes; family Pleuronectidae; genus Hippoglossus; species Hippoglossus stenolepis. The sequence continues at coordinate 22,531,267 of NC_061489.1, read as the reverse complement.
AGCGGGGAGGTGGACTGATCCTCCTGAAATTGCCCACTGTCTGGTCTTTGAAAATAAAACACAACAGATAGTTGTTGGTCTTAGCCGCAGCCCGCACGCCCCGCCGCTCCACCCCCCCCCCCATTGTACATCATCAGACTTCAACAATATTGACTTCTGTTGAGGAGATTAGCTGTCAAGCTTTTATTTTGTTAAGGGATCAAGGTCCTTCGTGTTCTTACCTAAATATAACTTTACTCCATTGCAGGTTTGAAATGACGGGTGCAGGTGGTATTTCATTTATGAGAGCACTCAAGACCCAGAATGCCTTGGCTTGACCACTGGGCTTTGAAAGGGATTATCTGATGAATTTGTGTTTTACAGCAGCTGTTAGTGAGTCACCGGGGGTCTAAAAGTGGACGCGAAAGCCCTCCACCAATTGTGGCGTACGCTCACTTTCATTTTTTACTTGTCTGAAAGCTTGCTGTCACCCCCGTTCGCTTTAAAACATTGCATTTCCTTCTCGGAACAGGCCGCCGGAGACATTGAAGGTCTCGATTGAGATGGGATGGAAAGAAACACATGTCACAAGCACAGGGCCGTGTGATAGGGGTCGTATCAAACTACACCCAAATTAAACGTCCTTAACCCTGTCTCTGAGTGCATCAAGTTGATGTTTTGCATGTCTGCATCGATAAGGATCCCCTGCAGGATAACTATGCGCCACCTCTTAGGTCATTGGAGATTTGGCTTTACGAGGCAGGAAGGGCCACGATTGATGACCTGCTAATGCCCACTTGGATACTTGGATTGCCGTCGCCATTCGCGAGTGGCCAGCAGACCAGGACTAAATGAGACCGGGCGGAAAATGTCACCTGCATGCACAACCTTTTACACCCCGGAGCCCTTCTCCGAACTGTAAACTCTATCTTACACGCCCCACCAGAATCCCACCAGCGACACCGGCCCTCCCCAGCCTCGCTGTAAATCAAACTGCTGTCCAGAGCAGCAGGACTCAGCCATCCAGCTCTCCGGAAAAGCGACATATGGTAAATCCCCAGCGCTGCGATATACCACTGGAGGTCCAACATGACCATAAAGGTCACAAGGTACACCTGGCAAAATGTGCTGGGATTTTTGTTACATGGTGTGCGAGCGAAGAGGAAGCGGAGCACCAGGCCCCCCCCTTCAGCCAGAAGTCTTGTTGACAGAGTTTAAATAATTGAAAGCCAATCGGCTGTGCAAATGAATATCGGGTTTAACGCCGAATAAACCCAAGTGCATCTGAAATTCTGATTCTGATCATGCCTCTGAAATAGCTTGACCTGCGAATGGAGTGTGTTGAGAGCTTTTAATCCAACGTAAGAGGAATCAAATTGATAACTGGCCCATTCTAAAAAGGAAATAGAAGCTTATTGGCTCATTGGTGTTAGTTATACAGAGATTTTATATTCAGAAAGTCACATTGTTAAGTAAATTGGTGAATGACGAGAGACTCTTGTGGGACACATCGTTGGGTTTGGGTGATGTGACGTTTGTGCTGATGGACACCTCTGTGTCTAACTCTCAGTTGGCTCTGTTCTCTGCTTTGGCTCAATAAAATGCTGATGTCTCTCCAGGCTGCCGGATCCTTTAAAACCATCTGTCACCGTCGTCACAGAGCAATTGGCAAAGACGTAACTTTTGAGTTACTGTTTTGCTAGCTCACCTTGTGCTGCGCGAAGCAAGCGAACTGGACCGCGAGGTATTAAAGGTGAAAGGATCAGATGGCAAACCAATATTACTTTGGTGTTTTGGTGTTGAGATAAATGAAATAACCTCATCAGTAAACCTTCCTGTTGTGTCCCTGCTAATTATTCAGATTTGTAACGTGTATTATTTGTAGTGACGGTTATAAGCTGTGCCAGAGGCCTGTCAATGCTGCAGCACTTATTCCTCAACACTGGATGTGGCAGTGACGTGTGCGGCAGCTGGACCGGGTCGCCACATGCAAACTGTTCCTCCCAACATTCTCCACACTCACGCACGCACACACACACACACACACACACACACACACACACACACACACACACACACACACACACACACACACACACACACACTCTCTACCCCCCCAGGGAAGCGTCGTCTGAGTAATGAGACATAACTGGGCCTATGTTCAACGTGCCATCACTTAATGTGACATGAATCTCCCTCGCTATGTGTGATCGATCTATTTATTACCCTGTTTATGTAAAGCCAAGCAAAGTCTCCTGATGCGGGATTTCTCCAGCCTGAAATATCAATGGCCATCACTCACTTTTTATTGCTTTTTTTCGTGTCCTTTCTGGTCTCGTGGCATTTGTTTTGTGGTGTGTTGGGGGCAGGATATAATATAAGAGGTGGAGCGGCACTGCAGAAAAATCTACAGGAATCTGTGCTTGCATATTTGACTTTAAATGGAGGAATTTCTGTCCGTCTGTATTTTTTCTCCAATAACTTCTCGTCCGATTGATCTCAACCTTGTCTGTGTTTTGCTTTGGGACCAGAGGAAGGTCAGGGTCGACTGTTTAGTGAAGCGTAAAACATCACATTTCTACACATTTCTAAGAAAAAGGTGAAACTACACGATGAGGTCCGTGCAGAACCCGGCCATTTTCCAGCAAGAAACTCAGCTGTGCACTACTTTGTGTTGTGCATTCAAGGTCCCCCCCCCCTTCAGTGTGTAACATTGTATCTACTCTGCTTTTCACTTGCAAAGGTTTAAAAATTGAATGGACACTGCACTTGTTAATTCAACAGCCACGTATAAAAGTCTCATACTATAACCGTGACAGGTAGCGGAAGATTTATTTTGCAGCCTGTATTTTCATCTCTTTGTTGTGGCTGTTGTTTATATGAACTTGTGCTGTTCTTCTTTGTGTTGCACACAAGATTTGCTGGTACGTGTGTGAAGTCTGTCACAGTTAATGTAACTCTGAATGAACAAACACACTCTCACTGTCATGATGGTCCCCCATCTCATGCCTCCTCCGCCAACACCTTCCCAACGTGGGAGTCCAGCAATTCTTTAAAAAACGTTTCCAAATCATCAATCTGACATCCACCCACTGGCCAGCTGTGCAAAGTAAGAAAGTTAGTCAGGTATGAACTTCTCTCTCAAGCTTTATTTTCTTTCTTTACACAGACTTAGAATCTGAATTCCTACATATGCCTTCAAGAGAAACTGTCTGAAAGGGTCTCATTCACATATTCAAACCAATTTTCTGTTTTGCATCAATGCAGGACTGTTGGCTTGTTCAGTTTATGTTTTTTAATTCACCTCAGCTTTATTTCTCTAAACGTAACTCCTCTAATCACCTAGATGAGAACAAATGTGACTTCACACTCCATATTGTGACATAAACCTAAACAAGTGATGGGCTTTTCTTGTAGTTTAAGCAGATCCTTGTAAAGGCCACATTTTCCCCATGTGAGCTTATAACGCATCAGGCATCTGAAAAGCAAAACTGCTGTGTAGCTTTTTACCCAGTAAAGATAAATTAAACCTATAAAGATTACGGAGGATGATGTAGTTCACTTCATTTCGATTTCACCTCGCGGCTCAAACATAATGAAAACAGGCAGATGCTTAAAAGTCTCATTAGATTGTGAATCAAAGCTCATTCCAGAGCTGCTGCAGTATCTCGTATTCTACTTCAGATCATCTTTAGAGCTGTAAGCTTTGGTCTGAATCCCCCCGCATCCTGCTGCATGCAAACTGCCATGAGAGCGTCTGGGCTTCTGCTGTCATGCAGATGCCGGCCCTTCCTAAGAGTGGCTCCTCGGGGGCAATCCCAGTTACAAGCTCTGGTGTTAACCTGCTGGAGGACTCTTATCAGCTACATGTCATGTTCGCATTTTCCCCGCAGTTCTGCCAACCCTCCGGCCGTCATCTCAACACTCTCCTGAGCTCCGCCCCTCAAAGGCCACTTTTATCTGGAGCGCAAAGGTGGCGAACATATTTGTCGGGAGCTTTCCCACAGTCTCTGGAGGGGGTGGGGGGGGTGGGGGGATTGAAAAGTGGAAGAAGCAAAACAGATCAGGAGCCAGTGTGTCTCAAGTCTCACTCAGATAACTGCGATGCACTTTACGCTGGTATCAGCAAGCGAAACACACCAAAAAATGTGAAACTGCTGCAAAATAAGAGAAGAGACCATTACACCGATTCTTGCTCCTTCACTGGTGACCTGTGAGTTCTAGATTTTAAGATGAGCTTGTTTTTAAAGCCTTGAACAGTCCGGCTCCTTCCCACATCTACGATCTGCTGACCCCCTACGAGTCTGATCTCTGCCTGAGATCCTCCTGCAGGGCCCGACTCACTAACTGTTCCAAAACCATGACGTGGCACTGAAGGTTTGTGGGTTTTGTGGGTTCAGTTTCCTCAGCTGTGGAACTTCCTGCCCGGAGAGGCAGGCAAACTCAGTACCGTCTATTAAATCCTCTTTTATTGTTTTGACACTTTTATTGTTTGACATATTCTTCACTACTGGTATGGTGGAAACTGTTTATATTATTTTATCTTGTTACATTTTATTTTTTGTGTTTTATTACTTGCATCACCAGTTTTACTCTAAAGTGCTTTTGTTGTTGTAAGGTACTATATCAATAAAGTTATTATCTTACACATTATTGGCAGGGTTATTGTATTAGAACTGAAAACAGAAATGTTTCACAATGAATTTGAAATTGTATCATGTATTCATATTATTTTAAAACACATTAAATTCTAATCTAAAACAGGATAACCAGATAAATTATTTTTATTTCTTATGCAATTTTACATCATGAACATGTGATTATTATCATCATCATCATCATCATCATCATCATCATCATCATCATCATCGATATTATAATAGGCCCCTCTGTGTTGATACCACATTTTCTTTTATATGAACATATACACATTTTCGCCCAATTTAGCGAGGTAGCAAAGTTTGATATATTTTTTATTTCTGTTCTATTTTCCACCAGCCTATAAACATAAATTCTACCTTACACACTGTCACTGCGAGTACACTGAGAAAGTCAACTTGCAGGGTTAACACATTCACATTCACTCACATGACATTTGGCATCTACACAGTTTGAATTATTCTTTTCTTTTATAGAGGAACATGTTTCTTTTTAGTTTCTTCCAGCAACAAACAGATGAATTTACATGTTTGTATCATCCAGTGCTGAGACGTCTTGACGGACATTGACAAAGTGGAGCTTCTGACTCTTTCCCTGCTGCTGACAGCTACAACCCGAGGCCCCCACCCTTTGTTTTGTTGATGGGACGGGGAGTCGGCTTCAATTTCCTCCCTTTGCCTTTAGCTACTGTCAGGCCTTTTTAAGTTCTCCTGTTTTTTGGGTCACTGAGACTGGGAGATGAGCTGTGAGGGAAATTTAAATGTGCTTCTCCAAAGGCGAGGAGCGAATACTGAGAGGCGGCTTTTCTTTTAGCTCAAAATACAGATTTTTTTTTATCCTCGTCATTGGAGTTCAACGGAAACATTTGATGCTTCTGGAAAACATGTGAGTATCTGTTTTTAAATAAAACTTTAAATTGTAATACGATCCTGGGATTGGAAGTGTGATTTATTACTATAGGATGATATATTCTGACTTTAAAAACATGTACATATGTTTGGTGTTTCCCCCAATTTAAAACTTATGGAAAACACTAGAGGACTTTCTGTAAAATTGAAGGAACACTGATCTCTGCTGCCTGTTGGCACCTTTTATTGGCACCTTGGATATTGGGAGCCGTCAATGGGCCCCTCTGCTCCACACACACACACACACACACACACACACACACACACACACACACACACACACACACACACACACACACACACACACACACTAACACACTAACACACTCATGCCCTGCACACACTCTGCAGTAGCTGCTCAAATCTGTAGTTCTTAGGGTACTGTGTATGATAGTGACTAGGCAAGCTTGGGGCTTGATTAGTGCAGTTAGCCCTTCTAAGGCTCTGGCTGTTTACAGTGGATTACAGGGAGGGAGGCAGGGGTTAAGTCTACCCAGGCACCATGCCTCCCCCACCTCCCTTCTCCCTCTCCCACCCACGGGAGCCACTGCAGCGGGGCTGGCAGCTCGTCTGGGCTCCCCATCGCAAGGCCAGGCTGACAGGTAGCGGGATTTGGCAGAGCACTTTGCATGAGAGCCAACACGAAAAACTGAACGCGGCGGATTAGCTCGGGATTATGTTGTCAGAGTTAGCCCTGACGGACAAACTGCAGAGGAATAAATTGCAATCTGTTTGAGGAGCGCGCTGCCACACAAACAGGAGAGGCATCGGCTCGTCTCACAGCCTGTCCAGAATGACAGGGAGGGAAGAAAATCATTAATAATTTATAAACAAAGTCCTCGGCCATTACTGATGTCTGCCCACTGTGGCTGGAGCAGACGTCTGGTTGTCTAACCCCTCACATCAGGAGCTGCTTCGTGTTAAATCTTGAAACTAAATGTGACAGCGCGTGCATGGAGATTAGAGAAGGTTGGGTTTGTAAAAATGTGTATCGGCTACTCCCGCGAGTTAGAGTCAATCGCCCTATTTCTGATAAGGTAGCGAGAGGAGGTCTCGATCTACTTCTGCCAGTTCTTGAACTGTCCAATAAAAACTTGTTAACTCACATTTGGACTGATTTTTTTTTATTTTTTCAGCAGTCGTCTCAGAATGAGCTTTTAGCAAAGCCGTGGAAATTACTTAAGTAGCTTTTATGAAGTCGGGGATTGTAAACAAAGCCCAGTGTTTGTGGTCCATTATTTGCAAAGAGCACTTTGAAAATGTAAATCCCTGAGTTCCCAGACAGCTCATAGCTTCTGTGCACGGCTGGCTTGTGTCATCATTTGCAATATTTTGACTTATATATACTATATATTGTAGTGTAGTGCAGTTAGTGTGCGTTCAATCACAGTAAAATGTTGATTGTTAAATTAAGTATTGTTCCACGAGCATGGGGCCTTTTACCAATATTTGCTTTATTTCTATATATTTTTAAGTATCTGGTGCCCTATGAAAATATATATCCAGCATAAGAAGATATATCACAGGTTAGATTAACCATGATACTGAATAATGCCATCTTGGAAGCTATAATGTTATTTCCTTGCAGTTACTACCCATGCCAATATTAAAACTAAATTCGCATTCATCAGATTTTCCCTTCACATAACAGAATTTAATATAATTAAAATAGATTTAGTTATAGTACTTAACAGAAAAGAAAACATCCCAGAAATGGTTGAAAAAGTTTTGATTTTCAGTGACAAAAACTTTAAAATAAAAGTCACGGAAATAAAAACTTTATAAATGAGAAACCAGCCCTGCGTGCAGAGGAAATAATAATAATTTCCCACTGATGGAGTAAACACAGGACGACGTCTACATTTCATTTCTCTCTGTTTTCATCTCACATTGGAGTCGCTCTTTATTGGCTAAATGAATTTGCTTGATTGGAGCCGTGCGGCAGCTTTTCTTGTGCCGGGGACTGACTGGCATGGTAAAACGTATTAATGAGCTTTATTGCATTTTGTCCTCTCCCGCATCATTAGGAATGCATGTCTGTATGTTAAACATATGAATATGCATCGGCATAGAGCATTTGCTCTCAGAGTTAGTAGCAGTGAGCCGGCGCTGTGCCTGGAATAATAATAATCCAGCGGAAGCAATGAGCTGCGTTTTCTTTGCCTTTGCTTTGTAATTGAAAAACAGGAGTATGTTTTATTTTTGATTTCATCACGGAACTGATTCTGAATGTTAAATTATGCTCTGATGGAGAGAATAATTTCATATGTGGTGATATTTCACTGTTGCATCTTTAAATTAATCTTCCCTCTGTTTATTTTACAAACAGAATAACGCTGTTTCACTGTTAATACAAAATATAACATGTTGTTGAGCAAATAGCATTAATTTCCTTCCTGTGTGTTTCCCCCTGAACAAATCCAGTCCAGTGCTCCCCCGTCACACTGTCAGACCGAGGGTGATCCTGAGGTCAGCAGAGGTCGCTGGATAAAGGTTAACAAATTACCACAGTGCCTCTCACTCGACTGATTGATGCAGCACTGGGGACGGGAATGTGTACAGGGGTTATGTCAAGATAAGGTAACCACGGCGATAGAGTTTTTCTGTAGAAAACATGAAAACAGTGAACAAATGTGTAAAGTAAGTCTTTATATATCTATGTATGTGTGTAGTTGTGTGTGCATATTGATCTGTATGTATGTGGAGCATCTTTAAATGTCCTCTTGACCAATGGGCAGTGAAAATACGACTTTTCTTTTCAACACAAAATGCATTATATTCATTTTATTGCAAGTACACAGTAAATGCATTGTAACCTGTAGAGGCCACAGTCTATGTCAATGAATTATAATATATGTAACTGTCCATCAATGGGACCATAGACTGTTTATAAAGATGGCGGCCCCTGATGACTGGGTTGCACTATAGGTCATAAGCCCCGCCTCCTCCATGTTAGCTGATAGGACATGGACCAAATTAATTAAGATGTTTTTTGTCATTTTAATTGGTTCTTATCACATTGATGTTTGTTCAAGTGTTCTAATAAATTTGTTTTTAATTAGTTATTTGATGCTATAAAAATAGGGTGAAACATCATGATTGACAGCTGAGACTGACTTGTGATTGGTTGAGCACATGTATGGGTGGGACCTCGATACTTCGGCTCTCCATTTCCTGATCCTTACTGCACAGACTTTAATTACATCATCAGCACGAGATGGCAGCGTTCGTATCCGGTGTATTCTGGATTCATTTCTGAGGAAGTTGAAATATGTCGTCCATCTTTATATACAGTTTAAGAACAGGACTCAGCCAAAAATCTGAAATCAGGACAGGGATCTGTACTTTGTTCTTCTCAGATGTCCACTTCTCTTCTTCCCCTCTGTGCTCTCACCTCCGTGTCTAACTCTGGCCTCCAGACGACCTGCTTTTCAATCGCCAATGACACAGGTCACCAACAGAAACAGCTGGCGCCCCTCAAGAACCAAGACGTTATCTGGGTGACGCTGAACGGCCGAGAGGAGGGAGGAACCAACGCTACTGATATACTGACAGGACAATTAGCAAATCTACTATCTGGGCTGAATATTCCAGACAGGGTGGGCATGCCGGGAGGGTGACGGATCCTTCAGGGTGATCGGAGAAGAGGGAGGCGCCCACCGAACAGGGCGCCATGGGTGGGTTCATGTTGACTGAGTTATCTGGGTGAAGGTGTGAAACACAGATGGGTCTGTCTTAGGTAATACTGCAGTTTCTATGGAGCTGCTGCTGCTCATTGTGATTCAGGAAGTAAGAACAAAGGTAAGAGAGAGATGACAAAATTTTAATCTGTATGTGTTTGCACCAAAAATGTCAATAATCCGTCCGTGTTTTCAAACTCTGGAAAGATAAACTTCAAAAAACCCAAAATAGTTTCCAGGAAAGACATCAAGCATTTTGAATAGGAGATGAAAAACCCCAGAGAGCAAGTCGACTGTATTCCTGGCTGATCCTCTCCCAGTCCCCTCTGCAAATAAACAAATCTGCTGCGTCCCTGCACGCAACTTCTGACCTGTGGTAACTTCCCTCGCTGTAAATTACAGTTTCCGTTTTCTCTTTGATTTCCAAACATTATTATCTTCACTCTCCGGCAGCAGGAGGGTAAACAGTAGCGGCAGAGAGTCGTATGTCTCTTTAAATAAACTGCATTGTCTGATGATGTTTTAATGGGCAAACCTCGATCCCCTGGGCAGTGACCCCGCTGAGCGTGTTTCAGCTATGTACTCTGCACAGGGCACTGGGATGTAATTGCTATGTACATACCAGACGATTCTCTGGTTACTCCACTCTAAAAAATGTCTATCTGACAGAGTCGGGCATTGAACTGGAAAGACAATTTATGACATTTTATTTTCATCACAGGGAAAAATATGCAGATTTTAACATTTGAAAACTTTTCTAAGAAATCGGGTAGTTTTTTCTTGATGTTTATGAACTTGTGTTCTTATCTGGCCCAAACTGGCATTATAGGGCAGCAGTTAGTGGTTCAATTCTGCTGTGATCCTTATAAACAGATTCTACATGTGAATACGCTGAATCTTTTGGTGAGAGACATGATTTTCGTGCTGGAGGTCTCCCGGTTACATTCGACCAATCACATTTGAGCAGGATATGGTTAAAAAGTATCGCCGTTTGTGTTTTGTGTGGCGAAACTTTTGGCTGCGTCATCGTGAGCCATTGTACTGACGTGTGGAGTGATGGAGTAACATAGGGAGTGATGGGAGCCCGCCCATGTGTTACTCCATCACTCCTCACATTACTTATTCTGTGACCAACCCAGTCTCCTGCAAAGAAACGCTCTGATGCAACCAAACTGTTTTCCCAGTTCGGTTGAGGTGGCAACGTAATTGCTGGCTGGATTATGTTCAGAGGCAACGTTTATTTATTCATTTTTTAATGACTGAGGCGCTGCATTTATTAACCGTTGCCTGGAGGTGGTTGGCGTGGACATCGATTGTGCTCAAGGAGTTCTGCATCGACATGTTTAGGCCACATAAACAAAATGTTTTTTTAAGATGTTGCAAACTTTTTCTGCATTAAACCAGACAAAAAATCTGATCTTTCCCCAATCTCAACGAAGAACTGTGAGTCTAACGTACTGAAAGATCTGATAATTTGATGGAAAACAAATAATTGTCTGTGAACATTTTTATGATATGATCAGTATCAACATATTTGCGACTGGCCAAAATACTTCAAAACATATTTGCTGTTGCAGATTAGTTGTACGTAAACATCATTTGTCAGAGACGGGGCTCATCAGTAACGTATGGCGTGCTGAGGTCACAGGGGGACTCTGACACTGTGGCTGTTTGCTGTCGCCACAGCTAATGCTAGCGAGAACTTGAGAAAACAGCTTTTTCTAATGGGAATTTGTACTAACACGAGCAAGTTAGGCTCTGCTTCTGCTAGCTGAGTGGACGATAGCACGATGGCTCCTCTCATATGTTTCAAGGGACAGATATTTTCATAGACGATATATAAAATGGACGTAGACTCCCTATATAGTCCTCTATAGAAGAGTGAGTGATTTCGGACACAGCCTTGTCCACTTCTTTAGGAGATTTTTTACAGTGCTTGTCTTCCTATAATGTTCCTCCCACCTTATTCCCACATGGAGATCTGTTTAAAAAGTGACAGGGTGTCCACAGATCAAACAACACACTGTTTGTTGGGAGACGCCAACGTCCTGAGTCTCGTGATGTTTCCCTGGGAAGAGACAAACTGGAATGACCACAAAGAGAAAAGTACAGAGGAGCTCAGACTGAGGAAAAAAAAACGAGACAAACTAACTCAGCTCGATATGTGCACATCTCCCACGTTTTCCCGTTTTCGAGCTGAAAGTAATGAATTTTTGCGGGGGAAGGAAATGCTTTGGGAATAGGTAAAAATGTCATCAAACACCGGATGTGTGCACTTGATTAGTAATTCAGACCAAAGCTAACGCTGGTGAGACAATATTACACGAGGGCTCAAGGAAATGGCTAATGAGCGGCTAAGCTAACGTTCTCCGGCTCCAGAGCATACAGTCATCTGGTTTCCTAGACACCGAATCCTAATTGGATTGTGGAGAAGTGAAGAGGACAAAGAACATTTATCTTTCACAATTATCAGAAATTCCTATCTTGGGCAAATTTGCCATCTTACATTACCCTCGGGTTGAATTAACTATTGATGAGCAGCAGAAACCAATATCATTCCAGTCGTCCGCCTCTTAACAGTCATTAGATTATTCTGATCTCGGATATTAGAGAAAAAGCTTTAAAAGTGATTTTCTTAACCATCTTTTCCGCCCCAGCTTTGATTCTTTTCTCTTCTCCTCCCGACACCTTTCTTTCATTAGGGTCCGGTGACCAGCCAATGACTCGGAGCGCACAGGAAGCGGCGACATGCGCAACAGTCTCGAAATCAGTTCACGGGCCGATGACGAGGGTGCGGTCTGATGAAGACGTAAAGTAATATCCCAGCAGCACATGAGGTCAGCCGGCCCCCTTCTTTCTTCACAGGCAACATGAAAAGAGGTTCGAGTTGCGGTCACGAGACAGGGCCGGGCCCCTCTGTCTCAATAAGACTTCAGATAGTGTGACAGGGCGAGGTGGCTGCCGCGGGACGCTGCTAACACGACATGTGATGTAAATTAGGTAATATCGCATGCGTCCACTTTCATTTGCAGACACAAACAACTTTCACAAGCGAGAGATGTATCAGCAGGGCCGTGGGAAATCTCATGTTTCCCCAAAGTCGGCTTTTCAGGAATTGAAACCTGGTTTTAAATGGACATTTATTGCGTTTTTGGAAATTGTTAATAGGGTCAGGGAAGTGTTTCAAGAGGTTATAAGATCAAATAACTTTCCCAGCCCACGTTAAACTGTGTAATCTGATATTGGTGATGTTTTTTCCCCCTTTATGATGCGGAGCAGACGTGTGACAGTGTGAGAAAGTGCTTGTTTCTCTCGCAGGTGAAGTACAGAGATGTTTTGTCTCCCCCCCCCCCCGCTCAGTGGAAGTGGTACAATTAAGTTAATTCCTGTCTGTTTCCATGTTGTCTGCAGGTTAGCGTCCCCAGACGGGTGGAAATCGCTCACACGAGAGGTGACGTGAGGTGATTCGCCATCGCTTCGGTATTAGTCCCATAATGCGAGCTGACAGTGGGGGATTTCAGAAGCAGGGGAGGTGAAGTGGGGGGTCCGGCGGGTTCGTGTTCAGGCCTCTTCTGTGAATCATGCAGCCTAGCGTGCGATCGGCACACTGCCCTCCTCTTGACTCCCTCATAAGCTCTGTTACAATAACACACTTGCCTTTCACTCTGGCCCTCACCCCGAAACCTCCCCCGTCCCAAACTCTCTCCACCCACCACCGCCGCTAATACTCCACTTCTCTGAAAAACACGGGAGGGAAGAATGAAGAGAAAAGACACAACCACACCACGTATAGTTTTCTGTAAGATAAAAGCTGGAGGGTAGTAGTTTCGGCCACTGGCTCCCCTCGAAAGCCCGTTTCTGTTGTTAGCATAACTGTGATGACAAAGATAATCTTTGTTATGATTATCATTATTATTATTCCCCCACTTTAATTAATTTCTCCCCGAGGCTCAGGGCAGTAATGAGGAGCAGACGCCGACGGTTTCTGCCCCGCTCCACTTGCTCAGCACTGAAATCCCAACCAAGAGCAAGTTAACAGTGCCATCTACAGTAGAGAGGAAACTAGTCCATCATGTGGCTTCATGATGAGAGAGGTGACAGATCTTAAATATCATGTTGGACTGCTGAGTTCTTACCTGGTGTTGCTTTTGAGGGATTCGGGAAAGGTTGGTGTGTTTGGAAAATGCATAATGGTACAAATACAGTAAAATACTCACTCACACTAATGATGTTTTCATGAAATGAATGGTTATTCTCAAAAAGCCATAGACTCTCTAGTTTGTAATGATTGGCTTATAAAGTTACAGCCTGATATGATCCAGTTTTCTTTTTTAAAATTAATTATACTACTTAAACTAATTATCAATATATGTAAGGAACATTTTTATATAATTTATGTTGGAAGAAATCCCTTAAATTGCTCATTTTTATTTTTGAAATATGATCAATTAAAAGTTAGCTTTTTAGCAAATTGTGATTTGTGAATAGAAATGGAATCAAATTTGATAATTTTTTTTATACAGTCTTTGGAACAACTAGTCAATTAATAGTTTATTTAATAAAAGTTTTTAAGGTCCTGTTTACTTGCCGCTCCACTTTCCAGGAAAACGTCATCCTCCCTCTCTCTAAATTTCAACCACATACCAATTGATAATATAACAAAAATAAAAGTGATGGGTCGCTGATGGGTTGTGTTGTGGCAAGAGATAAAATCTCTATCCCACTTTTACTGATCCCCCTGCAAAATCAAGGAGGTGGTTTTTCAACCCAGGTGCTGGATAATAAACAGTATTTGGTTATTTGAAAAGGCATAAAATAGATATTGAGTATTTTAGTCCATGGGTCCTGCACCTTATTCAGAGATATGGTAGAATTCCAGACTTGGCCTTTTTCCTTTGGGTCAGATCACACATCCTCATCCCAGTGACAATCTAACAACACTGGGACGAACTGAAGTAACGTGATTTCCTAAATGTTCTGGGAGCCAAACTCAAGTTGTGCTCCAAGTGTCTCGTGGGACAAATTCTTGATTGACACAGAAATCCACCGTCTCCTCCTCTAATTTCATTGCCTAAATTGTTAGAATATCCCTAAGTGATTGTTGACCATTTTAATCATTTAAGCAGCAGCAAGGCCAGGTGAGTGACACGGACTAATTCACAGCCGACTAATTTTGCACATCAATGTCAGAGACGATACACGGGGATTCAGTGATTTAACCACTTGCCTTGATGAGGGGAAAAAAAGGCTAAAGACCGACCATTACTGTTTATCCTCGGCCTTATCACTACTGGTGATGGGCTTGTAAATATTATCCTGTTCTCCTTAATCCACTGCACAACGCCGCGCTCACCCACTTACCGGAAGCTTCGGCATTTACCTCTGGATTTGCCGGGGCTTGGGCTGCAGTGGCTGTGAGTGGGAAAGTGCTAATCTACAAGGCAGATTCGGGATTAGTCTGGTGAGCCAGGTGACCTGAGGGCCCGAGATCTTATTGGCCGGAGGAGATGCAGGCCTGTGGTCCACGGCAGCAGCAGCAGGGGGGGGTGACTAACTAGTAGGAAATTAGGAAGGCAAGGGTGAAGGGGGGTTCTCCCCCCGCTTGGCTTTTTCCCTCCATTCTCCTTTTTTCTCCTCTCTCTCCCTTCCTCACACTTTCTCTCTCGCAGGCTCTCAAGGAGCCCTGATGAGAATTCCACTAATCAGCTGAGGATTAACAGGGACTCAGACAACACTACATCTAATTCCCCCTTCACCGCCACTAGGGCAACAAGAGGCCCCACGCAGCACTGCAGCACTGCACTGATCATGTGTATGGAACTACTCTTATTCAGCTCAGATCGGAAATATACACTTTGAACTGAACTGATCAGTAGAGTTATCAATACATTTCTCCATCAGGCCTAGAATTGGTAAATGCTCTTCCATACTATTACATGCTACTACATAGATACTACTACGATAGGTGTAAATACTACTTGGTACTTGAAAACCATTTCAAGGTAAAGCTAATTAAGATAAGATGCTCGGTACTATATACACTATAAACAGTAAAAGTAGAAATATATATATATATATATATGCTTCGTACAAACATGATTTGCTTCAGTGAAAGATTGTGTTTCGGTAAAATGTTTAAATAATAATAATAAATTCAAACTTAAGTTCACCAACAGTCAGCAATACAGGAATATACTTACTTAAAAATTATGATAAATTAACTAGTAAATAATTTATCAAGCATGTCAGCTTCTTCACACTGATGAATTCATTGCTTTTCCCCTTTGAAGGCAAGGAGACTATTGTCATACGTGCAGTTAAAACGTATGTAGCCCTGTACCATGAAATTCATATTTTGCTCTTCCTCCACTCCAATTATGGATTAAACATAACATTTTAATACAAATATAGGTTAACTGAATAGTGTTGTACATCGAATACCTTTGTGCGTTAAATAAAGACTTCTAACATGTAACCTGGGGCTCTGGGACATAATAGAATCTTATTGAACAATATGAATGAGGAGTATGACAAGTAGCAAAAGTTGATGGTTTTAACAGAATCCCCAGGGCACTGCAGAATATACAATAACTTAAATTTAAAACAATATCAATAATGAAAATAACTATTAAATGCATTTGTAGGAGAGTTTGGTTGAGATGGATGCTGCTGAAAACATTATAAAACTACAAATTAACAAAATGTGACTGAATAAATGACTAATTCAGGATAAAATACTGATATAGGATCAGAAAGTGGACTCCATGTGGTTCTGCGTCGTGGAACTCGACGGTCAGCGTGTGACCGAAGTGACTCTGGCTTCAGAAGCTCAATCACTTTCAGGTCACACTGGGCCACCCAGAAAACAAAGCTACCAGGAGAAAACAGCCTGTGTAGTTTGACACCGTGCGAGCTGGGATACGTGACATATGATAACATCCTCATTTCAGCATCTGCTTGAAAGTAACATCTCAAACGGTGCATTACGTCCGATGTGCAATTCATGATAATATATCGGAGGCCTGGAGGGTAAGTGGGTTGCATTTTCAGCCCGGTTAAGTACATTTTGGCAGCGGCCCCGTGCTATCTCCGAGACAGGTTGGTTTCCCAGCCTCCCACAGTTTTGCGGTAATGAAGGAGATGTCTTACCCAAACAAACAGGCTCTCTGGAGATGTACCTCAACTACCTCCCTAATCCAGGAAGTCTCTCTTATCTCCCCACAAATGGCCCCAGCACACAGCACACCCCAGTGTCATTCATCAGCTAAACCCCACAGCGATGAGCAGGTACGATTGTTGGGAAAGTGGAAAAGTGTCACCGTGCCCTGCGGCGGTGTAGATCAGGGCATCTGAGAGGGTTTTTCTTTTTGTCGATCAGACGTCAAACCGCGTGTCACGCTGCAGAATCCGCACGGAATGATGTGCTTTTGTTTTTTCATCGGCAGATATCAATACCTCCGTTACTCAAGTCCCTGCGGCGTGATGCTGCCGTTATGTTGGTCAATGAGGATTTCAAGCTTATTCCACCGTGGCAGTTGCCGTAAATTTTCAAGGACAAGAGCCTGCTCAATACCACTGAAATACTTTGAAGCAGGTTTTTTTTCTCACTAGGATTTTATACACTGAGCTGAAATCACCCACAAAAAAAAAATCACATTTAAGATACTTGTGGATCTTAAGTTTTCTATCTTCTTGACCTGAAATTAATATTTTGTCCCTGCACGTTTTAACTTTATATTTGTTTTCTATTCTTACTTATTTGAGTTGGGAGCTAGTTGGCTAAGAAATCAGTTAAAACATTTGTTATTTGTTTCCTAATCGTCGTTTAAAGACTCAAATATAACTCTGAGAGACTTCCTCAACAAACTGAGGGTAAAATAAACTAGAAAACAACCAGAGTAAGAGAACATCATTTCTGTTTTTGCAAAAATAAGACACATGTTTTGGGTTTTAAAGGAAAAAGTAAAAAGAATAAAGGAAACATAACAAGATAAGATAATCGTTTATTAGTCTGACAACGAGGACATTTGCTACTAAGAGCAACTGACCAACAGAAGAACTATTGAGTTATGTGACCTAGTTTCTACCACAAACCTAGTCCCTGTACTACAGTGTAGAAAATATAAAGTGTTGGACATCTTACACTGAAATGTTATATAACTTGTCCATAGAGATGTCAGTGCTTGAGGGTGTTGACAACAGGGAGACCGGGTCAGGAGAAAAGATGGAGGGTGAAGACTGGCAGCAGAGAGAAGTCGTTTGTGGAGGAGTCGTGACACCTGGCGCCGCTCATTAGTTCATCGAGCGCTAAAAGCTTCGCTTCGCCCTCCGAACACATCCCTCCCACACACGGCTGGCTGGAGCATGTCAGACGCAGCGCTGCCGAGGGACATCTGCCAAAGTTCGGTCCAAACGTTACACACAATGTTTATAATGTGCACATGAGGCTGTGATTTTTAAATACTTTTAATGTATGTTTTTTTTATTATGATTATTAATTAGGAGCAGGAAGCGGTTAACAAATCACAGTGCAGTAACACACACACACACACACTCCAAAATGAATATGTCTTTCAGTCTCACAAATTACTCTGTTTTTATTTTGCAATGGCTCCAGTAGTTGGCAACGTCAATATTGTCTCACAAGACAAATTATTATTTAAAAATATATATTTATTTAGATATTGTTGATGGAGTATCATGTCTGAATACAACAACTACTACGATAAAAGAATAATGATAGGAATAGGAAAATTCATTTCCAAGGTGCAAAATTGCATAGGAAATAAAAAATAAAACAACTTTATGTTTATCAGTTACATACATTAATGTGTGTTAAAATATGATGAATGAGATTACTTTATTATTTGTGAAATTAAAATAGTGAAACGTTGTGAAACGTTGCTGTTTTCAGATCTCAAACAATAAGTCTCCCAATATGATTATAAGTTCAGAATTAATAGTAGAACTAATTATATGATTATCATACTTATAAAATATAATATATTTAATTAAAGCCTAATTATATTTAATAATAATTCAATAATTGTTAGATTTACAATATGTAATTTTGAAAAATGTTTATTTTTCAACGTTTTCATTTCATTCATTCAATTTCAATTTGCTACTGCGCCGTCATTAATTTGCTTTTATATATGTATATATACAATAATCGTCATTATTGCAAATACAATAATCATGTTCTTTGTCGATGATAGACACTAAGCTACTTTCAATATTATCAAATAGTTTTTTGCTATTTGTATCTACACTTTAATTTGTTTATCTTTATGAAAATAATACTTGATCTCCTCAAACTCAGTTGTGTTGTCTGTCATCTACAGCTAAGACGTGTGTGTGTGTGTGTTAAATAGACAAGCAGTTTTCCATTACTATCAATTACTGTGAGGCAGGTTTTGAGCCAGTTGCTAAGAGCTTTCATCCAACAGTGTTGATCGTTAATGCTGATCTTTACATTTTTACCAACCGGCGCTCTTATAAAGAGATAAGACCATAAGACTGTGTTTGCGAGTTTAGTGATGACGCCAACAAGGCAACAAGGAGCTTGAGAGAGAATTGGAAACCGAGCGCTCCGCCGGTTCAGAAAGCTGAAAACAGCTGTGTTTTTACAACCACTGAAACACAACGCGAGAAAGGATTTCTCTTTTTTTTTTTTTTTTGCATCGGCTACCCATACTGCACCTGCCATTTCCATCACGGCCATGTGGTCACAAAGGGAGCTGTATATCTGTCAACAGGATCAAGTCCTCAATAGACCCGCAAGCCACTCAATCCCTTCAGACACCCCCTCCGGCCTCAACAAAGCCTCAAAACTCCTCAACCTGGTCATCGCAGCACAATTCATTCAGGATATCCTCCTGGTTTCCACTTCCTCCACCTGTCAGAACTGTCCAAACTACCTGGGGAGCAGCAGCCGGTTCAGTAGCTGTTCTCCCGAAAACCTGGAAATCAGGTTGGATTTTGAACCTGACACTGAGACAGTGATTTGTTTTTGAAAATGACGCTTTTCTGTGCAGGTTGATGCAGTTACACATCCGTCCCGTTTGTTTTACAGTTTCTGAGTAAATGCAAAAGTCAACATCACCTGTCCTCACAACAGTTTTTTACAAATGTCCCTTCTCAGGGGAGGGACGCGTAAAATAAAAACTCAGTGGCCCCCTCGTGAAGAAACTTGACATCGTGGCTCTAAGCTCTGAACCTTGAGTTGGACACAAGCGTCAGTGCGGAGAACGCTGGGCAGCCTCTGAGGTAAAAACCCCCCGAAAGAGGGAAGGAAACACAGAGACTGGGTCGACGCGCTGGGGATTAAGGAGGGGTCACAGTGGATCAGCTGGGTCTTCCTCTCCCACAGAGGAGGGAAAACAAATATTAATCACCTCTAGCACTTCACACACAAAAGGGCCCCTGAGATGTGAGGGCAGGAGGGCCGGCAGAGAAGAAGACCCAGGCCCCAATAACTAATGAAAAGCCCCCACAAGGGCCGTGTCATGGTGGGACCAATGCTCCCAGGACAGCTCGGTGTGTGAAAGTGTGTTTGGAGGGAAATTCAGCTGCACTTGTAGATGCAGGTGATGTGGAGTGGACATGGGGGGTTCTTCTCTTTAATGTAGTGTTGGTTATTCTACACTAAGTGCATGTGTACGTTTAAAGGAAGAGAAATAAACGTGTCTGTGTGCATGGAACAGCGACGTTAACTGAAATGTGTGTTTATTCTCCTCCCCACTTGGCAACATGCTCTGTCCACACTCCTCTTCCCCCCCCAATCCTTCGTCCATGAGGCGTCGCACAAGACGAACCCCACCTGGCAAACTGGCGACGGCGCCATCTGGTCGTGGCCGAGGCTCGCCATCGGGCCCGCAGTCAGTACCCACAGTGCCAGTGTGCTGTTGTTTAATGAGCGCATATGAGCAAACATTTGACTGCCAGGTGGCGTTGCCGCCACGCCATGCCGACCAGGCGGAGTTCTGCCATTGCCGTTCAAACCCGGGGGCATCAAAGGGGGGCCTTGGATTTCCAAAGTAACTAAGCCATAATCCACCCCCTTATTGGTCCCATTCATATTGAAATACATGATCAGAGGAGCTGCAGAGGCCCTAATCTTGCCAATGAGCGGTCCGGCACAGCTGCAGGGATAAAGTCAGAGTATGAGACCACCAGTATATTAGAAAAACTCAGGCCTTGCTGATTGGATTAGGGGAGAGGAAAGGGTGGGCTGGGGTGGAGGTGGGGGGGGGGGACAGGGGTGAGGAAATGTCATCTTCCAACGTTGTGTGTGGTGTGGCGGTCTCGGCGTTGGCAACCGGGGGGACCGGGAGGTGGGGGCGGACACACTTTGTCCCAGGGTTCGGTGACCCGCAAAAGAGAAATTGGAGGGGGCGAGACAAAGAATAGCGACGACAAAATGGAAAGCAAAGGCGAGGGCTGAGTGCGTGGAGCCGGGGCCTCGGTAGCGCCTCCCAGCCGCCCAGCGTGAGCTCGTCTGGTATTAAGTTGTAGCATGGCAGTTTTCGAGGAGGGAAAGAAAGCGCAGAGAGAGAGAGGACTAAACCGGGCATTAGCTGTCGACTTAAAGGTTTGTGCTGGTTCCTCTGGTAGGAAGAGCCGCCCCGTTTAAGTGTGATTGAGCGTGGCTTAGATGGGGATCAATGGTTATCCTCTCGACTGTTTTGTTTTGAGGTTTCTTTTCTGTATTTACTGCGAGGAAGACGGAGAAGCCATTTTGTTTCACACAGCAGGAGCCAAATATTTCCATAGTCGTACGTCTGGCACCGGCGACGTGATTCATTCATTCAAACTGACACATTCGTCGTCAACACAGACCTCATTCGTCTTTACTCTTCCTGCGTGAATTTCATGTAAAAATCAAACTGTGGAATCTTAAGGGATCATCCCTGGTGTGTAATAAAAAGGATTGTCAAAGAAATAAATCATATCAAATACATATTTCCTGTCGTTTTTTAATGAACTCAAGGTTTTGATGTGGATCATTTCCTTTTCACTAAAGGTTACCTCTCTCAATTTTGACTCCTTTTTTTTTTTTCAAGCACTTTTCTCGCCAGAGGTCACGTTTCTGGGGGGGCGGAGTTACAAGGAGTCCCTACAAGGACGTACAGTTGTTAACTTTTCTCATATCAGATATTTCAAGTCTTGACATAATCTAGACAAAATCCAGCCCAAGGTCACGGAAGCTGAAACGATCAGTTATAAATTATCATACTTATGTGTTAGTTAATATATTTATTAGGCCTACGTAATTAAATGATAATAAATATCTGTAGAAATGTGGCCATAATTTTTGGGGGATTTCTTTTTACTGGACATTTATTGCACTTAGAGATTAGAATGATTCCTCTTCCCTCTCCTCAGACATCAGCTGAGCAGCCGCCGCACGGGGCTGACGACGGGTTTCTGGCTCTCGATACACTGACCTGAGATATTTACACTGGGTTGACACTGTGCTTGGACAGAGTTATAGAGTCTGCTTCACATTCCTTCATCTTAACAACCTGCTCACATCTTTTGCCGAAGACAATCTGAACGATAATTTGACCCGGGAGTAAAAAGTGCAAATCATTATCAGTGCTAGTGTATAAATTTTGAACTATTGTAAACCAAAGTGCTCCAGGAATATAAATTCTAGTCGTTTCTTTTGGACAGGCCAAGTTGCTTAGAGTGCACCTGTGTGGAAATGTGCGTGTCTGCACAGGATGATATGCACAAATGTGTCAACACACAAACACTCACGCACACACACACACACACACACACACACACACACACAGGTGGGATCTCTCTTTGACTTTGTCGACAACAGACTTTAATGGAATCCTTCTGCAAATTGATCCAGCCGCACGAGGAGAACTTCACTTCTGCGTTACACTTCGAGGAAGGCAGACCAAGCACATCACTCTGTAACATGTTAAAGACAAATTCATGGAGATAGATCATAGATAAATCTGATGGACCTTTCACATATATGCATTTTCATTCCACGAGAATCAGGGTACATTGTATTTTTAGGATTTCTCTGTGGAGACCTTTCATTTTTAAACCGTCACTGACCTAAAAGTTCAATGGGACTGATGAATTGCCGACCTCTTACCTCTCTATGGAAGTTGCCAGGTTGACACGTGCAATAACTGCTTTTTAAATATGTATATGTAGGTACACTTACATAAGTGAGATGAAATCATGCATTCATATTAATGATCTTTGAGCGTGTCTCCAAGCAAATCGTGCTAATGTTGCTTCCCCGAATTCAAAATTGTGCAGAAATGTACATCACTTCAAGTCTGCAGCCTCCATAATGTGATTTAATCTCTGCGAGTGTGATGTGAGGGTCACTTCACTCTAAAACAAATGTGGACTCCGGTCCCCCTGGGCCGAGAGAGCCAGCTCAACGATGCCATTGTTCCTCAGAGGGATCTACAGTTGATTAAGTGGCCTGTTGAGAGAGCGGAGCTGTCGCCAAACAAATACTAAAATGTGCAGAGCGACGGCGGCTGATCAAGAGCCAGAGCTCATTATCTATTGTGCGGCGCATTGCATGAGCAATTTGAAAAATATTTACCGGTGTTATTTTATATGTGCGTGCACGGGCCTGTGCTTTGTGATACAGACTAAAGCTTTGATATAATAAAGTCAGTCACAGTACGTTGTTCAATTGAAAAATCAGTTTTCTGAGGTTAAATAGATTCTTACTACTCATTTTCTTTATTCTAATTGTTTGTCATTGAGCTATAAAAATTATTCTGGTTAAAGTTTACTCTTTATAAAAGTTCATACATCATTAATTTATGTTTCTAAACATTTTCTTTTGACATGACTGGAACACTTCCAGAGGCTGTTTCTGGCATCACTTTGGCTGATGACAGAGAAGCCCACAAGCACATGGATTTGCATTGCTTACAGTGTAAAGAACACGTCGATAGCCATTAACATTTTCCTGAGTTGACTTAATTCCTGTCATATTCCCTTCTCAGCACTGCAGGTTTTTTTTCCATGGGTGCCGTCCTTCTGCTGTTACACGCCGTGCCAAAATGGCAGACTGCGAATCTGTAGCCCCAGTGCGCTCTGGGAGCCGGGTGACAAGTCGTGTCAGCTGTGCCTTCTACCTGTCGTCGGGGGGGGGGCGGCCGCTCTCCTTCCTCCTCCCTCTGGAAGCTGCGGTTCTCCTTCACCCACTTTCTCCCGGCGGGGTGACATGCCTCTGCAATGCCGAGGAGCCCCACAGCTATTTATCTCCATCTCTGCACCTTTTGGAATTGGCAACATCCCCATTTCGCTGGTGATCCCTCAATCAACAGCTGAGTCCCCGGCTATCTGGCTGTCGCCGTGACAGTTGTATATTCTTACATGCTGAAATAGCAGCGAGTGAGTGAGTAGGTGAGTGAGTGTTGGATTTGTCAGTGTACCTCCATGTTTAGTCAGCGGCGAGGCCTTCGGGGATACGGTATTATCGCAAATGTCACAAATCACCAAACAGCCACGACTGCTATCATGGAGGTGTAGCGTGTGTGTGTGTGTGTGTGTGTGTGTGTGTGTGTGTGTGTGTGTGTGTGGGCAGATTAAGTAGCCGACAGTTTAACATGAGGTAGATTTGGTGTCACAATAACGAGAATCAAATTCAAAACATTCAGAACTTACAAACACTTGGGTTTGGGCTTTTCTTTGCTAACGGCTACTACTACTGCGAAGGTTTGCCCTTTAAGAAATACAGTAGCCAGTGCATATTTACAGGAAAACAGTGGTGGCATGCGTTTCTTAGAACTGAAATCTAACTCAGAACTTCAGTTAGCAGCCAGAAGCAGCAAATATAACCTTTGAGTCAATGCTGCATAGTCAGGTTCTGATAATACTGTGATGTTTACAGATACTGTCGCTCAGGAAAAATGGCTGACAGAGACCAAAAAGATAAGTCACCTCCGCCAATGAGGTGGTTTTTGCCACCGTGCGTTGGTTTGTCTGGTGAATTGTTTCTCCGTTTGTTTCTCAGCAGGAACACGCAAATACAACATTTTCATCGATTTCCCAGGGAATAATTCATGAATCTTATGTATTTATATTTATTGAGTGCCGATATTTATGAGTGTGTGCAACTTGTCGTGCCCCTTCTACTTTGAATCGACAGTGTTTATTAGATGATGTGTTTGAAATGTCGAGATTTCACTCAGCTCTTGATCCATTATAAGCAGCACTTAG
Source organism: Hippoglossus stenolepis (assembly GCF_022539355.2). Lineage (NCBI taxonomy): Eukaryota > Metazoa > Chordata > Actinopteri > Pleuronectiformes > Pleuronectidae > Hippoglossus > Hippoglossus stenolepis. Next base: position 22,506,819 of record NC_061489.1, on the reverse strand, counting down.
CGCAATTAAAAGTTTACTCTTGATTTAAACTGTAATTCAATAAATTACTTGAAACAAACTGACTGCGAAGCCTGTGTCTAAATCCAAAATCTTTAAATTGCTTTGTTTTACGACTGCAGCTTCGGATTACCTGGAAACGTAATTGATGGAGTTGTTGTCTGTTGACTCAGACGCCGCCTCCGTATGACAGCGAGAACAATGAAGAGATTCATTTTTAACTGTAACCCCTCAGATTATCCTAATTATACACAATACTCCGACTCAGACCTTTGAAAGTTAATCCCGCCTCTCCGTGTAACCGCATGCACCGGTAAGAGATCATTGGAAAACCCCCCCGGTGTAGTATGAACATGCAGAAAATCTTCTGTTTGTACAAACCCTGTGTACATGTACACTAAGCAAAGCCTCGTAAAGAGGGCAGTACTTTCCATTGAATAGGTTGTGGATTTTTCCAGGTATTGCCCAGGTCCGCTGGATGCTCGTTTACACCTGGATCACACAGACAGGTTTCAAACCCATTTTTAGGAAGGTACGGTTTTCGGGATATTCTCTCCATGCAGTGTACAACACAGTACGCATCTTTAAAGCAAATTAAATAAAGAGATTTGTGAAGTTTTGTTGTTGTTGAGACTCTTTCAGCAACTTTCAAGCTCGGTGCAACTCCTGTAACTGAGAAAGACAAAAGGAAAAAGTAAATCCCCCCTGAGTTAAACTGAAGGAAAAGTAGAAACACACTCTCTTAAAACCATCTGCTGCTTCACTGCTGCTGCGAAATACCTTTTTACAGCAATTCTCTTCGTCCTTAAGAACATTATTCACACACATATAGAACTCATTGAAACAGTGGGATATCAGCAAGGGAATTCTAATTAAACCAACCACAGATAAAACCCCACACACCTGCCGTGAGCTCATATGACTTTATTGAGACCTCCTCCACTTGACAGGAGAATCGTCTGATGGGCAAATGGATCCTGTAAATGAGATGGAGAATTTACTGCGCTTACCTTGCACCCATACCTTGATGTCATAAACTTTTACGACGTGTTTTCCGCCGAGTACTTTTTAAGCACATCTTTACCAGACAGCAGAGACGTAAATCACCTGTGTCCATAACTTAGGCCCCGACAGCTCTGCTCAGACTGATAGGAACCTGCTTCGAGTTAGAACTGAAGCACAAGTGCTGGTGTCCAATGTTCCGAAGTATGTTGTGTTTCTCCAGTGGTTTTAGTCACAGTCGAGTTAAATGTTCAGGCAGACAGCGGGAAAACTTTCATCCTCTATGAATTTATAGGGGTTTATTGATAAATAACAAATATATAGCTCGTAGTGTTCTGCTTGTTGTTCATGTTTAAGTATGTAAGATATATGTTCCTGAAACTGTGCAAAAGCAGAAGTGCGGAGTATTCGAATGTGCAATATTGGGCAGAGATTTAAACATGCGAGCTGAAGAATAAAACTATAATTGTAGCCAAACCTATGAAAACACTTATAATATATGGAGGTAAAAAAGTGCAAAATTATCATAAAGAGGCAACGTAATAGTTATATTGTTAACTTATGAATATAGTTAATATATAAAAGTAAAACTGTGTAAAGGTTTAGTAAGACAGCTATGTAATAGTTATATATATACAAAATCATTCTTTGTAAATGAAGTGCTTCATAAGAAGAAAGTATTCATGGGGAAATGTATTTCCCCAAACCATTAAACAGTTGAGGTCATGTCCTTGCCTTAAACAGAAGAAAAACCTAAATCAATATTTCTTTCATGGAGCTTTTTTATAGTGGTTTTATAACAAAAAATGAATTCCTGAAATTTGAAGATGAAATTTTATAAATCTGGGCAAAAGACGTATTCAGATTCAATTAGAAAATGCCAGTAATGATCAATTCCAATAATATGAACATGAAGTAAAAGCATATTGGTCGAAACAAAGAACTCAAACGTCCAATGGAGACACACACACAGGCACTATTGAAAAATGTTGCAGCATAAAGAAATCTGGCAGTAAACATGTTTTAATTAAGCTTATATGTTCTGGATCTCAGTGTAAACTCATTTTCATTTTGAAAACTGCACGGCTTCAAACTCTGAGTGAAACTCTGTTAATTAAAGAAATATTGTGGATGAGAGAAAATATCTTGGCAAAAAAAAAAAACCACGGAGGGAGATGCTCATGGGAAATTATTGTTTTTAAGTTAATACGTTGTTTTTACTCTTCGCAGAATGAAAAGAGGATTTCGGGGCTTCCAGTGAAAAACAAACAAAATGTCCAAATGAACCGAGGAGCGAGGACGGGCTCTTTGAAAGGAAATCAACACCACACATGGTAAGAACAAAACAAAGTTCAGATGTAGTGTCAGTGGTGTTTGTGCACATGCAGTGACTTTAAACACAAAAAGGCTTGTCAGAGATAAAACGTTATGAAGGAGTCCCCGATCCCCTCGTGCTAATCAAGATAAATAGCTTCTACTGTATCAAGTTCAACAGGCTCCGTTTAATGCGGTTCTAATATTCCTCTCTTATCTGAGCGTAGCCGCGCTATTAAAACAAATTGTGAACATGAAGGTTTGGATAAAATGTAAAAGCCCGAAGCAGCCTCGTGATTAATGTGGTTACAGTTGGCAGATAAGAGAAAAGACTAATGGCTGCGAGAGGCGGCCAATTCTGCAGCGGCCCGGCAGTCGATGTTAACCCAGTGATTTTATAACCTGAGCAGCTTTTATTTCCATAATCGCTTTTTAAGAGTTTCATTCAAAAACATGAGAAATGTGATGGAAGTTATTGACGTGAAGGAAAATGAGAGAAAATAGCACTTTTACACACATTTAATTTAACAGAAAATGGAATATAACGTTTTATTTTATTTTTACTATTTGTCCAAGTCTCATTTGAAAACTTAAATTTACAAATAACAAATAAAAATGTCGAACATATTCCCTCTCGACACTATGACCATTTTGCATGGTGCTTGCATTAAAGCAACAATTGTGGTCTAATGTTTGAATAACTTTTTTATTTTACTTATCAAAATGTATATTTTAAATTGTCTGATCTGTATAAAATGGTAGAAACACATTGATTTAGCACTGAAATGTCTAAATGTCATTAGATACTGAAACTATGTAGGACCCTGTTTGGAAGTAAAATGTGATATTCTACTAAAAATCCATGATGCTTTAAAATACATAACATTATTTTATTACTTTCTAATTACTTATTTACTACTACTAATCTGTGATCATTTTATTTACAATAAAAGCAAATAAAGTCAATTTATTGTTGTGGTAATACATGTGGTAAATACTCAAAAACTAGTGAAACAAACAAAAAGAAGAAGTAGTAATTGATATTATAATGTTATAAGAAATGTATGATCCATCTTAGAATTATAAAATGCAGGATGATCCCTGCTTGAGAATGAAAATGTCTCATTGTCTGATCTGTCCCACTCTGACAATTCTTTAGCTTTGTCTGATTCTGTGCAACACTGCGCCCCCAAGTGGAGCCACAACACCACTGCAAGAAACCACCAAGTCTTCCCAAAATGAATTAATAGTTTGCACAAACAGAACTTTGTTGTTTCTGGACATTGCTTTCGCTGGATTTGTAGAACACGTGTCTGCAGAACTGTAGCTTTCTGACAAAAAGAACCAGATCAGGTAGATCTCTCTCCCTCGATTCCTCCTGACGTCACCAGTGTGTCAATGAGCAATTACTGCAACTGATAAGCAACAACTTTCAGTTCAGTCTCTCCTTAAAACAGCCCAATTAGCAGTGAGAGCGCTGATCCTGCTGCCACTGGGCTGGAGCATGAGGATGCAGAGACGATAAAATCAATAAACCGACCACCTCACCCTCAAATTAGAGCTAAATGTGTCTTATTTGCTTCTACATAACATACTGGCTGCATGCAGAGATCCATGATGCTGGATATTTGCTCTATCCCCTTTGCACGTAAGACTGTAATTCTTTATCAAACACTTACATGTGCAAGGGTCCTGTGTCCTTCAACCTTGCAAAACTTTGCTGTGTGTTGCTTGCTGGCATTTAGGCTTATTCTCCTTTTCGGGAACTCGAGTTAAGCTTAATTCCGTTGAAAAGCTGAGATGGAGCGGTGGCTGTGGGTGTTCCTGGTGCCCCTGCAGTACAACAACTTGTCAGGGCAGGACAGAGTTCTGTGGGGTGGGTAAATCTGCCTCCAGTGCCCCAGGGATGAGGGATTACCCTGCAGGGCCATTTGGCTGTTTCCCAACAGGTGAGGGAGCCAGGTTAGACATGACAGACTTTGTTGAGGTGTCCAGGGCTTAGTGGGATATTACTTTGAAAGCAACTTGGTGGGTGTTCCCCCCCGGTGCTCTCTGCCTGTCTTCTCCACGGTTGTTTGTTTGTCAGTCATTAGAGATGGAGCATTTTGCCCTGGTAGTGGTTCCTAATCCGAGTGGTAGTGATTACAGGGGCGGTCAATAGAAGCTAATTGTGTGCGCTGCGGAGTTAATAACACAAACGCAATCAGTCGGCATGAGGAAGTGGTTGTGTGTCGTGCTGCTTATTTCTCATTAAATCAAACGCAACACACGACTGAAACAATTCTTCGGACGCATATTGGCGTTTGTTACTGGGCCCACTTCTCAAATATAAACCCGATCTAGCTTGTGTGTGCACTGTGCGCCTTAATAAAGTCCTAATCACTGGGAAGCATTGTTTATTTTCTGTTACACTGGCCCCGGGGCCACACAAACCTAAACCCTCTGGCACTGTGGCTTTACCTCAAAGCCCCATATATCCGCTAAATACCATCAGAGATCTGAGACTTTTCCTCGATTGTCCCTGTCTCTTCATGGCGACCCGACTCGGCCTCTCTGGCACCACTTTCATTCATTAATGCTGAATCAGCGACGCTTTCCCCATCAAACTTAATGGAGTTGATTCCACAGGGATTATTCACGATTGTTCCGGCTCTGACGATTTCAATCCTCACCGAGTTTTTTATTTCCCTGCAAATAAAGGTTTGTTATTTAGGATTTGCAGCTGACTCTGTTGTTGCTTTAACTCGTCTGATTAAGAGCGAGAATTTGATGCTTAAAGATACAGAATGGATGTCGTGAAGCTGTCGGTGCAAAGCCACGGTTCTGTCGAAATAGAGGACATAAGCATTTGAATAAAAGATTTGATTAAACCGCTAAACGCAAGCAAACACAGCAATCTGGTCTTTATTGTTGCACTAACTCTTTAAAAAGTTCTGCGTATTTGCAGAAGCAAACAAATGTTTTTAAAAAGATTTGATAGTATTAGTTTGCAGTATTTATAATGCGGTGGTGAGGATCTTGGTTATTGTGGATATCACATCACCACCTAGTGGAGGTTGTTGTTTTTACAGCCACAGCAGCAGATGCTCATCTGCTCTGAATGAAGTCAACAGGGTTAGTGCTGGAATTATTTAAAAATATAATATCTGGCCACATATGTCACTTTGTGCGGTTTCTGCAGCCTGGACGTCTCAATAAGGAGCAAATCATCCCGTCCCAATTATTATTGACTGTCACTGATATTCATATCAGGGCCAGATTTCCCCCGTTTGCTCAGGGAACATCCCATTCAAGCAAATGTGTTTGCTCATACTCTCCAGACATGTGGGCTGAGGAATGAAATATCAAACAGGACAACTGTTTAATGGGATGCACGCGCGCTCGCTCAGCCACATGCACACACACACACACACACACACCCACACACACAAAATGAGGCCTGCATTCAAATACACACACTTGCTGCATTTCACAAGCGGGCGAATAAATTCATATCTCAATTTCCTAAATGCTTATTAATACCTCGATCATGTCTGCTGAATGATCAATGACAGCACAGTGGGTTTTTACATTAATAATTTGCAAAGGATTGAGAGTAGAGAGAGAGCGGGAGGAGCAGAAGATGTGTCCTGTTGTGTTCTGGGACGGGGGGGGGAGGCTAGATTACCCGAGTGCCGGGAATCTAATGCACTATGAGTGTTTGCTTACACCATGTGTCCCCTTCCGTCTGCGCAGGGGCATCGGGACTGCACCCGCCACCATCCTCCCATTCACTTCTCTTGTTTGTTTTCAGTATTTACACCCCCACCATCACCACCACCCCCCCCACCCCCGCACCCCACTTTCCTTATACCCACCACCACCTCCACCCCTCCTCGTTTGCCCCAGCCTTCAATAGCACTAATTAAAGTAAACCAATAAGGTTTGGGGGAGGTGCAGAAAATAAGAAGTGTTTGAAGACCAGATTGAACTCTACCGGCAACTCAGAAGTCAAAAGACACTGGGGGTGTGTTGGTGTGTGTGTGTGTGTGCGTGTGCAAAATATACATTATTTATAATGCAAGAAAGACGGTCACATAGGGAGAGAGCAGGTTTGTTTAAGAGATTAGCGATGGCCTGCTTATTAGCTTTAGCTCACATTCTCAGTCATTTGCCTTTTCTCCAACACTCCCAGGCCAGAAGTAACCACATCATTGATTTAAACCTATTTTGACTTGTTCGCTTTTAGTTTTCATCGTATTTATGGCTCCACGTGATGGAGAGATAGATGGAGAGATAGATGGAGAGATGGATGGATAGATAGATGGAGAGATGGATGGATAGATAGATAGATAGATAGATAGATAGATAGATAGATAGATAGATAGATAGATAGATAGATAGATTAGATAGAACAGTATATATAGTAATAGAATAGAATAGAGATAGAGATAGATAGAATAGTATATACCTGAATAGAATAGATAGCCAAGATAAGATAAGATTATATAAGATAGATAGATGTCTTTATTTTGATTGTAATGTGCTGCTGCCCTGTGCACCACCTAACAGGGCAGTCGTAGTGTGACTTTCTTATTTTGACGACGCCCTGGGACACGGATGACATTTAATTTTTTGTGTGTTTAGTGCCGGGGACGATATTAAGCTAATCTGCCGCTGCTCCTGTTTGCTCTCAGGGATTTGGGAAGTAAAGGCAAACACGGAGCACACACCGCGACTCCAGCTAAGACGAGGGGGCAACACGGAGACTTTTGGTCAAACGACGGTGGCGGCAGTGAAACTGTTGGTTCTCTCAGTGTGAGGCTGTGAGAACAGTGTCCGCCCAGTTAGGATTACATATTTGATGTTAAATCCATCGCTGGAGCTCAAATTTTTCTTGGCTGCAAAGTTGACCTTAAAAATCCTAAGAACTAACTTCCCAAAGACATTTTCCTGCTAACACAATATAACAAGAGATGGCGGAGGCATACAATTAATAGACATAGGGATTACAAAATGACAAATGAAATGAATAATTGTCAGATAACCTCCAAGACAGTTCCTGTATATGTTGTTAAAACTATGGACTCAGTGACTGTTGGACCCTGAACAGTATTTTATATTTAAACTTGTACTAAACAAACAACACAAATGCACCTTGTAGTGAATCGTACAACATAACTCTACAATAGCTGCAAGGTATTTTATATTATTTAGTGTATATCCCCTTGTACATTGATACACACACATACACATACATAATAAATAGTATACAGTATAGAATTTGCTCTCAACTGCTGTAGGCTGTGTCTCATACACATTCATGTACCATGGATATCCCAAAGGGACCAATAACGTTGTCTCTCTTATCTATTTATTGATTATTAATTTCCTACTAATTAGTCTAGTGCTTTTTGCTGATTATAGAAACCTCTTGAGGCGATGCCAGACCAGTGTAGAATAATTGAATCACTCTTTATCATTCTGTATATTTCACTCTACAGCCAGGATATACTTAAAATACACTTCAAATATACTTAGATGTAAATTCACCATTACTCACATTATCCCGGGGATGAGTAATGAGCCCGGGCTCCTACAATAGATCATTTCAGGTTTCTTTTTTTTCGTTTCACCACAATTACCAGCCAAACAAAAGTGTTTTAACTGTGTTCAGTCTGAAGTGTATTTTTGGGGATTGGCCCAATCCTTCTGTGGCCTGGCAGCGGGCCGGTGGGGGGGGGGGCAGTGATTGAGGAGACTCATCTCTGGACAACAGTGAGTCGTCGGGAGGAGGAGGAAGAAAACAGAATGATGTGTTTCAACATGGCCGTTTAACGAGGTAACGATGACTCACTCAGTCACTCAGATAGGTTTTTCTTGACCTACCAAACCTTGAAAACACATTTGAAGCAACAATGGAAGAAACTGTACATCAAGCACGACTGTAATGTGTGTAAATAATCTCAAATATTCCACAATCTTCTTCAGGGTCACACAACAATTGTGAAAACATTTTCTCTATTTCTCTATAATTTGTGTTATATGAAACTTTCTGGTTCTTTGTTTGTCTGTCAGCAGGATTAAAACTCAAAAACTGCAAAATCCAATTTCCCTGACATTCAGTGGAGGGGTGGAGCATCGCTCAGGGGAGATCCCATGAAATTTTGGGGCAGATGTGGATAAACGGGTGGATGCAGGGATTCATTTTCACAATCTTAAACATGGCCAGATAGGGCGTCAGCCTTGGTGGAGGTATGTGCTCTCTGAGCGCCCTTCTAGTTGTAATAGTAATAGAAGTAATATCATTTCTGTCTGATACTGAGAAAGGGAAATACTTTTGTGTCTTCATTAAAATCTGTATTGTATTGTGACTTCTTATATTAAGAATTAATTCCAAATAAAAGCGGTCCAATAATAATGGTCCAAAATGCAACTACAAGGTATTAACTGAAACTAGCTTGAGAATAAATTTCTCATATTAAGAATCACTTTTATGACTTTCAACTGTTTCACGAATACTATTTAAAATTCAATTAATTATTTATAATGTGGGACACAGGTGGGTTCAAGTTATATTTCCGAACAAGCTCATATTTACACAATCAGATCAGCAGTGTTGGTCCAGGATGATCATGCATTTTCTTTTCAAAGCACAGAAACTTTTTGAATCATAATTATCTTTATAAGGTGAGTTTTAGCGGATTTTAAAAAATATATAATATATTATATTCCATGGACTATATCATACAATTTTATTAAATTCTTGTTGTTTTATGTTTATATAATTGTTCTATAAAAGGAAGACAAGCAGCAATTTCACACCAATTATATTCTCACAATCACACAAAACAATAGCTTCGTAAACATTCCCAGGAAGTAGCCGAGCCCCGTGTGGCTGTGTGAAACGGAGACGATGCAAACCGAGCAGGTTTGGGAGGTCGCTAAATCTCCCACTACTTTCCTCATGCTTGTGAACTTCTTCCCAGGGATTAGGGGGTAAACACACAGGGTCTGAGAGGAATATCTCCCCCTATCTCCAGCCCATAACCACATGAAGTGATGCTGTTGACTCAATGTTGGCACGTTGGGGGGGGGGAAAGGGTTGTTGTGGCAGACGGGGGCTAAGTCTGTGTTGGAGGAGTTCAAAAACCCAAATGATCAAAGATACAGTTATTGTCCTTTTTTTTTACAGCTTCTACTACCAACATTTAAGTTTTATGAGTTATTTATTCACACAGACGATCTAACTCTGTGATTCTGCTAATTGAAAATCCCGGTGTGATGTTTATTTGCAATCAAAATATTAAATTGTGCTTTATCTTTTGCCATTTCTGTGGATTCACGACAGATTCAAAAGGAGTAAATCACGACTCCTTCCCACACAGTCTCGCAGTGTTCTGTGTGACCAATGAGGGAGACACCAAACAAAGGAGTGCCATGATAGCACCTTAGCGCTAATCTCTCAATTACTACTTTACTGCTGCTGTCAGACAAAACACAACAAAAGCTTAGAGCTGTCACGCATATCGCTCTTTATGTGTGTGCTTGTGTGTCTCTTTGGTAATAGCCACGTACAGTCGGTGTAATCCCGTTCTTTGTTGTCTATTTCTGTTGCAACCAAACTGTAAAACACTGACACAATGTGACTGACACCATGTGACACAATGCACAACACAATGAGAGAAACGTGATAAAGTCATTATGAGTTTGGTATTTCATTGAAGTCTCTGAAGTGTGGGACAATGGACTTATATAGTTGACTGTATATGTTTAATTTTTAATACAATATTTTAAAAAGTAATGTTTCTAAGTGTAACGCATCAATTGTAGCCAAACAAAAACATAAAAAAAGTTTTATGGACTTTATTTTGAAAGCACCTCGGGTCAGTATGATAAAAGTTCACATTGACTACATACTACAACTACCAGAGGATTTTTAAAGTGCAATTTTATTGCTACTTTAGTCCATTACACCCACTTTAAGGCCATTTGTAATGGATTATTGATTCTAATCGAGCCAAGAAAGTGGCAGATTTATTCAGAATTCCATAAAAAGTCCACATGTTGGAAATAAATTTCCGCTGATAACGACACACAACAGATGTATCACTGCACAACGCTCTAACGCAGCGGAAAAAAAACTATCCATCCAAGACACCAGGCACTGTTACTGCACCGTCCCCCACTCCAAGCCGAGTGTATTCCACTGACACAGGAGCTAAAGCTAACCGTGTCAAAGAAAGACCAGGGATGTCACAGGCATTGCCCGACATTAGCCGTATAATGGCCAGGATTTGCGGATAAAACAGGGGCCTCACATTGACAGTCTTTAGTGACTTAAGTGGGTCATTCTTCCATAGCCATCGGGGCTGTACACTATATCCATCCCTCCATCTCTCTCTCTCTGCCTATCTGACTACGTCTCTCTCAGATGTGCTTTTCCTCTGGTTCGTGTCTCACCAGTTTCCTCGGACTGATTCATGTTTTATATTTATGATGTTCTACGGGACTTTAACCAGCTAATGCGACAGCACGGTCACGTTATCTTACACACAGACAGAATATAAATCCTGCGATGGGCTCACGATTATAATAACCATAGACCTGGTTTTGAGACAGGCCTTTATTTTCATTCACATTCAAGTGTCCAAGTAAATCATGAGGAAGAGACAGTTTGCACAATACGAGCGCCCTGAAACAGAAATGGAATCCAGCCACAATGATTCTTTTCACTACTTTATTTATGACCAATCACACCTGCACTTTGGGGTAAAAAGCTGATATTGTATTTATATGTAGTTTTTTCAGTCTTTCATCAACTTTACAGTTCAAATCAGATTTACCATTCACACACACACATTCATACAGCAACTCAATACACAGCACTTTTCAGTCACCACTGTTGGCACAGCAGTCAGAGGTCATTTGGGTCAGCATCCTGCCCAAGGACACTTCAGAATGCAGACAGAAGGATACAGGGGATTGAACTACCAACCATCTGGTTAGTGGACAACCCTCTTTTACGTCCTGAGCCACATCTGCCTGGAGTATCTTGCAGAAAACTAATAATATTAAAAGGTGTGTAAGGTTTGAAGAAACATTGTGAACATTAGGAAACCAGTTTACAGATTACACTTCAGTAAATAAATGACTTTCCCTTGATGCTTTGCTTGAATTCTCAACACATCCCAGTTGTTTTCACTGAGGAAAACGGCCACAATGAAAATGTCTATCCATCTATTAAAGTCATTAAATAAAGCTAAAACAGATGAAATAGACACCCAGCACTGGAGAACATATATATACGAATTCTTTGTTGATAACTAATATAAAAACATTCAATAGGGACAGTTTGATTTAGTTTCTGATAAATATACTGCGTTCACCAGTTGAATCAGAGCGGCACCAACTCCCATTTACAAAGTGAAAAAAGTAGGTGTTTTATAACTTTTGGATTCCGACTATAAAACAGGCTTTGTTTGAACAGGGTGTTTCCCACCCACTACTTCTATGCTCTCATCATCTCCAGCATGCAGTCATCTGTCTGCCACACGGGAAAATAGCTTAATAAATAAGGCAAAATCTCTTGATCCCAATTTAAATATTGTGAAAGGCAAGGCGGCAGTTTTTCATGCCCTTATTTTTGTGATGGCATTTACCTCATCTGGCATTTCTGTTGTTTGTCAATTATCTTCATGAGGTCTGAAAGAGTTGTCGCAGTGAAGTGATGACAGCAAAAAAGATGGTGGTGGGGAAAAAAGAGCCACTAAATGCAAATGAAGATTTGTCTCTATCTTCGTCTTCCTATCCCGAAGATATCTGCAGAAAAGGCTGCACAGACAAATGTGAAGCATGACAACACGGACAGTTTCTGAAATGTGTGCAATGCTGCGGTTGTAATTCATGTAGCATGTCCTCCCTGTATCAGTTGCACAATGCTGTGACAATTCCAGAGGTTGTAGAGTTCAACCGCAGAGAGAAAAAAAAGCCGTTGGGAGACTTATGGTCGTCACTCTGGATGGCTTTCTTACAGATGAGGCAGACATTCAAACACGTGTCCCCAAGAAAGCCTTATAAATCTGCGAGCATGTCCAACAGTTATAGATGCGGTGGCCAGTCACATAACCACCTGTCAAAACCCGTCTCCCCCATTTCTCTTGATCTCCTCTCTCTTATCTCTCTCCGCTGCTTCACTCTCTGCTTTTATTTCTCAAAAACTTTCTTTCGTTCGAGATTCCTTCGGAGGAAGAAGAAGAAGAAGAAGAAGAAGAAGAAGAAGAAGAAGAAGAAGAAGAAGAAGAAGAAGAAGAAGGGGGGTGGAGGTGGAGGTGGAGGTCTGGGGGTCTAAGATGTATAATCTGTGATTGATAGCACACAGCCAGAGGAGACCAACATTAGAGGAAGAGCACCAATTTATTTTCCATTTTAAATAAAGATGGAAAAGCAGGGGAAGCTGCCAAGGGCATTTGAATGGAACTTCAATAAAACAAATTCCTCTGGCAGCTATTTCAGGTCTTCACCGAGAGGAGCTGAAAACAACCTTCACAAAACAACCTTTTGTCTTCTGCCCTGACAGCACACCACTGTTATTTCAGCCCTTCTCCGCGACTCCCCATTAAATCAATATATAACGTTACCAAGGACGAAATCTGGTACGGCCGACCACATGAAGCAGATTCTTCACGATGGCCGATGACAGATTCGGCCATTTGGTTCCTCGCTCTTTCGCTCCATCTTCTATACAAGGGTATTTAATTCCAACTACCACACGTGTGACAGATGTACAGATTTGTCTTGTTGTTACTTTATATTTATACATATACTCCTGCTATATACTATACATGTATTTATATTACTGTACTATCATATATATATACTGCTGTGTTTGTTATTAAATTCTCTATCATGTTGCAGAAATGCACTCAATCTTCTCTGTGTTCATAAAATTTTTGATAAATAAGTTTTAAAAATATATAGAATTGGATCTGAACCAAAAAAAAAAAATTTTGCAGGTAAAACAATTATGTTTTTATTAAGTTGAACTTACTGTAAAGGCTTTTACATGACATAAGACTGCCATCTAGTGGCCAAAGTGCTCACTTGCCACAAAGTCAAGCGTGGAGAAATATCATCAATACCTTCGAAGAAAAAGATAATTAACTGTGGCAGAGTTACCAATAGTTACCATAGTAACAACCGTGAGCATCAACCTCGCTTCTTGTTAAGTGTTCTGTAGGTTTTGTCTCCTCTTGAGAGTCTCACAGACTGATGACAGTGCGGATGCTGAGGACAGAGAAGACAAATATTAGGGAAACTTCAGTCTCAGGTCCGATATACACAATAACAACAGGGGAGCAGCAACAATTAGACACTTAATCAATTACACAGAAAATTCATCATGAACTATTTTGGTGGTTCTAACTTCTCTAATCTTATTTACTGGTTTCCTTAGTTTCCTATAATCCTACAATTGTAAATCGAAAGTCTTTGGGTTTTAAAATTTTGTTCATGCAAAACATGTGTTATTTATAGATAATATAGCTAATACACACTGTACATCTACAACCACACATACGTATATTCCTGAAACATGACTAGTTTGTACTTGTTTTCCATGCTCCATCTTGTATAAACTCCCACACTGAAGGTTTTTGAGCTCTCAAACAAGATACTGTATGTTACAGCCACTTCATGAAAGAGACTCTGGCCGAGGGGCCCCTGACATCAGGCCCCTGCGCCACTCGGCCTCAGTAACGGAGATCCGTCCATGAAAATGATGTGTCATTGTGTGTTCATAGTATTTTGCAAAGACAGCAAATGAGCATTTCGACAAATAAATACTAGAGTCAATAAACTGTAGTAAACTGTAAGTCCAACACTATCCTGATTCCTTAAACATGAAAATGTCCTTTGGCAAATTTTTTTGTCCTCAAATAGGATAAAAGTCCCAATAACGTGACTATGTGAACACAAGGAGACACACACACACACACACACACACACAAAAGACATCATCCACAAATGAATCCTGTCGTACCTTTTCCCACTTTTCAGAAGGTCAAAGGCCACATTGATTTGATCCAGAGGGAGGTTGTGGGTGATGAACTCGTCCAGCTTCAGCTTGTTGTTCATGTAGTCGTCCACCAGTTTGGGCACGTCCTCCACGCTCTTCCAACCTTTACAAGAGGAAAACGAGACCCTCGTGAGTCCTCAAGAACCACGAATGACACGAGCTGCCAACAGATCAATTGATGGCATTCTTACTGACAATATACTGTATATGTCAAGGCATGTCCAAATAAGTGTTGGACAAGGCCTCAGACTACAGAGGGTTGATTTCTCCATCATGCCAATTACCTTGAATTGCTGCTGAAGCATTAAGACAACTCACCTCCAAAGTAAGTCCCCTTCAAGGTGCGTCCCATCAGCAGCTTTTCAACCACGACGCTCATTGCTTCTGTCTCCGTCCACCCTGCGATCACACAGGTGCCCCAGGCATCTCTTGTAGACTCAAGCGCAGCAGTCTAGGAAAAACAATACTAACTGTAAAATACATATTCACAGATACTGGTGAAACTGGAGTGTGTAGTTGTCCCACACCCACCATGACAACTGGACTCCCCACACACTCCAGAGCGTAATCAACCCCTCCGTCTGTCATCTCTGCCAAAACCTCCTGGATGGGCTTGCTGTGATCTCTGGGGTCGACACATTCGGTGGCTCCGAGCTCTACGGCTTTGGCGAACTTGTCAGGGTTGATGTCGACCCCGATGATCCTCTTCGCCCCGGCAACCTGGCAGCCCATGACGGCGCCCAGTCCAACGGCTCCAAGCCCGAACACGGCACACGAGGAATCTTTTTCAACCTGGATGGGCGTAGTGTGGGAGTCAACTCAGCCATGACGTCTGTAAACCAGTCCTCATGTTGTGACAGATTGGTGCACATGCTACAATACGACTTTGATTTCATTGTTCTCCATTGGACCCATTTTATTCTTATGTAAGCCTGCTTTTAATCAACCTCCGCTTTAAACCGTGTTGGCTTTTATTCATATTTTGTCAAAGAATTTGCCTTTTAAAATTAGTGTTTAAATGAAACACACTTTTATCATTATCATATCAAACCTTCAAATTGAATTTCACTCTCCTCTCGCCACACTTACATTTTCCATTAGCTGGAGTGTTTTGAAAGAAGAAGGTTCTTATCAGGCTCCTGTGAACGCTCTCTCGCTGCTTTAGTTTTATTCACTGAACCACTGTGTTTTCAGTTAAATGCTCATACTCAGTCTTTTTAATATTCAAAACATATTTGATCACTCCATGTTTCTACATTTTGGTTTTAAGAGTGACTCTCTAAACATCTTTATCTCCACAAAACATTGTTATTGCTTATTTTTACTTATTTCTACATACAAGAACTATAATAAAAACAAAAAGTGTAGAATATTGAACTTCTAAGTTCTATTTAACCCACTTGTATGATGTTACATGCACCAATTCTGTACTGCACTTCAACTCGGGTTTAACTCTCTTTATATCATATATATATATTTACCTTCCTTTACTGATGTCAACTGTCATCTTTTCTTCGACTTATCTTATGTTCATGCACTGATATCTAGTGGGGAAAAAATATAACTACTATCTTGTTATCACCACTGGGAAGATAAGATATAAGATATTCAAAATTCAATCTGTTACTATAAGCCCAAGAGTTTAAATGATATTTTTTTACAAATAAAACTAAACTACTTGTATTTGCGTGACTCTCGTTTTAAGGACGCACACAGAACAATCACTGGTCCACATCAGAGTTGGTGAAAAGTGTAACTCAGATCTGTATATTCTTACCTTGCCTGTTTTAAGAGCTGCACCATAACCAGTGGAGACGCCACAGCCAAGCAGGCAAACTTTTTCCAGCGGTGCATCGTCTCTTATCTTTGCAAGAGAGATGTCGGGAACCACGGTGTACTGGGAGAAAGAGCCGATTCCGAGGAACTGGTACACCTGCTGCCCTTTGCAAGATATCCTGCTCGTGCCATCAGCCAAAACACCCACTTGTGTATTTGCCCTAAAAGCCACAAAAAGTAAAAAAAAAATGAGCAGAAAAAACACAATGAAACAAAGTAGTGTGTGTGTTGTGAGCAAACATGGCAATGGATATTACCAGTTCTTCCTGCAATGATTTGTTTTAGGGCTCAAACATCGTTCACATTCCCCACACTGAGGCAGGAAAAGAGGAATAACTTTATCCCCTGAAAACAGCGAAAAGCAAACGACTTCAGTCAGAGTTCTGTGTATGAAAAGGAGAAATGAATCTAACTGCATTTCTGTACGTTCATTATGAAACTGTACAATTTACCCGGTGAGAATTTGGTGACTTCTGGACCAACGCTCTCCACGACTCCGGCTGCTTCATGGCCCAAAACTAACGGAAAAGGTCTAAACTTCATCCCCTTACCAGTCCCGTACATGTATTCCCAGTCTGTGTGGCACACACCCGTGGCAACAATCTGTACGAGCAGGTACTGTGTTCATCATACAGTTTTATGATAAATACTTAATAATGTACATATCTACTATAATGTCTGGTCGTATCCCCCCCAGGAGCAGCTGACCTTGATGCGGACCTCATGGGCCTGAGGGGCAGCCACCTCCACATCTTCAGTCACCAGAGGTTTCCCTGGTTCCCAAGCAACAGCAGCTCTGCACTTGATCACCTGGAGGGGAAAAGCACTGGTGCATTAAAACGTGCATTGACTGGACCTGGTCTCTGTTTGTGTGAAGATCTCCTGAATCCCTGTGAACATGTGGGATCAACAAAATGAGGCTAAATAACACTTCACACTCAGTCAGATGTAATTTTACAAATCATATATATATACTGTATGTTTATATACAGTCTGTGGGTGAGACTCAAAGCAACAACATGACATAATGAACTTTGTATCATTTATTAGACAACAAGTGAATATTGTGTACTTGATGTTGTTGTTCTTACCTGACCTGTCGTGGACATTGTCTGTTCAATTTCCTGCAAATCAACAAAATCAATTATTTCTAAAAAATGTATTTACATCTGCACACAAATAACATTGCGTCACGTTATAGCTTCAAAGTCGTTTTGGTTTGAAGTTCACAATAAATAAAGCGTAAACTAAACTTCCGGTTCATGAAGCACGACGAGGCAGCGGCAGGGGTTTACGACACTTCACGACACTCGACATGCACTTTACGACAGGCAGTTTGGCCACACGTGTTCGCGTGGAGTAAATAGCTGCGGCTCAACGAGTAAAGTTGTGAGTGTGTTTTTTCTATTTATTTCGTGTTTTTAAATGTATTTTTTGCGCAATATTTGTTTGTTAATACTATTGTAGTATTATACGTAGAACTGAGCGCACACCGCATTGGTTTGTGGGAGAAAACGCGGATGTGATTCTGTAGTTTGAATGACCGAGTTGCGTTAGCATGCTAGCAGGAGCAAGTTGTTTGGTGCTTACTATCCCACCAGCAGCCTGTTAGCTTCTCCAGCTAACAGCTAACTCGTGTGTGTGTCTCTGTGTCTCTCTCTTGCTCCGTCGCAGAGGACATGTCTTTCAGAGGAGGCGGAGGACGAGGCGGCCGAGGAGGAGGTGGAGGTTTTAACCGAGGTGGAGGAGGCAGAGGAGGGTTCGGTGGAGGCCGAGGTGGAGGAGGCAGAGGAGGCTTCGGTGGAGGCAGAGGAGGCTTCAACAGACAGCAGGACTACGGTCCTCCTGAATACGTAGTGGGTAAGATCATCGAGAAGCTGTGGGGGAAACCTGGTGCAGGGGGGACATGCGTGACGTCTGAGACTGAAATATATGTTTTAATATAATAAACATTATCACAAACTGTAAATGATCTTCAGAAGGTTTTCAAGTGACGGCACGTGAATGTTGTATGTGCATGTGCTCACGTGCTATGAAACAGGAGGTGTGGTGATCACTTAATGTCATTTCTTTGTTTATTTGAAAGGGACATTGTTTATTAATCAACAGCAAAATGACTGTAAATGAGCCAGAGTTACCCAGTTTTTAAAATGGCAACCTAGAGTTAAAATAAAATGACTTGTTTATAGTCAACACACACAAGCAATATACACAGACTAGTATTCAGACGGGTACGATGTATAACAATAAGTTACAACATATGAAAAAACAAAGCACAGCAGGTACAAAAACAACAAAGACCAAATGCAGACAGGCAGCAAAAGTCAGTCTAATGTGTGCACATCTGATTATCAATAATCGAGGTACCTTCTGGATTCATCCAGAGCTCTCAGTCCTCACCATGGTAACTGATGCTGTACTGAGAAGGATCAAAACTCATCAACAGACGAACCACTGACTAATCGGATCAGTGGAAAACCATTGATCTACAGAATCCTGACAGCTTTGTAGTTCAGAATAGCAGGTCGGCTGATGTTAGGTTAGGTGGTGCTTGATAAGAAACAGATCCTGGGTATGTTTAACTTGGTTCACACTCTGATGTGACTACTTGCTCATGTCTCAGGAACTGTTACCAACTTTAAACATGATTTACATGCAAGCTGTAGCAACGGCAGGGAACTTGTAACATATCAGACACTGTGTCATAATATGGAAGAAGTTAGGAAGTTCACATGGTGCTGGTTGGTGACATGTGTTTAAGCCTCCACTCCAGCTTTTATTTTTTGCAAACAACTGAAATCTTTTGTTTAGTTTTAAAAGTTATGTGGGTTATCCATTGAGAGCTGCAGATGTACATAAACTGCATGATAAGACCTTCAATCATCCCCTATCTACAGTAGACAAGGACATAAAATGAAACTGGCGGCTTATCGTGTCACAAAACTGAATGTGTTTCGATGTTTTTCTCTTTGCAGCCGTGGGAGAGTTCATGCATCCATGTGAAGATGATATTGTGTGTAAGTGCACAACAGAGGAGAGCAAGGTTCCCTACTTCAATGCCCCCGTGTACCTGGAGAACAAGGAGCAGATCGGGAAGGTGGACGAGATATTCGGCCAGCTCCGGGAATTTGTATCCTTTCTGTCGCCATTTAAAAAAAAAAAAGAAAAGTGCACTAAAAAGATAGTGAATTTTTGTGGATTAAATATCATTCTCGCCTTTTATTCCTTAACTCACCCTGCAGTATTTTTCAGTCAAACTCTCAGACAATATGAAGGCGTCTTCGTTTAAGAAACTTCAGAAGGTAAAAAAAACTCAATGACATTTTAAAGTCATTCATTTGAATACTTGACAGCATTTCAGTTTATGTCATAATCGATACGTAATCTGCAACTTCTCTCTCAGTTTTATATAGATCCAATGAAGCTTCTTCCACTGCAGAGATTTCTTCCCAGGCCGCCAGGAGAGAAGGGGCCGCCAAGAGGAGGCCGAGGAGGAAGAGGTGGTGGCCGTGGAGGTAAAGCATCCAAACTTATAGTCTTATATTGTGGATGAATATGCAGACCACTGGGCAGCGGTGGCCTAAAGGCTAAAGAAGCGAGCTTGTGACCTGGCAAGTTAAATGTGCATTTATTAGGATGTTCTTTTGAAAACCACTGAATTAATAAAGATTATAAATAAGGTTAGTTTTCACCACTTGGGCTCTTAGTCTTAGTTTCCGTGGGTTTAGGTTGAACATGAAAAACTGTTTACAACGTGGATTAGAGGAATGTTTTGAACAACTGCTCTGGTTTTGTTTTTCTTTCAGGTGGATTTCGAGGGGGCCGTGGTGGAGGATTTGGAGGCGGGGGCCGTGGGGGCCGTGGAGGATTTGACAGGGGTGGCCGTGGTGGAGGAGGATTTGGACGTGGTGGAGGAGGTTTCAGAGGAAGCAGAGGAGGTAGTGGTGGACGTGGATTCAGAGGTTTGCCCCTTTTCATCAAGCTCAATTATTTAAGTTTTGTTTCCTGCTGGGATTGTGTGAATGTTGCCATGTTTTTGTCTATAATTGTTGCATTTATCTTTTTCTTTTTGTCAACCTGTAGGTGGGAGGTGATCTGCTGGATCTTTTCATCCCTGTCTACACCTGCTTCAGCAAAAAGGCTGCATTCAATACCAGTGTCTGGCCAGTTGGAGGCAATGTCCATATACTGATTCAATTTGTAGAACCTGTGGCTTTTCACATTTTTTTATTTTTGTACCAGTTTTGAAGATGTGATGAATCATCACGTTATTTAAAAGGTGAAACATAACTGGGACCTTTTCTGCCTGTTGTGAAGGGGTCTAGGCTCCCTCTGCAAACAGGCACATCCTTATCCTGGTGCCGATTGTGTTAAAGTGTTGTTCATGACTTCAGGAGACACATTCACAAATTTCCCTGAATTACTTTTGTCAAATGTGGGGAAAATGTGATGGAAAATGAACTTTGAGTGGAAGTTGGAAACATTTTAATGCTTATAATTTGTAAAATCTTAAACCAAATGTAACATTTTTGTTAAAGACCTTGATTAAAAGGTGCTTTGTAACTGTGTCTGTTTTATCTTCTCTGGTCTTAGAGAAATCATTGACATTATGAAGCAGAATACAGTTCATGTTATACACTTTAAGAGCCCTGATCTAGTTTAGAGTTAAATTAATTATTAAAGATGTTTGCTCATGAATCCTTAATTTAGATGTTAACGAGGTGGCTATTTTTATGAATATTAATGATTTATGAATAGATTGATTAATCAAGAAAATATCAGCATATGAATCCATAATGAAAATAAGTATAGAATTACATACAACTTTGTTTAAATAATTCAAGTCACAACACAGATGCTGCTTATACATGAAAGATAAAATATATAGTATTTCAATCACAGTACATTTAAAGTAGTATTTAAACCTATTTTCTCAAATAGGTACTTTCTCAGAAGTGTGTACGATTATTGCTCTGGTTATTTACATGATACCAATTTAATTATATTTTATAACTTGTATGAAACAGCCAAGTGAAGTATGTCTTGTGTGTACTACCACACAAATAAGTAAATAATGAAAGAAACGTATTTAAGTAAAATAATATAAATATATATTTTTTTGATAAGCTTATAGTTTTAACTTTTTAAAAAGAGATTTTTAAGAATTTAGATTTATGAAGAAAATAAAATATATATCGATATATCAACTTCCGGTTTCCGCCGGGCCTACGTCACACGAGAAGAGGGTAGCTGCGCGTTCTTCTCTCTGATTGGTCCGCACGGTTGCTCCTTTACGGCCGCGCGCCTGCTCCGCCCCCTCTTGCTGAAGGAAGGAACATGGAGACTGCGGGAAAAGTGAGTTTCCTCCAAAATACTCAATAAAATCCTTGAAATGCATCAGAATGTGCGTAACGTTAATACATCATTTAATTCACACGTAGCGTAAACAACAACCAGGATTCCGTTCACTAACCTGCAGCCGTTCGCGTGTGGTTGAATGAATAAGTACCAGGAGTCAGTGTTGAGTTACCCAACAGGGATCAGGGTTCAGCTGCTCACAACTGGTGCCTGCAAGTTGTTGCTCAGATAATATTGAACACGTGAAGTTACCGAAGCGGTTAAAGGAATAGAAAGTAGTTTGAGTGAAGCAGATTCTGCAGCCACGTCTCGTCCACTTGCAAGAAAGCATGTAACTCCAGCTCTTGCATAAACCTGGACAGAGTTAAAACTAGGTCAGTGTGCTGCTATCCCGGCCTGTTACAGACCCTGCAGAGCTGCAGCCAACACAAAGCTGCAGTCTTCAATCCTTGTGTGAGAGAAAATACCAAAGTCCCGTGCTTTTCCTTCTTCAGGTGATCAAGTGCAAGGCAGCTGTTGCCTGGGAACCTGGCAAACCTCTTTCCATTGAAGAGGTGGAGGTGGCACCACCCAAGGCCCATGAAGTCCGCATCAAGGTAAACCAGGCCACTGACTGTAACTTGTTTAAAGCTGAAATATGACTGTACAAATAGTCTGTATTTATATATGACTTTTCTAGGCTTCACGGTACAATTTTTATATTCACATACATTCACACGGAGCATCTATGTGCAGCGCTTCTCTCCATCACACGTCACTCACACACTGCTGGCACAGCCGTCATGGGTAATCAGGGGTCAGGTGTCTTTTCCAAAGCACACGGACAAAGGGGTTGGGTATCGAACCACCCTCCGTCTGGTTAGTGGACGACCCGCCCTCCACTCTATTCTAGAAAAGCATCACAGACAGAATCACGCACACACTTTGTAAACAGACATAATGTGGATGATTACGTTGCTTCGTGTAGAAATTAAAGTGTAAAGATTGCACTCAGATGATATCAAGATAAAAACAAGTTAATATCATTCGACTCTGATAAATATAACAATAAATGTCCCGTTATTATTCATCAATTTTACGTTTAAAGACTGATTTTGGCTCTTATGTGAAGGTTGTGGTTTTAAATTTGTCTTTATGAGCCGAGAATGACAAACACTTGAATAACAGCAAAACATTTGATAACGCTGTTGTCATTCATTCATTCATTCATTCATTCATGTATTTTAAATGTTTCCTCTCAGCTCTTTGCCACAGGGGTGTGTCACACAGATGCCTACACCCTGAGCGGCAGTGACCCTGAGGGACTTTTTCCTGTCATCCTGGGCCACGAGGGCGCCGGAACGGTCGAGAGTGTCGGCGAGGGCGTCACCAAATTCAAGACAGGTACGGAGCCAAAATACAGAAAATGTCACTTGTTTGTGCAGCAATAAGAACTAATGTGTGATTTTAATTATTGACAATTCTCTTTGATAAAGGTGATACTGTCATTCCGCTGTATGTGCCTCAGTGCGGGGAATGCAAATTCTGCAAAAATCCCAAGACCAACCTTTGCCAGAAAATTAGGTAACATTTTCAGTTCTCGATTTATTCAACCTTGTGTTGGGGAAGACTTTTGCCTCGATGGTTGATCTCACAGCCTCTGGAACCAAATCAAAGCTCAATCACGTTCAGTTTGAGCTCCTGTCTGACAAACATTCATCATACGCACATTCAATTAAACCATCTTTTCCCCTATGCCTCCATCTCGCAGAGTTACCCAGGGCCAGGGTTTGCTCCCCGACAGCACCTCACGCTTCACGTGCAAGGGAAAGCAAGTGTTTCACTTCATGGGCACCAGCACCTTCACCGAGTACACAGTGGTGGCCGACATCTCCCTGGCCAAGGTGAACAAGAGCGCTCCGCTGGATAAGGTGTGCCTTCTTGGATGTGGCATCTCCACAGGATACGGTGCCGCTCTCAACACCGCCAAGGTGGGTGTCACAGGTTGACGGCTAAGCTGTAAGTCTGCCTCCCGACCAAAAATATAAACAGCGTGTTGATGAGTTGTTTTCTCTAAAGGGAGATAAACACCACTGGGAAGTTTCGACACATTTTATTGTTTAAAGCTCTTTATGCAAAACATGTTTGTCGCAAAGTGCAGCCTCGAGGGATCGATGAAAAGGGGATTCAAATGCTGTCACTGTTTCAAGGTTTCACTCTGAAATGGGTCACCCACATTAATCATGCAGATCCGATGTGAACTTGAGTTGTTCCCAGAGGCTTTGTTTCCAAGTTGAAAACAGACACTGATATAGTAAATGTACTAACAACAAATAAGACAATTTATTATTAGTCCTACGATAGGAAAAGTGCTGCATTACAACAGCAGAGGGGACAGTAAAGATGAGTATCTGTAAAAAAGTTATAAGTACACATGCAGTATAGATATAAGTAAATATTAAAATAGCAGTATACAAAAATATAAGAATAACAAAAATGTACAACATTTGCTTTATAACTCAATATAACATAAGAGAATCCAGTTCTGTTTTTAGTAAATGTGATGAGGTTACAACGACAGATTTTACTGTTTGTAATGTTTGGATTCCCACTTTGCTTCTTCATCCTCCCTCAGGTTGAGGCTGGTTCCACGTGCGCCGTGTTTGGCCTCGGAGCCGTCGGCTTGGCTGTCATCATGGGTTGCAAGGTTGCTGGGGCAACCAGGATCATCGGTGTGGACATCAACCCCACGAAGTTCGAGAAAGCCAAGGAGTTCGGAGCCACCGAGTTCGTGAACCCCAAAGACCACAGCCGGCCCATCCAGGAGGTCCTGGTGGAGATGACTGACGGGGGTGTGGACTACTCCTTTGAGTGCATCGGAAATGTGCAAATCATGGTGAGACTTATTCCGTGTTCACATTTTATTTAAGTGTGTAAAACATGCAGCACATCGCATGAGCTGTTTTCACTCTCTCAAGATGAATCTCTAGAGATAACCCTGCTGTATTCTCACATGGACTCACTCTGACAGCTTCCAGAGTTTTTACTAGAGGACTGGCAGGAAAAACAACCAGAGAATGTCCCCTCGGTACATGTCTGAAAGCAGCTGTAGGTACAACAGACATGTAAATCACACTTCATAGTGTTCATGTATCATCACAGGTCCATAGAAGAGCTGATGCAGATGTGCATTGGCTTCATTGAAGTTGACAAGTGGCACAAGCAGCATATAAATCACCATTTACAAGTTGGCAGTGCTTAGAAACCAGAAAATGACTCGTTCATTATTTTAGAGAGCCGCTCTGGAGGCGTGCCACAAAGGATGGGGTGAGAGTGTCATCATTGGCGTAGCCGGAGCCGGACAGGAGATCTCGACCAGACCGTTCCAGCTGGTGACAGGCCGAGTGTGGAGGGGCACAGCCTTCGGAGGTGAGTGACCGTGTTGGAGGATTTCTTGTTATAAAAGGCGTAATGTGGTCTGGCAGCAGTTCCAGATGTCGGCGAGTTCAAACACTTTTGCATAATATAATGTGAGACACCAGGCGGTTCCAGAATGAAGTAAAATCAATGTGCTCTCACTCCACTTTCATCAGGCTGAGTTTAAACTGGTGCTTGAACTTTCTTTTAATACTTTGACACAAAGATAGTAAATTGCGTTTTAATGAAAATGTATGTAAATGGTACCGGTCATTTTAGTTGTTCATCAAGTAACGCTTGACCAGCTCTTTATTTAGTTTTCTGGGGAATAAGCGCTTCGCCCCAAGGCCCTTTTAATGGTTACATTAGTTTTATTTATACTGTTTAGTGATGTTAAATTGTAGCTGGTAAACAGATTTTCATATTCCCCCTCAGGCTGGAAGAGTGTGGAGAGCGTTCCTAAGCTGGTGGAAGACTACATGAACAAAAAACTCAAGGTGGATGAGTTTGTTACCCACACTCTGCCCTTTGAGCAGATCAATAAGGGATTTGACCTCATGCACGCTGGAGAGAGGTGAGAAGAACGGTTCATTTACACAGTCGGTACATGTTGGAACCATTGTTCTAAAATATTCTTCTTACGATTCGTACATACACTTACGCATGTTTTCTTTTGCTGTTCTGCTCACTCGTTCTTCATTTACCAGCCTAGCACATCTTCTTTTATTCTCATTGCAGTATCCGCACAGTGCTGACCTTCTGAAGTGCCTACAGCATCGACATCCTGCACATCCGCCCTTTAGACAAACTTCTTCTATCGTCACAGCACTTAATGTTTTTCTCTGCACTTGTTTGAAAAATAACATTGACTATGAGAAAACAAAGTTTTATTAACAGTAGAATACCTGTTGGATCCAAAGTGGTGCTATTAAAATCTTTTGAAGATGCATTTATTCTGGCTGTTTTCTGTGGCTGCTCATTTACTGACTGAATTATATGAAAACATTACATTTCTATTCATTGGGGTCTGAAACTTTATTGAAAATCACTATTTTCACCTGAAGCTGGAAATAACCAGGACGTTAGGGGTTTCAAAACATTGTAAAAACACAGGAAGGTATGTCCAACATTTTTAGATTAGATTAAATTTTTAGATTCTTGGCAAATAATCAATTGCAGGACATTAACAAAACCTCAATCTAGAGTCTCCAACATATGAATAATGTGCAATTCAGGTATTCAAATATTTCAATTTTATTCATATTTGGACTTTTTCACTCTTTATCCCCTGATTTATGTTCCTGTTATTTTAATGCAAATCAGCCATCAACAGTATTGGTAAATTACTGGGATTCTTCAGGTCCACAGCAGATAAACATTTTCTATCAGAATCCTTTTAACTGAACAAGTTATTCTCAAGACTTCAAGAACAAACTATTTCCATTACTTTCTGAGGTAATTTTCAGATAAGTTAAGTATTTTTGTAAGAATCTACCCATGTTGCATAGTATACTAACAATCAGTGGTGGAAACTACTTTTACTCAAGTACTTTATTTAAGAACAATTTAGCGGTATTTACTCTTTGTTTCCGTTTACACTACTGGATACTTATTATTTCATTTTATACATCTTTTTATGTTTATCTTTTTACAGAACTTTGGTGAAATCTGGGTGTTTATTTTTTTTAATAATAATTCATATTAGCACCATTATAAAAACATTAAAATGCTGCCTATCTGTAAATGGATTATTTTCTTTACATTACGTTACGGTACATTTAGCTGATAATACTTTCTGTACTTTATTATTATCATACATTTATATCGTCATCCTCTTAAACTAATGGCCCAAGTCATTTTTTCAGAAAACACCAAAAAATGTACCAAATATTGAATATATGATATTCACTCAATAAGGTTATGACAATAGATGACTATTGACATACTAATAACAATGTCTGTCAATTATGTAACATGAGAGGAATAAATGACGTAGGCAAATTTTTGAACATGCCTTTGTGACTTAAGCAATTTTAAACCTTCAACTCTGTCAACAATAAAGCATAACTGACAAACTAACTAAACATAATGCTGAGGAGGCATGTGCATCTCCTCACTTCTCCCTCCAGCTCTTCTTTGCTGGCTTCTTGACTGATGCAAATTGTCAAAGAAGTGATGACACTCAACGGGCCTGACGTGTTTCATTGACTGGAGGTCCTGGAACTTTCTCTCCTTGATTTTCGTTCTTCTTGATGCAGCCGCCATCTTGAAAAGCTTGTAAAATTGCCTAAGTCACATTGTCTTTTGACTTAGGTAAAATAAAACGGCCTAAGTCACACTCTTGACATTAGGCCATTATTCTACAGGGGTAGAATCGCATGATCTGTTCAACTGAGGATGTAGGCGGTTTTACCAGAGGTGGCTGGCCAGCATCATGAGGAGATGATTTTGTCAAAAAATGACGTAGGCCATTATTTTAGGAAGGTGACGATATATATTACTCTTTTAACAACCCTCAAAGACAAAAAACAGAAATGCAAATAACTGAAATTATAAAAAATACACATCATATATCTACACACTAAGATATAAAAGTCACACTATAACCCCACGTTAAAACGATGTAAGTATTGTTTTTACTGCAGTTTGAATTTGATTTTTATTTCTGACACTTTATTATAGAGCAGTGCCTCTCATCCCGGACGCTTGTGCGCATGCGCCGCGAGCAGAACCAGATGGTCCAATCAGCTATTTTAACACACGACACGAATCTGAGCGTGATTTCTAGAAGATGGCGACCGCTCTGGTGGTGAGTCCCAGCCGGGGGTTTAATCTCTAATTCACCGGCCACACAGACACTCCATCCAGGGTTTCATCCACCGGGGGGAGGACACGTTGAACCGGGAAAACCAGACTTTTCCTCCGGGTTTCAGTTCAAACTTCCTCCGACCGGCGCGAACCAAACATCAGTGAAGTAGCATTTCAGGTTAGCGGCGGTTTGGTCTGATGTGACTCCCCAAACACCAGGGGCTCTGCGGCTCACACCCACCGCCGGGAAGGTGTCGTCAAAGCCGGGGGAACAGGGCTGGTTCTCCCCGCAGTGTTCACCGAGGAGGGGAGGGGAGGGGGGACGCTCTGAGTCGGTACCCCGAGATGAGCTCTGCTGCTCGGGTCAATGAGAGGAGTCACGCCGCTGTAACGGTTCTAACGGTTTCCGGGGTCATGTGTTCTGAGTCCAGACAAGTTATATAACAGTGTTTTCTGTTTTTATATCCAATTATCAAACTCATAACCTGTGCTCACACTTCACTTCATCTCCCTGGTGATAGTACATCTGTGAATTTGTGAAATTCGAACCTCAAAATAATAATAATAACAATATTCTTGGCTGAAGAAGTGTTTGCAGTAGTTTAGAGAATAATCAGGCAGATATTTCCTCAATAAACTTTATTAATTAAGAAATTAGCAAGACAACATGAAGCACACAAACTAACTTAAACTGTGTCTCTCTTTTGAGATCTGAGAATGTGTAAAAGAAACTTTGAATGTGTACTAAAATGTGTGCGATTTGTATACGTGTAGAAGAAGCTGCAAATACATTCACTCTACAATCTAAATGTAAATCCCCTTTTACCATGAGTGAAAACTTTAGTGTTGATCTTCAAGAGGTGCGAGAACAACTCTGCTGCTCTCCAGCTGTTTCTGTGATCTGTGAATGTGTGTCAGCTTTAAAGAACTGTTAACTTCTCTGCAACTACTTTTTCTCTCAAAAAGGAAATATCTCTCGTCAGTCTACAATCCATCTTTTGCACATTTCACAAAGTATCTGAGCTATGATCATAAAAATGTTATAAAAGTTTAAATGTACGACAATCAAACCAAAGAACAGTTGTTAGAAGGTAGCTGTTGTCACAGACAGTACGTGAGAAACATGAGAACCTGAGAAAGTCTTTCTTTTAAAACTTTTTTCTTTCCTCTAGTTGTCAACTTCAGTTCCTTCAAATCCTGAAAAGGAAAAATGTGAAGCAGCCATTCAGAAGGTTTTGAAAGCTGAATCGTACATGAAGCACCCTCTGCAAAACCGGTAAGGCAGCAGCTCGATTCCCAAGTCTGTTCCTTTTTGTTTTCCACCGGTAAAGAAATTAAAATAGCATTTGCAGAAAATTTGTGTATCATTACAGTTAAGATCAGTTGCCATCAGTTGATGGTAAGTTAATCTCTTACCAGATACCATCACACTTTGTGAGCCTGTCAACAGATAATTTAAAAAGAGCTGGTTTTCATTTTAACAGCACAGTGCATCCAGTTTGTGCGTATTGGCCATGTGGTGAAGCTATAATCAGTCAAGACACTTGAAAGTGGCTTGGATTTGAGCAAGTATCTCTCATCTCTCCATGAAGTGGAGGAGATTAGCAGGAAATGTGTTCTCGTCTTCCAGTGCAACAAGTGTTGTTAATGAGCAGCAGTCGTGCAGCTGCAGTGTGAAGTAACTCGTCTTTGATTGGCAGGTGGGCTCTTTGGTTTTTCAAGAACGACAAAAGCAAAACATGGCAAGCCAACCTTCGTCTGATCTCTAAGTTTGACACGGTGGAAGACTTCTGGGCGTAAGTATATCATATCTCACATGAATGCAAGAAGAGCTTCATGACTGCACCCGGTCTATTTATGATCGGTTTTCTTTAATCATTTGGGAAGGGAACGTTTACAAAGCCAGTTTCTGCAAGGTGTTTGTAATATCTAAGCCTAAAACCCATATTGCACCATGTTTTTAGTCGGGCTGCTAACAGCTTTTCTGTGTGTTTTTTTTCCTTCTCAGACTATATAATCACATTCAGCTCTCAAGTAACTTGATGTCTGGCTGTGACTACTCTCTGTTCAAGGTAAGATCATTTTATCACAGTCGTCATCTTACAAGTTAACCACTGGTGAACTGGATAATCAGCGTGTTGGACATTTGTATTACAATCTCGTTATCCTGGAAGAAAAGTGAGTCCACCTTTTTATCAGGTGCTGTCATTGTGTTTCTTTTTTAATACCTCACTAAACAAGTTTGGTGTGTACACTTCCTGACTGTGTGACACATCCATTTTCTGTCTGGAGTAAAACCACACAAATGCTCGACTGCCTCAAAATTGAAAATATGTTCAAATCTGACAGAAGCATATTGAGGTGTTAGTTCACATTAAGTAAATCTGCTGCGAACCTCATTGTTGCATATTCTGTCAGTAATGTATAGTTGACTATTACCTCCTTATATTTGGGCTTTTGAGTAACAACAGTGAAACGTAAAAACGTTATATTCAGGTCAATGTCATCTGTGGTGATGCTACATGTGCTATTTGCTCCTATTCTGGTCTAAAGGACAACTGATATTTATATTTGTCATCTCAGATACATTATCATACTTGTTGTGTTGTTAACTTTAAGTTGTATTTGGACACAGGATGGAATTGAGCCCATGTGGGAGGACGACAGGAACCGACGAGGCGGCCGCTGGCTGATAACTCTGTCCAAACAGCAGCGCAGAGCGGACCTGGACCGGTTCTGGATGGAGACGGTGTGTTCAGTCTTATGAGTGTTGGAGACATTAACCATAACGATTATTGGTGTAATCTGTGGGCTTCTTTTTTTTTTCGGCAAAGACTCATCCCAACAGGAAAAGCACAGGTGAAAATAATAAAATGAATGATGGCTCACTTCCATTTGGCCGCTCTGCTTCCAGGGTCCTGGTATTGTGCTTGTTGGCTCAGTGTTATGCCACTGTGATGGCTTACCGGGATATTTCAAATGAATGGGAGCCATTGTTAAATGTTTTTGGTAACACCTGTGCATCTCCTGCGGTGCCAAGTCAAAATGTCTGTTCTGAAAAGATCCAAGTTTTTTAACTGCCTCTGAAAAGTGAAAAACGTCTCCACAATAATGAGACATTCTGAAATGACGTCTGTTTTTTCTCCTGTAGCTTCTGTGTCTGGTGGGCGAAGCTTTTAATGACTTCAGCGACGAGGTGTGCGGAGCCGTCATCAACGTCCGAGCCAAAGGAGACAAAATAGCAGTATGGACCACGGACTACGAAAACAAAGAGGCCATTACACACATAGGGTGAGCAGAGGAGGACACACTTACTGATTGGAAATCTAACAGGTCTCAAACTAAACCAACAACTAGAATGTCAAAACCTCTGCAACAGCCCAACAGCCTTAAATTCTGCACCACATTTGTTGTGTTCATTGGACAAAGTTCTGAAGCTATTGAAGATGCTTCCTGAATCCACATTATGTCAGCTACCTATCGGTGATAGTTGCAGGTGTCTAATAATAACTTTATTTGTACAACACTTCTCTAAACAAGGTTGCAAGTGATTCACAAAAACAACTCCATGGCAAAAAGATGACAAGTTTTTCAGAATAACCAGTTGAACAGAGAATTTACTAATCATACCAAAGCAAAAATAATAGTTGGTTTTACCAGTATAATTTGCACATGTTCCTGCAAAGATATTGTATTAAGTAGCTTGACCCCAATGGTTTCTCCAGCAGCACAGTAACAGCTGCAGAACCCCTGAGTCTGAGCTTTTCACACCTGTGTAAAATGCCTCTGGGGCAAAATGCATTGAAATCAGAAGAAATCCTGTGTAAACCAGTTTGCTGCAGCTTGATGCTGTTACAGAGATGATCTTAACAAAGGTTATGTTGATTACAGATCAGTGTGTAACCTATATGTGTTACGTATTCTGTGTAAATATTTCTGGAACCTAATATGTGGTTCATCTTCTGTTTTCTTTTTTCTAGGCGAGTGTATAAAGAGAGATTAGGCGTTCCGTCAAAAGTCATCATTGGATACCAGTCGCACGCCGACACGGCTACAAAGAGCAGCTCCTCTACCAAGAACAAGTTTGTTGCCTGAAGACCATTAACAACAACCATCGTTTCTTTTTTTCCTGTTGCCAGC
The DNA here is from genome assembly GCF_022539355.2 of Hippoglossus stenolepis. Classification (NCBI taxonomy): domain Eukaryota; kingdom Metazoa; phylum Chordata; class Actinopteri; order Pleuronectiformes; family Pleuronectidae; genus Hippoglossus; species Hippoglossus stenolepis. The sequence goes on along the minus strand of NC_061489.1, from coordinate 22,474,913 downwards.
AAAGATTTTTCAGTAGTTTGTCCATGAACAAGTTTATCCACAAACAAATATCTGAAATGGAGATGACACTTCTTCTCCTCTGTTTGCCACTTTACCAAATCTTTTGTTTACGGTGCGAGTACGTGCAGTGAAGATGTAGCACTATAGTTTGAGGCCTTTCTGATTTTTGTGGTGGTGTTGGGCTGAAGATGAGAATGTTTAGATGCCCAGTTTTCATTTTGAAATGGAAGTGCACATGTTTGGTGAATTTTGATTTAGTGAATATAAATTATTTTTGTAAAATTACTTAACATTAAAGGCAAAAAAAAAAGGGGGGAAACATTTACTTTGATTTAAACTGCAGCTGTTTGTCAGTGCTGTTCATAACACTGGGTTCATTTACAGTGTAAATGTTTAGATTTATTGTACAGTTTGTTGCACATTTTTAACAATACACCCTCTGAATTTAACTGAAAGTATTGATGGAAAACTATTTTTTAATTCTTTTTTTTTCTCATAGAAATGCAAGAAGAATGTTTTATCTTCTTCAGTTTGACATTTAAAAGTCACTTCAGTGTCGAAAACAAGAGATCTGAGTCTTTAGTTTCGTGTCACGCGGCTTGTAGAAAATGTGACTTGTTAAATTTGAGATGTTCAGTGTTTTTGAAAAGTGGAAAATGAGTGTCTTAAGCATTTTGAATTTTGAGTTCCCTGCCACTCGAGTAAATTAGAAAATTCAGACTAAAATGGACCAGGAAGACGAGGTAATCCTGTGGTTACATATCTCTATTTATTAGCCTGGAAGATGTCGTAACAGTCTGTAATGAGAAGGGTATTTTCCAAATGTCCATATGTCCAATTATGTTTCGTGGAGCACACAAACCATTTGGATGTGTAGAGTGTTTACTTCAGTTTGAAAGTTGACTTCTTTGAAAGAGTTTTTCATGATCTTCTGCTTTGAAGTGTACATAACATGATTATTTCAGTGCCAGATTTAGTTTTGTATGGGACACGAGCAGAAATAAGTTTTTGGAGGGATTGAACTGTGCCTTGAACGCGACACCCTGAGCAGTAAATGTACAAAGGTTGTGATGTAAATAAAAAAGTGCAGTGAATTGTGTTCTTTCAAAACGAGCTGTTTTAATTCATTATGGACTGAACACAATGAAAAGAGGGCTGAAGAATTCATGGCATTCACACAGACAGCATATATTCACTTTATTAGGAACACCTGTAAACCTGCAAATTCATACTATTACCATTATAGATTGAGGTGAAGAGCTTCAGTTAATCTCATCAAACATCAGAATGGGGAGTAATTTGAACTTAGTGACTCTTATAAGCAGGTTTCAGTTCATGCAGATCCATTAATTTTACCCACTACAGTGTTTGGATGTCTCAGAATAGTGTGAAAAACCAATATCCTGCGAGAAGCAGCTCTGTGGACAGACGCGACATGTTGATGAGAGAGGTCAGAGGAGAACGCCTGCATCAGTGGGAGATGACAGAAAGGCCACAACTACTCATGACTGGTGAGAGCAGAAAAGCATTTTAACCCTGAGGTGAACGGACACTGCAGCAGAAGAAGATGTTGGGTTCCACTCCTGTCGACCAGGATCAGAGGCGTGAGGCCGCAGGAGAACTGGGCTGTTAGATACTGAGGTTTGGAGATGTTTGGGTCAGAAATTGGTTTCAACCTCATGGATCCTTGTGTCAACAGTTCATAGAGTGCAGCTCCCCAAAACTGAAGCCAATCGTCTTGATCGCCCCCTGGTGCCTGGCTGCAGTATAGGCCATAAACAAAGCCTCCTCCATGTTAGTGGACCCAGCTAAAAAGTAAAAGTACACAATACAGACATTTTTCGCAAATATCTCTGTCATCTGAAGTCAAAAGCAAAAGACGGCGGCACCCGTCTCCAGGATATTTGAGCCTAATCTTTGTACAACAGGAGAAAGTGGAGATACCATGTCTCCATCTTTCTATACAATCTATTTATTAGGATAAGATAAGGTTTGTATCGGTTTGAGTTTAGTATATTTCTTTCCAGCTTTGTGACCATGTTAGCGCAGATTGAGAGATTTCTATAACAGCTGCAGCTGAAGTGATTTACAGAGGTTTGTTCTTCACCTTTATAAGACACAAATTGCAGTTGGTCTTAAAAGTGATTTATGACATCTATTGACAGCTACTGGACTTCAGGAGCAACAAAACCCCTGTTGTCCCTTTAGGCCTCCCTGTAATTGACTCAGTCAATCAAGACACAACTGAACACTATGGACAACTGAGAGGAAATGAGAAGAGAGATCCACTGAAATGTATCAGAGTATTAGGGAATGTTGAGGATAAAGTCAAACTAGATTACAGGAGATTCTTGTTTTTCAGGAACAAAGTTGAAATGTCAAAAATAAAATTCAACTTCATTCTCAACATTTCAAATTAATTATTGAAATGCAGAAAAAAGATCTTTCTCTGATTTAGTTCAACTTTATTCTGCACATTTACACTTTATTCTTAACATGCCAAATTATTTTTACGATTTTATTCTCAACATTTCCAATTCCTTCTCAAAATGCAAAGAAAAAATATTATTTTTTCTAAAACCTGGCCCTAACATTCTTCCGTACTCAAAATTTTTCTCACAATACAAAATAAAAACGAATCCTTGGCCCTTTTTTTAAAGCTGCGTTCTTCTTGTTGCGTCACAGTTTGACCTTCAAACCACTCAGAGCCGTAGAACAGCTGAAAACAATAGAAACATTCACTGTCCGACTCACTGCAGAAAGAAATAATCTTCTTTCTGAATGGAAACGTAACAGATGTTTTTTTAACAAACAGTATCTGAAATCAAGACTCCAGAACATTTTGTATTCACGGCTGCATTGTGCAACAGTTACTCTCTAAATTCCTGTCACAGTGACGCATGCACTTTTTGTTTTGTGCACAGAAATATGGTTGAACAATGTGTTCAATTGACTGTGATGCACATGTTCTGTCTGACCCAGATCTCAGCTAAAGGTTGACGGAAGTTAAAAGAAATGGTGGCGTTGTCCTCCAGGCACTCGCTGTGTCAGTGTTGTTGTCATGTTGACCACGTTGGATTATCAATTCATGATTGTTTCAAGAGCTACAACTCTAATGCTTAGAGTTTGTATTTCTTTTGATTTTCTTTAGATTTTTGACATTTTCTATTTTAAACTTGAAACAAATACATTTTTACATTCACATAATGCGACCTGGTGAAGTTTGTAATATCTAAAGTCAGTAATATCAAAGGGGCGGATCCAGAATTCTTATTTTATTGCTTTATTTACATTGTGAGATTTAGTTTTTTTGATATTTTCCACAATTTCTTGATAAAGTTTATGGCACATTTAGGGGATTTGATATTTATGAGTCTGTGCAATTTAGAGCACACACTTGATTTTTAAGATAAAATCTGAATCTACTGAATCTAAAGAATACGATTTAATAAGGCTGTTGTGAGGTATATCTACTGAGTGTTGTTCTAAAGTTTCCTTTTTGTTCATTTCCATGGTTTTCAGACAGATCAGTTGTTGAGCTGTTAAACTTGTCCGATGTTTTTGTTTTCATATTTACTTTTTTTATTCTCTGTTCAGCTCTTACACAAGTTCAAGTAAATTAACCTACTGCAGGTTCGGTCCATCCTTCAGGCCTCAGATGTTGTCAGACGTCCCCCTGGTCGGTAAGATTATTTTCCCATTAATCGTATGGTGTGTGTGTGTGTGTGTGTGTGTGTGTGTGTGTGTGTGTGTGTTATGCAATATAATTACGTGTCAGATTTAAATATCCCTCTGGATGTATATAGAATGTGATAAAATATGTTAATGTAATTAACTGTCTGATATCTTAATCTGCTGATAGACAATTAAATCATTTTGCTTTGTGATCATGTTGCACATACAAGCATTTACTTTACCAATTCAAACAAGACAAAAACAGACAGTTGATCATATTAAGACTCATTATTACATCACATTGTAGTTCTTGTGTTACCATCTACAAGTCTTTGCCATTTCAAAATCTCTCTAACGCTTATTGGCAGTGACAATCATTATGGATTTATGCAAAACCTACTTTCCTTCCTACGCTCCTTTTCAATGATTAGAGCCTTTTACTGGAAACAGCTGACACCTGAGGTGTGTGGATTTGATAACCCTGATATGTTGACGGATGGAAGCACTAATCCGAGCTAACGCCTGTGACTGACGGCTACAGCGTGAATGTGCTCCGTTTCTTAAGGTTGCCAAAGAAAGGCGGATTCGAGGGAAACATACGGTTCTGGTGTCGATGATTTAAGACTCGTGCACTCTGGAGCTAACATTAACATTTTGGCTTTCAGTCAGAGGAAAAGGTTTTTATTCAGATCCTTTCAAAAGGAGCATGTCGGTGTCAAAACATTTCACCAAAGCTCACATTTTGTACTAACATTCTTTTAAAGTAAAAATCTAATATTGTGGACATAAAAAAATAAAACTCCCTGCACTCAAATTGTTAAATAGTGAATTCATCAATGAACAAGCAGCTTGTTAATGTTGCATCTGGTCCTGGTGCATAGAAGTTAAAAATCACACAGAACTGTGATCAGGTCCGAGTATGTCAAAATTGGGCTTAAGCACAGTACTGAGGAAATGAATTAGTCACTTTGCACTTGTGTTTTCAGCTGCAGCTGCTGTTGAGAGGGACTCACACTGAGAAGAGGCCTGTGTTCACTGCTCATCTGTTCAAAGGACACTGCTAAGATGTCTGCTTATTACAGATATCAGTGTCCAACAGTCAGTAGCTTCTTGGGAGAAAGCACGTGTGATTATTTTTTCCTCACATGTGCATGCTAATTGGATTATGTAAACTACAATGGCCAGCATGCAAACCCTTAATAAAGCTCCATTGTCCTGTTCTTTAATCTTATTATAAAAACCACAAGCTTTAGCAAAGTGCTACATTTGGAGCCTGGTTGCAGGGATTTGCCCTAATTCAGCTACAGGAACATTAATGTAAAGTCGGATACAAGAGCTGGATCTCAGATGACATCCTGAATCCATCCTGCAGATTTTGAATGATTTAGATCAGTGGTGTCTACAGGCCATTCAGTTTCTTCCCTGGAAACTATCTATCTGTCTATCTATCTATCTATCTATCTTATCTATCTATCTATCTATCTATCTGTCTATCTATCTATCTATCTATCTATCTATCCCTCTATCTATCTATCTATCTATCTATCTATCTATCTATCCCATTCTATCTATCTATCTATCTATCCATCTATCTATCTACTATCTATTCATCTATCTATCTATCTATCTATCTATCTATCTATCTATCTATCTATCTATCTATCTATCTATCTGTCTGTCTGTCTGTCTATCCATCTATCTAATATCAAAGACTGTACATTCGAGAGTGGTGTGACAGTGGTGATTTCCTCCTCTTCTCACAAACTGTCCACCAGGAGGCAGTCTAACTACACACTAAGAGGTTACATCCTCCAATCTTTCAATCCTCCACAAACTATTTGGTATAGGAAATTGGGATTCCACTTGGTCTCTGTTGCACACACTAGGGAAAGAAGATATCTGTAAATAGCAGCTGGGTGCCTTCTTTATTTATAACCCCCTACCACAGTGAGAGACAGAGAGAGAAAATCCACATTACAATTCCCCCCTATCGCCCTAGGCAACTGTCAACCTCCTGCTCACCAGCCCCTGTACGGCACACAGAGGGGACAGGGAGAGTCAAGCCGCGCACCCTCCACTTGACTGATGTTTTTGTACCACCTCATATGCACAAGTGCAGGAGTTAGAAACCCGGTGACATGACTCGGCACCGGACCAGGCTGCAGCATGCGGTAAGAGGTTGCAGATAGTTCCTCGCATCCTCGGGAGGTGGCGAGTCCCTCTGTGTTTCATGACAGACATGTCACTGAACTATTCCTCGCTGGCGGCTGCCTCTCAGGACTCTAAGCCAAGCTCAGCAGGCAGGTTATTATCCATGGAGCCGCCGACAGTGTCCTCGAGTCAATAATAATCTTGTCATCTTTGTGTCTGAACCAGATGAAGAAATCCACTTATTTGGTGGTAGTGGTACAGTAGATATAGGAGGTTTTATACACACACACACACATTCACAAGCTGTGCAGCTCCCACTGTGTGTGACATGGCTTTCAAAACACTGAAACATGCAAAGATTGATTTTAAATCGATATTTGATTCATATTTATACAGTCATTCAAACACTCAAGTCTGCAGCTTGTCGGTCCTCGGCACTGTTTTGGTGACACAACATCTGGGTTCTGACATCTGGGGACCTTTGACATCTGAAAATCCAAAACAAACATTCTTTAAATAATGAAATTTAGGGTCCATTATAATTCTATATTTAGGACTGTTAATAGGATACATGCTCACATTAAAAATTGCATAATTTGCCTGAAACAGTTGTCATATTTTTACATTTATTATTATGAGCCTTTATTTCACCAGGTTTACCATTGAGGTGAAAGATCTCTTAACAATGGAGACAAGGCCAAGAACACAAGCAACACATTTAAAGATAAACAGACAAACACATGCATATCATTAAAACATGATCATATATAAAACAGCTGCACAAGAGCTTTTGCCAGAGCTTTGTGATAAAGAAGCATTCATATAGAGAAAGATAAGCAGGACTTGTTTTTGTAGTAAAATCCTAATGTGGCAGACGAGCTGAGAAGCAAAACCAAGGATTGTTACACACAATAACAGGAAAAAGGCCAAATAGTCAAAGACATGAGGCAACAGAAAGTATTTGGCATGCAAACATTTACAGAAATGTGATTTGTACATCTAATTGGAATCACAGTAACGTTCATTTGTAATAAAAGCAGCCCTCTTCAAACTGTGTATAAATACCTGTGAACCTCCAATTAAATGTTTGCGTTGCTCCTCTTCCGCTGGCTCCCTCCTCTGTTTGTCTCCTGTTTAAATCTGCACTGATGTCCCGTCTTGTTCTATAAACCACTTTATGACAAACTTGTTTGATAGGAAAGGCTTTGCAAATAAATTTAACATTTTCCCGACTCATTGGAAATGGAAAAGGCTTAAGGCCTGAAATCAGCCGACGCGGGGACGTGCGGCTCATATTTACTCTCGTAATTGCTTCAAACAGAACTTCGCCTGTGTGTGCAGAAGACGTTTTACTATCTGGAAAGAAAAAAGGGCTCAACTGTTAGAAGTGCTGTCAGCGATGTCCGAGTCTAATGCATCAGGATCCCGGTTCAGTCAAGTTCATTCGAATACGCCAGTGTTACCTTTGTCAAAGAGGACATATCTGCTATTATAGTTTTAATAGTCTTTTGTGTATCTGCAGTTGATCACAGACCCTTCTTTTTTAATCATGAGCAAACGTATGTGTTATTGAAGGGTAATCTCAGCCGGGTTCTCTCACAGATTTCCTCATGTGAGCAGCCTGCAGAATGGAAAACACTAATATGTCTGTAATCCACGGCGGTGGCAGTAAGCTGCTTGTACCCTGCACCAGAGAGATGGACCGTGTGTATCTGCGCCTGCGAAATGACATTGTTCAATGAAGTGAGAAACCACTGTAAGTTATTTTATTTAGCAGTTCACTGAGTTGCAGTAGGCTCCTCCTCAACGGCCACGCGCGACCGCGGTGACGCTGTCTGCACGTGGACAGCTGCTCCAGTCGCTGTCGTCACGGGCCGAAAAAAACCGCTGCTCTTTTGTTTCCTAAATGGAAATTCGGTAAAAGCAATAAATTGATTACTAAATGCACAGAGGCTGCAAACACACTGTGGTGTTATTGAGCTAAATCGTCCATTCATTCAAGTGGTTGATCTCAGGAATGGAACCCGAACACTCCTCTGTCTGTCTGGATCAGCTGGTTCTGAGAGGGCGAAACTGGAGGCTCCAGTTTCAGGACCTCATTTCTTGGACCATTGGTTTCTGTGCCGCTGCCGCCGAACGCTACCAAATTGGATAACCAAGGAATTTCCAAGACAAGCGTGTGTGAGCTGAATGTGAATTCAGATTTATTTGATTGTCATTGGGTTATATTGTCTTGAACTGCACAACAAAGTTCATTTTACCAATAACCTAAAGAAGAGTTGTTTTTCCTTCCTTTTAACCAGAAACAACCTTGAACCCACAAAACCACAAGCCTGTGTATTGCTTGAATATTTGGGAAAATGCATCTGAAATGTAATATTAGACAAAAAAGGCATTTGGGCTTCAACAACAAGTTTGTTTTACTATTAATGAAAAAATCTAAAAGTTAAAAACGCAATGAGTCAGTCCACAAAACTCCAGCGGTCCAGAAGCCGCTCAGGACCAAACCTTTATGGATCTTGGCTGAACAAAGCAGCGCCTGCTCCCTTGTTAAGTCTGCCTATAAATCCTGTCTTCATTATCTTTTGACATTTTAAAAGAACCACAAGTCATTTTAAATGTTAGAAATGTTCTTTCTCTGCAGGTCACACACTTGACTCCTCCACTTCACCAGATTTTGGGCTTTTCTCTCTCGCGAAGACACGATGGCAGCGATTTTTTGTTCGTCTGCTGACAAAGAGCCGCTGGTAATGAGACGCTTCCCTCAGCACAACCGCCAGAATGAAACACTAACAAAGTCTGATTAGAGTCTCCCAGGGAAGGAATGAAACCATTAAAAATGCTTAATAGTTGGAAAACAAACAACCTCAGGTTTTTCATCATACAGAGAAGAAATAACCAGTGATTCTTCCATATCCCAAGCAATGTTCCCATCCATGCTGATTTGTCCTTGAGCGAGACAGTGAGCTCCTACCTGCTCCTGGCAGCTTTGTGCTCTGACCCGTCTGGTGAGACTGCAGCGTAGATGTGTGTAACGTAGCGAGTAAGTTGCTTTTTTTTTTTAAATAAAGCACTCCTTCCCCCTCGTCAGTTTCAGTACACATGTTCACTTTGGGCAGGAAACAGATCCAGGGGCAGTTACTTAGTTAAATGAGCTTGTCAGTTCAGCAGTGATCACTGGTGTCACAGCTCCAGAATCTGGTCTATGTTGAATCTATTCCCCAAAGCTTTGGGTATCATCCATCTCTGAGTCCACTTCCCCGGACGAGCTGTGTTTCTGACCCAGTTTTTTTTTTTTACATCAGGTAATACTGGGTCAGACTGAGCTGCTGAAAATATGCAATATGCATAATTTGATCTTGACTTTGAGGTCAATTTGTCGTGCGTAGACCAAGTTTCCCTGGCAATGCATTCCGTAAGAGAAATGCTGATGAACGCAGCGGAGTGAGTGGAGTGGAGATCTCTATCTGGAAAATTGTTCGCTGGTTGCAAGAGCTCATGATGACGATCTCCAAGGACAAGTATTTTAGGAGCTAGGACACAATTGGCATGTGATGCATTAGGATTCCAGGGCCACATAGTGAACATGCAGGGATTTCAGCAGAGAGCAGCAAGCTGTGTATTTAAAAATGAAATCAAACATCCACTATTCACCTATGAAACAGGCAGAGATAAATCTTTCTGACAGGATCTGACATTTTGACAAATCAGGGGATCAAACTCGTGACCTTTGTTGTACAAAGAGATCTCTCTGACACCACCACCCTGTTGCTATTAGTGCTGGGATAGAAATATACTCAAGTGCATTTTTCACGTATCTGTACTTGACTGAAACGTACGTAAAAATTTACCTTTGGCCGCTGAGGACCTCTCAATTAAAACAATAACAAAATACATGGATTGATGACATCATGTAGTAGCAGGGGATCATGGGAGTTGTCTTAACCACATAGCGTTAAAGTTGTATTCACCCTACGCAGCAAACGGCGAAGAATAATCGAGATCCATTACAAGTGACCAATACAAACAGTGGAAGGAAAAAGCGGCTGATTGAGTCTTTTCCCTTCATCATACATCGGGTAAAGCGGATATGATGCAATTGAATCCAAGTCAAGAACATATATAACATAGTTCTAGTCATGTTTAGACAGTTAAATGAAGAATTGTTACATATTAGGCTTTATCTTTAAGATGATTTATTTGTAACATTTGCCAAAGGTCTCTATAAAAAGTTTGACCGAGGACACGTCACACTGGCTCTTTGCATTCTGCTCTAAATATTCCGGCCACATCAGATGCTGACACACCATTACATTTTCAATTTCTGTGATGGATAACGGAGGCCTGGCGTTTGTTTGTAAGACAAACAGCGGCTCGCTCCAACGTCCTGTTCTTCTCGATTGGAGGTTAATGCAACAAAATCCTGCATGTTCGACATTTGTAACTATACAAAACTGCCTCTAATCCGAGTCTCCAGTGTGTAGGGGAAGCGTGTGTGCGTCCTGTTTGTGTGCGTGTGTGTGCATCGATTTGTTAGCTGTGTAATCCCTGATTGTGACAATGGTCAGTGAGATTAGGGGCTAGAGCCACAGCCTTTTAGGTGGGTAATGGGCAAAAAAGCGTGTTAATTGCCCTTGACTGTTGAAAGTAAATTAATTATTGATTGCTCTCTCGACTCCTCTTCTGTACTTACATACCCTTACAAATCCTTTTATCTCCGGCTCGGAGTAAGAACATTTCCTCTTTTCCCATCATTATGCAGCCTGGTGAGCGGGCGGACCACTACCCGACCTCTTGAACCAAACCCCTTCCTGTTTTCTCAGTCACCGCTTGTAGTCGTGCAGGGCGCCGACGAGATCTGTCAGAAAACATCACCTGTAAAGACGGCGTACCTTCTTCTGTGATCTCTCACTCCCTCCCTCCCTCTCTCTCTCACACGCACCTCCTCTCCCTTTCTTCACCCTCCTCTGTAATTTTCTAATAGTCCCTTCTCCGTGTTCTGGCCTCCGCACGCACACGTACATTCACACGTATGCACACATACCGCACAGTCGCTCCCTCGCCCCCGCACCTGCAGCTGTTACAAATAAATAAGACAACAGATGAATAAAAACCGGGGTTGAGGTCTAAAGGCTGTGTCGTAAATTGATGACAGTGAATGTAAAGGCATGAAAGCAGCAAAGAAAAACAGCATCATTATTCTGCTTATTGATTTTCTCCCTCTGCCGCTAAAAGGAAAAGGCCACGTTGTATTTGCAATGAGATCTAAACAAAGTCCAACATGATCTAAATACATATATTTTTTGTCTGCAGCTACAAATGTCAAAACCTTTTGGATTAAAGCTTCAGCTCGAAACGAGGCGCGACTGTGTAAATCTACCTGTGTGCACACGATGTGAGTGCAGAGAGAGTTGCCCTATATTCCTGTTTGATAATGTATCTGCTTTTATCATACGCTGTAGTACTATATTTTATCACACATCCAAACACTGTCTGTGGTACGACACTAAATAGATTAGTGTTTCTGTCAATGCAAACAGTAGCAGGATAACAACATGTCAGGTTTAGCATGAGCGTAAAGGACCATGTCATCAAAGGAAAAGTATTCATATAAAACTCAAGCTGCTTTCAGACATGAACTCAACAGATCCTTTGTATTTTGTCTGAAAGGAGGTTGTGAGAGCGCTAATGTCCCAGTGAGACGCTCCTCAGTGTCTGGCCTCTCAGTAGAACGTCTGGAGAAGGTCAGGAGAATTCGATGTGAGAACACAGCAGGGGATCCACCGCTGGGTTCCCCGCGCGCGAGTGGGGGGGATGATGACACTTCTAACACGCGATAAAAAAAAGCAAATGTGCATAGTTAGCATAAATGGCCCGCCGATGTGAGAGTGGTGCTGAAGAAAGTGTAGAAGCAAAGAAGAAGAAAAAACTGCTTTAGCTGTTAAGTAGTAATATGCTTTACAGTTGAATTTCATAGACTTTATATCAAGATGGATGACAGCCAAATCCTCTTGATTGCCCCCTGGTGGCTGGCTGCAGTACAGGTTGTAAACCATGCCTCCTCCATGTAAGCAGATGGGAAAGTGATCAATCAAAAAGTACACATTTAATAGACATTTATTCAAAGACAGTTTACGTGATTTTATGATTGTACTTATTACACTGGTGTATGTTTAAGTAATTTTTTTTCAGTAAGTAACTTTAATTAGTTTAATTTAATTATTTTAATGCCATAGAAATGAGGTGAAACATTATGATTGACAGTTGAAACTGACTCAAGACCACAGCTCCACATCCCGATCACAACTGAGCAGGCCGAGCCCCAAGCGACATCAAGAGTGAAATGTTGCGTTACGCGTTAGCATGATAACTTGGTTTCAGTTTTGTATAACGGGAGGAGGTGCAGACGCATCGTCCATCTTTATTTACTGATCTGTGGTGAATTTAAAATGTGTGTGTAAAACACACCGGTTTGGCTGATTGTGCTGTGCTTGACATTACACCTGCTTTTATGCAACTTCAATAGTCGAGTTCTGCATGTTCCTGCAACGGCGACATGAATGAAAATTCAACACACAGTCTCTGCTCTTGGTGACTTGAGCCTTTCTTACTCTGACGTGATTATCAACGAAGGACCTTGAGTCCTCCTGCAGCCTTTCTACCTGGATAATTGAGAGAGAGATTTGGGCGGATCTCAGGCTCCCTGTGTCCTCTGTGTCTGCGGCGAGGTGTTCATCCTTTTCAGACCAGGATCTTTATGGTGATCTAATCTCTTGCATTTAGTCTTTTGGTCAGTTGAATTATATCCTTTCACTTTCGAACAAGAAAGCAATTTCTTTTTGGCTCATGCACTGAACCATCTCAGTGACTCGCCTTGAAGAAAGAGCTAGAGAGGCGTCCGGGTAACGACCACATTACTTTTGCTCAGTTTTTATTTTAATCACTTTCAGATGACAGGTGGAAACAAAATATCAAAAAAAATGTATACAAATCAAAGGATCGTTTCAAATGAGGAATTCACAAAATCCTGAAGTAGACATTGGGGAGAGAAGCTAAAGTTTTTCGACCCATGTGGAGAATTCTCAGTTGATAATAGAAGACAAAGATTAGCGCGGTGTTGTAATCGGAGCAGTCACCTTGCGGAATTGTGAAGAGGCTAATTATTATGAATCCTCCAAAACTGATAACACCCAACAGCAGCTCCGATGCAGCAGAGGAAACCACAGAGAGGTGTTTGTGCTCATAGTGTAATCTACAGTGTTGATAACACAAAGCAGGATCCTGAGGAGTGACAGCACCAACCTTACTGAACTACACTGAGAAAACATGATGCACTTACACTGAAGACACTAACAATACATATATTTTTAATACTTGTAATGGTTTATTGTTTAATCTTTATTGAATTCTTTAAAAGACAGTTATTATTTATATACACTTTACCTTGTGTTTATTGTAAAGTGTATATCTTATAGTGGGTGATGACCATTGGCTGTATAAGGACAATGGAATGAAGTGTAAATATCCAAATATTTGTGTATTTTGGAGGATGTGAGTTAGTGATCATGGTGTGGAGCTGTGGTATCGAGGTCGACCAATCACGAGTCAGTCTCAGCCGTCAATCATGACATTTCACCCTTTTCTTATAGCATTAAAACAACATTTTATCAGAAACGTGAACACTTGAACAAACATCAGTGTGATAAGAACTCCCTCAAATGACAGAAACCAATCTTTGAGGAACATGCATTTAACTTTAATTTTGCCTTTTTTAGTTTGGTCCATGTCCCGGAAACTAACATGGAAAAGGCAGAGTATGACTGACAGATGATTAATGAATCAATCTTTATAAACAGTGTATGACGATGACATGTACAACAGAAGTCTCTGGATGTATTGCTTCGGGTCTTATCCTGTTTTCCCATTTCATTGAACCCTCCAACATACTAAACATGTAAAAGTACTTTAAAGAAAGAGTTGTGTTTTAGCTGGTGGCCTTGCAGGGATCCAGCGACATCTGCCCCCTAAACCCTGTTGTTCCATGGAAGTTTGCCTGTGTAAAGGCTTCTTCCTCTGTCATTCATTCCAACATACTTTTCCATTACATGACCCATGAATGATTCAGGAGCCCCTGTGTTTGTTGCAAATATAGTCATTCATTTTTTATGGCAGCTTTATCTTGAAAAGCCTCTCCTCTCCTGAACCACGCTGCCGGATCACGGTCACATTTCCATCACCGGTGGATGAAGTGCCACGCTGGCATTTCTCCTCTCTGACCTGTCCAGATGCATGAATTCATAAATTGTGGATGTGGCACTGATGGACTCCCTTGTTTTCTCTGATGATGTTTCCTATACGTGGTGGAAAATGTGGCCCACGAGCCTCACGCCATCGCCTCCTATGGTAAATACGATACACTCTGTGTTTGCAGACACATTTTCATAAAAAACGCCTGTTTTGCATATCTCCCGCACCAAGCCCATATGGTTAATTTTGCCCCGACCGCCCAGCAAATGCTTTTCAGTGGGAAGACAAATGCATGCGCATCACTAATTGACTTCCTGTATAGCTGCTGTGGATGAGTAGCTGTTTACCGAATGACCAAAATATCAAATTGCACAGACGCTTTATATAAGAGACGCTCTGCTAGAAAGAGAGCGCGGCTGAAAAGGCAGCAAAGTGGATCCTAAGACCCGGAGCTATTAGTCAAGGTATAAAACAACCACACATCAACTGGCTGCGGCTTATCACAAAATAAACACTCTTCCTGAATTGAGGCATTAATATGTAATTGAATTTTGACCTCAACAATAGGAGGGAGCTTACTGACCCACAGTAAGAGGTGGGATTGGGTGCAGCAGGGCTATCCAAAATCTTTCTTATGGCTGAAGAAGAAATCCAGTCCTGCTGCTGTATGTGAATGGGTCTGAGGGAGAGAGAGAGAGAGAGAGGGGGCCTGTGTGGATATGTGTGTCCCCGGCTGCCGTGATTTCCCACCAGCCTCCGAGGAACCGTTATCTCCTCCACTTTTTTTTTACTTCAAGCCACTGGCAGACTCTCCTCCCACCTAAATCTGCAGCGGCGCTTTAGGTGAGAGCGGCAGCCTTATTTAGCTAAATGTTTTTCTTTCCTCTCCTTTTTTCTCCAGGAGGAAGGAGGTCAAAGGGAAGTTATCTTGTCCTCTCCTCACACCACGCCTCCCTCGCTCTCCTCTTCCCTTCCTTTCTTCTCCCTCTCCCTGTTCTTTCCCTCCACATCTCAAGATTAATAATGCAGCATAACTGATCCCTCCTTATTTTATCTTCACCAGATAGTGCTCAGCCAGCACAAGCTAATTTTAGAGGATGACACTGCTGAGTGCTTGCGATAAGCAGCTCACAATGAGCGGGGCCGTTCTTTCCCCTTTCTCTCTCAGGTTCCAGTCCCTCTCAGGTGGAAATCGCTGTAAACACACTGTGTCCCAGATCTCGCAGATTGCGGGAAATTGCAGAACATATTTTGCATCATTACTCCCAAGTACTGAAGCATGCATCGGGCATACATCTTTTACTCCTCTCTTGTTCGGAGGTGCAGATGCAAAGCCGCCGAGCATTACAAAATTAGCACCAAAGGACATCTGCGCTTATTCAGAACAAATGCAGCTGTTTGTTTTTTGAGGAGAACAGACTGTAACCGTGGGTTTGCGGGCGGGTGAAAACGGTTGTTCCAGCGTGAGATGAAAAGAAAAAATATTGTCTCTGAGGAAATTATTGATCTCGCATATTCAAAGCACTTTATGCCCCTTTTCTTTTTCTCGGGATAACAAGTGACTTGTTTTCAGCAATTAGCGAAGAGGTTGCTTCGATAGCGACAGGGGGCCCCAGATCCTCGCTCGGCACTGCAGCCTGTTTATCTTTCCACGCTCGGCGCCCGTGGTGCAAGTTTTTATTATTCCAAATGTATTATTAATTTCCAAGCCCTCAAAAAATATTGACCTCAGTATTTGTCTAACCTAATCATGTTTATTTTATCTTGCCTATAGCGTGTAAATCATGCTAAATCAGCTTTAATTACACTGGAGTGCGGTCTGAGGTAGCAGAGATTAGATTCAAGGACAGGATTATTTAATAGCTATCACTGAATTTTTGTTGCCTCCCGCCCTGCGTGAGTGTTGCTGTGCTGACATGTGGGCGTACGAGCATGTGTGATCTTATCTGACGAGGGAGATAATTGGAATTTATAGGAGGTAACAGATAACTGACAGCGGCGGCAGCGGCAATATATATCCTATCGTGGCTGTTCATTTTCATCGAGTGCTTTAAAATGGGGAAGCCAGTGGCCATATGATCCAGTCAGACTCGAAGTAAAGACGCCTCACCTGTTTTTAACCATGCACAAGCAGCAAATGCACGGGGTGCTTGTTTGTGACATGGGGATTTTTCACCGAACACTGCAGCACATTCTTTTGTGAAGTCTCTCAAAGGTCTCAGAGGACATTTTAGCAGCTGTTATCTGTCCTCTCATGCCTCCAGTTTGTGCTTCTGAAACCTTCTTCCACACCCGCAGCTGATTACAGAATAGAAAAGGTTCAATTATCCTAAGCAGCGCTTTTAGAATGCAGAGACAAAATACAAGAGAAGAGTGGTGGTGGTGGTGGTGGTGGTGGTGGTGGGGGGGGGCCTGGACACAGCAGCGTTTTATACACTGCAGGGAAATCAATTTATTTCAATGGAACTGCTGTGATCACCAGTGGGGGGCAGGTAAATCCTGAAACATCCACATGTAAGAGTTGTAGTTTTTAGACAGTGAAGAGACAGAATTCAATGTCACAAAATCTTTTAATAAGTTGTGTGAACTATAGGCTCGTCCCTGTAGAAGCCACCGCTAACAAGCTTCCCATATAGGATAGTGTCACCTTTCCCCCCCTATTCAATAACCAGTGCTCTTTTAAATCTTTACTTAAAGCTATTAAAAATATATTCCTTACACTCAGCCTTTGTTTAAGGTCTAGAGAGACTTCCGCTATTTTTTTGGTCTCATATCATTGTAAAGGAATGAGGAACGAGTTCATTGAGAAAATGATCTGCACAGATAATGACTTTTTGGCAAGTTTGAATGCTGACAAAATTTGGAGAACACATACCTCTGCCACTGCGATGTCTTATTTAATCATGTGAAAGATGATTCGCTTCACAATTTGATGGGAATCAGTTGAGGTAGTTTTTTGCATAGTCCTGCAAACTATAACACGCCAATGAAAACATAACCTACTGAGTGGAGGTAACAAACTGTAAAATCTGCAATCGTTCAGTAACTGGAAGTCCCTATAAATCCCCTGTGCAATAATTTATGATAAATATATAATAAACTTAGAATTGCTCTTTTAAATCACGTCAAACTCATTCAAATGTTTGTACAGTACTTTCTCTCTCTTGATCGTTCATGTGTCCAAACCACCATCAATATAAAGTACATTTAATTAAAAGAGTGCAGAGTCAAGGTACCCTTTAGGAAACGGGTGAATAAAAATGCCGTATCATCGGCAGTGATCATCTCTGACAGGTTGAAATGTAGAGATTCTTGTCATATTTAAATGAATGTTTGACAAATGAGTTTCCCTCGAAGACATATGATACGTTATTAGCATTTTATTATAACTAATGATGTGGGTGATCAGGATTATGTCGAGAAGATTAATCATTTCCCTTCTCTCCATCCAGCGAGTGACAGAGCTGCACGGCTCCGTGCCTGGCTTCAGACCTGGGTCAGAGAGGACTCCTTTGGTTCAGGGCCATTTTTCAACTTGGGCCTAATTATCGTAGATTTTGGAAATCACGACAGCTGAAAATGTCATCCCCCAATTTTAAGAGGACCTTCAGTGTTTCGTAACTCGACATTGAAAGAGCTAACAAATTCCCAACAGCTATACGATCACAGCACAAACCCAATCCTGCATATGTGGCTAATTACTATTACAGTGGCAGGCAGCCATGATAAGAGTCACCTATACTACATCTATATTTCATTAACGCTGCAGTGATACGCTCCCAACAGCTCTACTGCATTAGCAGCGTAATAATAGCAAAGGCAAAGGTCCTGCACAACACATCTATCTTACATTTGTCTTGCAGGACACCGGAAACCGATTCCTTTAAAAACATGATAAAGTGGACTTGAAGACTTGCAGTATATTGCGACAGTGACCTCATATCTCAAACAACCGGGTGCTCAGCCATTCCTTTTGCCACCCGGCAGCTGCAAAGAGAGCACATTTGAATGTTTTTCCCTTCACCATTCATTCTAAGGGCAGAGAAACACTATAAAAGCGGTGCCGTGGTGTGGAGTGAAAAATGGTTCGTGTGGCAGCGAGGGCCTTGACCGGTTTTATAAGGCTGGCTTTGAGACAGACTAATAAACATATAACACAAGTGAGAGAGACACTGTGAATACACAGGCCACTCAATCATTCCCAGCGCTCGGCAGTGTGCACAATCTGGGCAGTCCTCAGGCTTCTGTCCTGTTGGAGTTGTCTATGCAGGACTAATGTCCTCCAAACTGTACTGACAGACAATTCTGTGTGAGAGGATCGGCTGCAGAGACACAGGGCAGCTGTTGTACGTTTGTTTGTGAGATTTCAATCTGTATTCAAGCCTTTGCCTCCGTGCAGCTATTTCCCTCTTTCCTGTGGTGATCAAAAGACATAAGCTGTTTTCAGACCTTGGAAAATGTCCAGAAAATTGGATCCACACAATTCTTCGAAGTTTCTTTTTCACATATGAAGAACCCAGCTGGAGAGAACCGTTGAATCTTGTTATCTTTCCAAGTGGACGTCTTCGTCGGCATCTTATCTGTTTGGCTCCTCTTTTTCATCCTGAAGTATTTGTTTTCTATTTGATTTTCCAGATTTGCCTCCGTCACATCTTGTATGTCATCAACACACCCACTCGCTCAATGTGAATTTTGCAGACAGTTATTTTGGTATTCTCAGCTTGTGGGCTCACTAGGGCATTTTACTTGGGGGGCTGGAAGGAAAAGTTCTAGAAAATGTCCAGAGCAACTGATACGGACATTTACGTCCTTGGGAAATTTCCGGGGTCGCACCTTGGCAGCACCTACAGGAGTCAAGACATTTTGCATAAATTCTGTTGGGTAAACCCTGCGTTAATGTTTACAGCACGTGGACACCGCCTTTATCAACAAAAGTTGACATCTTTGTCTGTATGGCATCTTGTATTGTGTGTCATTTCTTTTTCATCCCGAGAAATATGTATTCTTCCAGTTTTGCGTGTTAGAAACGTCATTATCACACCCACTCAGTCGTTTTCTGGATTCTCTGGAAGTCTTCCTGCTGTATTCTCACATGTCTGGACATTTTACGAAGCGGCTGGCAGAAATAGTTCCAGAAAATGTCTGACTCAGACATCCTTGTTCACACATAGAGCCCCTCCAAAGCATCTTAGGAGAATGTGCGGACTTCAGTGCACGTATAAAAGCAGCACATGGGCCGGCTTGAAAGAAAGAAAGGCACGAAGATCTTCTTTTGGTTCGTTAGCATGTGTTGAAGTGTAGCTTTCCAAAGCATGTATCACTTAGCATTCACTGACAAACACCACAACTCCTGCATCCTTTAATAGTTTCTGTTCTGTGAGCGCCCAGTGATCACCTCTGGCAAGAAGTTCTTCATGATACTTCTCAGTATAAAAAATTCAACCACTTCACTCATGGCAGTGAGCATGCATAATGTGTCCCTACTTGTGTGTCGGCATTCATCTGCGACTGAGAGCAGTTGGCACATGGGTCACATGCTGGATGAAAATTAATGTTTTGCGGCTGTGTTTTCAGCTGCTTAACTTCCAAGTACCACATTCTTGAACCCTCAGAATCACCCACTGTTTAATTCCAGGTTTCCACGGTCAGTTAAAAAATGAAATCATTCTTGTCTCATTTCATTATATTGAAGCAGGTGACTCACACTGCTTTTCATGCAGGTGTTGCATTTACATTAATGTGGCCGACTGAGCACGTGGGCAATTTGTTTCAGGGCTTATTTCACGACTCCGGTCATGGAGTTCATCCTGCTCTATATGTTTTTAATTCACGGTACGTTGCTCAAATGCAGCACGGGCTCCTCCGCTGTCCCCCCCGCCAGCTGCAAACATGCAACGTGACTTTTTTTAATGTGAGACCTAAAGCTGAATTTATATTTAGGGTGTTCTGCTGGTTTGCCTGGTTTACGAGGTCCCATTACGCCTGCATGTACATGCGTCATGTGCCCAGTTACTAATCAGTTAATTTGTGTTATGAAATTTTATTACGGCTGGTGTCAGACTTCACTAAATATTCTCCTAACGTTCTCCAGAGGAGCTGTGAAGGTGTGAGTTTCACCTGACAGCTCCCCAGATAAAACTCTGGATAAAGCTCATGTGATAAATAAAGCAGGAGATTAGAATTCAGATTCTCTGTGAGCGAAGTGGGAACTTTGGTGACTTTTCTACCACATGGCGGATGCAGATCTGAAACAAACAAATAATATCTCATGATGAAATAGAGGTAGAACATTCCTGCAGAAGACACAGACGAAGATGACAGCCTGGAGTGACAACCAGATTTGGGAGTTTTTGGTGATACGGGCTGATGCCGGTGAGGATGTACTGTAAACCAAAACATGCAATCTCATGCAGCAGAATTCACACATCCTGCCTCCCGCGCCATCCCTTGGCTGAACTCTCCGCCAATTTCCGTGTTATTGTGAACGCGTCTGACCGGAGAATATCCCGCTGCGCTGTTCATATGTGAAAAGCAAACTCTCAAAGAAAGTCTGGGTCCAATGTGCAGATTCTTTCCGGAGTTCATGTCTGAAAAAGGCTTATGCAATTTTATTTCCACTTGATGTAATTACTTTTCCCCCCAACTCGCCTCGTCCGCTTCGAGGAAAGATTCTCAATATTTCACAGATTGTGTTTCGACAATCTCCAGAGAACATGTAACAACTTTCTGTTGAAGAGAAGTCGAAGAGAACAGTGGGAGAAGCTGATGCATTTTCAAAAGCGAAGGTCGGGACCTTGACTCAAAACATCTCATCCGTCGAACCATTGTGAACAGTAATCTAAGACGAGTTGAGTCGAGCGCAAATGGACTTAGTTGTTGATACTTGAGGACATTTCACCTCTTATCCAACAGGGTTCCTGTTTGTAACCGTGACCTGGATGGCTGAGAGTCTTCTTCATTGTGAGCACCATTCTAAATGCTTTTTTAAGTGAATAATTCAGGACTCTTACACAAATGTGATCTGATTCCCTCACATTCATTTCATGTAGTCAAAGATTTATTTCTTCTTCTGTATATTCCTGGCCGAAAAAAAATGGCATCATCCGAGACCGGTGCTGGGTGATGAGGTCATGCCAGTTGTCTTCTCAGCGCTGATAGACAGCCTCCTGTCCGGGCCTCTGGAGCTGGTTGAACCGGGGCTAAGCCTCACAGCAGATCACGCCAGCTGCTAAGAAGCCACACAGCCGTCAAAACAAAGGTGCCCTGTAGCTGAACCCATGCACACTTTTATTTATTTATTTCCCAAAATATTTGTTACCCCACTTTAACAAGACAGAGTCTACTGTATATGAATCATGGAGAAAGTAAGAGAGGGGGGAAATTTTCTACCAATCGAGGGATGTTGCATGCCCACACGATCCTAATGATGTTGAATAAAAGGCTGCTGTGGTGGAGGATTGAGACGGGGCGAAGCGAGCTTTTGATTGAAAGATAAATTGAGATCGCTGACTGCTCATTTGTTCCACTGATGACGGTCTAATAATACCCCCAAGTCCTTCACAACACACAGTGTTATTCTGAAAAATATTGCTTGCACAGAGGTCAGGAGAACAAAAGATAAAATCTCGGCGCAGTGAGTGAAGTGGCTCCATAGTGTGGGTTTAATATCATCACCATCTTTCAATAATATTGTCCTTTTGACTGGACCAACACCGGTCGGTGCTTGTAATCAGGCATTTGATCCCGAGTCAGCGTTAAATAACTTTACGCCGCAGGTTCATCAGCGATCCCATCACAACTCCATGAGGCATAATGTCCAGCTGAGCTACGATCAGAAAAGCTGTACACACCAGAGGTTTTCTGGGATTGATGTGGAAAACAATTGCTTGAGAGGTTAAAGAGTCCTGCCATTCCATCGCCTGAGCACACAATACACATGGGACCGTTTAAATGAGCATTGTCCATTAAAGTCCCGGAACCTCGTCAGGTCCTCTGAAATGCTGAGGTGTGTTTTTAATTCTGCTTGTCCAGATCTTTGTAGAACAATCGTTCAACATGGAATCACGTGTCAGGTTTCCATCAGCTGGAGGGGATGTTTATTTGACGCCTGTTATATAAAAAAAATCTATGAGCATAAAGATGTATGAACAGTAATGCTGCACATCCTTATAGCTGGTTTACACATATCCAGCAAAATGGTCAGGTGTATATTTTGATCCACAGATTTCCGATACTACTTATTTGGATTTCACATTTTACAAAAACGGCATAAACATGAGGAACATGCTGCAATGTTTTACATTATGGAAAAGCAAAACCTTATAACTCCTAATGTGCCATTGCAGTGCCTGTGGTGCCTGGAGGACATGTTGTGCAGAGACTGAAGTTTTCCTCCAAAGGTGCCAAACATGTAACAGAAGGATGAGCGTACTTGGTTGTAAGTCACTTACGAAATATAACAAATAATATATTTTACAGCTGAACAGCTTTTCCCTCCTCATCTATATTTAATTACATGTCTCAGCCTTGACTGTTGGTGGAGTTTTCCATGTTTAGACTGTAGTATAGTATAGGCCTTCTCCATGTTAGTTAATGGGACATGAACTAAACAAAAAAAGTTATATTAAGCGTTGTACAATTGTTTTCTCGCATATGCTTTCTGTCATTTTAGGTTGTTATCACACAGATGTTTGGTCAAGTTTTCATTTGTCCGGTAAGTTTGGTTTGAATTAGTTATTTGATGCTATAAAAAACACTGCTACCCTACCGCGACTACATCCCTCGATTGCAACTGTGCAAACCCCAAATGCACAAGATGGCAGCTTTCACATGCCAGATATTCAAGCTTCATTTCTGGATAGTGGGAGGAAGTGGAGATGCATCGTCCTTCTTTATACAAGTCAATGGTTTCTACGTATTTCCTGTGCTTCCCTCAATGTCTGGCAAATGTGCCCAGCATATTCTCTTTTGTTGTTAGTGCAGCCCTGTGTATTTTCTTTTTATCTCATTATTCTACAACTTGGTTACAACAGTCCTTCCATGGGACTGTAAACAACAGCCAGTTTCATTACCGTCTAATTATCTGACAGGTCGACGCAAATCGGGTCTTAGTTAAGTCTGATGAATCCAAACAAGGGGTTCTGGTTTTTTTTTAAAGAAAAATGACTCATAGTTTTTGACACAGTCAGAAATGCATGAGGTGCTGCTGAGGGCTTTTACTGTGAAGGAGCCGCAGGAAGCGTCAAACAACATTAGCCACCATCGGCTACTCGTTGCTCAATAAAGGTTGATTTAAGTCTAGATTATTTCTTTTAGAGGTTTTCTGTCAGATTTTATTGCTGTAAAGAGTTTAAACACTGTGTGATGGGAGTAGACTTCATTACAGCTCTGATAGTGCATATAATGAAGCTCCTTGCTGTTATATAAAGGTTAAAGCCTGAATATAGAGGATAACAACAGTTTGAATCACGGACACTTTTTGAATATTGACAATGACGAGATCTGCAGTGTCCATGTGAAAGCAGGAGGAGGAGAACTCCACTAAAGGTTATGTGTGAATCTGCTATGAAATGAAACGTAGGTATTACATTAATCACAATACATTAATCACAATACATTAATCACAATGGAACCTGGGTCACCTCGTAAAGTACAGATATTTGTGTGTGTGCATCCAGTCCTGACACATTTAATTGCCGAGCTGTGCCCGCGGTGTGTGGCCTCAGTCGACTTCGCCACCGAACACCCTGTCTGGTACCTTGTGTCCCCGCCTGAGGTAAGCCTGTCTGTAGTTTTCTGTTTCCTGCTCATGATTTTCTGTATTCCCCAGAGCTTATCTTCAGTAAATAATCCGCCCTGCACTCGCCGTCCTGCTGCCTCTTGTCGAACAGAGCAGGACTGAGACGACTTCATGAGAGGAAGAAAAAAAAGCCAGTAAAGGAAAAGCACAGGTAGCTTGATACGTCGCATATCGTCTTATTGACGTTTATTGTTTTAAAGACGACCGAGTGACATGAGGGAATTAGACAGTTACACGGGTTTGCTCGCCCATTAGTAACGGCTGCTACTCGTATCGAAACAATCGGCGTAATTTCATAATTTCAGTAATTGCCCCGCTGCGAAAAACCATGATACCAAGCAGTAAGTTTTATGTACCATTAATTCAGGCAGTTAAGTTATTCTACAGTTTAGAGCAGCTTTTTAATCGTAATTGGGGCGTTTATTTGCTTCAACCCCCATATCGGTGGAGCGTTTATTCGACACTTTATTATAAGTCCATTTAGTTTTATTCGCCACATATTAATGTGGGCCACGGACAATAAAATCTTTTTGGGATTTAAAGCTGCTCACAACCCTCCTGCCTCAGCGCATCTCACAGCAGCTTTGTCAACAGAGTTAAATCATTTTACAACTATAGGACGCACGTCTCGATGGATGCATGAAAAATGTACGAGATAAACAAGAGATTGTTATTAGATTCATGGAGCGCAGCTCGATACTTTTGTCCTTGTGGGGGAAATGCTCTTCCTGGATTTGGTTCGCAGAGAAGGAACTGATTGAGGGTGTGAGAGCAGGGAGGCCTCTCTCTCTACGGCTGTGGATCGACTGTCCGACGAAAGTTGCTCAATTAAATATACGCAGATGTTCATTTGTGCAGCTGTTTTAGCCATCAATAGATTTCTGGTGCCAGACTACAACTAATCTATTTATCTGTTTGCGTGTAATTCATCATTCTCACAATGAACCCTGGGGTTTCTCACCGCGCCTCCTCCATTCATCACATTGAGGTTGTTTGTGGTTGGCAAGTAAACTTGAAGCTTTTTTGATTCATGCTTCGTCCTTGGCAGAGTCTTCCTCGGGGATTGTGTTTTGGCTCTTATATATTAATGTATAACACTAACATACAGCTACATACTGTTAATTCAAAAGGGATAACAGGTTAATAAAGAGGTTTTCTGTTCTGTTCATGTAATGGTGCCCTGACTAGAAAACTGATGTTAAACTGTGCTAGGTCGCTACAGAAAACAGATACATCCAAATGGTGGTGGCTGGATACGCGTTGGACCACGAAGGCTGAAATGAGACGGTTTGGTTTGTGAAGGACTTCCGTGATTTGCTTCACGACCTTGTCACGACCTTGTCCCGTCCTTACCGCTGTCGCCTTTAGCAACAGAGCTGCAGTTTGACACAGGAAAGGTTTTAATGCCCTTTGGTTTTTTGACAGCTGTTTGTTTTAGTTGAGGCCTGATACTTTCATTTGAGAGTGAAAACATCAAAATCATAATTTGCCGCCACCTTTATTTCTCTGACAAACAGTTTGTCTCTAAAGTGCAATGAATCCTGGGATAGTTTGGCCTGAGGAAGTTCCACCTGTTGTAACCTTTGTTCCCTGT
Source organism: Hippoglossus stenolepis (assembly GCF_022539355.2). Lineage (NCBI taxonomy): Eukaryota > Metazoa > Chordata > Actinopteri > Pleuronectiformes > Pleuronectidae > Hippoglossus > Hippoglossus stenolepis. Next base: position 22,449,447 of record NC_061489.1, on the reverse strand, counting down.
GAATGAAAGGACCCATTAGTCAGGGAAAACCTAATCACACCTCAGTGAAGCTATTGCTCTTCAGATGCAGCCTCCATGAACTGGGTTAATAGTTTAGTTGAACTTTATGTATTGTTGGATACAACATATATTTTTATCTATATGCCGGTAGTGGTCGCTATAGAAACAGAACGTTTAAAACCAAATGGTATGTATTCCTAAGCAACGTCTCCACATCAACACTACAGTCAGTGAATACAGTCAGTAATATTTTGTATTAATTATGATCTCTTAATGGAGAAGGATTCCATTCTGAAGGTTCTTTAAATAAAACCTGGCGACCCGCGACCGACCCCGGATGAGCGGAACAAAGCGGAAAGTATTTCTCTGAACCCGATAATCTCCACATTTACTGGAAACGACTTTTGTTAGAGATTGGTTCTGCATGGGAGACCTCACAGTGTGGGCGTGCTGGTGCGCATATTGCATCACGGGTCGGTCTACTAATTAGCCTCACAATACTTTTTCTTTTCCCCCCATTGAAAGAGTCAACAATCCATCTGTGAGGTGGGAGCCTTAATTGTTTCTGCTCCGACGCACACTGTGTCAAGAATTCATCAAGTCACATTATCTTTGATAGCGAGACGGAGAGATCTGCTTTATTAGCAGCCGTTGTCACTCGCTCCGGGGACAAAGGGCCGTTGAGAGAAAATAAAATCACCCCACTTCACTTTTTAAGAATCTTTTAGAGGGAAATACGGTTTGTAAGGATCATTACCGCGTGAAATGACTTGTTAAGATGGATATTGTTTGCAATGAGCGGCTGCCAGGGCAATCACCTGTAATGTAATGGGGAACAGTGTTGTGATGGACCGCGACTGGGGCAGCTAGTGATGTTCACCTTGAGATACGGGTCAGACTCCTGCTTTATAATCCATAAAGAAGCCATAATAGCCTCCTCCTTCTGCCAGACACGAGCCCCTTCTCCACCAAAGTAGAACAACACAGTCTGTCAGTACACAACTTTTACACTTAAACACAACCTCGTTGAACACACACTCTTATGTAGGACAGCACGAGTGCGTGTGCAGCATGCAAAGAAGAGAGGCACGCAAGCTAACACATGCACACATTAGCCTCAGGCTTCATATTGCACCGTGACTTTTTATGATAATAGCACGTGAACTGGCTGATTAGGAGAAAGAAGAGGAAACAAAGTGGTGTTGATTGGAAAAGAAAAGCTCCACTCAGTTCTGGAGTCTGTTGATTTAAGTCTCTGGGAAACAACCCAGGATAAGAAATGATTACATTAACAGGGATAGTTCACCCAAAAATGGAAATTCCCGTGTTATCTATCTTGTTATCTGGGGCTTGCAGACACTAGGATGACACCACAGGAGCAGTATGGAGGCATGTTGTGTTTTTTTTTACATTTAAAGAAGTGGTCACCTCTTAATTCAACTGTATTGGATTTGGCTACAATGCTGTTTACCCCTGAGAGTGTTTTGTGGACTCTAACACTTCACCCACCACCTCCATTGGTATAGTGGTGAGTAGATAATGAGTGAATTTTCATTTTTGGGTGAACTATCCCTTTAAGTGCATCAGTCAGTTATTATGAAGACGAGACAGACACAGACACTCTTTATACAGAGGTGTCCTCAGATGTTTGGACTGAAAAAGACTGATAAAGTTTATTTTAGTGTGTTAAAGACACTGGTAGAAAACAGATGTTACAGTAAATAATTTCATTTTGGTGAGATGGTAAATATAGGTCAGATTCACACGCACACACACACACACACACACACACACACATTCATACACTGCTCCTTCTGTCACACAACAATTTTGGGGTTGTCTTGCCCAAGGACATTTCGACATGTGAACTGGATGAGCTGAGGCTCACACCACAGAAGTTTTGATAAGAGGGCGATCCGCTCTACCCCCTGAGCCACAGCTGCTCCACACACCAGACAGAGATGCTCACACACTATTTAGGCTGGAAAGACGTCAGCAAAGTGTTAATTCTTCCCCTATAGGACACTGCAGGGCTGGTGTAAGCATGTGAGAGTCATTAGAGGACCACTCTATAGGGTGTGGGTGGATCTCTTTGCAGAAATGGAATCAAGGACTCCGACAAGATGAAGGTTTTATTATCAGCCCTCTATATGTAGGGCCAATATGTGTAGGATATCTTTTACTTTCTTATCCCAGGGAATAATTCATGGATCTTGATGATAAAAATGTTTCGAGGACTGATGTGACATGTGCCTCTATGCAATCTACTGAACGCCATTCCAGTTGTTTTCATTCGCTTCCTCTGAGTCTGCCATGTTTTCTACAGTAGCCCTGAATGGACAAACCATTTTCTGGGCTTTTCAGGTTTTTACGTTACCTGAAGACCACTGTGGATTCTCCTACTCAGCAATAAAGGTTCAGGCGTTCAGTTGGTTTCATTCTGCCGCCTGTAAATATGTATGAGGTTTCACACGTGTTTAAGCAGCGTCATCATCACCCTGAGTTAACTTCCCCCGTATCATGAGGAGGATTTATTTCATTGGCATTATGTTTTTATACCGGTTTGTGAGTATTCCTGAACATATTGCCCAGCTTTGCACGCCGCCGCCGCTCTTTGAACCGAGAATTGAGAAGAAGAGACGCAGAGATGGAATGAGACAGACCGATTTGTTGAGAGGTAATGTTGTTTTGCTCCTTGCTGAGTGGGTTCAGGTCCTTGACATAAGTGCCGATAATAAAAAACAACAGTCGGTCGGTTGGAGCGTGGCCCACAAAAAATGGATTCACTGAGAGTCAGAGCGGTTTGTTTCCACATCCTGTAGCATGGTAATCATTACACTGCATGCATGTAAAAAAATAAATAACTGGTGAACTTTAGATACAGGATTCCACGTAATTCATCCCGATACAACTGAGGAACTACTTTTTTAACAAACTCCCCTTGAACATATTTTGCACATGTTTTTTCCACCTGTCACTCACTTTGCAAAAGCAGGCAAGTAGTTTTCACAATGGCGAATATATCAAATTCATAGAAAGTTATTCAGATTCTTTTCCTGTCAATCACTCTCAGAGAGCAGGTGTCATGTTTCTCAGGCGACAGACACGGTGTCTCGCTCCGGCACCAAACTTTTATTTGAGCTACGAGCTTTCAGGACTTTATTTACGACCTCTAAAATGTCCCATCGCCCGCAGCCATTCTGCAGCCATTAGTGAATTGTAATGTTGTTGTCGTCACTATTATGGGTTCTGCTCGGCCGCTAAAATCTATAGCCGTGCCCGGGCCCGCACATAGTGGTGATGGATACGGCAGCTATTAGAGACAGAGAGAGGGAGGAAGAGAGGGATACAGGCAGGGGAGAAAAGGAGCAAAATGGGACTAAAGTGAGCAGCGTAATGCTTCCACCAGCAGCTGTCAGACCATCTCATGGATCCTGTGCTAAATGAACTCCACGGCTCGACAGTTCACTCTCCGCCCACTTCCTCCACCCACCTCTGTCTTCCTCCCTCTCTCAGAAAATGAGCACTGAGAATCCACTCTTCCCCACAAATCAAATCATATTATATTGTCATTTTCCATCTCCACTCTGTCGCTCCCTCCCTCCGCGTCCTCCGCACTCTCTCATTCTCCCGTCCTTCCCCCACTTTATTCCCCTAGCTTGAACCTCTCCCTCTCCATTCTTTCTTTCTTTCTCTCTCTCTCCCTCTCCCCTTGCCCTCCTCAGAGAAAGGGCATCCGATGTGATGATGGATGTAAGGGGTGGAGAATCCCATCAGATCTGCCGGAGACGTCGGAGACTCAACACTCACACGTGGCCTCGCCGAGTCCCGGCTCGATTTGAACATTTCTCATCTCAGCGGTACCTTTTGCTGCCAGAGCCACGTGCAAGAGCAAAGTCTGTTTAATAATGACGGCAATTGGCATCGTTGAGCGTGAGCACGCTCCTTCCTGCCCCGGGTGGAATGACATTTCATCGCCATCAAAGAGGAGGAGTTTCACAAGCCTGCTCGGCTCACGGTGACCCCTCTTCTATTTATGATGTGTCATGTTGATCACCAAACGTGATTGCTCCCAGCTCTTAAAGGGAACTCACAGGCACACAAAGGAACATACACACACACACACACACACACACACACGTCAAGAACACAGTAAGGAAGTCAGAGGCCCAGTCCAGACCTGGTAATATCCGTCCTATGAGATTCAATCACCGGTGGATGGCTCTGAGTTCGGCAGTTCACACCTGGTGTTAAAATGCGTCTCCTGTGACCACTTGTGATCAGATCTCACTTCCCTGAACTCTAAGCAAATAAAATCCCACCTCGTTTCTGACCGCTGAGACCAAATGATGTTGTTTTTATTTGTGTCAATTGTCAATATATTTGTGTGTGTGTGTGTGAGATGGAGAGAGCAGAACCAGGAGCAACTCAAGCACATATCGTTATAATGAAATAAGATTTTACTCATTTGGAAAAAGATAGAAAATCCATATGTGGCGGTCAGTGTTAATATTGTGTCAGTGGCCACAAATGACTCAATGTTACGGCACATGGGAAGTAGGTAGAACACTTTTGATTCGTTGTGAAACTATCGCAGGTCAGAGGACGTCAGGTGAGTAGAAGATCCTTCAGATGTGACCCAGGACGGACTTGCTGAAAGAATGTGGTCACCCACAACACGGTCTAAGTGCTCAGATTTCAAATGTGTCCATGATGTGTCTTGGGTGCGTTCACACCTGAGCATAGAGCTGTCCACTTGTGATTGGACCACTCAGAATGGATGTTGATACCAGATCTAAAAAGGGGTCAGAGAGGCGGTTTTAGGTGCTTTAGGTTTCATCCATCCAGTATCCCCTGAGGGTAGCGGGGGAGCTGGAGCAAATCCATTGGGCGAGAGGCGGGGGTGTACAGGGCCGACATACAGAGACAACCAGAAAGAAAACCCCAGCTGAACTGGGATTTGAACTAGGAATCAGGAACCTTCCTGCTGTGAGGTGACAGTACCGCTCCTAGGTGGTGAGTGACAGTGTACAGCCTCAAGCTCATTTACATGTAGCCCCATGGCAGATCAGTGACTGCATGTAGAACACAAAAAAATAAATGTAACAATATAAGCTACACAGAAAATCGCAAAACAGTGAAGCACGTTACAGATGCATGTTTGTCAGAAGAGATAGAAGCAGGTTGCACTCTGTGGTCAGGCTCCACATCAGAGGTACCTGCCTTTAACCTGAGGGGAGAGCAGAGCGTCAACATCTGCGTCCAATACAATGAAATAAACTATCCTGCTCCTCTCGTCTCCTCCTCCCACCTCCACCTCTGGGCTCCTTACGAGCTGAATATCAAGAAGGCCTCTCTGAATGCCCATCGCCCCGAAGGACTCTAGCTATGCACATATATCACGGAAACAAGTGAATAAACCGGGCCCCCTGTGGGAATCACGACCGCAGCCTGATTATGTTAAATCCTGTGTCCATCACCAACTTGTGTCCTCACGTCTCTGGGGGGAAAAACCTGTGAAACGACCTCGACGTAAAAGATTGTGAGGGTTCGAGTCTCCGGCTCTGAACAAGTCACACACTGGTTTATTAAGTGAGGTGCCGACGGTTCATCTGGGTAAAGACAGGATTAGTTTGCAACAACAGTGAAAAACAAATGGGTGGTTTTGTTCTGTAATTAAATATTAACATTATCAAACAAAAATGTTTGACGTACCGTACTTTAATAAAATTAAAACAAAAAGAACATGGCAATTAACGAAGGAAAGTTCTTTAAAAATCCTGCTTTGCTGTGATCTTCATATAATTACTGTTTTTCTTATTTTGTAGGGAACGAAGAACAAAGAATAAAAATACAAAAACTGAACTCTTAACAAATAAAGTCAGTAATTAAAGTAGCCTAATTAATTCACTCATGAGTTTTTATGAGGATTAAATAGGAGTGAGGCAGACAAACGTGATAGGAATTAAAACAATCGCATAAAGCATGTCCAGGAAAAATGTTTTTTTACGGATAATGAGGGTTGTTCAGAAGCTGCTTCTCCTCAGACGGGATGGAGCAGGTAACTCTGGCCCTGCAGCCTCTGGCCTTCAGTCTGGACCCTGCAATTGCCAATTAGTCCCTGCTTATTAAAATTCCCTTGTCACCCATGGGAGGAATTGTTTGCCTGCACGGTCAGCAGCAGCAACATGCCTCCTGCCGCAGGGACGGATCGAACATGTTCAGCAGATCACACTCTTGGATTCATGGGCCTTGAACCCCCGGCTTGTACATTCAAGGATGGCCGCTCCAAATCGCTGCGTTGACCCATATCACACTCAGCATGAAATAACTCCCTTTGATGTCACGGCTCCATCTGAGTCCATCGACAATATGGCTCCATCAAGGGACCATTGAAATGCAAATATAAGAAGGCAGTGGATTAGAATACAATGGAGCTTTATTCCCGAGCTATCGGAGTCACTGAAGCTCGGACGCAGTGATCAGCCGCAACATGAAAAACCAGACACAGGTTTTAAGTATGTGTGTCTGTCTGTGGCCCGGGTATTCTGTAGTTTCATTTATTTTCCAGGAAAATGTCTAGAAAATGTGGGTGTTTTCCAAAGTTTGCCTTTCATATGTGAAGAAAGCAGCAGGAGATTGTCAGAGTTCAGTCGAGGAGTGTTGCATGTGTTGAGCATGTTCAAGTCAGGACATGACGTGTAAGTTCTGCTGCAGAAAACACAGCACATCCGCATCTTCTACGTTTGTGGTTCCTCTTTGTCATCCTGTGATTATTGTATTACTTTGTTCCTTTTTTCACTTTTGCTTCTGTCACGTATATGTGACCGAGACGTCTCGCACGTAGACTGTATATAAAAAGGTCTCACATTGACGGAAGGCACAACAGCAAGAGCACCACAATGGAAACACAAAGACATTTGAAGGATGTTGACAATGAAATGAGCAGAGCAACTTCCTGCAGTCGAGCTTTTTTCTTCTTCCTGCAGTCAAGTGAGCCATCGTCGTGGTTTTTGCATTCATATTTTCCATGAATGCGCTTGTGTGAGTCGTCTGGGCAAATGTCGTCGTGTGTTAAACGACATTTCGTGGACATTTTACTAGAGGTTCAGAGGACCTGATAAAGGGTTGAGAATGCATTTGAAATGCCTCATGAACAGTTAACAACCCTGATGTACTGTCTTCACCGGACATTTTATGCTCTTTAGGTTTTGTTATTATGACTGACTCCAATATACGCCTGAAGAATACACAACAAGTGAGGACAGACTGTGTTTATACTGGAACTGTGAGGTATATAGAGTATAGTAAGCTTAAAATGGCTATTTGAATTCTGAGAAATGATTTGGGGATTATAAAGATTGTTTTCTGTTGCTTTGGGATATTTGAAATCCTTTCTAGCAACAAAGGCTTTTTGCAATTCACTGTCCGTCAATCACTGACAGAAACTTTCAGGGCTTTGGGACTGAAGCAGCAGCTTTAAGTTGCTTCATTATCGCAGCCAATAATGTCATTTCAGTATGCAAATGTCCGCTTGAATGGAGTTTGTATTTCTTGTGCTCTGGCCAGGAGCAAAGGGCCAAGTTCCCTCTGCAGAAGAAGAAGCCCATAGGTAAAAAAAAAAGAAAAAAGAAATGAAATACACCAAGCAAATCTTTACCAATAGCTGGGAGGGGTGGGGAGGAAAGTTGGTTTGATTTTTATCTTCTTTTCTCCTGAACTTCAAGAAACACATCAGAGGTGGGAAAGGTTTTGAGTAAATGTGGAAAAAATGTCAATGAACGGAAAAAGAGAAACAGACAGAAATGTTGTAGAATTGTTTCTGTCCGATCTATCTGAACGTGGGATGATGTGAGAGATCGTGTGATTATCATGTCGTGTCTGTGATAATGAAGTAGAGGGAGGTTGGAAAGTATGTCAGTATATTAGTCCCATTTGACAAGAGCTGACAAAGGAATAAGTTAATCAGGTTGTCGAGGGAGTTTCTATCGTCTCCGGACCACTGTGCATACTCGTATATATCTTTGTAACTATCCACAAATGAAGCCAAAAGCAGTAGCGAGGTCCGACCGATACATGAGTTTGACCGATTGTTTCCGCTGTCAATCATGACGCTTTACCCTGTTTTTATAGCTTCTAGCAAAAGACTTATCAAAAAACAACAACACTTTTGTGATAAGAACTTCAATATTTTAATATATTTGACAGGTACTTTAACTTTTTTGTTTAGTTGATGTCCCATCCACTAACATGGAGGAGGTGGGGCTTATGACCTTCGGCTTCACCTTTGGGGAGCTGTCATGTCGTCCATCTTCATATATAGATTCATGGTCGAAACAGTAATAGGACATTTCAGGCAAGTTGAATAAGATAAGGTAGAAAAAAGATAAAAGTAGATATTTGCCAGAAGTTTGCTGAAGTTTTCACAGGGCTACAGCTGGAAGGTTGTTGTCCCCAACACAAGAGAGAGCGACAGCGGCAAGCGTGATGGACCTTCATCGTCATGGTAACATGACATGGTTCACAAAAGGTCAACGCAACATGAGAAAAACATGCATTCACTCAACCACTGCAAGCGATTCCCACTGATGGTGACAATTAATCTGTAATGGTGTTGCTGTTTTCTGCTGGTGTGAGCAGCGTTTATCCACAAACGCCTCAAATGTCTGCTTCTTCTAAATAAGAAACATTTTCTGCAGCCGACGCGCCGACAATGCGACGTCACATTGAATTCAAGTCAAGGCGAGAGCACAGTTAACCGCAGATGTCTCATATAATATTAACTCATCACCCGACAAGCAACAGTGCTTAGTTTGTCAATTGAATATTTCATGTTTTTTCACCTTTTAGGGCAGACGCTGCTCTCACAGCGGCACAATGGACCCGGAATACTGATCCTCTTCACACAAAGGCAGCTGAAGTGGTTTCTGAGGTAGTAATGGTGGTAGTAGGAATAGTAGGTCACCGTCCTCACCTTTCAAAAGACCTGCGCTAACCTGAGAGAGCTACCAGAGAAAGGGTGATTGCCTTTAGCAACATCGCACCATCCCTCAACCACCTTCACCCCTCCCCTTCCCTATAAGCGATCAATAAATATGCTATTTCAAGTCATGATGGAAAAATCAATGAGAGATATTTTTTTTCTTTTCTCCTCCTCCACCACCGCCTCCTCCTTCTCTCCCTCCCCCACCTCCCCCCTCCTCCTCCTCCTCCTCCTCCTCCTCCTCCTCCTCCTCCTCCTCCTCCTCCTCCTCCTCCTCTCCCAGCACATTTCCCAGAGTGCCTCCAAGGAGCGGTTGCGAAAGTGGAAAGTATTTGGCTCCTGATGCAATTGAATGGGGAGATAAATGAAGCTTGACAAACATAGGAAATACGCCGCACAGGAGAGCAATGGATGCTGTTTGACTGATTTCTGACAAATCTCCCTCACCACGACAAAAAGGCCTTAAGAACGACTGTGATTAATTGATCGTCACGTTACAAGCAGGGGGAAAAAAACACAACGCCTTCTTTTGAAATGGTTATTATGGTGGTTGCATTTAAAATCCAAGATATTTGCATATCTCTGCTGACCTAGATATACACTGGTTTACCCAACCATTTTTGTTTAGACTGTATCGGAGCATTTACTGACATAAGAAACACATGAAAAGACTAATTATCACACGTGAACAATAGTCTTTAGGGAGCATATTCAAGTCAGCGGGTACATTCTCCTTTATCTCCACTGTGCTGCTGTGAACAAAACCTGAAGTAGTCTGCGTATTGAAAATCATTCTCTTCATCACCTCTGTCATTTATTGATCAGTCGCCTGTAATTAATGAACACGAAATGAGAAACTGTGTTGGCGTCCTTGACATATTCAAGATATTCCCCTGAAATTAACCCGGAGGAGTCGCGTGAGAACGGAAACGTGCAAATCGGTTGCTCCAGACATTCTGCAGAGTTTAAAAACCTGAATATCTGATCTGAGAACACAACAGGATGCTGAACTCACGGCGAGCGAGTGGGCGTGTCGATGACGTTTCCAACACGTGAGCGACACAAACATGATAAAGCAAAACCAAATATCTAAGAGTTAAACCGTCGGAGGACGCCGACGCTGTCAACTGGGTAAAACAACGAGATTCAAGAGCTTGTGGGTGATAAGGGTCGATGCAGGGCAACAAAAACACAGCTTTCCACAGCTTGTTGATCATGTGCTCGCTCTGCCTTCGCCCGAACGATTTTAATAATAATGATTAGTTACAAATATATAGGATCTATAAATAATCCAAACATAGTGACTGTTTTGTATTCTCGAGGAGACGTTGACCACGTACAGACCGGCTGCTATGACATTTAAATAGATTAATCATGTATATGTCTCCACTGTATATGTGTCATGAGTCTGTACACGCTGCTAACATATGTAGAAATATGCTGACGGGTGGGACTTGTAACTGGGAGGAGAAACTAATGAAGCCTCTTGGTGCAAAGTCTAAGTCAAACTCTATATATTAAAACATCTGGACGACTGAGAATCATCACAGACGTGTACATCTACCGGGGTTTACTGTGGATGAACTGCTCGCGCCTGCCCTTCAGCAGCATTATATTTAAAATTAAAAATCTGTCCTTTACACGCAGATACAGACAAATGAAGGATTAAAAGAAAAGCCGGATAAATTAGTGGGAAAACGCAGTGAATGCAGATGTTTTCGTGCAGGGCGCAGGGGGTCACTGTGTGATTTAATGAGGATGAAATTAAAGGGAAACATTCACACGTCTTTATTTCCAGCCCACTTGTTCACTTATATTGGAGATTTGGAGATGAGCAAAATGAGCAGGGGATTGATGCTCATCCCTCCAGTAGAGACTGTTAGATTTGTTATGTCTGGTATGACTACTTCCTCGAAAACAGAGAAGACCTATGTACTCAACTAAATGTCAGAGCTGAATGAAAAGCCATGCATCTTCCAGTCCTGCAAATATTTCACAATAACAACCTTAACACAAATGAATGGATTCAGCCAACAGAAACGCTTTGGAGGGCTTTTACTTTGAAAGAGGGCGCAGGAAGTGTTGCAGGTATTAATATTGTGACATATTCGAGTTACAGACACGGACACTGTGGTGAAAGATCATTTTCTGTGTGTATTTTTTGCTTTGAACCGTGCACGACACGCAGAGAAAATAGGTGAGACGTCGACTCCATGAGAGGAACCTGACAGCACGGGTGCCGGAATGAGGGAACAAGACGTTCCCAACACCCGCGTGCCACTCGTGCAGTCCATGTACTTTACTTTGTCACCTTTCGCTCGTGGTGGTGTCACATAAATGGATGCAACTACAATGTTAAAGGTTAGAAAAGGTCTAAACTCGGACAGGTGATCCTACATCTGATAAATCTCAAACCTGTGGTGACAACGTCGGATCAAATTTTCATTGCATCACTTGCATTTGAGATCCTTGATGGACTTCCTTTGTCATGAAGGGTCTGTAAGAAGTAAACGCCTTGTTTGAACTAGTATCACACAAATACACTTCATTCCAGTTCTTCTGAGGATATTTATTATATTATATTTTTTTGTTTTGTTCACGGTGAATATATATATCGTGGGCTCTGTTTTCCACACTGCAGCAGATATTGACGGCAGTTCAGCACAAAAAGCAGCATTTCAATAAAACCCTCTGTTATCATCATAGACGGGAACATTAACCTTTTCACCGCAGGAATTTATGTCTATGTCAAGCCCATGAATTCCCTTTAATGCCCGGAGTAAATCATTCAGCGGCCCAGTCATACGGAGTAGAACTAAATTATTCACCTTCAAGTAATAGGACACATCCGAGCACAGTTTCAGCCTCATGGCAAATCATCTCTGGTTCCAAATAGTGTTTAACTTACTATATTTTCACACTATACAAGATGATATAAAGACACGGCTGAGAATCCCTGAAGAACAGTTTGTATCAGTTATTTGTTTTTCAGATTTGTAGGTGAACTGCAGATATTTACTTGCATGACCTTATCTAGTGTCTGATGAAGGATTCAGTTCAGTTCTGGTGAAGCAGCAACAGAGGAACACACTTTATTAGAGTCTTAATGAGACAATAAACATATTTTCATCAGACAGCTCATGTTTGAAATGTTGGTTACAGTTTGTCAGAGTTCAGCGTCTGGGCTCTGAACTCCTCACTCCCCAGAAATACAGAGGGAAAACGAGTGACGAGCAAATGTCTTCAGACAACCATCTCTATAAAGTCTTTTTTAATTGAAACTAAGTTTTTTTAATTAGTCGTTTGTTGATGATGCTTCAGTAACCTCCGTCTTCATGAAGTGTTTTTCGTGCTTTAAGGTGAAGTTAAAGTTTCTAATGAACTAACTTCACCTATTTATGAGGATTTCACTTTGTACCTCAGCAGCGGCACGGTGGTTTTACAAAAAGAACAAATTAACAAGATCACAGCTCAATCCACGTGTTTGCATTTTTACTCTTTGGACTTGATGAACTCTTCAAAAAGTTCAACTCTCTGTGAGTTCTCCACCAAATCACATCTGGTTCTTCATCCAGTTCTGCTCGGGACTCTGGAGACCTTGGTGTAACTTCCAATGTTTTAAGGGAACCATTGTAATCAAGGATCTGCAGAGGGTGATGCACAATGGAGCTTCTTCCAACATGTAGAGTATCACATGCCCACTGATGCTGTTTTCTGGTTCTGACTGGGAACCGACTTTTTCAGGTTCCTAACCAATATATATTTGGTGCATGAACTGGTACAGAACCTGTTCCCTGTTGGTGGAGAAGTGGGTTTGAGTTTATCAGTGGAGAATAATGGGAATTAGAACTGGGCCTTCACGTCAGCCTCTATGTTTTCATGGTTTTAGGACAGTAATCCTTTCATTTCAGAAGCAAACTGGATAGAAAAAGAATTAGAATTAGAAGAGAATAATTGTTGAATCAAGTTTTTAATGCTTGTATGTTTTAGGCTTTCCTGAAGGCCTTGAATGCCCCAGGAGTGTGTGTGTGTCAACCAGCGTACATTTTCACAACATACTGTGTGACTTTACAACTTTCCAACAGAGTGAGAGAACAAAGGTTTTTAAAGATTTGTATTTTGGTGTGAGCCATAAAGTCATTTTTTATGGGTCATAATAAATTCAGCCGACCTCAAACAGTGTGACTTCCACCGACTGCGACAGCTTTTCTAAACATTAACATTACAAACAGCCGACACTGCTCAGTGGAACGGTCAGAGAGTCTGTGATAAAACAAGAAAATGGCTGTTGACTAACCCTGAGTGTCTGATACAGCAGGACTACAAACCTCACCTGATCAGTCTTTATATTATATTGTTCTATTAGTTGTGTCTTTCTAAATCATCTATACTGTGACTGATCCATGCTGAAGACAAGTATCTATAATTTTTCTTTGTTTTTTACTAGACTGGAGTTGTTTATGAAATAATCCACAGCAAAGTCTGTGAAAGATACAGTTTCATGAAGAAAAGTCCATAAGGATTTTTCTTTTTTTTTTACAAATCATGAGCTCTGACTGAATTATTTTCAGAGGCAATATTTTCGATGCCACATTTATGAACTGCCTGACGTCAAAGGGAAATGATCGGAGTGGATGGCAAATATAAAGAAAAGCTTCAAACTGTGACACCAGAGACTTATTATGTTTTAAATCAGACCAGAATATTTCCACAACCTAAATCTAATTTAAAAGGATTGTGAGATTGGATAAAACATCAGTCAACACTTTTCAAACTGTTCAAAATCAACACATTTTGATGAATACTATATATGCACAACAATGATACACAATTTTATATAAAAGTAAATGTACAGTATAACAACATTTCCTCATTATGTTAATAAACACAATTGTAATACCATCAGTATTAAATACTCCATCCGACATTACTGCTAGTTTATATGGGACAGGGTTAGGTTGCATGTTTTATGATTATGTTCATTATTATTATTATTACATTACCAACCACAACATTACTTTATTAAAATTTTAAGATTTCCTCAATCATGGACCCTGCTGGCCTGTGTTTTTAATGAGCACCGAGCACACTGACCAAAACTATTAACATTTCCTTCAAAATATATTGGCAGAACAAATTGGTAGTAAATAGGAAACTGCTCGATGCAAGATTTTTAATTGGATCTGCACCAAATTGCACAACTCAGAAATATCCGTCCCCAAATTCAAATCTTGCAACGTTAAATACAGAGATAACATTTGTTTCTCCTGTGTCTGCTCCTTTATTGAACATCCTAAAGCCAGGCGAAGCTGTCATTGACAGACTGAGCGAGTGAGTGCGTACGTGTGAGTGTGTGTGTACGCACGCATCTGCCTTTTGCCTTCTATAACCATGTTGCCTTGACGACGATGCCTCTGTGTTCTCTGTCCTTTGTCACTGTGCAGAGTCGTAACAGGATGATTTGTCTGATCAAGGTCGTCCACAGGCACCGGATCAAAAGCAAAGAGGAGAGAAAGTAAAATGGCAGCTATGTGTTTAATGCTCAAAATTCCCCCCATTTGATGCACAAAAACATTTGATTTGCATTTTTGATCGTATCGCGTGAAATCGTTTCATGACATTTACACACGTGTCAGTTACAGGACTCCCTGGTGAGTCTGTTATGTCCTCCGGGCTGCGTCTCTTCATCAGGGGAGGCTGGGACATCTTCGGGCCCCCGTGTCCCTCTAACCCCAGAGACAGAGAAAGAAGAAGAAGCAGGATGGTAGCATGTGCCACGAGCAGTTACCAGAAGAGAAAATAGCTGGAAGTGGCCACTGGCAAATTGCAGGGTGACATATGTCAGTTAATAAGTGTCCCAGAGAGACGATGTGACATTCGAGTGCAGCAGACACGGGTTTCGTTTGCACAAACACAGGAGACAGTTTGGCATTCAGGGTTGTGTATGGAAACCTGAAGATCAAATGTTTGTGTGTATATTTGAATGCATAGAGTTTTGAAATGCGGATTTTGCTCACGTTTTCTCTGTATAAGAAATATATTAGAATGGAGGCGGCACGGTGGTGCAGAGGTTAACACTGTTGACTCACAGCAAAAAAGTTCTGGCCTCGATTTAAATTCAAACCTATTTGCAGTTTCGTGGGAAACATAAAAAATGGGAAAGCGGGAAAATAAACAGTTAAACCAAACATGCTGATATGTACGAAATACATTTCAAATCCCAATTACCTACTGAAATACGCAATATGCAAATCCTCCCCATGCTGATGCAAATGCATTGGGCACTAAAGTTTTTTTCACCAAAATGAGTTCGTATATACAAGTTTTTCTAAAACACATGATTCCTTTCCCATCGCTGGTTGATAAATTTGTCATAGACTATTGCTCCCAGTCGCATTCCAGGAATTTCTCTCAGGTACAATCCTGCTACAACAACAGCAAAGAATGGCCTCTGATTATTCTACAGGATTTAGTGGATAACATTTTCTGATATGTTTGACTTTCAAATTAAAAGTGTTTTGGGCTTGAAGACAACAGTGGGACTGACGCCACATCAACACTAATGTAAATCACTTTGCAAAACAAACTTTTCCCTCCGTGTTTGGGCCTTTTGTCCTCACGCAAAACGGCATTTTAAGATTAAACAAGAGATTTTTACAAACACCTTCAAAAAGTGCAGATTCCAAAAAGTCCAGTTTCTGTGTATCTGTGTGAAACAGAGCGTTTGGGGAAATGATGTCGGTGTTTACTTTGAACACGTGGTCTGTGGCAGAGTTTGTTATCTAAACAACACAATTTAAAGCTAAAGACCCAAAGGAAAGAACGAAGACTGGATTCATACCTGATCCAAAGCACTTCCCTGCACGTAATACTGCAGGAGATGCCGGCATGTGACAAATTGACATTTAGTCGTAGTGTATCTCAGAGGAGCAATAAAGAAAGAATATACTAAACACTTAAAAAATATATTTAATATCAGTTTGACCCTGAATATGATTATTTTCAGCGATTCTTAAGTTCTTTAGTCCTTCAATATTTGAGTAGCAACAAATAACAAGTACATATCGTATATATAATTTTCTCACTCCTGTGTATAACAATAAATCAACAATCTAACATCTGCTACGAGAGCAGTTATAAAAAACACGCTGCTTAAATGTTAAAGTTAAAAGACTGAACAAATGGATTTGGAAAGAAGTGAAGTTTGCGCCGAGTGCCGAGGGCGAGAGAGGAGTGTAGCAAATGGAGCGCTGCAGTTCAGCCAGACGATGGAATTCCTGTGTTCAAAACTCTGGACATGCAGTTGCCATTTTGTTCTAGTCATGTTCGGTTTAAGGGTAAAATTGGACCTTATCTTTTTTACGGCTACTCTGTGCCGCCTGCAGGTTTTTTGTTTATCGTGTTCACACACAGTTTATTGTCGTTTCCTGATGTTAACTCTGTGTATCTTATGTCAACACGCCCAAACTCAGTTTATGGCTGTGTTTCAATGTGGCGTTGACGTACATTATAGGATATTCTTGACTCAGACAGGCTTTAATAACTTTATTCTTCCTTCTGTTCATAGCAGCCACACATTACAGGTTTGTCTGGCGTCTCAATAAGGATGAGTAGTGCTGCAGTATGAGGGAAAGTGATGTCAACACATTGTCTATTGTTAAAGGCTCGGCAGGTTTCTTTTTCTGTGGGTGGTTTGACTGCAGAGGGTTTAATGAATTGATGAATTAGCACAAACAAAATCTACCAGCTAGAAGAGTTAATCATCATATACGTGGATTTCACTTTATTTACAGGAGTGGTATTTACACTGCTTGCACCCATTTGCCCAATAAAGTCCAACAGTCCATACATATTGGTTTGTAAAATGTAATCTTCTCATTATATCAAATGTCCTGAGCCGCGGGGAAAAGTTCCTGCATCTTTATTCTGCTTGGTCATTAACGACAGTCTCGTTAAAAAAGCAAAACATATAAGCACACATTTTAAATCAGGAGGGAATCTTCACATAGCGGAGAAGCAATAAAGGCCAAGATAATAAGGGCCGATCGGCGGGAGCGTGAACGCCATGGGAGCAGAGCAGCTCGGCGCTCGGGCCTGGTGAAATACAGCCGCCCATTCTCACATGTAATTACCGACAGTATCCTCCTGCCACACCACCGTAACCTACCTGAACTAATCACAAGCCGATTATACATATGCAGCCACAATAAATAACCTTTTACGTCCCCGGTTCGCTGTCTGCGGAGCCATCGAGACTTCATAAATAACTCCTATAAACACAGGCTGTCAATGACTCTGCTCGTCGTGCTTCATCTTCCCTCAGCAGCAGCAGCACTAACAGACGTCGTTAAGAAAACATCTCCAAGCTAAACTATGTCTTCGCCGCTGCTGTGCGTCGCAAAGATCATTATTTTTTCCCAACATTCGCCTGCGTCAACACGAGTCACTTGGTTGGATGCTGTTGTCCAAAAAGGCTTTCAAGTAAAAGACACGTGTAATCCTAGTGGGAATCGAACCCCTGACCCTGGCAGCATAATAGCGCTAGGCACTCTCTGAGGCCTGAGCTGCTCACAACTAAAGCAAAAGAGTGTTGTAGCATTAATGTGGCGCGCAGGAGACGGACTGTGAGGAGACGTGCAGGCAAACCAAAGGCCTAATGCCACCCTACACCTCAGTGAGTCATTTTCTCCTGCAGCTTTTTTCTGCTTCTTTTCTCTTCAGCTTTTTTTCTTCTCATCATCTCTACGTGACTCTCGGCCAATATTCTGTGAACCACTCTCATATTTACCACATGAGAGGTGATGCACTGCAACTGCGGATATGTACAATTTCAATGGTTAGTTTTCAGTCCAACTTCCTGCCGGTGAAAGTGCTTCACAGCTGAGCCGAAAACAAGGCAAAACAAATCAAATGCTGACAATAACATCCCATATAATAGATAATAGAAAGATATAATGCATAATAATAATATTAACAGACGGTTCAAATGGAATCAAATTTACAACACAGATGTGATGAAGCTTATGTTTAAAGATTTCAACCACAGACTTTATATAAAGATATTAGGCCAAAGTTTCTCAATCACCCCCTGGTGGCTGGCTGCAGTAATGGTAATAAACGCAGGCCTCCACCGGACTAAAAAGTCAAAGAACATGTCAAATACATTTTTCCCAAAAAGGATTTCTGTCATTTTAGGTCGTTTGTAATCACACTGACGTTTGTTCGGGGTAATTTTTCATTTGATGCTATAAAAATGGGGTGAAACGTCATGATTGACAGCTGAGACTGACTCGCTATTGGTCAAGCGGGTGTATCTGTGGGACCTTGATAGTGCGGCTCCAACTCCGGATGACGCCATCAGTGCAAGATGGCAGAGTTCGTATCCGCAATAATGTGGCTTCATTTCTAGATAGCGGGAGGAAGTAGAGTCTCTGATTTCGACACTGCTCTCAGTTCATCAGACTGTTCAGTGGCTCGGAGCGTAAAAACTAAAAGCTGCCTTAACAAGGTTTTTAGTCACAAACATGTTCTTTTAGAAAAGCACATCCATCTCGGTGCTTTCAAAAAACCAGTGCAAAAATGTTACACCTCAAATTCAGCAAATAAAAAACAAATATAGCAAAGATCTTGAAAGCACAACAAGGTTTTTAATGACATCCAAGAAAGTCTTATGAAAGATGCTCACAGGCATTTTTTTTTTTTTTGGCAAATGAACAGTATTGAGTTTCTGACAAAATAGCGGTAAGTTGTCAACAGTGCTCCAGGAGGGCAACACAGAGGGGGGGGGGGCCTGGGCTTTATCAGAAGTTAAAACCCCTGGGAGGAACAAAGTGGATCATCCTCATTCTGTGGCCAAATACACGCACACAGACGGCCACAGAATATTAAGGACGGATCATTAACTGAGTGAAAAGCTACCGGAGTGAATGGACGTCCACTCAGTGAATGACAAACCTCTCGACATGGACACCAGGGAGCAGAAGTGGAATCCGTTGTCCTTTCAGGGAGGAGATAAAGAGCCGGGTTCTGTTTGAATTTCACTCACTCATGTTAAATGGGCTGCTGCTGGCTTCCCGTGAAGAATTTTTTTTGCGGACTGAAAACATTGGCTTTGAAGAGAACTGAGGAGATGTATGACCATGTTGTTTTTCAATAACTTTACCACTTGTGTCTTCATATCGCCCTGTATGTTGAAAGTTAATAATAAAGAGAACTCATGAGTGCTTATAAATATCACAGCGCATGAATAAAATAACAAACACAGGGGTCAATTTGAAGGGAATTGATCGGAGATAATTAAAAGATGCAGGTGTACAGTACATTATATATTTGTAATATAATATGGAATTGTTTGTCTGTGAAGATGGATCCTATGGGGCTGCTGAGATCAACCCTGTCTCCTAGAGAGGAGACTAATGTGCAACATCAAACACGGAACGTTCTGAGGGAAACGTAATTGATGATTGTCTCTCTTGTTGTTAACGTTTGAAGATGCTCTTAGAAAAACGTTTTTTTTTTTTGTTTGATCCTGCAGTAAATTATCCGCTAATAGTGACCAAGTGTCCTCCGACTGTGACCTCACCCATTGGTTTGTGAGCTGCCATTTTGAAGCCTCGAGTTTAGGGTTTTGTTCAGCGCCATCTTGTTTTTTTAAACCAGAGGTAACCATATTTGGAGGAGCAGGGGTGGAGCCTGACCCTGAGCTCTAGATACTAGCTGTCAATCACATGATATGCACCCCCCCCCCCCGATGCAGGCAGTGATTTATCATAAAATACAAAACTACTTGATAATGTCAAAATTGTGGTGTCAGAAAAGTGTGGAAGTGTGAGCAGAGTGTGTCAAATCAGAAAATGTTTTGATATTTGTGTGTATATGTCATGGTTACACACACACACACACACTCACCATTTCCTGCTGCATGTTCTATGTCACTTATCACTTTATTTGTATACCCACGCTTGTCTCTGTTTCTTCTAGGTAGCTTCTCTCCTATCCAGTTCTAGTACAGACCTTACAGTATAGGCCCTTTCATTTAGAAAGATAGAAATAGAAACGTTATGTGTCATGTAAAGTCAGGACATAATTCAGGAAACTCACACACACACACACACACACACACAAACACATGCATCAGAGTGTAGATACACAACCCCAGGTTGGGGTAGAGGGCTGGGCCGGGTTAGGACGCAATTTTTTCCAGGGTAACACAACCTCGGTGCAGTTTAAAGTAACTGCATTGAGTTTGGATCGGGTTCGGACACAAACAAAACTAAACACCCGTCGGGTTCGGGTCGAGCTCGGTTTGTTCGGGCAGAAAAACGCATCCAGAGCCAAACTGTACACACACATTAATATCAGCTTTGCCTCCATTGTGCATCCCATGTGTGGCTGGTGTTAGTCACAGTGTGCCAGAGAGCACAGAGCAGGGGAAAAACATGCCATAGAAACGAATGCGTTTCCGTGTGTAGTGGTTCTTTCTGAAAGGGCCTTTGTACATTAATATCAGCGGCAGACCATTTAGGTATATGGCACTTCAGTGGCTGGAGCCAGTTCAGAGAAATGTTTTCCTGCAGGTGAGTCACAGACGAGTCTCTGCAACCTTCTACACGATGAAGCCGCCACGTTTTGCTTCAGAGGTGACAACATGCAAGGAGTAATGGATTTCAACCTTAAAGTCGTGTCTCTCTCTCTCTCTCTCTCTGAACTAGCATGGCAGATAAATGCCTATGATGCAAATATAAATCCACTCAATCCTCTCACTCCGAAGCTGCAATAAACCTCTTAAACTCGCAGAGGAGCGCAGGTATTTACTCTTGTTGCGAGTTGCCGCTGTTCTTCAAACCGAGTGCTTTCCGTCGCGTCTCGCCATCTCCTCTACTGTCTGCGAGATGGAAGGCGAACGCGTGGGCGACTTTCATCTAAAATAATCAGCCTCTTTCTCTGGGCTTTTCATATCGTGATGGAGAAGACACCGGTAAATGATTTGTCATTACATTATAATGGAAATCACCTTGTTGTTGTTTCTGCTCTCTTCTCAGACCAAGAGTGCGTCGCTGCCTCTGAGGAAATACTATCCAGATGCAGAGTGCTATTTAGGTTCCCCCGAAAATAACTGGTTACTTTTATCTTCAGCAGCTCAAAGTGGCTGATTTTTTTGGGGGCTTTTTTTTTAAAACAATCTTATTTTGTGTTTACTTCCATAAAGTTGTTTTTTTCAGATGGAACAAAATTGCTGAAAAACACGAAGATGTGGAATCTACTTAAACCGTCGTGGGCTCAGTGTTGTGCTTGTGAAACATGAAGGTGATATCACTCCAAGATGAAAACACATCACCGTGACGGCCCAGTGTCGGTGTCTCGTCTTGGGGGCCTCAACGTGCGAGAAGGGCCCCTGATCATCGGGCTACAAGGGACAAGACGTGAAATACTGATGTGGAATCTGCAGCAGGTGACGATCAACCAATCACATCGGCTAAAAGTCTATTCTTCATCCAGTGGCTGAAGAAAATGTGGTTTGGGTTGACACGTAAACAACGTAACTCTGAATTACCTCTTGCAGTTACTGTGGCACAGAAACACATCATTCCTTTTACTTCTCGTTCGAGCCACAGGCACAAAACAACGAGTCGCATGTTAAATTTCACAAAAACTATACATTTGGGATCATTGTGTCACAATACAGGAAACAAGGCACACACTTTTATAGCCCTGTCTGTTCAACACATGGCCCAGAATTAAATCCACACAACAAATGGATGATAAGACTGATACGAAATTTCCTACAGGCATTGAGCCACTGCAGGAGGAAAAATATGGAGTGATGTTAAATGAATATGATTTAAAAAGAGAAAATAAACAGAGAGAGAGAGTTTGCTGACACTATTCTGTTGACCTTTATTTAACTAAAATTCAACTCAAATCCATTTTTTCAGTTCCCCTGACAACCACCGGACTAGTCTGACAATGTAGAATCGATCCTGACAAGCTGAGACAGTCCAAACTGGATCTCACAGACCAAACCGTAAACCGATGTGATCTTTGTACAAACATGTGGCCTCGTTTCACTCTGACACCGAGATGTTTACCCCAGTCTGGCAAAAGAGTAAAGATGAAAACTAGACGGACTCTCAGAAGAGTGCACACCACAACTACAGCCCAACAGCCAATCAAGCTGCTACGAATTTCACACACTCATAGGTATCAGTCCCTTAAGAATCCCTGATACCATGAATTATTATTCTCTGGGAAATCAGTGAAAATGCCGGGAAAAAAGGATAATCTCAGCTATGAATCCACATCTAAATTGAATTGGTTCTTGCGTTGCTCATGTCTCATCCTTCAACCAAGTTCAGTACTTTTTGTGTAATCCTGCTGACAAACAAACAGAACTCAGTAGAGCACACATCTGCACCACGGCCCAACGGTCTCCTTAAATTCAGTCCACCAATGCCAGGAATTAGTCCCTGGGAAAACCCTAAAAATATGAAAAAAACCCTACTCGATCTTGCCATCTTAAAGAAAGTGGAAAAAATTATTGCTGAATCCACCCCTGATACAGATCCGCACCTAAATTGTATCTGAATTACGTAGTTTTTGCGTAATCTGGCTAATAAACAAACAGTCTGTCTTTAAAAAATCCTGATTTGGTCCTTTAAGATAAATATATTATACAAATCCGTTAAAATGTCAAACAAACAAACAAACAAACGAAACAAAAAACACCCTCTTGCAATGTAAAGAAAATCCTGGAACGGTTTCTTTGTCCAGATCCAAACCAAATTTTAAATGATTCCACCTGAACCATGTCCCATCTTTTAGCCAAGTGTCATAAAAAAAAAAACGTTCCCTAGATTTTGCGTAATCCTGTTGACGATCAAACAAACAGACAGCAGCGAAAACAATCTCCTTGACAGAGTTAATTATCCTTCTCGGCTCTCGGCTGTGTTCTAATTTTAAAAGACTGCTCCTTAAATATCGTCCCTTGCAGATGAATTAATGAAATAAGATACCAAATAAAATCTCGACACAGCAATGTTTTTTTCTATCTCTTCACCCATCCAACCGGTTTCTTGCCCGGTGGGTAATGAGCGTTACAGCCTCAGAGGGATGCTGCTGCGGCTGTGGAGATTTTAGTCTTGTACACAGCCACAAATAAAATGTCAAGCATGCAGATGCCCCATCCTCTGCTTTGATCTGGAGCATGAAAAGAATAGTGATGGACAGCTTGGGCCCAACAGCAGCGAGCGGCGCTGACCGTGTTTAGTGCTGCTCTGACTCATCGACTCGGAGAAAACAGTGCGAGCCTCATGCTGTTTGCTGAAGGGAGCTTATACATCAATAGAGAGCGGCCTAATGAGGCTGGCTATTGGATTTGGTGTTTTGATGTTGATGCCTTTTGTTTTGATGCGCTGTAAGTTGATCTGGGAATCTGCATTTACATGTTTTATTCTGCGTTTGTGGGAGCTGAGGCAAAAAATACACTGTTTTTTTTAAAAGGAGAGACGTGGGTAATAATTGTTAAATGGTTTAATTGGTTTTGAGATCATGATGCATATTTCTCAAAGCGACGCTCTCGTCAATCACTAGTTTTTATTCTTTTGGTTTTTATGTCTTGTAATTCTCATCGAGTGCGTAAATCTGTGTGCAGCCCTGTATTATTGACTACAACTGTTTTTAAAGGAATAACACAGACTACTTTGAGTTACAATAATATAAAAGATGCAGTGGAAGAATGGCTGACACACACACACTTACACACACACACACACACACACACACAGACGCATTGATATATTACAGGTTTAAATCAGTCGTTATCTTCCAAAGTCCACGTAACAAGATGTTAATGCACAACTATTGACTTTCCATTGAAAATAATTTCGGCTTGAATACAAATGTCTGATACTGATAAATAAAACCTTACATCTTAAATCGTTTAAACCCCAAAGTAGATAAAGTAAAAGTCGGACTTTAAAAAGTGAATGGTGTTACTCCTCTGGGGTAAATTGCTTTTAAAATCCAAACAGCAGACTCTGGGGCCGTCTGGGGAATGCTGCACACTGATGTGTCTCAAGCGTACAAACTGATTTACACCTCCTCGTCAATCCAACGCGCCCGAAAATGCAACTGGTGTGTTTATAAATTCATGTGATTTGTGAGACGATGCGGAGTCAGTCGGAGGACACTCTTTCATTCTCTATGCTTTTGGACTCTATTTTTGGTTCTACTTGTGGAGGATTCAGTATCTTTTTCATTCTTTACTGGATGTGTAATCTGTAATCTTCCCGGGGAACAAGCCAAATGTAAATGACTCTAAAAAAACAACAAAAAAAGAAGCTGGCACTCTCCTGAGGCTTAAAATTGAAAATGTTTTCCAAAGCAAGAAGGCATGACGCCTCAGTTTTGTGATCTTTTTATCGAAAGAAACCCAAACAATGTTCACCTGCAACTCTGACCATTAGATGCATCTATACCGTCCATCTCAGCCAGAGACCTCAGGCAGGTCAAGGAAAGGAGAGATTCAGGTTAGAATGAAGAGAAGTTAAGAAAAAATGTTTTGTTATTATGCTTTTACAAAAAGTTTTGTTTAAAAAATGGAGCACTTAAAGAGTATTTTGTGTGTTTTGTCAGTTATTTATGTCAAAACACTTTCTCAGTTATTAAGGCTCCGGTCTCAGGATCGACAAAACAGCAAAACAAAATATGCAGATTACATCAGGTATAAAGATCTTTATACTCGTATATATGTATATATTCGTTTATATAGCTTCATAGCTAGTACATAACAAAGTACACAGAACACTTAAAATACTGTGTATCAAATATTCCTCCTGAGAGGATATCACTTATGTATTTTAGCTTTTCCTGGAATGTGTCCACGTCTATTCTCAGGACAGCGTCTCTCTGCTCTCGTCAAGGGTTCTGTGTATAATATTTCACAGTGAATCTGTCCAGGCATGTTCGTCTAAGTGGTTTGTTTGAGTTGCTGCGATGTCCACTGCTTTAGTCCTTCCCCACAGGGACCAGCTGTTATCTGCTTAAATCGCAAAGCAGGTCAGCGATAGACGCAAGAGAGAGAGAGCGTCCACTCCTCTCTAATTGGGACCTTGAAGATTCCCCCTGGTTTGTCAAAGAGTTAAAGTTTGTTTTCCGATATTGACATCAGGTACCGATTAAAAAAAAACAGCACGTTAATATTGTGACTGCTGCTGTTTGCCTTTCGTACCGGTCGCTTTGAACAAATTTGACATGACACGAAATTCCTCTGAACGCTTTCTTACTTCGATGGAAAGCTAAGAAGCTAACAGGTGAGCCTGCAGATTTGTTTTCGATGAAGACTAAAGCGGTCGCATGGTACGAAGTCAACAAACAGCCTTATCTTTGTTCGCTGTCTACGGTGAAGTAGTAAAATAATGGTAACTGCATTACTGACAGGTGAAGAGGGCACGGAATAGGTCAAGCTGTTGTATCACGAGTCAAACAGCTTCAGACAGTCCGATGCATTTCTAGACTGGTCAATACAGTTTGAATACAAACTTCTCCCTCCACGTTGGAACGAATGTTGGACTTTTGAATAGAAAGTGACAGTCCTGGTCTGGACAGTTAGCACAGTTGCAGATTTTATTACTTTTAGAGTGAGCTTCTTTATTCTGCTGCATAACTACTTACTGTCAATCTTACAATACCTGGAACCAAAATAATTCTCTTCTTGGAAACAGCTGTAAGTCCCATTACGAACACGCAGGCCTCGTGATTCCTCGTCGTCAGGCACAGCTTGAACTAGATTGTTTTCTTTAAGGTCGGGTAATTTCGGTTGTTAGAGCGCAATTCACATTCAGTGCGTGATCCCTGTTCAACTGTTCCCACGAGTGGCAGATTCACTTTGAAATAAATCGTCCAGTTGTGTCAGGAATCGGCACAATGATGTGTCTCAAGTGAAAAAAATTGATTCACCCGTCTTCATCTTCGTCCAGACTGCCTTGAATGCAACTGGTGTGTTAATGAATTCATATGATGAGGAGTTGGTTTGTGGTTAATCTACTCGTTTGTGTCCTGGTGTTGAGGAGTGAGGTATTTAAGAGTCCTGCACGGGTCCAACGGCTCACACACCCAAAGCTCTGCACAGGAACCCGACCTGGTACCTGGATCTGTTAACGTACGTCCTGACATGTGACCTGACCGATCACCTGGGATCAAACACAACGCCACAGACAGAGTCCCTCACATCAAATAGGTTATGGCCTCCTCGTTCTCCCCCGTTTTTCCGAGGTTGGGCTCTTGGAAAAGTTCTCCTCAACTGTCGCAGCAGTTGTGCTCCAGCAGCTGTACATGTATTTCCTCAGAGACGACGTGCCTCGCTTGCGGCTTTAATAGGCTAATACTTCTTGGCATGTTTTACAAGCAGCAAAGCCACTGACAAGATATTCACCACTGACTATTTTTGTTCTCATGTGATCCACTTTGATGTACTAGTTAGTTCGCTGTCTGTAGCAGCAGCAGAGGGCCGAACACACACACACCCGTCACTTCGAATGCATCTCCCTGCAAAACCATTGCTTTCCTATGGTGTGGTGTTTTTCCCAGTGGTTTTTAGACACGTGTGAAAGGTAAAAACTTCTCAGCTTAAGCCGCTGAGTCACAGCACTCACCAATATCACACTTGGCCCAGGCAATCAATCAAATCGAGGAAGAGGCTGTTTGCACGCGCTGCCCAGCTCCAAGGTGTGAAGCGGCTGCCCCCCCCTGAAGGTTTCTGTGGTTGGTCTCTTATTTGAGCTGAGGTGAAGGGATCAAAGCTGGTGGAGTAGGCTTCTGCAAGAAAACTAATCCATGCAGCTAACCAGGCTCCACACAAGCAGATTAAGGATTAAACCTTTTTTCTAACCTACTTCTTTACCTGTGCCCATACCCAGTGAATTGATAGATATTTTTTCCCCCGTTAAACAACAATTTAACTGTCAGATCCAAGAGGATTATTTTCACGTTTTCCTCACAGCAACATCTCCCTGCATCCCTTGCAAACATATCAGAGATGAACAGCATCCAGACTAGAAAGCTGCAGCCACACTGAGAGACAGACTTCTTTATCTGGCTGCGATGACTGGATTGCAATGCGAGCAAAATTGCGAAAGCATTGTCACCCAATAATTCTTGGTGTGATAAAAGTCATTACAAATGTGCACTGTCGCCCCCGTCATTTTATGATAATACGAAGAAATTAATGTGTCTAGTGGCAGGAATCAATTCACAATCTTTTGCTCTTTGTATCCTGTGGCCACACACACACACACACACACACACACACACACACACAGACAAGTCGATGCCAGCGCTCCATGCTTTCTGTGCTTCTGCACTTACGGCCAAAAGGTCTTTAGATTTAAAAACCAGCAACACTATAGGAGGAGGCTTTGAAATGAAAGAAGATTGAGTGATATCGAGAGATGCTCCTCCGTCATGAAGTGTTTCAGGTTATTGGTGTCAACTCCGTCCACTTAACACTGTGGCTTGTTTCTTTTCATGTTGGTTCAAGTGTGGTGCGTTGCCTCCGTGCTCCTCCGACGGTGCACCCTGGGAAAGGTGACTTTTTCTTTACTGTGTACAACACTCGCGAGGGGTCAGTGAAAGTCTCTTGCTGGAGAGGTTTCACATACTTCCTGCATCCACCATCAGGAGATAATCTTTATATACAGCACCGGTGCACTGGCGCCAAAGGCCAGAGAGGTTTTCAAGTCACAGAGTCAAAGGTGCAGCAGAGGCTTCTCTATAGTTTTTTTCTCCAAAGCAAATAACATTTGAGATATAACAGAAAATACTCCATAAGCAGTCTGCCTCACACCCTATGGCAGCTTCTCCGAGCACCGTGGAGCCATCTTTTCATTGCTCGACAGACTTTAAACATGATTGAGTGGGCCGAGTAAATTAGCCGGATAGAAACTGCTGTGTCCACACTGAATACTTCACTGAGAGGAAGTCGTGCTCAGCGGATCTGTCTGAGGTTTGGCTGTCGTCAAACCGTGGCCAAGACCGGAAACCATCTGCGGGTTGGAGAACAATCACCGAGTTCCATCTGTCCGCTCGTCCGTTTATCTGTCCATTCCTCCCTCCATCCATCCACGCATTTCGCCGCTCAGCTGCTTATCACGATGCCATTTGTGAGTCTGCGGATGCTCCGTCTGTCTGCGCCGATTCACGGTCATCATTTTTACTCTTGTTTCTTTTTATTACAACAATCTTTCAGGGACGGATGATCAATCGGTGCCTTGAAAAACCTTTTTCTGAATTGCTTTGAATGAAAACGTTGCATTATTCACCCTCTGATGCCGCGATTGTCAGATTAGAGGATTCAATTCTTGCTGGCACCTGACAGTTGCAGATCAGGGGCCACATGACTAATTGCTTTCTAAACACATTATGACATGGATGATGCAGGTTTGTGTTGATAGTAGTGTAAAGCCCCCGGAGGTTCACCATTGTAAACAAAAAAACAAACAAATGATCATCTCTGTGGTCACATCACATTAGCAGTGATCCAAGCTCTGTCGATTGAAACAGGTTTGGGTTCAAAACAATCTTTTTCTTTAATATATTCACGAGTGTTTTTGTGAAAAAAAGACTTTGCTGAAAGGGCTGCCGTCTGTCATGCAAACACCTTGAACACATTATCTTGAAAGTGACAAAAAACATTCATGAGGAAAACATACATTTCATCTTCACCCCTGTTGCCCGGGGCAACATGACACTTTGCAACATGTAATAATTGAATTTTCATTTCCTTTCCTCACCAGCAGACCTTTGTACTGTATTCATTTTAACACCTAAGTGCCAATAAGAAATATCTGCACCCGTTGTTATCCCCGGGGGTGGGGGGGGAATAAACTGTGTCTTGTGCATGTATTATAGAGGAGTACATGAAAATAAAAGCTTTTTTGTATTTTGATATTTATTCACTTTTTTATACGAATATGAAAGATCTAAAAATCAAACCCTGAACTGGTCATAAGGATTTAAAATACTGGGGCCAGTTTTACTACATTTAGCGCTTAAAATACTTTGTGTGAGCATGAGATAAGTGACCCACAGATCATCCTTTATGTGCGATGCTTTTTTTTGGACTGTCACTGGCAGGTATTTGGCAAAATTGATATTTCCGAGCAGTATGAAAACTGCCCTTTTGCTTTCTACTACCCGACAATAAATCTTACTACAGCTATATTTTTTTTACTGTTACTTATATAACTTCCTCTCTGTGCTGTGTTGTCATCTTGGACCCGAAATCAGAAAAACTAAAACTCAACCGTAAATCAAAAACACAATCTTCTCCCCTGAGAATTTATGTGAAAAGGCAGAGAGAAAATGGAAGAAATTCAATTCTCAGATGACATGATGAAAAGCAGTGAAACATCTTGAGCACGAGGTTGGTTCTTTTACAGGAAACCTCATCGTCTGCTCCCATCATCTGTGGAGCACCTCAAGGCTCCATTCTAGGGCCCAAAGCTTCACGGATTCAGGAAGGATATCTTGCTCAACTTAAACCACATTGTGGCAAATGTCTTAAATTCCTTGTGGCAGGAATCCAACAACAGTCTCATTATTATTTCCTTTTTCTCGTGGTCTCGTTGGTACCAGTAAGAAGAAGAGACAGCATCATCTCGCCTGTACTTGCATCCCTACCCTGGCTTCCACACAAGTATGGGATTGAGTTCAAGGTTCCTTGTTTGTAAAGCTTTACATGGCTTTGTGCCACGATACATCTCTGAGCTTCTCTGCCCTCTTCCCAGTCCCAAATCCCTCAGATTCTCAGAACAGCTGCTCCTGGTTGTTTCCATCGCTGAGGTTAAGGGGTAAAGGTGATAATGCATTTGCTGCCCTAAAGCTTTGGAACACTTTCCCATTTGAAAATGAAGTGTTTCCGCTCAGAAATATTTTAGGCTAAATGGAGGACCTAGTTTTTTCTCAAGCTTTTAATGTTATTCAGCTCTTAATATTCTCTTTTTAAGCCTTCCATGTTTCATATTTCCAAACTGCTCCTTGCTCGTGTATGCCTGTGGGATAGTTTTGTCAAGTCATCTCCAGGTTATCTCTTTGATTTTTGTTTCTTCTTTTTGGCTCTTACTATGCTATTCCATTTAGTTTTCTTTCTTATTTTCCTGTACAGCTCTTTGGTAAACTGTGGATATTTAGAATGTGCGTTATGAATAAACTTGAGTTGACTTGCATGCCATCATCAGGAACTGACTATTACACCCCAGAGGCAGAGACCTCCTCTGCGTGTTTCCGTAACCTACAGAATTATCCCTTCACGAATACCTTACTGTGAGTTACAGCACATGAAAGGCTGAGATAGAAAAGCAAAGAGATACGGGGAGACTATATTTAAGTTTAAAGCCCCCACAGGAGCTGGCAGGTGGTTCGTTCTGGGTAGGATCCTCTCTTCCTAAATTCGCCACGTCAAGTATTCATGTACAATCCCTTTATCTGCAAGCCATCAAAATACAAGTGTACAGAGGTACTGGTTCTTTAAAGATACTCTTCATGTTGATGTGCAAAACATGTATACAGCTCTGGACTCGTCACTGCCAAATGAAATACCTTTTTCAGACAGGTACTTCTGTATATTAGCTTTCAGTCCATATGCCTGAAAATGTGGAGCATTGATTATTAAAACTTCCCAGGACCAGTTGGTCTTTTGTTGGTCTAATTAGGCGATAAACCGCTTGGACAGACAAGAAAGTCTCTAGTTTGATTCCGATCACTGTGAACCTCTTGGAATTCTTGCTTTCTAAAGATCTGACATATTTGTTGGTGAATTGGTCAAAGGTGCAGCGTTTACTACTCATGTGTATCCTTGAGGCAAATTGTAAAGAAAAAAAAAAGGCACCAGTGTATATGATTTTTCTCCTGCATTTTTTTCTGCATTCTTTAATTCCATTTTTACTTGAGAGCCGTCTCCTTCCCTTTCCTGAAGAAAAGCTGAGATCCAATTGTGTCATGTGCCTGAATATAGGGAGAAATAAGCACCAAAGTCATCATTCTCATCATTAACTGTACTTTACTCCAATCAATGTTGTACAAAAATATAACCGTCAGGAACTGTGCACTTTTTCCGAAGTACATGTCCTTTTAGTTGCAATTCTATACACATTACTTCTCTAATAGCATAGTTCTAACATACTATTGACCAGAAAATATCTTTAGCTCAGTACATTCTCACAAAACTCCCTTAAAGGGCATACAACATATTCTGACAACAGGGACACACAACAGGTGCACATGTAAATTCACATTCGACACAATACGGCAGCTGCACTCAGCATTGGTTACGCATCACATCATTACCCAACAGGGACACTCTCCCACACACATGCTTACACATGTTCCTCGACAAAATTAGCTGCAAAATGTAACCAGAGCATGCTCTTGAAACTCTTGAACATGTTAAGAACATATTATCGACACGTTAACATCGTTTAAAGCTCAGAAAATGCCTGAAAAACAGGGAGAAATAAACACAAGAGTGATGTGACAGTGGTTCCTCGGTGGGAACTTTTACTCCGATGAGGGAAATGCCACAAGTTCCCCTGGGTATGTGCGTGGAGACTGAAGCGATCAATCTCAGATCACCAGATTAAGACCTTTCATGCAGATTCAGGGTAAACTAACAAAGAATAATGTCAACTATATACAACACTCTTAGTATTTTAACCCCCTTTTTTCACATTTATTTAAACAATTTTACGGTTTTAGCATTTAATGTTATTTATGAGCGTATTTAATCTTTTTTTACCTCGAAGATCTTTTTACAGTAAAGCCCATGAATTTACTGTTTTTATTTCCTAGACTTGTAACAGGGTGTATTCTCTTGATTTGTTGCAGACTCCGGCCTCTGGAGGAAAGTCAGATGCACCTCAGGCCTCTGCACCTCCCTCTCCTCCCTCTCCCTTACATTCTACCTTTCAATATAAAGGGAACACTATTTCCCGCACTGGCACAGAACATTGGTGATAGATATAAATCACTAATCATTCAATATTGATGAAACTTCCAGAGGAACTTGCTGGACCAACAGTACAAAACCAACACATTTTAATAGAGCAAAGCAGAAAAGTCTCACATAAGAGAAGCTGGTGTTTTTTAAAGTGTTCATGATGCAGTGAGGACTTTATTCCATACGCTGTCACTTGGACACTCTCAAAACATGAAGTTATAATAATTGAAATGCGTATATATCCGGACATCTTGTGCATTAGAAGACTCCCTCCCTTCAGGGTTGAGCTCAAATACAGTACGTGACACAGTGAAGTAGTTTTCTTCTGTACCTATTCATATTGCAAACTGTTCACCTGCAGATTATGTGTTTCTGTCAGTGTGATGAGAGAGCTGTGATGACACTAAGAGCACATCTCTGTTCAGAGCCTCTTATCGGTCATTAAAGACTACAGTGGGGAGGCAATCATCCCCCCTCAGTGGAGGAAAATGAAGGTGGCCTCACATATAATGGCTCCTCTCAGGGTGGGTACTGCAGCTATGTTATTATGTAATGGACTTTGGGTGTGTGTGCACGCGTGTGTGTGTGCGCAGCGGAGGGCATCTTTGGCATAAATTAGACAAGCCATAGCAATTTCCAAGGCAGATAATTGGACATGGATTCGTGCCATGGGTTGGCCAGAGCCCCCGAAGCTCTGATCGCATTTGTTGGGATGCAGAGCACCTTGTCAGGGTCTCAATGTGGAAAATCTCCTCCCAACACACGCACACACACACACACACACACACACACACAAGATGACTATGACTTATGATGTTATCTTTCATACCGAGTTAAACCAAAATGCAAAATAATCCGTTCAAATCAACTGCTAAGTATAAGTTTCAGCTCTATTAAAGACATTGTATAGCAGAAATAACAGCACAGATATATTAAATATTAACTAAAACAAAATGTGTTTATGCTTTTTTGTTTTTGCTATTTACATCTACCTAGTAAATCCACAAGTGTCGGTCTGTAGGTGGAATGGATTTCTTGTGAACCGTTCATCTTATCGTCTTCATACTTGGCAGTACTTGTGTATGTGTGTGTGTGTGTGTGTGTGTGAGCGAGGCAGCGCACCTTAACTCTCAGTCCAGTTGAATCTTCTTCTAAATCCTACAACACTTCAAAATCCCACCATATTGGACTGACACTGACCCACAGCAGGTGCAGATCTCCATCGTGGAAACAACATTCATAGAATCAATTCCTGTTTGGCAACTTGTCTCTAAAATAAAGCCACAGTGCTCATGGACACGGAGCAAATTGTGAACTTGTTTCTGAAGATTTTGTCGATCACTGAACAGACTTCTGAAATAGCCGACGTGCAATGTCTGAATAAGTAACAGCAGTGAAGTAAATCATCTGAACATATAGATAAAACGCACACGAGTGAACAATAAGGAAGTTCAGTTTCATTTCATAATAAACATTGACTATACAATCTTCACTGCAGATAAACCAGGTATGATGAACACAAAGTCTTCTAATTTCACTCATACACAATACACTGTAAATAAAAAGCTCTGCACACAGTGACAGTATATTGTAGAAGTGTTTGAGGAGGATTCACTTCTCACAATTCTGAAGTAGCTCAGGAGCATCAACTCAAAGCCATGAAAACGGCCCAATTCCAAACAGGCAGGTTCAGGAACTGCACCTGTCAATTTGAGTCTGTTTACAAAGTGGAAGATACACATATATGTACAGCTCAGTCACAGAATGGATTATACTGTGAATGTAGAATATCTACATCTTTGGTAATGGCTCTGTCCTGAACAACAAGCTCAGCACAGCAGGAAGTGGAGAGCCACGATAATAACCTCCCCCCCGGTGGAGCATCGACTCACAGCCCGCGAGAGGAAAGGTGGAGCCTGTGAAAAGTGTCGGGGGGGCTCTCAGAGGAGACATGTGACAGCAGCCATGGCGGTAAAAGAGTGAGAAGAGCACTAGCCGCTTCACTTCACAACTGTTATCGAGCGGGTGCACGGGATTATGAGATTATGAGAGTGGCAGCAGGTTCTTCCCAACCAGCTCTGAACACCTTCCCACAACCTGCACGGACAAAAACTCAGCTCATCCCTTTGTCTGAAAAATTCTATAATCCTGACAGAAATAATTCATTACAAGGTACTTAAATACTACAATGTAGTACTTTAACTTTTTGAAGGCAGGGTAAAGAGGTCAAGAAAGTGTGTGTGTTTTATTTTCACATTGAACAAAGACATCGCACATTCATGGCCCATATTTTTAGATAAATATTTTGTTATTACCTATCAAAAGTGTTCAAGTTTATGGCCTGAATGTTATTGAATACTATGTATAAAATTATGTTCTATAAAACTATGCTCTGCAGTGTCTTTTGAAGCCTTTAAAGTACAACTGAAAACCCATTTATCCACATATGTCTCTGCATTGTAGTGGTTGAAATTGTATTGCATTTATTTCTGCTACTCTGATGTTATTTTAATTGTGATGTTTGAGAAAAACTTGATATGATTACCCAAAACCTACAGTACAGATTTCTGCGTAACTTGGAGGACGGACGGGACATGAGGCAAGAGAGACCTCCATTCATTTTGGTGCAGATCAGGACAAAGGGGCAGAACATTAAACTTTTTAATAACTTTCTTTAAAATAGTAAGATCTGATGTGTTTTTTTGACATTTTCACAGTTTTCCCTAAGAATAATTCATGGAACTTGATTGGAAGAAAAAGGGTTTTATTAGGGGACCGATATCCATCTATGAGTAAGTGCTTTTTGATTGAATTTAAGGGGACTGCTGGGCTTTGGCCATTCTAGGTATGAATTACAATATTTCTAAATGTACCTGTGGAGATAGACACTGAAGAGAAACATGTGGAGCTTTGTAGAAATACCATATGAAATTTATTTTTCAAAAGCATGCATCATGAACATTATGTGACCCATTAAGAGAAAACTGTATTTTCCCCTCATTAGATTGAATTCCCTCTTATTAGATTTGCAAGTGAAATACTTCGAGTGAACATAACTCATGGGCGAAACGGTTGCAAGGTTACAGTCTGAGGTTAAAGAGTCACATTATCCAGTGAGCTCAGTCAATTTGATCAGCTACGCGTCATAAACCCACAGGGAAAGTTATTTTTTAGGGCGTCAAAAAGACAGTGACCATCAATTCATCACAGCAGCAGCAGCGTGTCTCCTTCGCTGTGACCTTCCTCCTAATAGCACCACCTCAAACGTTTTCCTCCTAAGTGTAAGTAAGTAGCAGACGCAGTGACCTGGACGGTTGCTTTTCTTTTCAGGACGTGAGAAAACAGAGGGAGTTGAATCTTTGATGAGTTTGGATCTTTGACATAAATGGCAGGACGGGGAACATTAACACTGCAGATAATAAGTATTACGATATTAATTGAAAAAAAAAAGTCAAACGAGGAACAGAGGTGGCCTTGTGAGAGGGGTCCGTCTTGTCCGTTGGTTTATGTAACCACCATTTGGAGAAATATCACAGTGTGGATTTAGTGAGGCTGAGCCTTTGTAATCCTCAGCACAGATACTTTTACAAATCCTGTATTTAATTAGATTTCCCCTTTTAGTATTTGCAGTCAGAAGCCTAATTCCTGCATAATGCCTACTGTGAGAGTGTATTCCTGGCAAGCCCGTGGATTGGGTCCTATGTTCTACTTCAGTGTGTAATGGTCCAAGGAGTTCAATTTCACCTCACATATCCCTTCGGTTCTTTGAGCTCAGCAGAACAGTGAGTGGCTTACCAAATGTTTTCTTTTCTTTATCAGAAGATCAGTGTTGCACAGGGACATTTTTTTGGACCTTTTGATTAACTCGGAGTTCTGTGGGGGGTGCTCGAGCGAGAAGGAGAATTAGTTTCTGTGTCAAGAAGGGCTAAAAAGGACGAGATGGACCCAACGCTGTTCAAAAAAAAACAAAAGTGGTCCTGCTGTACATGCTGCTATTGTAAAGGTTATGATAATTGGTTTTAATGATGTCAAAGATTCTTTTTCTGGTATTTTGTACAATAGATGTAAGAAATAACAGCTGCTCCATACAGATAAGGCAATGCAAGGCAAACTAAAGCCTAAAAATATGAACACTGAATTCAATAAAAATCTTAAAGTCTCCGTAAGGGGGAAATACTAATTTAAAACATGTAAGTGGCTTTTTTTTAAATGATGAAAGACGTGTTTTGAGTGAAATAAGCCGTCACCTCTCTGGCTGAGTATTTCCACTTTAAGTTGCACAGTCACAGACACATGAATGCAAGTGAATGATGATCGCCTGCTGAGGCAAATTATGCATCATTGCTTGCTGAATGTCGGCAGTGCAGGATGTGACGCACACAGTTCAGTGCAAAACAGTGGAAGCCGGCATTGTTGATAGTGAGGAGTCAGTGCCAACCACACAAATGGCCTTGCTATTGGTTGAGGCGGTGAAGTCGACGGACGAAGTTCACCAAAGTTGAACTTGTGACATGCAGCAAATTTGCTTTGCCACAGGAAGTGGATGTTTTATTTGCCCCTTCGCTCGCACAGAATGGAAGTAAAGGTTGGCCACCGCCACTTCCGCGCATGTATGACCATGCCCCGACTCTACAGGGAGCAAATGTCAGTCTGAAAATGTCAGATTCAAACAGCACGTTTTGTGAAGAAGAAGAAGTCATGTCAACTTGTGGTTTGGCAACAGGAAAAGGCTCCTCCCCTGCAGGTGGCACTGTGACGGTGGGGCAGACAGGAAGCGGGGGCGAGGGGATATTAGCATATTCACAGACACAGGAATTGGTGTAAAGTTATATTTAAGCCTTTTAAAGTCCATGACGGGAATTTTATTCATGAGAAGCATCCTGAATATGTAATTTTAGGACTAAGAAGAGTTCAAGGGGGGGACATAAGTTACTGGAGGAGATGTCAGGAGATGGTAAAAAGATTGGCACTAAAAGTATATTTTTTTTGTAGAAATACTCAAATGGTTTTAAAAGTATTTTGCCGCTGGAAATATAAGAGTGACACAAACTTTATTACACAATACATACTTATTTCTACAATAATTCTTTACACAGGTATAAAATATTAAATGTGTTTGAATACAATTAAAGAAGGACGTTTTATCTTCAACAACTGCTGAACATTTTATAAAACAAATAGAATCATATATAATAAAATAAATTTATTAAATGAATTTATCAATTTGACAATGTCAAGAATGAGTTTTCTCGTTGCTGTTTTAAATAGGGAAGCAAAAACAAATGTCAAACGATGCCCTAACGAAACCCAAACTCAACTCAAAGCTGTAATTTTTTTTGTCTTTGGTCACTTTTAACTTTGTCTTATATCGGTATAATTACACAGCTCCCTCTTTTAGATGAAATCAAATACGATATACATGAAAACAAAATATTTACTTTGTTCCTGTGAACTTTTGGTCGACCCCAGGGGAGAGCAGCGATTCAATCACCTGCTATTTCAAGTTTGCTTTCACCTTGAGTAATCCCACAAGTTCGCTCTGTTGCACCGCAACTTAACAGTGAGGGCACGCTGCACTCTGATACACTGCGGACTACACGTTTACATCACTGCTGCGAGCTAAGTTAAACCAGCGGAGGTCAGGAGAAAACAACAGTCTTTTCAGCTTCATATCTACCAGGTCATTGCAACAATGCTGTCGTGTCACGTTCTTACAAGACCTGAATAGTGTTTTCTGAGGACATGAGGTTATTTAAACCTATTTTCATCATCCTCATCCACTGGAGGGAAACAAATTAAGCCAATATTGCAATTGTATCCACAAGATAACAAAATATTAATAAGGAAGGAATCTACAGTTTATCGGGAAAACAATGTAATCTTGGTCCAATAGTAAGAAGTAAAAGTAGGAGACAGTATTGAAGTCATGTTGTTTATTCTTTAGAGACTTGGGGAAAAAGAACAAGCAGCCTTTTGCTTTTGGCTTATACTGAATAATTACTGCATCCAGCCACGAAGAAAACCCACAATGAGACGATGTGTAGAAGGAGACCATCAAGGATTTTTTTATATACTCCTCTGTATTCCCTTCATGAAATTGTGAATGCAGGGGCCACTTTTAAACCGACGTATTTAGATTTGACTTATTTTCCATCATATATATATATATATAATATTAAAATGTTCATTTAAAAAGAATGTGCTCAGGCCTCAGATTGCTCTGAACAATGGGTGTCCGACTGTTCTTTCTTCTATGAGCGGCACTTATCGTACTTCAGCTTAAATAACCGACTATGGGCTACTATTATTTTTGAATAGCAGATAACATTTTAGCAGCAACGTTAGCTTTTACGTTTCCTGACAGGAAATGTCTGTCACTTCCGTTGCCATTTTCAACAACTATTATCAGACGTACAGTAGATACAGTGTATATAAAGAGACATTTTATATATGGATTGCAACTAAAAGACTAAATCCACTTTTAATGTCAAACGATAGATGGATAGATAGATAGATAGATGGATGGATAGATAGATAGATAGATAGATAGATAGATAGATAGATAGATAGATAGATGGATGGATGGATGGATGGATGGATGGATGGATGGATGGATAGATAGATAGATAGATGAAGATGGTTTCCGTCATTTCAGGTGGTTGTTGTCACAAGGATGTACAGTATGTTCATGATAGGTTTTGGTTTTAATAAGTTAACTAATACTATAAACATGAAGTGAAATGTCACGATTGACAGCAAAGACTGATTTGCGTTTGGGACCTTGATACTGTTACGGTTCCACCTGAATCCAGGATATTTGGGTTTTATTTTTCTACAGTGTAGACATGTTGTACATCTTTCTAACTAACTAAGAAGCATGTGCTACATTTATCCTCTTTATATATATACTCAACATCACTCATTGGTTTATGTGCAGCATTAAAATATCAGATTGGTTTGTCACAGTGTCAGTGGCTGTGGCGCGGATCACTAAACCCTGTCATTCAATGACAAGAGAGTCTCAGCTGTCACACACACATATTATGAAGACTGTTAAATTGGTTTTATTGATTTTCTGATAGAGTGTATGGTTTAATTATATCCTGCGGGCCTGAAGGGACCACTGGTCACATGTTGTCAATCAGAGTCAACGTCCGTCCAGGCTCCGGTTAAAAAATCTGAAGTCAAATTGAGGCAGCTGCTTCAATTTAATTGATTTAACATAAACTGTAGTAAAAGACATTTAAAGGGAAATTAGGTTTATGATATTGCAACACGTCTTTATTTACAGAATTGACTGGTGCACCTCTGCTGTTATCCAAGCAGCCATCCAGACATAAGTAATCGTCCTTTTCTTTACATTAAAATACCCTGTACACTGTATTTTTGGCCATTATCAGCTTTTACCATTATTCATTATTGATTCCTTGGAGCTTTAGCTCGGGCCTCCCTTCAAACCCATGACATTTTTCAGGTAGAAAATTATTTCTAAGATTCAGCCCAGAGTTTGGCTTCGTCGCTGATGCCCTGCAGAAACAAAAGTGGAAATTTCACTTGCTCAGTACTGGAGATGAACATTTCTCTAAACACTGCGCTGTGGCATACTTGAACACAGATTAAATCTCGAGGTCGCCTTTTGATAGTTTTCCCGTAACTTGAATGGAAGGTAATTGCGTCTCGGTAAATAATGAACAGAGAATAATCAGAAGTTATTGGGATTGACCCGCTTAAAGGGCAACTTTACACTCTGTCAGCTAATAGACTGAACATTTCTGATTTTGAAGGCTGTTGAGAGATAACCTTTAACGTGACGCGCTGCTCCTGATGAAACAGGCTTCGCAAGGGAACATTTAACGTATGCATGTCTACTCTTTAGTAAGTAGACTCATGCTCCAGGCTTGAGGAAACAAAGCTCACTGGACATTGTACAGACAAAAGGCCCTCCTGTATTCTAAAGATAGGTAAAAAAAATAGATGAATTATGCTTTGTAAAGTATAGTTCAATTCCCCTTATGGTAAAGGTCATTTCATTACCTCTATGTTCACCTAATCCACGTGTGGCCCACTGTTTAAAGGTTGATCTACAAAAACATATGAACGAGGAGCCACAGATTATTTTTGCACAAAACACAGAGCAGCAATGTCCTTCAGATTTCATCAGCTGAAGATTTATGGAACCAAGAGCATATGAGTCACTAAAGCACAATCCAAGCTTCCAATAAATGCAATCAATATCACTGTGTTACACCGTGACATCTAAATTATTCACTGTGGGCCGTTGTCTTTCAGTTTAAACCAAAGAATTACTGTCTCCAAATGAATCACTGCTTGGACAAAAAAAAATCTTGAATAAGGAATAATCCCTCTTGATGGAGTGTTTTGTCAATGCTGAATGTTTTTGGGTGGAGAGAAAGAAATCTCTGTTTGTACAGTAAACAGCCTCAACCTGTGCAGAACAAGGTGAAATCCTGGCAGTCTACAAACTAGAAGAAAAACAATGAAAGAGGTGGTTTACGGAAACTTTAACCTGACTTATGTTAACTTAAAAATATTAAACTAGAATGGTAATAATCCACCAAGGCCCAATAGTCCCCTTATGAAACCTGAATCCAGCTTTTTACATGGATCTGCACCAAATTGCACACACACTTAAATGCCAGGCCCCTAAAGATTGAATGAATTATTTTCTCTAAGAAGTCAATGAACATATTGAAAAAAATTCCCTCTCCTGCAATATACAAGAAAGAAGAAGAAGTCCTGGATCCGCACCCTGATCCAGATCCACACCAAAATTTAATATTTTATTTCCTCGACCCATTAAGCCTCCTCCCACCGAGCTTTATGCTAATCCATCGAGGAGGCTTACGAATAAACCAATAAACAAACGGACAGGGGTGAAAACGTGTGAATGGTCCCCTTCAATTCAACCTCATATATATCAGTCCCCTAAAGAAGTCTGCTTGTTTCCATTGAGATCCATGAATTGCCAGTTTGTGGCAAAATGTAAAAGCTTCTGTATCTGCCCATGTCCGATCCACCCATCGATTTTCATGGAAATCCTTACTGTAGATTTTTCCGTAATCCTGCTGAAATACAAGTAAATGGACAAGGTTGACAAAAATGAAATCTGATCCTCAGGAGTCTCTCAAAAATCCTTCTGTCGGCATTCATATGAAAAGCCTCTAAAACCACGAATATTGCTGAAATGTCTCGACGAACCTCGATCGCTGATGCCCGGCCGCCTCTAATGAGCTCAACTGTAAATACAAAGCCAACACAATCTCCCCCCAAAAAATGCCTGTCAGTCCTAACTGCACCCTCGCTGTATAGCAACTTACAGCAGTTTATCAATCAGCGATAAACGAGCCGGGGTTAATTAATAGCTAGCTAAAGGGTAACCGCAAACATTAATATTCCTCAGTATCAGCGCCGCATCCTGACAGTGTATTGGAAGGCGCCGTGATAGATGTATTGTGGCTGTCAGAGGAGTGTGAGGGGGTACGTTAGGAGAGAGACAGAGAGCACCCTGGGATGTTCTGCAACCTCAACCTTGGGCAGTTAATTGAGGAGAAAAAACAAGCGAACCTGTCTCTCTCTCTCTCTCTCTCTCTCTCTCTCTCCCTCTCTCTCTCTCTCTCCCCCCCTCGGCGTCACACATTCATGGTCGTTGCGGCGCCACTGGATCCTGGCTCGCGCTGTCGCTGCTGGAAACGGTTTCCGTGTCACCTTTTGGGATGAAGCTGAAGGCAATTTCACATCAAGTGTTTGGCTTGATTAAAGTAGCACCGTCAAGTAGCCTGAGGGGCCTTAATAAGTTCATATCAGTGGGGCGGGGGGGGGATGAGCACACACACACACACACAAACACACACACAGACACACAATGTACATGAAAAACGTGTGGTTATTTATAGACAGACTCCACGCCAGCTTACTGGACCGTTGACCCACTTTCGGGGGCCTCAGAGAACGCAAAGCTAACAAGTGTCTCACAAGAGAGAAGAAGAAAACAATCCTATATCTGCCAGTTTATCCAAATCCAGAACTTTTAGTGTTATTGAGGAACATTTTCTTTTAATTGCCCTGAACTAAATTTCCTTTGTGATTAATGAAGTTTTATTTTATAGTAAAGTTTAATGGGTTCTTCCCATAGACTTTAGATAAAGGGGGACAAAGTACAGCTTAACTAACTTGTTATTTGATGCTGTGAAATAGAGGAATGTCACTGTATCATTACAACAGGAAGTGGATCTTGTAAAGCAGGCTTCTTAGTTCCTTCACCTAATAAATACTAGTTTATTAAAACCTTGCCATCTTGTCTCGTTTCCCCTTGTTACAACCAGGCCCAGGTGAAAACCCAGCCGCAACATGATGAAGGAGTCTCTCCTCTTCACCAGCTCCCAAGAAGAACCAGCAACAAATAATTTCAGCCCGTTTAAAGGTTTATTCAAACCCTGTTTTTGCTTCAGGTTGGGCCAACAGCAGAACAACATGAAGGCGAGCAACCTAAACGTACCTATATTCGAATTAAAGTAACAAAGAGACAAGTTTTCTAACTTAAATCAGGAGAAAACACGGGTTAAACAAAAATGGAACCAATCAGCTCCCTGGAAACAAACCTGCACACTCACAGTCCATCGTTCACTCAGTGAGGGACTAAGACAAAGTCACCTGCAACCCACCACACACACCACAGCAGAGAGAGAGAGATCCACAGCACAGGCACAGTAGATTAGAGCACATACACCGATGCATGGGACATTTCATTCTCTGCTGCTTGTACTGGTTGCCTCGGAGAACTGGAATCTTATCTGCATATTTAAGTCTCTGGGGACGGAGACTATACAAGAGGAAGCAATAGTCTGTAATGAAATTAATTTAATTTTAATTGCTTAAAACAGGCTTTTTGTAAAAGCTAAAATGTCACAGTGGGAGTCATAATGCACATTCACATAAAAATATTTTGCTTGAATGCACCGTGGCTCTTTCCTCTAAAGACATAAGTGCACTGACTCCCTCTAAGTGCTTTATGTTATAGTACACTATAAAAAGTAGGAAATGAAATATGACTTCTCATTAGTTCATTGCACACAATCACACGGCATTAGCCTCAGGGGAGTGTGCAACGCGGTGGGAAATAATCGGACGCTCCAGTGTAGCCGCTCTCATTTCTGGGACAAGGCGTCCGCTGCTGTTTCCGATTGTTTTGAGGGGAACGTCTCTCAGCATCGAAGCTTTGAACGTGTCGGTGGCGTCTTTCCCCGCAGACGGAAACGTCTTCACTCACGCAAACAAGTCTGTGTCTTTCTAATGTGACATTTGTCAAGAGATGCTGCTGTTGCATATTTAAACTACAGCAGTTTGTTCTGTAGGAGATGAAGAGTCGTCTATAAACACTCACCACTGCTTCCTGTCACACAACGTCACTCAACAACACGACACTATCCACACACCCGGCAAAAACATTACGGGAAATGATGAAAGCAACCTGGAGAACATTGATTCGTTTTTCTTCTTACCAATAAAAGGTGGAATTTGGCTTAATGGTCTTGATTCTACCTAATTATCAGATTTGCTTTCACTCCATGAACTTTGTAAAACCCTGCGGTTTTCTGGAAGTGGCCTTTTAATTAAAGTCAAAGTCAGAACAACCAATGGTGAGGCATCGTTTCATTATCACGGTTCAGCCCCCTGAGAACCTGAGGGCAGCCGAGGATGATGAAAAAGTTTAAAGCAGACTTCAGACCCAAGTTTATAGTCTGGATTATAAAATTATTTGATTCATATTTGCGTATTGATTAGTTTTTTCTGGACTTTTATTTTTAACACCCTACACCCACCCATCTCCTCAGATTTGGTATTTTTGTTATATATTATTATAGAGGCCATATTTATTTATACCTTCCATTTCTGGTTTAACTCACTTCAATAAATCTCATCTTTTATAATTTAATAATTTTACCCATATCTTTTTCGTCTTCCTTCTTAAATAAATACCTTTTCATTTCAGTTTTTACTCACTTCAATGCATCACATCTCTCTCAGCATGTTATTTTATCTTTTCCTACCTTTGGTGTTTGCTGGCTGTGAATTTATAAGATGTTCAAAAGCGTTCCTTGTTACTGTTTATTTTTTTATAATAACAGT
This sequence comes from Hippoglossus stenolepis, assembly GCF_022539355.2. NCBI lineage: Eukaryota > Metazoa > Chordata > Actinopteri > Pleuronectiformes > Pleuronectidae > Hippoglossus > Hippoglossus stenolepis. The sequence continues at coordinate 22,405,327 of NC_061489.1, read as the reverse complement.
CATGTATTGCTCAGTGCATGGAGGTGGTGTATACTTTTTTTTTTAATAGCGTTTTATTCTATAAAGCAGTTTGTGTTACGTTGTTTGTAAGAGAGACAGACATAAAGTCTGACTGATGTATTGAGTATTTTCAGCAGCAGATTAAATTGATGCTCTGCTGCGTGTCTAGAGCATCGGGACACTGTGCTGGTTGCAGGATTAGTTTAACTGCAGCGACGGTTTATTGTAATGGAGGAGATGTTGGCTCTTGTCAATGAGCCAAGGTGTGACTCACTGATGTGTTTTTAATAGTTTTTGTGCCACACCAGAGCTCCGAGGCACAGACTAATAAAACGTCAGGCTTTGGCTACGCAGACTATTCTGCTAAGGACCAATTCATTGATCTTTGGGTCTTTTCATTGGTTTCAAAGTGTAGAATATCTCCAGCCTTAAGGCCTGTGCACACTACACACGTTGGTTTTCTGTGCAAATAATTGACGCTTTCATATTTTTCAAACCAGTGTCCAGTCGATGCAAGCTGACACATCAGTGACGGCTTTCGAGGGTCGATTTTTTTCAAAGTTTCGCCTCAGACGCATCTCACCGATCAGAATGCACCTTGTTTACAAAGCATTTTGAAGTACTAGTAGTAGTAGGACTATCCAGTCTTACATCAAGTTGATTTGTCAATAGATTAAAACATTTTATTTTAAATTATTTTCGTCTTTGAAAAGATATGATTCCGGCCGACTTGCAGCTTGGATAAAGCAAACGGGGGCAACTGCAGGCAAAGACAATGAATGAACCAAATATGCAGAGTTCAAACAAACGAGACATTTGTCAAATTAAATACTCAAGAAAACATAATATGATCAGACCAGATGTTGCAGCTGCTCTTCAAACTGTTGGACAAACAACCTGAAATACATCTGGACACGTCGAGCTCCTTCTTCATGTTGCGTTCATCAATCACCTTGTGCCGTTTATTCGAGATACAAGATTCACTTTAAAGTGAAAAATACTTCACATTGTCATTTTTCTGTTGTTATGACCTCTTCTCGACCCTCGAATCCTGTTTGGCTCAACAGTATAATTCAAAAACACAGTTACAGTTATTCAAACTTCCTCCCCCGACATGAGAACAGTTATTAAATGAATCTTCACTCAGAATCTCACCCATCAGGGTGCCAGCGGTTGAACAAAGCAGAGGTAAATGGGCCAGCATTGTGTGAGACAGATTTAAGTGCAACCATTTATTTTCCGAGTGTACTAAGAACAGCTTCACAAAGAAACGTAAGCTCTAGGCCGCAATAATACTGGATAAACTGGATAATACCAGTGCTATTATAATTTTTTTCTCCCCATCTCCATCACTTTCCAAGAAAAAGTGGAAACCGCAAATGAATTCTTCACAGTCAGAGGCTGCTGCTGCTAATAACTGCTGTTCTGCAGGTTTTTCTTTACATTCCTGAAATACCAGACTCCTACAGTTTTCATAAATAACACCAGCAATTATCATCTATTAAAAGTAATTAGTAAATTGAATAGGAATATTTTCAGCCCTTCCATCGCTGCAGTTCTGGGTGACAAATATTCATGTTCTCTTCAGATAAAATCCAAGGATGATTAAAGAAAACTGACTTTGAACTCCAATGCAACTCCGACAGTCCATCATGAAATAATAGTAGTAATGATAATTCAATAATATTTTATAGTAGAGAAAGCAGGAAATTAAATGAAGGGAGGGAGGGGGGGGGACAATCTTCTCTGCCTTTCTCAGGATCCTCAGACCTCACACATGATCACTGTGGTCGTGTGGATGGATTTGATTGCCGGAGCCATTTTCACATCCCATATCAGGAAAAGCAGGAACCAGTTAACAGTACTGTGCATGCTGGCTCACTGGAATCACTCTGTGGTATTGGACACACCTCCGTGCTTGAGAAACATGACACTTTTTAACAAATCTGCTTGTTTAAGTCTTTCGTTCCTTTTCGGTTTCTTGCATCTGACCCGATCTTGCTTTTCAAAAGCGATTGAACTGTGATTACCACGGTATCTGATACTTATGCTTTTTGCATAATTTCACCAATTATAATAAATATAAATGTTTGCAAACTGCTCATTGTGGAGTTTCTAGTTTGCTCCAATTTAAATATTTCACAGTTCTCTTCAGCAGTCGGCATTAAGGGATTGCAGAGATAATTTATATGGAAATATTGTTCATTAACTTGTTTGCCACACCATCGTGTGTTAAAGTGACATTTCCGAGCTCACGCTGTAAATTCTGGCATAATAAAAAACCTGTGTCGGTTTACAGCTGATATTAAACATGGTGTCATCGTGACCTGGTGTTAAAGGTGAACGTTTGACTAAGATCTTCTTCAAAAGAATCCAAGAGCAGTGGGGAGAGGAGGAGAGGAGCTGAAGCTGGAGTGCAGGAAATCGAGTATAGGAAGTGTCAAGCACAAGCAAGTGTGTTTGAGTGCAAGCGCAGGGTTTTGAATGAGAGCACATCACGATCTGAAATCAGTAAATCCTGCTCTCAAACTGAACCTGTCTACATCACCAAGAAACTTGCAACATGCTCGTCTGGATCAAATTCGTATTGGTAGAACTGAGGCCATTGTTGTCATGGCTACAGAGGTCATATCTGACACATGCTCCAAACGGTTGATGAATCACAAAAGATTGTGCCCGGTGACCAATCAGAGCAGACTGGGCTTTTTGGGAAGCGGCCAAAAGTGAAAGCGAAGCGAGGGTGAAAAGAGGCGCATGAGCAGCAGTGATGATATGATGAGACAGATGTGTATTTTAAACATGAGAACATCTTCTTCAAGCAGAAATCCTAATTTTAAATGATCAACCTGTAAATAGCCACAATAAAGACACTTCAGTGGTTGTTCAGCTCCGTATCTGATCTAGCATCAGAGGGGAAGACAGACTTAATGCCTTCTTTACACAAACCGCAGGCAAGGTTCCAACAGTCGGTTAGACAGCGTGCTCTGTGAAACACACAGCCATCATTCTTGCTCAGTGATCTCGACAGCCCAATTCCATATATTCTCCTCACAACGTGCACAGACATATTGTCACAACAACCTCGTTTCTGCAATAGAAAAAAATTACAGTTGACAGGATGGCTCCGTCCGCGTTGATAGAAAAACACAACCGATTGAGGTATCGCCGGATCAAACTTAATATAAAACCCATAAAAGTTGTGAAACGTGTGCTTCCATATCCAATTTGTCCTTGACGTGAATCCTATTCAAACATCTTCTACAATTGTGTTGATGTAGGCTGAGCTGTCATCATAAGGACGACTTCGGGGTCGAGGAACTGTTTTAACCTTCTGCACAAAAAGTTTGGATTTAGAAATATGGAAACTTTAAATTATGGCTTTCAGCAGCTATGATAATCGTATCCCAGAGGAACAAACCACACTGCTGTAACCTTGTCTGTGCGTCATCTAGGGAATCCATAAAGAAATTCAATGATTTGTGATAAACATTGTGGTGAAGATTAACTTATCAGGTAAATATAAATCACCCGTTCTGCTTCTATTAGTGAGTGAATGTGTCTTTTCTTCTTCTCCCCGCCTCCTGCCCACCTGTACATTTGTGGCAGAGCGAGTGAGAAGTGAGAGAACTATGTTTTTTAGTGGGTTGATTAGAAAGAGAACCCAGCAAGTGGTTTTGGGGAATCAAACCTAAAGGAAATAGGAACCTTTAAGTTCAATCAAGCTGCACCGGATTTCACATATTCATCGAAATCAATATCCGTGAATTATTCTCGGAGAAATCAATGAAAATGTCGCATCCTTCCTCCAAGACGGTAGTTTTTGCATCATCCTGCTTACAAACAAGCAAATAGACCAATAAACAAACAGACAGGGGTGAAAGTGTAACCTCCTCGGTGGAGGCGACATAATAAATGTAAAACATATGTCCCCACCACAAGTTCATAAGAGTTGTCTTTCCTTATGTGCACTGTGGGAGTTCTGCTTGAGGAACGAGATGATGAGCATTTATGTATTCATGAGCTTTTTCTATCTTTTATAAACAGATCGCGCAGCTTTTAAAAGCCTTTTGTAGACACTAACTTCATAAAGAGGAGAAAAAGAGACGTTCCCCCATCGCAGCACTCGGTCTAATCAGGGTGATCTAACGGGTGGTTTTTTAATGTTTGTGTTCCTGGCACCGAGGTTAGTGGAAGTGCGGTGATGTGTTGGCGATGCAGGGCTTGACAATGATCTTAAAGCGCAATAAAATGTTAATGCCTGCGTAGGCTACAATAAACCACCACGGGCCATTCACAATAAGCCCACTCCATTTGGGAGAAGCAGCGCTGCACACTCCCCATTCATAATAAACAACACCAGGCTTTCTAATGGACGTGGGAGGTTGTTTGCACAACAACAAAAAAGATGGTGGTGCAGTTGTGGGAGAATCACCTCAACAAAAAAAAGGGACCTTGTGATAATTCTGGGGTCATGTTGTAAAACTTTTACTCTGCCAGTGAAAAGACCTCACTGGGATCATCAACCTGCGCAGGTGCAACCCAAGAAATCGGTTCCTCAACGGCATCACGCACAGTCCACGACCACACGGTGTTTTCGCATTTTATCATCCAGATGGAAACATTAAATACACAAATGGATATTATGTTACCAGCTGTTACTTTACTGGTCCACATCTCTAAATCCACTTAAGTGATCTGCGAATGGTTGATAATAAAATCGTTTAAAGAGATCAGCCTGACCAGCGCCCGCCACCTCGGCTGTGAGCGAGACAATTAACCTCCAACCGCTCCGGTGAAATGTTACTGGGCCGTTTCCAGTTGTGCGTCTCGTTGTGTGTTGTTGTACATCTCCGCCTCAGGCCAGAGATGGAAATAACAGTATGCTCCCAGGCAGCTCAGTTGGCTAAGAATAAGAACATACACCATTTGGATGATTATCCACAGGAGAACCTTTTTTGTTTTAGGGGGATTTTTAGTATTTAACCTCTTCAGAGCAGAACATGTTACACCTCTATTTCAGTTCCCTGCGAACAGTTTGAACTATTCACGATCTTAAAGGTTTAATACTTAAAAGATGTGCTCACGTAAGATCATCTGCAGCTGTGATTGATTCCAGCCCACTGAAAGGTAATGAATGATTCAAGATTCAACAACTTTATTGTCATTGTGCAAACACGAAAACAAAAGTTTCCGCTGATGTTTGTTCAAGTGTTAATTTGTCTGGTAAGTTTGGTTTAAATTAGTTATTTGACGATATAAAGATATGGTGAAACGTTATAAGTGCCACCTGAGACTGACTCACAGTTGAACAAGCGTCCTCACTATCTTGGCTCCGGACCCCGATCGCTACCACACTGACTCTGGCTCCAAATGTGCAAGATGGCGGCGTTCTTCTTCTGTATATTTTGGCATTGTGTCCATGGAGTAAACTGTTCAATCCAGTCACACCAAACTCAAAGCAGTAGAAGTGACACAGTTCATATCATCATGTGTCGTCTTTATGCAGATGGCTACAAAGGGTGAAACAATATGTATTCCACTTTAAACCGCTGAGTCCTGATCACATATATACTAACCAATAAAAACAATTGTCACAGGTTTGATTCTCTGAACATCGACTGTACTTCACCAGCGTATCTGTCAGTAACAGACTGAATCTCTGCCGGCTCATCAAAAGAAAATAAATACCTCAATGAATTTTCAGTGTTAGCATTATGTGAAATTCCGAGTGACATAGCTGTATTTACTCACAGCTTGAATTACAAGCTGTTTGCTCTCACTGAAGATCCACTCAGTGGGTCCCGAGTAGAAAAGTGTTAATACGGCTTCTGAAGTCATGCTACATTTTAACGTTATATCTCAGACGTTAAATACAAGCACAAACCAAATCCCTTCATTTAGGTTCTGTTCTGTATGTGCTTCATGTTGTTTGAGTCCTTCTTGACATAACAAGAAGAGATGGCAGCTCGTGACACGCAGGGCCGAGCAGACTTCTGCGCACCAGAACACCAGCGGTCTGTGAGGCGGTGTGGGACCGAGGGAACGAGGCGGAGGGACCAGACGAGCATGTTGCCGAGTTTTCTATTTTCCAGATATGAGACAGGAATGCTGATGGACTTCTTTAGATTTCAGCTGGGTTGTTTCCCCCTCAGCGCAGTGGCTCAGTTTTAAGAGAGGAGTCGTATCATTAGGCAAATGCTTCGGCGCGTTGACTGGCAGACACCGACAGGAAGGCAGCCTCCATTTCTGATTCCGAGGGCGTGTGGCCTGAGAAGCGAGCGCAGTTGGGGAGTGACTCGAAAGCAGATTATCACTTTCATCCCCCCCCAAAAAAAATCTTTGAAGCTATATGCAACAGTCGACAGAGTCCTTGAACCTGAGAGCCAGTCTCCAAAATAAAAAAAAAAGAATATGAGAGAACCAGCTCTGCTTAGCATTCACTCGAAGTATCCGACAGAGGAAATGTAAATTCCAATGCACAAAACTGTTCAATATTCAGGTCAATGCATTGTTAGAAGCGAACACATTCATGTAGATAATTGGTTTGCATTGCAGTTACTGTATTTAACAGCAAAAAATAGAGTCAAAGAACAGAGAAAGGGCTTTTTCTCCACGGATGAATTTTTTAACTTCTCTTATCTTACGATGGCCAGACGATCAAGAGTGGACTTTTTCTGGAGAATCTTAAGGATCAAAATCATTGGGTAAAATCCCCATGAAGTTTGTAATGGTTTTAGGGAGAAGGGAGGCATTAGGAGGGCTTGGGTTTAAGGCCTAAACGTCCAGGAAGACTGGAGCTTAAGCTGCTTTCAGACATTCTCCGGAGGGGCTGAATGTGTGAACGCACAAGTCCGAGTGAGAGCCGCCTGACTTTCTGTGGACTTTCTTCTGCCGGTCCCCTTGTATCGAGAGTGCAGAAAGACAGGGGGCTCTCACTGGGACATTTGCGTTCACACTTACAGCAGATGTGAGAAAACAGCAGGAGATCCTTCGCAGTATTTTCCGTGAACGAACGTTACTAAAACGCGACAGACGCATAAATCAAATCAAAACTCATAACACACGTAAAAGACAACGATGAAGATGACAAGTGAGCTTTTGGTGATACGGGCCGATGCCAGTGTCGATGTGCTGAAACAAAAACATGTGATCTTTGCATATCGCCGAATACTCGGAGGTTGTTGTGTTTTTGCATCGGAGGGGAGAGTATTTGCTGCGTTGTGCACGTCTGCCTCTGGTGGTCACGTCGGAAAACGGCAATAGGATCTGAAGTTATTTCCCTTTGCTCCAAACAAAAAAAGTTTTCAATTCCAATCGCCAGTTTTTAATTTGCAGCTTTAATGCATACTCTGTTAAGTATGCTCTGATAGAGAGTAACACTGCAATTATTAAATGTTCAATTTTTAATAACACAGTGCAGTAAAACAGATATCTCTGATGTGACATTCACTCAAACAGATACACTAAAATGTCTCCAGCCTAATGCTCACATTTATCATGTTTTTTATTTTATTTCTCTCATTCCAAACGCTGAAATATATCAGAGAATTTGTAGATAGTTGCCCCGGCTCTTGTAGCAGATCTATATTGGTCGTGCTGGTGGATGGAGCTTAATGAAACTTCATAGCCTCACTCTTACATGAGTAAATGAGAAATTAAGCATCAGAGACAGTTTCTCATTTCAGCCTAATTAAAGTTTTAATTGCTTGATGTCGAGTAACACGGCATCTTGAGAAAAAAGCAGACTCACCATTAGGCGCGGCACAAATCAGAAAGAGCAGTGAAAACACAATCAAAAATAATTTACGGCGGCTCTTCTGCATAATTGGCCATGAATAGTCAACTCCTCCATGTTTCTTCACAAAATGACAGGGGTGGGTCCTGAGCTTTAAACACACAGCGTTTCATCTGTTGTGCGCCTGGTATTGTGATGATTGTGCAGGGGAGACATAATACAGCAGCAATGAGAAATACAGTAGGTGGACTCGGAGGCTAATCCTTTTGGTTTTGCCATCTCCAGGAACGTATGTTTCACACGGCTGGGCTGAAGCTAATGGCTGCAGGGTGTGCATGCCAATCTCATTAGATCCAGGTGTTGGGATTCAGCTCACCATCCCTCCCTTCTCCTCCGTGGCAGGGCGTACGTGCCGACTGACACTCAGACCTGTCGCTGGTTTGCTCCATTTTCTCTCATCCTGAGCCCAGCGGACACCTGTGGCGACAGTAATTGAAGGCTCTCAGATCTCCGTGATCACTCAGCCCTGTCGTCCTGCACTCACTGGTCATCGTGTTGAGGAAAACTGCAAGAACTCGTCCATGTTTTACATAAGCGCACCACTGAACCTGTGGCCTACATTACGCGAGACTCGAAGGGCGTCTGTTTAAAACGCTTCCCTGTTTTGTGATGCTGCGAATGTAGCTGGGGGGTTGTTTTATTCTGAGAAGGACAGACGACACACAACAAGGACACATTTCAAACAACGTCCTTTGCGTCACATGGCATTTTAGCAGAATCTGGTTTCCAGTTTGTCCTTGGAACAGAAACATATTGGAGTGAGAACTTTCTTTGTAGCTCTTCAAACTACAAATGATGTTCTTTCTTTATATTTTTAACGTTGTAAACAAGTTAAAAATAAAGTAATGTTGCTACTAGCGGTGATGTAAGTCTGCACATATGGGCTTTCATGCACATACACAGGATTACCATTTGCATACATTTTTTAGAAATAAACAAAAACGTGCAAATATCAAGTGGATATCTTATCAACAGGCTAATTCACTGAAGCTGTTTATTTTACAGAAACCATTCACTTAATCACTGAAATGTTCCGTTTGAAGGGTTTTGAAAAACACTTGTTTTTGAGAATTCAATATTATTATTCAAAGCCATTTTTTCAGATTTCTAAATTTTAAACTTTGCAGCACCCAAGGGTGATCAGCAATGCTGACCAATACCACCGCCCCCTCCAACACAGATCCACAGAGATGCACAGGCTGAAAGCAAAATGTAAACAGTTCCAGAATTCACCCGGGTGCCTATAGGAGCTTGACTCGGACCAACAGGATAAATCCAGGCAGTGGATGTGAAAACACTTGCACCTCGATCATTACCACCACTGGGGCGCCCCTGAGCAAGGCCTGTAAGCCCAGCTGCTCCAGAGGAGATGATGGTTGTACTGGGCAGCTTCCAGGGATGAATGTGCGTAAGTGTTTGGGCTTTCCTTTAAAAGAGAAATAGTCTCTCAGTGAACCTTCTCCTTGGTAAAGGTTACGGGGGGAAAAAACACATTTAATATGATCAAAAACAAACAAATAAACAAACTATTAGCTGAAGGTCACTGAGGAGATCTTTTATTCATTTATAAATATTAACTACAGCTGTTTTAGGAATTTTAAAAGAATTTTCAATTTTATTTTGGTAAGTATGTCTCTTGATTGGCTCCAACTCCCCCTGCGGCCCCTTCAAAAAGAATAAGCTGTATAGATAATGGATTGAAGGATGGATTCATTTGCACACTCTGGTGTCTGAGGTGCTATACACCCAGTCAGCCTTCGTCCGATGATGAATGAGCCTCTGGGGGCAACGGACAATATTTGGGGTCTTCCGGTGCAGACCTGGGTCTTGACTCTGTCTCCCACGCACCATACACTGTTTACAATCCAACTAGTTTCTTTTATCACACAAGTTTTTATTGGGGCAGGAGATACGTTCACTTTTCTATTTGCTTATGTTCAACTTTTGATGTAAATCAGTGAACTTCTTCAGGTCACACCCGGTCACAGCTTTTAGCAGCGGATGAATTCGAGATAAGGCAAAACGTGGCTTTTTTGGAAGTTACCTCAGTGCTGATCATTCATCATGATGAGTGGCAAGTGTTGTGCTGACTAAGTGTGAAAGGGAAGGCGCACAAGATGAATATTACATTAACTCCCTAAGAGCTAAAAAATAAAATAGCATAGCTGGAAGGTCCCATCTTTGACAGATGTTATAACCTGAGTTTATATGAGCTCTGCCGTAACTACATCCCAGTGAGGCCCGTCTGAAACCAATACGAATGTGCTGCCGCGTGTCAAATGAACACAACATCTCAAAAGTGCAGACTCATCAGCATAATACAGTCAGTCTGCTGAGTGAAAAGTAGGTGGGAGTTTTCCCCTCGCTTTGTCTGACGTATCCAGAATATTACCACGCACACTCCCTGGAAGCCTCATAAATCATCGGGGCCTACAGGAAAAAGGAGATCACATGGCACCAGGGGCGCAGCAGATGCTAAAGGCTTCAACTTTAGTAACGATAAGAGCCTCCATTCAGAGAGCAGGGTTGTGGGAAGTAGATTATCGGTACAAGCGAGGTCAGGGGATGGGAGTATAATTAATACTGTGTGACTTAAACCTATGACATGCTTCTGCTGCTACCCACTGCTATCTGATTTAAGTAGAAAGGACGGAGGAGAAAATGTGGGTGGAGAGCAATGCACTGTGGGTGGGTCGGAACGGGAGGGGAGGGGAGGGGAGGGGAGGGGGGTGGTAGTCGGAGGCAATGCGAGGAGCGAGGAAACGCTTCTCTCTCCCTTCTCAGGGCTCAGTATTGCTCTGTCTCTTCTTATTAGAAAGCTAATGCAACTGTCTGTTCTAATACTGGAGAGCAGCTTTTATTCCCTTTTTTTTTTTCTCCTTCGCAACCTTTTTCTATTCCGCTCAGCACTAATCTGTGCAGTGGCAGCAGATGATAAGACGGGGCACATTCGCTTACTCTCTGCGCTTTTTACGAGCTTTGTCTGTGCGCTCGAGCCGTACAGTCATTTGTTTCAACAACTTTGCCGTTAGTGTCTGAGAAAAGAAAGAGGCGAAAACTTTTCCAGGTGATTTTTTTTTTCTTTCTTCTGTTGTACTTCTTCTGAGGTTTTTCGGTGGAGTTTCAGTTGTAATTCTTTAGAGGTTTTCTGTTGATATTGCCCTCCAAAAACCTGAAATAAAACAGCGCCTTCCTTGTTTCAAGCACAAAGCAGCCCCAGTTTTAAGGCCTTTGAAGTGCACAAAGTGTCAGAGCTTATGGAGGTATTGTTCTTCGGGAGAGAAGATGAATTTTAGAGTGAATTTAAATCTTCAGGCTCAACTTTTACTGACACTTGTATTGTAGAGATCAAACATGTCTTACTGGACCTTGAATGCAAACTAAGAACCCCCCCAGGCCAGAGAGAAGGAGAAACAAGAGGATTCACGAGGACTTGTCTGTAGATAATTCTGATGTAACTCCTCTTCTGCTCCAGTGGAACTGCACAGTGCTGAGACAAAAAGACAATTAGCACCATGGTAATTCCACATTGTGCGCAGCTTCTCAGTTGCTCTCAGAAGCCTAATACTTAAAGTGTAAATGTGAGTTTCCCTTCTGTGCTTCCATGTTTTGCTTCTCCATGAATGGCTGAATGTTGAAGCACAGGTAATCGCGGGCTGCGAATAAGGCTTTTGGCTCCTGATAAGTAAAACATAATGGTGTGATGTGTGAGAGTTTGTGGAAGCTAATCTACTCAGGAATGTCTTGTGTAAAACTGTTTGGGAAACAAAATGGTGTGTTATTGCCTCCACCAAGGAGATAATGCCCATTGCATTGAGTCTGTCCGTTTGCAGGATAATGCAAAAACAACCGAACCGTAGGGTAGAGCCAAGGAAGAATGTTCAGAGGACTGCAGTGTGAATTGGGTGCAGATCCCCCCCCAAAAATCCAGTGAATATAAATCTGGTTTTCATAATGGAGCTGTTGGGCCTGTTTGGATGTATGTGCTCTCTGTTCTGGTTGTTAAATATAAAAGACATGAAGCAGTCTGCACGTCTTAGCAGTGATGCAGACAAGCCGAGTTTGGTTTCAGTTTTATTTGAACAATAACTTGTTGGATTGTGAGTTTGTTTCAGATTTAGACTTTGAGAGTGAAAATAATGAAACACGTGTCATCTCTGTTTTTTCAGGAGCTGGCCCTCATGTCAGACAGCGACAAGGCCAGAAGAAGAAAGGATGAAAGAAAAGCTCAGAAGGAGGAGGAAAAGAGACTGAAGAAGGAGCTGAAAGAGAAGAAGGAGCAGGCGAAGAGAGAGAAAAAGCAAAGAGAGAAGGAGGCAAAGAAGGAGAAGAGAAAGACAACTTCTCACCTCCCTTCACCCTGTTAACCCCCTTCACCTCTCCCATCCTTCCACGCCCCTAATCCTGTCTCCCATCCCCTCATCCCAACTGCCCTCCTCCACTTCCCTAACCCCCCTCCACACAAACTTGTATCCTTGTAATCCTCACTTAAAAAATTAAAACAAAAAATATTGAAATTATTGAAAAACGATTCACACGTCAGCCTGATGTCCATTTTGTCATTTACGGTTCCATTAAGAGTTAAATGGACATCGAAGCACCATATGCATTGGGGCATGAATTCTGTGTGATTGACAGCTAGTATCGTCCAATGGGTGCAGGTCACAGGTGTAGGTAAAGCCAAAATTCCTTCACACACCCACACACACACAAATCTTCATGACTTCAGAGGCCATTACATTGTAGACTTAGGTCCCTATAACACATATCCGTTACACTAGGACCATACACACACACACACACACACACACACAACACAAATAGAGAAAACTCTGATCAATGATAGAAATAATTGTGTGTAGCATAATTTACATTTATTTTATTATTCTTTGTGCAGGTTCCAGTTTCAGTGTTGTTTGGTAACGCACAATGCACAAAGTTGTTGTCGTGCTCATGTTTCATGCATGAGATTCGGTGCATTTAGAGCAACATTACAACAGTGATCTGCAAAGTTTCCAGAACATCGTTATGTTAAGGAGGAGGAGGAGGTTATAAGGTTAAATTTCAGGTTTCCACAAAACCAAGTCACAAATGTACAAAAATGTCCCAGTTTCTTCTTCTGCTGTCTGTTGAAGGCAACGGTAAAAGTACAAAATCCACGTTACCACAACGTGCGACATTTACTCGCATGTGAAAGACGTGGCCACAATTCAATGTATTTGAAGTCGGCAAAATTAAATCCTCTATCACTGAAACATGCAATGTATTCTAGTCCACCAGCAGCACCACTGTAATGCATGATAATGATGAGATTTAGAAAAAAAATCACTGGTGTCACTTGATGACATGGAACTTGTAACATTTATGGGGGCAGTCTGTGGCCAGCAGACACATTAAAAACTGTGATGTGCTGTTGTGTGAGATATTGTGCGATCATGTGGTACACATAAAGACGCCGGTTTGCTGGAGTGGATGTCCCAATGTGTCATTCGCTACTCATCAGGTCCTTTCTTGCCCTGGTGGCGTGATTAAACTTTGGGGGAGTTATCAGATTTGCTGGCACTCGGAGATTAAGCTGATCTCAGACAATCCCTCAAGCAGAGGCCACCCTCCACCATTGTAATTTTATGCTAATAGAGAGATATCGTTCACAATGTAGCAGGCAGCAATCCCAAATCTCTCGCTCTCTCTCTGTCACACTCATCGCCTCTTCCTTTTCTCTCCCTCACCCGCTCTCCCTCTTTGTCCCGCTCTCCTTTCTTCTCTTTTTCATCCTTCCTCCTTATGACATTGCAGTCAGTCAAAACTTGACTGCGTGGTTGTGTAACACTGTCCCCAACCTTTTGGAGACACACTGCAGCGGGGGAAGTGCTGTTTTCCACTTTGACAGGATCACACAGACGACTTAAAAGAACATTGTTCCTCATCTCGCCGTGTTTCTTTGTTTACTCGCACATAAGCTCATGTCTTAATCTGATTTAGTCCATTTTTTGAATCAGAAGATTTTTTTTCATATCAGGTTCAAAAGTGCATCTTAAATGTTACTATTTAAGCTGTTGTGTTAACTCATGTGGTTTTCTATAATATCCATGTATGACAGTGTGGAAAGTGTTCGGGAACATTTATACGTTAAGGTGTTTCTCATGAATATTTATATTTATCAAGTTAACCTTAAGATATGAAGGATTTTCAGGGAAAGTTCATAATTATGGTTTTAAACAAACCCTGAGGGTCGGGTTTATAATGGGGAAGGAACTTTTCAACCACCTAAACCTGCCTCTCTTCTTCCAGGACACATTTTCACATTGTATCTCATAGTATTACTTGAGAATTATGAATATTCATGAACTGCACCTTAAATATAATGTTTGCTCCAAACACTTTACATACTGCAGTTCTCATGCAAGGATAGAAACAGAGAAGAGAGGTCGCCATTAGATTCCTGCTGACGTTCACACCTACGGACTATTTAAAGTTTCCAATAACCTGACTGACTTGCAGGTTGGCGTTAGGTTAATTGGATAATTGATTTTCGGCTTGAATGTGCATGTGAACATGAGTGCGAACAGTGAGGGTTACACTGCGGTACACTGGCCACCTGTCCAGGGTGTAATTCACCTCAAGACCAACGTCTGCAGGGATTGGCTTCAGCTCCCCTCGACGTATAAATCACTAGTCGGTCGACTGTGGGAGGAAGCTGCAGTACCTGAATAAAAGAAACCTGCAGACACGGGAGAAAATCCAAACTCTGTGGCTCAACCAGCAGTAAACGTGGGTAACAGCGTCCCCAAGATCTTTAATACCTACCCTCTTTTGCTATCTTTTATGCATAACATTCCCAAAATTAGTGATAGAAAAGAAATGCATGATAAATAATTATTTACTTTTCCTTAATTTTGTAAACTGTCATATTATTGTACATTTTACACGTCATTATATCGACATATCTTTTTGAGTCACATGTTAGTTTTAGCCTCAGAAAGTTCTTTGGATGCATCAGTTCATTGCTTGTATCCGGCACAAACTTCAGGCTCAAGTTTCTGTATCCCGGGCTACATTAAGTCTGCAGTGTTAACTGGAGTAAAACAACGTCATCCAGCTGTAGGGGGAAAACACAATTGCCTCACACGTCCTGCATCATGAGCCGTGAAGTCGGAACATCAATGATGCTGCTCTTGTCTTTTGATGGAGATTCTCTCTCATGCATATGTTCTTCCCACAACAGATGTTTCTTGTGTTTCTTCTTTGGGTGAAATTTGTTCACATCTCCATACATCAGCACTCACATTATCATACACTTGTATTTACTTTGAAAAAACAGCCCACAATCAAACCGCCGTGACGTTCCTGTAACAACGTCGTTCCCGTAGAAAATGACAGATAATCGAAATGAGCAGTGACAGATGAGGAGTGGCGCAGCTCGGAAGAACGAAGCGACGGTTGAAATATTTCTGACTTGCCTCCGAACCACCTGCAGCTTCTGCCAGATGGTGGAGTTGAAAGAGTGTGTGCGGGGAGGGACATCTCACTGATTATGTCCCCACTCATCTGGCGCATGGAGTCTGTTCATGCTGCTTCTCGGCGAGAGGCATCCACTACACTTTTTATTTTCCTTTTTTTTGAGCTGTTTAATATGAAGCACTGTGTTTGTGCAATGAATTAGACGTAATGAGGCAGACCACAAAGATGCCATGCAGCATACTAAGTTATTTACAGCTGAGTAGCTACTGATCTATAAATCCTTTGTGTTGTACTGGGAAAAAAACTACATTTTTGTGTTCTCTGGGAGAGTTATACAGCTGTATCCCAGTTTGTAAACAGATTGTTCACATCAGAAAACAAATGTCAATCATATGTGTGGGAGGAGCTATCAACGGGAAGGGATCCAGTGTTATCGTGAACTTAATTTTAACCTTTGGATCCTATCTCATGAGTTTCTACAGCAAATGGAGTTTTCCATGTTCTCCTGGGAAATGTAGATAATTTAAGATTCCATCCAGACATGTTTTAAAATAATACGTATTTAAAGAAAGCCATCATTTATTATTATCTCCTCTGCCAAAGAGGTTATGTTTTCACCCCTGTCCTTTTGTTTGTTGGACAACAACTGAACAGATTTCCATGAAACTTGGTAGAAGGATGCGATGTGAGTCAGAGAGGAGGTCAGTGAACTTGATGTGTATTCGGAACAGGAGGCAGATCGGGGAATTTATTTTCTCTTTCTTTAACATTGGGAGATAGAGCGTCTTTAAACATGAAATGATTTAATTTAGTTTGTTTGCAGACCTATGCGCTCTACTGAGTTATTTATGTTATTAGGTTTGCATTGTTTTTAAATTGCTTGATGTATTTTAATCCCTGTGGACGTGTAAATATGATGATTGTATTTCTGTATCATTGTTTTTCTATATGGATATGAACCTATGAGTTTGAAATAAAGCTAAATAGTCATTTGCAAATTAAATTTTCTAAGTTCAGCTGCTGGACACAAGCTGCCTCCTACTTCACTGGAAAGTCCATTTTCAGTACATATATAGGCCAACGCAAGTATATCCTGCGTCTCCAGAGACATTTGCCGGGTCGAAAAACACCACTAATACCAGCTTAAGGGAGCTATGATTGCAGTGAGGGCACCTTTCTGTTGTGTACGTTGATTTTATTTGGTGTCCATGCAACATGGTGTAACACGCGCTATAGCACAAACAGGGTATGTATGAGACAGACAGCTGCAATAACCCGATGAAAACAGAATAATTTCCTCGAGATGTTTCCTCCCATGCAGGTCTAATCATGTGATTTCACATTTCCCTGACTGCACAAAGTATTAACACATCTCGCTAATGTTGCCCTCCCCTCCTTTTTCCGCCATGTTAGCAGGCTTAAAAAAGATCCCATCTACATCTCCCCTCATGAGTGAAATGGGAGTGAAATCAATTAAAGATCATAACATTCACCTTATCAGTCTATTTCATGGCAAGAGCGAGTGGCTCCTGATACTCGCGTCTTCCTGTATATTTGAGGGATCAGGGATCTGACGCCGTCAACACTCGAGCAGAATTTCGATGCCATTTCTGGGCTTTAGCGATTCAGTCGTAAAGCCACAGTAGAACCGGGGCTCTAATTTGTGATGTGATGAAGAGAGAAATCTCAGAGCCAGAGCTTTTTTTCTATTGGCAGTGGAGCTCACTGAAGCAGTAGATGTGATTTGTGGACTCATAGAAATGATGTGTAGGATTTCACACCCAAATGAGCTTTATTATATTACAGGGCACATTGTCATCAATCATAAAACAATATCCATTTAGGGGCCCTGAATGCATTTTGTGTCCAAAAGAGGAGGTTTGTTTATTTAATGCATGCACAGTAACTAGTTCAGAGTACATAATTATAATCTGAGCTGTGCAATATGCAACACAACGCGTGTGTTCTGTTATTTTCAGACCTTTCTGCAGCGGTGACGGTTAAAAAGAGATGCAATGACAAGGAACCTGGAAAGTAACACAACCATCAACTTGTTCCTTCTGCGTTTCATCCCTCTTTTCTCCAACACTTTCGCTCGTTTGAACCCGAAGTGTTTGAGAGAGGGGACCGCACGTGCTCTGATTCAGAGTCTTTTGATTTTTTTTTTTGGTGGCATACAGTTGAACCCGGCGCTTTTAACATGAAACACTATCCTTCCTCCTCAGGCGTTCCGAGAGGAGAAGGTTACAGAGCTACGAGAGCATGAAAGACCATTCAAGAGTATATCATGGCTGTTCTGCTGGCGGGGAGTGTCTGCCTGTGTTGGCCTTGGAAGATACTGTGACACTGCACCTGCAGGCCGTCCAGAAACCCGCTAAGTGCTAGATCTGCCGTGCAGTTTAACAGGAACACACTCCGGTCACTGCTAATACAAGTCACATTAAGCAGACTAGTTTTGCACAGTCTGACGATTTGTCCCACACTTTACACACGGAGCACTTACTGTACTTCACAACTGCTTTTCTCAGGCAGCAGGAAAAGCAGAAGCGTGGGGAAAAAAAACAATTAAAACAAACCCGCTAATTGGAAATGTCTCGTGAACAGAGCTGCTTCTTCACTTCCTGCTGTGGATCACAGGTGCCTCTTCATCAGCATCAATTTGATGGTGTGATACAGGTAATTGTCTTTTGTTTGCAATACAAGATGATGTTCAGCTCAGGAACAATCTCATCCTCTTAAGGCTGGTTTATGGCAAATTTTCAAGATTCTCATCATCTGAAAATGTACCTGCTGCAGTTAGGCCTTTGGTGGGTGGATTATATTTAATGAACACCCCCCGATCCCCCAAGTCTATAGTTCGAGTTCCTGACAACATCAGCAATTAGAGATAATGTGTTGGGGGAACAAATGCAGGACAATGGAATTGCTAGAAATTATAGGAAGTTAGTTGATATTCAACAATTTACCTTTTATTGGTTTGGTGTTGTGTATTAAGGTCAGCGCAATTTAATTTGTGCGAAGCGACACAAGCTCGGCCTCAAGGGCAAATTCTCCTTCTCTGACAATTCAGGAGGGGAGAGAGTAAACAAGTCACTTTACTTTGATTCATTTAAAAAATGTCAAATGAATCTTCCCGGGAAGAAATGAGTATTATATATATATATTTATATATCTATCTATATATCTATGATTGATCTGCAGTGGTGGAAGAGATAAACACATATACATGGTAGTTATGGGTTTGATTTACTTTTTTCAGAACATACAAATTGAAGAGGATTCTAGTATTTTTCAATCTTGGCCCTACATTTACAAATGTGGGTGTATAAATGAAAAGTACTTGCAAAAACACGGCAGCAGAGGCGACAGTATAATCTTAAGGGGCAACAGGGACAGTCCATGAAATGTCCCCTAAAATAATTGTTTTCACCAAATAAAAGCCCCAAATTGTTATCCTGGGTCTTTGAGTGTCTGGCAACATCACGCATGTCACTCAATGAGAAGTCTCACTCTCGTGTCTCATGACGCTGTTGCAGGAGGACAGAGGGGGAAACGTTTTCTGGACAGTATCGATGAAGCATTTGAATTTGATGGCCTTTCCTACTTGTTTGAGCAGCAGTACACGGACGGAGAATTCCCACCAATTGATGAAGGAGCAAGGAGAGAGAGGCAACAAGCAGAGGAGGGTCAGCGAGTTGCTGCGTGGTTGAGAGGGAGACTTCTCGTGTGTAATGTCGCCAGACTCTAAGCAAAGACCCAGAATAACTGTTTGTGGACATTTCCTGGACCGTCCCTGTTGTCCCCTTAAGATGACTTTGTCGCCACTGCCAGCAAGTGCCAGTTTAAAAACCCCAACTGCAAAAAACTATTTTATTTGAATTTAACGGGCACATGAGATCCTACAGACTCCATAAGGTTTTACAAAAACCTTGAAACTGAGCTCATTTCCCAACAGAAGTTGAAGCAAGTTCCTCCTCTCGGTCTTGTAATCAGAGTGAACACAGAACACAGTTTAAAATTGCAAGGGGAGAACAGTGCATCGTCAGCAGGATGCCACAGCAGAGGAGTAAGTAATACTTCAATGTCTTCCTCCAGCCCACTCTGACACATGGGTATGGATGGATGCAGCGGCTCAGACTCGTGAGGCTTTCAGTTACGGGCTGGCCTCTAACCGCTATGGTCACCGCTGCCGTCCCTGGAGGGTACAGACTTCATGACTGACTGGACGGTACAATTGTGAGAGACTGGGAATAAAACTATCACCAGAGGATGAACAGGATTGAAATGACAGGTGCACAGGTCCGTGCCACTTTGAGGCTGATCACCTTCCTCTTACGCACACAGAGTTCCCTGTGTATTTCAGAGGTCAAGGCTCAACGTGCGCTGGTGTTTCTCTCTGTGTTTATTTGTGCTGCACTTGTTTTTTTTTCTTCTTCTTTTTCTAAGAGCACGAGGTACGTTTCCGCAGCCTTCACTTTGGACGTCACACAAGAGTAAATAAATAACCAGCTGAATCATTTCAAGGATCAGCATGTGGGATTTGAGGGGATCTATTGGCACAAGTTAGATAAAATAATCATCATTCTTTTTACATTAGTGCAGTGGGCTGATCTCAGGATAGTGTATGCTGAGTTAATGGACATTTGTTCTAAGCTAGTCATCCATCAAAGATTGCCCACAATGCATGTGTTCCCTGTAATGCATGTAATTTATAAACATGTTTTTTTTTTTTTCCTAGAAATGAACTTCAAATGGTCCTTTGAGTACTTTCACCCCCTTGTTTGAGTCTCAGGTTACTTTCCATTTTGCAATATCAATTAGTTTTGTAACAGTACAACATGAGATTCTCTGGGTTCTACAATGAAAAGAGATGTATTAAGTATATAAAAAAAAGCAGCACATATGAAATTCTGAAATTACAAACTTTAAAACTCTCCATTAGTTTGTTGCTGCACATGTTTTAAACTAAACAGAGCTTTTATCTCTGTTGAATGGCAAAATAACTGTTGTCTGATCACGTTAAACCACTGAAAAAATAAACTCTCTTCCGTAGACATGAGGGTCGACACATTAACTAACAGTAAGAGGAGGCAACATTTATTTACATGCTGTGCTCCATCCGGAGGAGTTATGGCCTTTTGCATGCAATAAAGAAAAGTAAAACAATGTGATGTAACATTGTGATGAATTGAACTTGAAGCTGAAAACAGAGGCAGCATTTCACAAAAGCTTTCAAGAGCTAAACACAAGTGCATCAACAGTGGTGCGTCTGCTGAATACCAGTTAATCTACAGTGTGGATGACTGGCTTTCTGGATCATTTAGGCGCGTTGTGACCTACAAATAAAAGCGTAATGTTGCATAAGACATAAAAGGAGCTTGTGTTAAAGCTACGAATAAAAAGGTCTTTTATGGTTGTTGAACCCAAGCAGAGTCCATCCTTTCACTGCCATTTGGCTGAAATGTAAAGCTCATTAGAAAAGCTTTCACTGACACTTCCATTTCCAGGAGAACTTCCCTTGACCCTTTCTCACTTATCCTCCAACAAAACAATTAGGGGAGAAACACAACTTCCGCCCTTTTTCCAAGAGAGCTCCCCTTTTGGAAACTATTACAACGCTGGTAGAATATGATGTAGAAATTCCACGTGCAAACATGAAGGGCACTCGTGGGCGCGTACCGCTGCCAAGGCCCAACAGTCCACTAATGAAACCACATTTAAATTCACAAGATTTTTTATATGGATCTGAACCAAATTGTAAACAAATTGATTTTTTTCATCAAGTTCCCTAAATTATTCTGTTGAGATCTAAAGATGTTTCCCTGTCTCGCTATGTTACAGAAAGTAAAAAATTTGGATTTGCTTCCTGATCCGTATCCGCACCAAATGGTCATGGGTTCTTTCCTGATCCAAACCACATCCTTCCACCGAGGTCCGTGGTCCTCCTGCTAACTAACAGACAGACAAACAAAACAAAACATAACCACATATGTATTATTATTATTCAGTGTGTCTGCCATTGATATACTTCCTGATGGACCAAGCACAGACTAAAACTACACTGGATGTAAATATTTAGTGTATAATTTATCTGACTCTATATTTTTTGTCAAAACGATAATGATTCCTCAAGTGGTTGAATAGATAATTCCTGTACAAGACTTAATTAATTAATTAATTAAGCTCAGTATGTGAATTAGTTATTTGAAAATTAGCCCAAGTGTCAAAGATTCACCTCTGTACTTATCAAGGGTGTGTTTTTTACAGGATTTTGCATGTTTGTGCTATATATTATATTTTATTTATACAGCATCCTGTTATTTATGAACAGTAATTAACAGGATTTTATCTGCAGATTTGTAGATAATGGTTGATAGAGTCAGGGTGATGAATACCATGGTCTGCTGTTTATGGTCATGAGCAGCGATGATGACAGCTGTCGCTATTGGACGTTGTCCAACGGAAGAGTTCAGCATCTTGAGGCAGAAAATATAACAACAGCCAGATTGTGATTACGATTCTGGACATAACAGTGTGAATCTTCTCTCCCCGCACACGACGTCTCGTACAGCTTACCCATCAGCACCCGTGCTGCCATTCCACGGGCGTGACCAGTTACTCTGATGACATCCAGGAACTTCAAGACCTCTGTGCTCGTCTCTGCCGTGACTAAAAACCTGTTCGCCCCATTTACAGAGCAACTGCCAAGAAAATGATGACGATTTTTTTGTCACCGGTCTCCCGGGTGAAGCTCAGTCTGAACCCACCAGCCTCTGCTCCGAGTTTCACTGGGAGAGAGCTGCACATGTGGAGGCTCCCACTGTTTTCAGCAGTCAGTGGGGTATTGGTTTGAATATTGTTTTCTTCCAAGGTTGAACCCATTACAACAAGCCTAATAAAAGATACATGATTAAAAACATATTAATTACCCTCTTTGTAGTACTTTTAATATTTTATGTTTGTAATATATGTAGTTTTTGTAGCTCTGATCATGATTTAGAAATGAAATTAGAAGTTAGGCAACACAAACACAACATCCTGGAAAAGAAAAATGGACATTTCAGATCATAGAGTGAAAACTGTTTCACATTTCGTGGGGCAGTCGTACCACCTTGTGGGGCGTGTGTCTGGACCTCATTGGCCAGTTGTCTTATTTAAATAGCCAATCATATCCAGTGGTTTCCTGTGACGTGCGTAGGCCAGTGTTTGTGATTGTGCTCATGTGCGTCACTGAATGTTCTGCTCCCGAGAGATTTCTCCGTTTCCCCTCATTAGTGGACAGAACTGTGATGGGACAGTAGAAACTCCTGAGGGATCACCTCCAGCCATATAAATTGGGAAATTAACTGATCACACAGACGTGTGATGGGGCGGCTGCAGCGAGCGGTGCGTCCTCGGGCTGACGGTGCCCGGTCAAAAGAAGGTTCCCACACACGCAAATGCATCCACAGCTACACACCCGTCAGAATATTTTCTCACATCATCTCAGCTTTGCAGCATTTTACTCCATGTCCCTCAAGAGCCCTCGGTAAAGTGTGTGTCAGGAGGAGTCCAGCACGGAGTTTAAAAGATGCATCGTCCATGATGGGTTTGAAAATCAAGACGGAGACAATGTTTAAAATCAAATCTGGAACGATCAATCTTCTCAATCCAACAATCTTGGTTTGTCCTCATTGAGATTTGAACTTTCTTTTCTTCTGATCTTTTTTCCACTCTGTCCTCATGCATGTTGATATTCTACACAGCATTTCTCCAAAAACACACATCGCGAATCCTGTCAGAACTAGACAGGCCCTGGAGATTCTTGTCCTGCTCCATAGCTGAGCTGAAGGACAAGTCCAACCACAGATGACACCGAGCCACATCCAGATTCAGACACAGCGACTGCTGCACCGGCTCCGTGCTGGATCCGGCCGCCTGATAATGAGTCAGTGGCAGTGCAACGCTGTGAGATAATGATAGAGCAGCAAAACGCTCGCTTTTAGAAAGTCCAGCACTTAGGCTCTTTTGAACTTTCCACTGTGTCCGACCAGTTTCCTCCAGCTGAGCGAACATTTCCCAATTATCTGCTGAGAGACTGAGAGGTGAGCTGATGGAGACGTACAGGAGTCACTTCTGTGGATGAGGCCTGAGAACATTCCTCATATTCCTCATATCATTTTTAACATTGAAATTAGTGTAAAAAGCAACTCCCACGACGTGTGATTTCTATCAAATGTTTTTATGTCCTGTTTCTATCGGCTTCATTTCAACCCAATCTCCCCAAAATGTTCTCTATTGGATTCAGATGTGGTGACAGTGAAGGCCACTGAAGTACACTGCTGTTGTATTTGTTCTGTGGTGCATTTTAATGCTGGAAGTAACACATGGTCAGCAACAATACTCAGATAGGCTGTGACATTCATGATTGATTGGTATTAAGGGGCTCACACATTTAAGTGTGTCAAGAAAACACTCCCCAACACCATTACACCACCAGGGGCAGCGGCTGTCTGGCCTTTTGACACAATGCAGAGTGGGTCGGTGGATTTTTGCTGCGGAGTTAAAATTCAAACCCTATTTCTGCTTGCCTCAGCAGAAACACAGACTCATCAGACCGAGCTTTCCTGTCTTTAACTGTCCAGGCTTTATGAACCTGTGGCCACTGCAGCCTCCAGATTTCTGTTCTCCGCTGACAGGAGGGAAAGTCGATGTGGTCTTCTGCCCGTCCGCCTCAAGGTTTGACGTGTGGTACATTCTCAGATGCTTTTTTCCTGCTCACCGCAGTTGTAAGAGAGCAGTTATCTGAGCGACCGTAGCCCTCCTGTCAGACCCGACCGGTCCGGCCATTCTCCTCTGACCTCTCTCATCAACGAGGCGTTTCCAACTGCAGAACTGCCACTCATTGCTTTTTCACACCACTCTGTGTAAAGTCTATAAATTGTTGGGCGTGGGAACAAAGAACCAGAGGAGATCAGCACTTTTCAGAAACACTCGAACTCACAGAGAATCACTCTACATCAAAGTCACAGATGTCACACTTCCCCCCCCATGTTTGATGTGAATATTAACTGAAGCTTTTGACTTTTATTTGCAAGAGTTTGTGCATCAGATTTCAGGTGTATATCTGTTCTTGATAACGGGCTTGGTGAGTCGTTGGGAAACAGTTTAGTTGTATGTAAAAGTAATTACCATTGTCCAATTATGCTGGCATTAATGGAAAATTATCTTTTACTGGTGTATGGCAAGCAAAAGAAAACATTACCGTACATTAGACACAATACATTAGGCAGAAAAATACTGTACAGTAACAGGAGTCAAATTTTAAAATGAAGTAAAAGTTGACCTGTGGCAATTGAAAACTAAATATAAAGTGTGTGCTCAGCTTCCTTTGTTGCTATTAAGGGAATAGAAGATGTTTTAAAGACTGCCCCTCTGCACACAGGGGCTCTGAACCTTCGTCCTGACAGCATCATCTCAAAGAAAGGCATGAAGCAGGTGGGATGTGTTACTTTGGTGAGTACAGTGTTACCACAACTGACGGATCCAGTGACTAATGATACAAAAATAAAACCCAGGTGATAAAACCCCTAATAAATGATCCATCCTTCCATCCATCATCACACAGTTTACCCCTTGAGGGTCACAAGGTTGGAGCCGATCCCGGCTGACATTGGACGAGAGGCGGACAGGTTGCCAGTGGATTGCACAGCCAACTCCCAGAATCAAATAACCTTTAATTCTCACGTTCACACCTACGGGCAATTTAAACTCTTCGGAGGAAGTCAGGGCACTTGGGGAAAACCCATGCAGACTCCACACAGAGAACCAGATCAGAACCAAGATCCTTGTTGCTGCTCCACCGTTCCCCGTCTAACAAATTCTACTTTACATACAGACAAGAAATACTTCATGGTGAATGATAAATTTCAAAAATACACACATTATTCATAGTAATGGATCAAATTGGCAGTGTGGTTGAAGAAAGCACGATAGCTGAATTTTAAGAAAGGCTTTAATATGCTAGTAACCGTCTCTGCCTTTATTGAACAACACAGAGAAGCTCCATTCAGTGCTCTTTAACATTTTTCCACCGGTACAATAAGACCACCACCTCAGTGAGAGGGAGAGAATCACTCAACTCCCCGGCACCTGTTCAGCCTCAGTGTAATTGAGATGGGATTCAATGACAGAGCACCAGGTTGCCTTGACATCCTTTAGCTCGGCGCTAGTTCTGTGTGGTTCGCCACGTGAGCAGCAACCGAATCACGTCATTGGGACCACAGTCATCCTCCCCACTGCCTTAACAGTACACTGACCTATTGTGCATTATCACATTTAAGCCATTGGTCATGTCTGTGCAAGTCAATCTAGTTTCGAAAATGTAATCTGTGGCTCTGGTGGTCTGGAGCAAAGGGGGTGGGCGCTGCAGCAGGTTTAACCGTATTAGTCGTGTGGTTATTAGAGTTTAATGGTCATGGAAGCTATTATATGGTCCTATGCTTTCTTTTAGTCTGTTATTATTGTGTACATGTGTCACCCCTGTGATGCCCTGCAGCCAAGTGGTGCAAAGAAACACATTAAGGAGACATTAGAGAGTCTGCGAGTGCCAGGTGCTCTCCTTCAAATGACTTTTGTCCAATTTTTTTTTTCCTGTCATCCTGAAACATGCAACACGGCGACTGGGTCTGTCAGCGAGAATGCTGTTTCTTTAATTTCATTTGGTGGAGCAGAACGCGAGCTTATCTTAGGTGCTAATACTGAGAACAAAGCGTTATTGCTGCAGCACACACACACTGCCACTCTAATTCTTCTGCCTTTTAGTACACACACATATTTGTGTTTATTCGAGAGGGAGTGACTGGTCTTTCCAGGATATCAAAGCTCAACTCAAATAAAGTACAACTTTAGCAACACCAGTATGTTTTTATTTTTTTTTCACTGAAGTCAACCTGAACTTCTCTCCAAAAAAAAATCATAACAGAGTGTGAAATTACCCTGAGGCCTTTACTGTCTGTGTTCTGGGACTGAGCAGGCATTTGAGGGCACTGGTGCATTCTGAATGGCTCCATGCTGGGCCGGTGCCATCTCCGAGGATTACATGAATTTGAATAAGGTTTGCTGAACATATCCTGCACACTGAAGGAAATTCACACAATAAATGTTTTTGCTCAGCGGGTGCATTTCAGTCCAGAGAGGATGAGAAAGTTGCCAGGGAAAGGATGTCGTGTATTGTTTAATGACCCACATGAGACACAACAATACGAAACATCTTAAGTAAGACTTTACTTAAAAAGCTAATCAGAGGTCATACAATATGTAGACAAATGCTGTGGGTAGAGGGTGGCATCTCCCTTCTGAACCAACACTAACACTGAGAATAGTCTTTACTGTTAGATAAGAACTGCTTAAAATAATTTAGGAATATAATTCTATACCTTTCAGCATTAGTGTAGCAGTAGGTATTTTACTTTGGTGAGTGGGAATGGCTGTTTGTGAATATATGTTGGCTCTGAAATCCACTGGTGACCTGTCCAGGGTGTGACCTCGCCCCAATGTCAGATGTGATTGGCTCCAGCTCCCCTTGAGACCTTTAAAGGATAAGTCTGTTAACTTAGCTTAGCATTAAAACCGTCAATCAAGGGGAAACAAGGTGTCTCCGTCGGAAGGTGACGAAATTCACTACCAGCATCTCTCAAGTTCACAAACTTATATCTTATGTTTTCTTTATTCAAACCATATGGAAACTAAAAAAGATCTAATAAATTTAAAAGTTTGGTTTTTCAAGGGGTGACATGACAATTTCTTGGCCGGGGAAAGTAAGATCCTGCAGTTCCAGTTGGCTACATGGCAGATTTTGGGCGACAGCAAGAACCAGCAGTTTATCTCCATTTCCAGCATTTACAGAAAATTAAGCCAACCAGATGCTAGCTGTGGCTTCACATTTCACAAATATGACAGAGGTATTCATTTAGGCTGTGGATATTTGGATATTTTGCGAAATAACATTACGTAAAACTACCAGGTGAAAACGTCTACGTCAACGACCCTTCAAATAACACACAAAAACATCCTGAGCATGGTCAGTGGGTTTAGGTCCAAGTTATATTGGGCGAGAAAGACGTAATGTGGTGCGGTGATACTACACTTAGCAGCCAACGTGTAATCAGATCTAGCAGTGCTAACCAAACGTAAAGGAACCAGTATCATTGTTCTTGTTTCTGGCGCAGGCTCATGACACAAAGCAGCGGTGCATTAACAAAGTAAGCTGTGATGTCTGTCGTCTCTGTGATGACTTTGTATGTGGACAACTGGCCCGGGCGCAGAGAATTAAAAAATAAAATGCACAATGTCTTAATCATCTTACTGCCGGCAAGAAAGCCAATGAGCACATTGCCCCAAACGATATTATAACAACTACTGATATAACATGCACGTGCATATTTCATGCACAACATCTGTGATGTAATTTTTCAAATTGCTTGTCCATGAATCAGCAGATATTTTAGGATATAAGTTTGCACAAAACGTCTAGCGGTGGGTGTCATTGAAGAAAGTGAGGTGGTGAATATTCTGCTAATATTCTCCATTTAGACTGGTAATCTCAGGAGGTTGAACTGAGCTTGAGGGCTTTTTATTAGTTTATACCTTATAATAATTTCACTTATTGTGAAATTTAAAGAGACGACGGGTGAATGCTCATGTGCTAATCTCCCATACGAACAGAAACCTGTCACTGGGAACAGTTCGAGGCTGTTTTTAATGTCGGCTACTACAGATCTAAAGAAAGAAATAAGAAAGGAGGAGAGAGAGACAGAGGCTTCAGGGCCGATAAGGACTGCCACTGGTATTGTAGCCAAACTAATTAGCCAAAAGGAAATTGGGCTCCAGTCCATATCAGTTAGCTGCAGAGAAACTAATCTCCCAGGGACCCCTCAAGGTGAACAGCCATGGAACGGGCTCCCTGACATCGACAGTCACGATAACCGAGTGTGTTCAAGTGAAATTTGAAGGTAAATGAAGTATCCGCCAATAGCCAGTGTGCCAGGGAGCTAGTTCCTCTCACTCAGAAGCCAAACGTCTGCATGCATCATTAGAGTAAAGCCATATGGACATACAGCATGTGGCTGCGCTTCCTCCCAAACAATACAACATCCTGCTTTCTTTACACATGTGCTTCAAACAATTCACATCCCTCTTTATTCACAAGCAGATATTTTATTCAGCAAACGTTGTGAGACAAACTTGGAAACAAGCTGAGACGACACAGGGGAAAAAACACTCAGCGGCTGCTCGGTGCTGATGGGCAGTCTGTGCTTTATTCCTTTTATTGGAATGTACTTAGTTCGGTTTAGTTGCATGTACACGAGACATGAAGCAAAAAGAAAGAAATGTTAATTTTGCAAGCGAGACAAAGACCCAGGGGTCTTTTAAAAGCACTTCACAACAAAAGGAGATTCGTGCACAGATCGTGACACAAGTGGATTGAGCATCAGTAGCCGAATGATATAACTTCAAGACACATGGCACGGGGGAGTTTTTCTGACAAAACATGGGCTGCAAAGTGAGCTTTAGATATCAAAAACCTCAACACCAAAGAAATAAAGCAGATCAATACGTGGTCAACAAGCCTTTCAACTCCCTGCAGACATGGTGTGGTCCTCCTGTGCCTTTGGTGAGTAAATATTGTACTTTTGTTTTCTAAAAAGGAGAGAAAAATGTGGTGGTGCTTTGTAGCTGGGTGCACCTCCATGTGAGGTCCTGAACCAGCATCGAGAGCTCTTTCCCTTCCAGCTATTCAGCTAAATTTGGACTGTGGCAGCGGCATTGTGGAACAGCTGTAACTCAGAGCTTCTTGGCACACAAACCCTCAAGAAGTGCTTGTTAAACGAATTCATTTAAGGGAGAGGGACAAGCTGGAGATGCACAAGGATCAGTCCCTGTTTTCTAGACTCCAGCACACAGCTGAATATAAATAAATGCTGCTTCGGCACAGGAAAATCCAATATGTTTGGAGCCACACAGGGCAACGCTCCACTCACGAACTGTGGAGCATATATCATTCTGGGCATCAAAGTGTTGACATTTTAATATGCGACAAATTTTTTATTTTTGGAGGGTTTGTGTTTGGGTAAAAAATGTATTCAGGGAAGGAGATCCGCTGCAAACATACACAAAGTAATTGGATTGCGACAAGTGAGCTGCGGTAATTCCAGGACTTTCATAGCTCTTTTCTATTTCTCTTGTTATTTCCCAGCAGCACAGTCTAATAGACAGGAACACGATTACTGGTCATGGATGACCAATTCATGCTCTGCTGCACCAGCAGACACCCCCCCAAACAAATGAATCAAATGAACAGTAGTCTGGTTTTTATCCTTGTGCAGCGCCGCCTTTTCAAGTGGGATTCTTGTGAACGAGGTCAGGGGAAATATTGCTTGTTTATCAGGGTGTGAAGTGTTTTGCATTGAATGTACATCTTGGAATATTTTCTGTGGTAATTGCGTTTGTTCTTTCGATGTTTATTGGCTCTGCGTTTACAGCACAGTGTTCAATTTTACGAGCACTTTAATACGACATCCAAAAACAGCAGCATATGTTTAGTGTTGGTGCTTCCAGCAGGAATCAGACAGTACCCGCCGTGTTATTATTCCTGCAATAAGACGCAATTGTTTACCTCTCTGAGCAGACAGCTGCTTTAGGAAATTCTTGTAGGTGTTTTGTATACATCTATAAACCTTTCAGTGAGGCATGTGATATTCAGCAAACAGCACATCGAGACGTGAAGGTGAGGGTGTATTCAGTAGAGCCCCATCTTGTCTCCTCCAGGAGATGGAGCCAGTTTGCCAACTCTCTCCAGTTGCCTGTTTTTCGTTTGACATTGGCATGCTCTCAAAATGCATCTCATAGGCATCATAGACTTCTCTTCTACTTCTATTATAAGATCCTTTAGCTGCAATTAAGCCTTAAAAGCAAGCAAGCAGCTGTAATTGAAAATCAGTGAACACCTAAAGTGTTTGTGGAGTAGCAGCTCTCTCCGGGTTCCCCCAGCAAACAAGGTCCTAATGTCCCTTTACATTGACATTTGAGCATGTAGACTGACAGCCTTAGTTTCAGGGCAGGGCTGTGAGCGGTATTCTAGAACCAGTGAGATCACAAGTTCAAACCCCCGTCACACTTTCCCACCTCCATCAGAAGGAATCACTCTTCAAATCTCTGTTATTTAGATTGTTAGACATTCGAACAGTGTCCATGCCTCCGGTCCAGCGTAAATATGTTAAAAACTAAAGGACAGATTGTTATCAAACTTCCTTCAGATGTTCATGGTTCCCAGATGATGAATCTTGTCGACTTTGATGCCTCTAGCGCCATCTTGAGGTTCACATTTGTGGTTTTACTGCCATGAAATTTGTTGCACAATCATGTCAGCAGCCAACCTCGTCTCCTGGAAATAACGATAATGATAATGATTAGTATGTTTACTGACTAAACTACACGGTTACATGAATAAAAATACATAAACATGTTATGAATCCTTGGCAGCGGTGTGTTAGCATGTTGTTATATGAATGTTTAGCAGGATGACAGTAGCATTTTAAGTACCACTTTATTATAACCCTACAGAGCCAGAGGTATCACTATATATATATTCATACTATACAACATTGGTACTTGAGGAGGAGGAGGAGGTTTTCATTGCTGTTTGTTTGTTTTTATTGTGACTGGTTACCATGGACGTTTGTGGACAGGTGGAGTAAGACCCAAGTGCCCATTACCTTTGGAGTGGATCCAGATAAACAGGGGACTTTTCTTTACTTCCTTGGTGGAGGTCTGTGCTCTCCAAGCCTCCTCTTTATCAAGGAGGTTGGGTTTTTGTCTACATTTGTTTGTTTATCTGTTTGTTAGCAGCATCGCAGAAACGCTCCAGGAATGATTACTACGAAACCCGAGGAAAGGATACGATATGAATCAGGGAAGACCCCATTTAATTTTGGTGTGGATCCGGATCAGGGGGTGGATTAAAGCTTCTATAACAGTGCACCATTATCACAGGGTTCCCTGGGAAGAATTCATTGATCTTGGTGTATAAAATCAGGCTTATTTAGGAGACTGATATGAGTATGAGTGGTGCAGCTTGACTGAATTTAAGGGTTGGTCCTCGGTAGAGCTGCGTTCTCCGCTGAGTGCGATCATCACTTCTTCTTTGTTAATGTGCATGTGGTACTGAACTCAATTTCAGGTTTGCATGACTGTCTGTGTTTGTTTTCTGATGTTCATTTTCCTCGTCTGTCTTCCGATGTCTGGCAGCGTTCAATTACCGTCACACCTGTCGCAGAATGAGATGACATGACACCGTTTCTGCTGGGCCATCCATGATCAACTTCTTCAGATGACAATTTCACCCAATTACATTTTAATCAAGGACAGTGTGGGGCACAATTGAAAAAAATGGTTCCTGATTAGCATAATTCTAACCCTAACCCTAACCCTTTTTATTGGGATCAAACCAAGCTCACAAAACTAACTGCGAAGCAATAGATGTGAAAAAAATGAAACCTTAAATGAAACCTAAAGAGGCCCGTTCAGGAAAACCCACCTGGGCATACTGCACTTATTCCTGTCGACCGAGCTAGCATATGAAAGCTCAAGCATGCAGAGTCTTCACCATTTGGTTAAAAGGGGCCGGGAGCATCAGGAGACACAAAAGACTCTTCCACGTCACTGCACCGCATTTCATGGGAAATACACCTTGGGTTCCAGATGAGGGACTCTCCCCCTTGTCTCACTTTCTTTGTTTCTTCCGCCCGCTTGTTAAAAATTTAAACAAGCCTGACAATGCCTGAAAAGCTCAACCTACCATGAAAGGATAGGAAACACATAAGAGGAATTTGAAACAGGAAACCCGGAGAGAAATTGAGAGGAAAAAAAACATCCTTCGTAAAGTGACTGCATGAGCTTTGTGTAGAAAGCCAGAGAAACGTATACGTCCTGTATATATGTTCATATGTAGAGGGAGAGAAGTTAAACAGTTTGGAGACGTGTCCGCACCGACCCAACTTTTAAATAAACATGCTTCAAGAAATCAAAGATGTTTCAAGCTGCAGAGCCGTGTGCACTACGGGCGAAAAAAATATCTGTGCTTATTGATCCCAGAATTCAATTTCACAAATTGATAAGCATCCGGTTCAAGTGAATAAATACAATATGTACTGGGTCAGAACACCTCAGGTCACGTATTCATGCATGTGTGGAGACATGGAAGTAAATAAAGAGGATACAGGACGCTTCACTGCATGAAAGTTATTTACACACCCAATATACTCTGGTGTCATGAGATTCTACTCAAAACAGTTGGTATTTTTATTTACACCTATTCAAGTAATGTACTCTTTTCAAAATTATTAACAAACACACACTTAAAGCAGGTATTTTACATTCCTAGTTGGGATTTCCACCATCATAGTAGAAATTAGGGTTAATGATTAATAAAATCGTAGAATCAACGTAAGCAAAACACATTAACTATTCTATTTGTTTATTTGCTATGATTCAAGCCTTGTTAGCTATTTAATAACAAAACGTTATCTTCAAATGAAACCTGCAAGAACTGTTGATCTGGGTTGATTTCCAGGGTATTGTTAACATGTAGAAATGTGCAATGTGATATAATCATTATATATATTGTTCATTGATCATAGAAAAGGTACATTTTTTCAAATTGAGATCTCTAATTTAATTTATTGTGCCATAAACCACACAATATTTGTTCATATGGACGGTGCTTTACATTCTTCATCACAGTTCAGGCAAACAAACATGGAGGAGACTGAACATGACCTAGAGCGTGAGAAGGACAAATCGAGGGGCTTGTAGTTAAAAGAGCAGCGACTTCTGTAGCACTGACGTGTTTTGGGTATGAAAAGTGAGACTCAAATTGTAAGACCTCTTTTTTGTTAATTAAAACCACCACTAACCTCTAATTGTTTTTACACATATTCGCTGCACTGTGTAAACTTGACCTTGAAAGTGTAAATGTTAGTGCAAGGTCACCAATTTAAATCTCTGTACATTTAATGCATCAGGCAATTAAGGTGATCGATTCCAGATATTAAAACTCGGATCCCTGGAGGTTTCACGAGTTGCATGATGTGACCTCATTGTCGGTGACTCCCCCCCTAAGTTCATGATCCAGTGAGTGTTAGTATTGATTTCAGCCGCTGTGGCCACCTGATCAATCAGGGGCACCTTCCCTACTCCCTGTGTATCGATCAGCGCCGTGTGCCAGACACATGATGGAAGGGATTCTGTGATGAAATCAACACTGCACTTTCTGCAGTGTGTGGCAGGAGAAGCCTGTATTGACTCCTGCTTGTAAAGGGAGTGTAATTGTTTTTAGGAGTGTCACTAAAATCAATTACAAATCTTTGGTTACTTTCTGGCTTGTGGGTAGAAATGAAATAAACATCAGGATCCTGTTAGTCTGTCTCTTATTGCTGACTTACTTTTTTTTTTATCAGATTAGATTTTAAAGTCCTCCAGCTACAGTTTAGTGAAAGTGTAATGACTTTGATTCTGGAACAACAACAACAATTGAGGACAGTAAATAAATAAAGGCTCATACAGCAGATAACCTGAGTTCATTTCAGTACATGTGGAAGCTTTGGGAAACCAGACACCTTAGCTCCAGGCTGGATATTGTGAAAGTAAGGGGCATGAACTCACACCACTAAGGTCTGATACGTTTTTTTACCATTTCACGTCTCTGTCTGAGGGTGAGAAGTTCCACATTGAAGCTTTACATACATTTTACATTTCTATTGTAATTAATAAGTTGCAGGAGTTTTGTGCCCATTTCATTAGTATAAAAATCAGAAATGTGTTCCTAAAATTCTATTAAAAAAAAAAGTGATCTATTTTTGTTCATCTGGCAACATTAGTGTGGTGTTTATTATCACATATGTAGGACGTGGATACAACTGTAATGAGAGGGTTGGATGTGTGGTGGTTGGATGTGTGGTGTTGGACATGTGGTGTTGTATGTGGTGGTGGTTGGATGTGTGGCAGTTGGATGTGGTGGTTGGTTGTGGCAGTTGGATGTGTGGTGGTTGGATGTGTGGCAGTTGGATGTGGTGGTTGGTTGTGGCAGTTGGATGTGTGGTGGTTGGATGTGTGGTGGTTGGATGTGGTGGTTGGATCCCTCTACATGACAATAAACAGCAGAATGGAGACAGATATCTGTCTGCAGCTCTCTACTCTTATCCACCTTCAGCAGCCTCACAACCAGGGTTGCCAGGTCTGCATGACAAAACCAGCCTATTGGCAACAAAACCAGCCCAGATAAACAGCCCAAGACCAGAACTCACAATATCCTGCTGCAATTCCACGTACACGGCTTTTACCTCAAAAGTATAAACATGTTGATAACTGTGTGAACATGAATGTGTAGATAGTGAACTGTAAACACTGTAAATGTATTTTTAATGACCAAACTCTAACATATGAATTGACCTCATGTCTAAACCCTTACACAATCTAACACAACCCTACACGAAGAGGAACTGTGCAACAAACAAAAGCTTAAAAGTAAAAAGGTTTAAATTGCTGAACTTTTGCACACAGTTCAGGGACATTTCAGCAGTTTGGTAATTTACTGGATTCAGTTTGTGACGATGTTGATTGAAAGTCTGCAGCTCGTATTCTTTTCTTCCTGCTGTACAGAGCATGAAGTCGGGGGGGACAGTTCAGAGGTGGGTCACAAAGTGAAGCTGTTCATGTGTGTGTCGGCACTTTGATGGTTGAACAACAAAGTCAAGTGGAGGCAGAACACAAACCATTATCTGCTGGTTCCAATGGAGCTTCACTGACATAAAGAAAAGCACAAAGTCTGATACCAGTGTAAAAAACAACAACAACAAAAAGACAAAAGATTGAACCTGCAATTACACGACTAACAGGTTTTCCATTATTAACTTAGCACAATATAAGATCTCCTGCAGACAGACACAAGAGCAACAAGGATAATATTTTGAAATAAACACTGTAAATATTACATTTCTACATGTGTAATTAATGACAGAGGAACAAAATTAGATGTTTTGAAAGTTTCATTTTGAAATTTATAACGTGTGTCTACATAATTATTAAAATCCTTAATAGGAATAACGTTGTGCATGAAAACACAGGGTTTATCTCTGTAATATAAGTTCTCCTGCAGACAGACTCGGCTACAGAGGAAAATAAATTATTTTCCATCAACTCTCCACAGAAACTTTTACAATGCTGGAAAAGTCTTTAGAACGAAAGTGCAAACGACAAAACCCCCTTCCTCCGTTTCAATTAAATATCTGCTGCAGACAATGACTTCTCGGGCTGCGTTTTGCTTTCAAGCCAAAGACATTAACGTAATGAAGGAATCCGTGGTTACCACTGAACTCTGCAGCCTGGGAGCCCTTTGACTGAACCCCGCTGAATGATACTTCAGAACAAGTCCAATCGTGTTAGACTGTGTGAAATGAACACGCTGCTTCTCATATCAAGAGATTCTCGGTCCCCTCTATATTACAGTCCCGTGGTTACAGGGGGACCTCGGCCAAAAACATCTCATTTCACTTGTGGAAGTCCGTCCGAGAACCGATAATTACAATAATCTCCCGAGGGTGGAAGCAGTTTCCCAAACCATTAACCTTGCACGCCTCAGCCTCCGCTGTTGTATTTTTACCTTTATTTATCAAGGTTAATTGTTCTGCTGACCACACACGCTCATTATCGCCACTAGGCTGTGTCACGCCCGTGCACTGTAAACGCTCCTCGCCTCCTTCAAGCTTCCTCTTCAGCCATCAGCTCCTACACCTGGAAAAATACTTGAAATGTTTGATTTCAAAATGGCTGATCACGATCCAATCCATCCTCTGCCGGCGCCGGCAGCGTCGCTGCTGCGGTCGGCCTCAAGTGCAAAAGCTGTGATGAATCCTTCCCGGTGTTGTTTGCCCCACCTGCGTGTTTACACACTGTACACGTCTGTGCCACAAAGTCGGGGTGAATTATTAATCTGACTCACTTTGTGCCACTTTGTGTACATTCGTCAGAAGCCCACAATCCGCCCCGACAAGTTGATTTGAACGATGTGAAACGCTGACAGCTTAGTCTGACTCGCAAAAAGCTCAGGCTGTGCTGCATTATTATACACTTTAATTTACACCAGCCTATCTGCACAGAGTCGACTCCTCCAGATGCATTTTAAAATGAGATTAATCACCGGGGACTGCCATGTCGAGATGAGTCGTCCACCTGCCATCGGAAATGTGCCATATCAATCAAACCCCGCGCACTAATGATGATCTAGCAGAAGCTCCAGCAGAGGGGAATTGTCGTCCCCCCGGCGCAGTCATTTGCGTCGATCTACGACCACGAGCGCGTTTGGCCTCCTCCGCAGCCCTAATGGCTGTGCTGCTTTGTCGCCCGCCGATCTGTTCTCCTCGGCTAAAGATTAATTCTCCCCGTCGCTGTTGAAGTTGAGGAGCCTGACGGTGTTGTCTTTGAATATCGTCCCCAAACGAGAAAAAGAGCCAAAAATTTGGAAAACATGCAGAAATGAAGAGAGAGAGAAGCACTTGAAAGCAGCAGTGGTTGAGTGGAGTTCACTATAGCGATATATAGGTAAAGCGAAAGATTTATTTTCTTTCAGGTGATGAAACGAAAGAAATCTGCCACTTTGCTAATGTGACTCGTGTTTTGCAGAAGAGCCGCAGCAGTGTTTAATTGGTAGTTTGCTGCCAATGTTGCTGTTGGAGACGAAACTTTTATCGCTTTCTGAACTAATTCATTAGAGACGCAGGCAGGTTGTGCCAAATGCTAAATATCATTACTGCGAATTTCCATGCAAACACCGTCTCGCTCATGTCTGGATGTAGCAGCCACAATCGTTTGGTTCTAACATGATGGGTTTGTTTACCACCACAGTTTTTACATGCACATATCTGCCCTTTCACGACCGCTCACGCTGGCTGGGAAATGATACTGATTTATATATATTTGAGCAGGTAAAAGCAAAGATCAATCCCGATACCAGGAGTAGGGGGGCGTCCTCCCGCAGCAGCGAGCCAGTTTTAATAATACATGTTGGATTTTTTCATCTCG
Organism: Hippoglossus stenolepis; assembly: GCF_022539355.2. Taxonomy (NCBI): domain Eukaryota; kingdom Metazoa; phylum Chordata; class Actinopteri; order Pleuronectiformes; family Pleuronectidae; genus Hippoglossus; species Hippoglossus stenolepis. Next base: position 22,367,955 of record NC_061489.1, on the reverse strand, counting down.
TGATGCTCAGTGCTGACATTCAACCATGAGCACTAACAATGTTTATTATTAGCTGTCGATGTCGGTTATTGTGATTCCAGGATTATATTCTTTTCATTATGTTTGACAAGTGTGCTCCTTGTCTGTCAAAATGTGATCGTGAGTGTGTGTGTGTGTGTGTGTGTGTGTGTGTCTGTGTGTGTGTGGCGTCGAACCCCAGTGTCTCAGTTCCCGTCAGGCAGCCCGTCATTATTAAACCATGATCGCATTTCCTTTAAAGAATAGTTTTAAATTATACATGTAAATTAAAACACAACTATACATTAAACTACTTTGACCTGCATGCATAACACTTAACTTAAAGTGTACTTGAATAATTCAAAATGGCTGCATGTGAATGGAAGTTTCTGGTTTGGGATTTTATTCGGAGTTTGTTTGTCTGTTTGCTTTCAGTTACATTCGTCAGAGAGGCGGCGTGTTTTCAAACGATGAGGTCTGTTCTTTATCTTTCTTTCCGTAAAGAAATCCAATGAAAAGACAAGAAAGAAAACAATGCACTATTTGTTTAATACTTCCTGTTATATCCTGTCTATGGCCTCAGCCCCTGTTTACCTCCACCAAGGAGGTTATGTTTTCATCTGCGTTTATCTGTTGCTCTGCTAGTTAGCAGGACTACACAAAAACTGCAGGAATTATTACCATAAACCTTGGTGGAAGGATGCAGAAAGGATTTTCACTGTGTTTGACATTGTGTGAAAGGGCATTGGTCAACAGTTTGGTTGATATAATAGAATACTTCATAGAAAAGTCTGACATGCGTGTGGTGCAGATCCAAATAAAATATCTGGGTTTAGTGAATTTAAATGTGGTTTAATTAAGGAACTTGGCGGGGGGGGGGTGGTGGCACCATTCTAGTGTCCTTAGCGTTCAAATTGGAAATTTAAATTTTTTTTTTTTATATCAATGAATGATGAATATTGTTATATAAACCTCATATGAAGACATGTTCCATGTTCTTTATTTTTAATGCATATGTTTTATGGTGCTGCCCATATTATAAAAAATGGTAGATACATCTACTACACCTTTTCGGATGATGACAAAATGTTTATTGTGTTGTGTGTTAATAACGAATATTGTCTTTTTTTCTTTTTTATCTATTGAGAAAAAGTAAATACATATAAATACGACGGAGTGTAATAAATTGTCATATTTATTGCGCTTCTGGATTTTCATGGCCGACAATACCGATAGAGCCAACACACACATTGTTTTTTTCAGTATCTGGTTCAAATAATGATTAAAGCAGGTATTAACACAACAGTTCAGCAACAACCCTGTTCTGTGTGTGTGTGTTATCACCTTGTCTTCCTCCGGGTGCTTCACTCTCCCCCCTCAGTCCACAGACCTGCGTGTCAGGTGAATTGGAAACTAAATTGCCTGTAGGTGGGAATGGGAGTGTGCATGTGTTTGTCTGCATGTGTTAGTCCTGTGATAGACTGGTGACTGGTCCACAGTGTGCACATCTAATGCATGATAGGATGGACTCCAGTCCCCCCCCGAGAGCCTGCAGGAAAAGTGGTTTGGAAAACCGACGGACGGATGGACAGCTGTTCCAAACCTACTTTATCTGTCCTGTGCCCTATTTGCAAAACTAAAAGGGTTTTTGACGTTATTGGTTGTGTCTTAAAGTTGAACGACTGCTGTGTAAAGCAGATGTTGTGTTAAAGGTCTGATATGTTGGGAGCTTAAAACAGAAGTTATTGCCTCGTGTTTACCTCTAGAGGTTTCAGTAACTGCCACGTTAAGGTAAAAACCTTTTAGCCGAGCGTTGAGTTCCATCATGGAAATGTGTCGCCAAACGCCAATGAATCTCTCGTGGTCTCAGCAGGATCATTTGGTTTCATCTGCTCGCAATTTTCAGGACATTTACCGTGCGGCTCTGCCAGTGTGTTCAGATGCAGTTTTGCTTTCTGGCTTTTTGGTTTTGCATTTGATAGAGAACTCATTCTGTACCAGCAAAGATAAAGTGTGCGGATGAAGGATTTCGAGAGAAGACTCTGTTGTTTGCCTCTTTTAGCCTTCAGATAACTGCCCATGCCTTTTTCATGGAATCAGAGGGAGGTTCAGCTCAAACACCCTGCATGCACATGTGCTGGAGGTGCTAGTGTTTCACCCTGTGTCATTCAGGGCCGATCTGCGGTTTGCTTTCCTCCATTTTGTCAATTAAAGTGTCAATAAAATGGCCTCTCCCGACTTAATCTGGAAGTCTGTATAGTCACTTATGAGCTTATCAGTGCCAACAAACTGCCGGGTTCTCAAGCAATTCACTAGTTCCTGTGTAAACAGCCTCAGGTGGAGAAAACAATATGGTCCAAATCTGTTTTTGTCTGGTTAAATAAAGACAAGAGGTTTTTGTTTCCCTCATAGACACTTTGGTAACCGTCATGTTTAACAGTGCGATTTAAGGATTCTCAATTAGCAGCATTTGTCATCTGTAGGAGATGTTGTAATCAAAACTGTGGTACACTGCAAAATATACATATTTTTCCCCTCTAATAATTAAGAGCAGTTAGTTGGCTGCACTGAGGCTAATGTGAGGCTATTTTTAGGTGGAGGTTGATACTTACCAGCTGATTTAGAAGGTTGTGCTGTCTCAGTTCTCTCTGTGTTGGAGTCCATACTGATGATGGTGCGCTGATGGCCCAATAGTGAGAACAAACGGATGCAGACACTGTTCAACGTGGCCCTTGGGGAAACTAGGATCAGGGAAAAAAAACAGGGGACTGCTGTGTTAATGTCTTTCCCGTGAACCACATGGCAACTAACAGAGCTGCAGCGAGGCCGAACCATCTGTGCCCACATTCCAGGTGCAGAAATTTGGAAAACTATAGCCCTTCAATTATTTCGATTGAACTCCAACCAAAATTATTACTTATCTGCACGAATTTATTTTATTCTCTGGAAAAGCTAGAAAGAGCAGGCTACACTCTGAGAGAATGCAACCGATACATCCAACGCCTTTCAGTGGATCCTCTTGTCGATACTACTCGCCCAAAACACACAAATACAAATACTGCCAGACACCTGCCTTACGCCAGCTTTTCTGTGGCTCACTCACTAACTTCTGGATTTCATTCTGATCCTCACATGGCCACTGACCTGGGAGTTGTTGCTGTTGTTGTGTGGAAGCTAAATACAAATATCCATCAATCCCCTATACAGATTATTCTTTGAGGATAGTGGTGGGGAACTGAAGCCAATCCGAGCTGACTCTGGGCAGGAGGTCCACCCTGGACAGGTCAGCAGCGTATCACAGGACCATCATAACACAAACACCCATTTACTCCTGCAGTCAATTTATCCTCCAATCCACCCTGATCTGCATCTTTGGACTCTGGGAGGAAGCCAAGCAAGAATCATGCCAATCCCCCTAAAAACCCACCAGGATTCGAACCAGGAACCTTCTTGCTGAAAGGCGACAGTGGGTAGCTGATGCAATAGGGAAATAAATATTCTTGAATGGTTACACTTGACTGGTGATGCCTCTTGAATACTTTTTTTAGTTTAACTCAACTCGAAACAGATTAGTCATGCAGCATAATTACTATGACAATAGGTTAGTTGGCTGACTTGTACCACAAACCACTGAGCCACTGTTATTAATCAGAGATCTGACTCAAACTGATGCAAATTCATGATCAGTTTGTACCAGACAGTGCAAAAACAAGGGCATTTAATCCTCACTCCAGACTGTCAGCCAAGGTAAAGGCTGATTTGCATCCCGACACACATAAACCCGTCTTTCCCTGCTAACGCGTTCCCCCACTTTATCTGCCTCACAAAACTTAGAGTGCTGTTGAAGAAGTGCTCCGCGAGGTGGGAGGTCTCCTTCTTTAATGAGATCAACTCAATTATCAACACATGGAACGACTGCAGAAACAAAGGTCACGCTGAGTGATGCTCACACCCATAGCCTTCACACATGGGGAGGTGGGGAGAGGAGCCGCTCTATTTATACTGTAAAGCTGTCCCACTAGAAATTGCATCGCTATACAACTAGACAGGGATGTATACTGGGCGCCACATGAGGGAACTGGGGACAGCTGAGCGAGGCAAGACAACACAAGTTTATTTATATAACGCCATTCAGACACAGGGCATTTCAAAGTGCTCTAACAGGCGTGCGAGTGGGTCAGATGATCTCCAGAGGAAAGGCTTAGCGTGAGATGTGTCCCAAATCCAATCTAAACACTAATTGTAAGCAGGTTATGAGCATGTAGCACGTTCACACTGAAGGATTATGTGCTAAATATCCCCCCCGTGCAGGTTGATTGACATCTCCCGTTGAGGGTTAAAAAGGTAAGAGCGGCGATTATTTTGTAAATTAACAGCAAAAACAAATAACACGATGCATTCTGTATAGATTCAGTGTTGCACTTAATGTGGAACACAGTGTCACTGCTGGGACACAGGGAGAGAGAGAGGCTGTGGTTGGAGGGAAACGAGAGGGACATGACAGGTTCCAGATTACAAAACGGCTCAGGAGTGGGCACAGGCTGAGAAGCAGAAACAGGATCTGGCAGGAAAACACGAACGAGCTCAGAGCAAGAGACAGGGAGAGGTTTACGATCAGGGAACACTGCGATACAGGTACCGACACACACAGGGAACAGAAACTGGTTCAGACACTGAAATAGAGACCGGACGTGGCGGCTCACAAATATCCCATTTGCATTCACGCATCTCTGGCCGTCACTTTATACGTCCAGGGTGGAACAGACAGCCGGTTTCATTATCAAGAGCCCCTACAGGTAAATTCAATCAAGCATCGGGTTGACTTGCATCAGAGCCAGGTACTGAAAAGGCGAAAATGTGCCCGTCTCTCCAAGCCACATATACTTATATACATATTATATTATATACATATTAGTACTCCTCTAATCGTTCACTTAGAACAAATGTAAAGCAAATGCTTCACACGGTGAGATGACAAACAAAGTCAACGTGATGGAAGCAAACATTTGCTTCACCGGCTCGAGTTGAAATATTTGATCCTGGCACCAACTTGAACTAGCAGGTCATCAAACTATCACCTGGACATAGACGTCGTTCCTGGAGAAGACAGTGAATTACCCGAGCTGTGTGACAACCAGATCATCTTGTGGAACCACACACAGAATGGTGCTGGCTTCTCCAGAATTTCAATTTCAATATTTCAGCCAGAAGTCGTCCTCTCCTCTGTTTCCCGGAAGAGAACAGGCAATTACTCATGGGTTGTGTTTGCGAGAGTAAAGCAAGTAAACACAAATTATCCTGCAGCCAAACGTGACATGAAAATTTGCTTTGCGTTTGGTATGCACACAGCCAAGGGTGAATATTTAAGTACGCGGCCTGTGGCAGTTTCCCTTTCAGAGTCTGGTTCCTGTAGTAATGACGTCCGAGGTAATACCGAAGTTACACAGTAAATATCCATCTCCTTGATGTGACAGGAAAAAAAAGCTGCTCCAGCGATTTCACCCTGAAAAGACATGAATCAAAGCTCTTAAAGACGAGTGTATGGATTGTTGTTTGCTACCAAGCTAAAGTAAAATAGTAAATGGTAAATGGACTGTATTTATACTGAGCTTTTCTAGTCTCATCAACCACTCAAAGCCCTTTTCAGTACAAGACACATTTGTTTTTTATAACACCATTCATACAATGTCAGCGTAGCTATCAGAGGCAATTTGGAGTTCAGTCTCTTGCCTAAGGACACTTCGCAGTGCAGACTGGAGGAGCCAGGGATCGAACCACCGACCTTCAGGTTAGTTGACAACACTCTCTATTGTTGTAACCAAACTATTTAAAGTACAGAAGACATTCTTCCTCTTCTTGTGTCCTCTAAGCAGTTACCAAACAGCTTCAGCTGCACTAAAGCCACAGATCTGGACAGTTCGGGAGCTCTGTGCTTATTTGCATGAAGCCACGGAACAGACAACAAGACGGATGCAGTCACATTTGTAATCTGATGCAAATGTAAGTGAATTATATTGCATCTGCTCTTTATCTTCTTGTGAGACAAGAAATGACGAGTGAAAACGGGCCGAGAGAAGCAGATTCAGACACTGATACTGAAACAGCCACAAACACACGGGGAGATAAATATGTGTCTGAACTTAAAAGCACCTACAGGCCAAAAAACAAAGGAACTGGGCTCAGCCGTAAACCAGGGACACTATCACACCACCATCCAGACAATATATTTTGTTATTGTTGTTAATTTGCTTCAGTGCTAGATTGGATTAAACCGTTAAAGTGTCATTTCTGCTTTTATAAATCTTTACTTACCTCTGGGTTTCTTTGATAATTGGTCATATCAAACAAATGGCCAGTTGAACTAATTTAGAAGTTATCAGGAATCATTTTAAAATTTCCTTAGGGTTTACTCAACATGCAAATAACATGAAACAATGCAAATAGTCACGTTTGAAGATGCTGTAAGAATGCAAAACATTGCAATCTGTGTGTGTGTGTGAGTGTTGTCTGAAAGTCTGCACATTCAGGAGTCCAGCTGTGAATTTAATTTAAGTCCTCACATGCAGAGTGCCTGAAGTGATGTGCGGCGAATATCGCTTCCCCGAACGAAAACATCATTACACAAACTGAGGGACGCTTTGCAATGTGCTCAAATTGTGAAATGAAAAAGACCGTCACCCACTGCAGTGTCAGAGACAGCGAGACGTTCGGTCGTCTCACGTGCGAGTGGGAGTTAAAGTAGATTCACAGCATTTGACACGACACGTCCTCGCATTGAAGAGAAGAATCCGATCTGTTTGTATACCGCTAATTTCTTAATGCCATTACAGATACGACATGTAGCTTAGGCACATTCTAACCCTGCAGCCATTGTGTGATAAAATGTACCTGTCCTCATTTACTCAAGAACACGGAGCTGAAGCAAGAAAAACCTCTGCCCCCATTTCTCAGAACTTATACACATCCACACAATATTACTCTTTCACTACTTCATGTCCTTTCACCTGTGTGAGAACTCGGCTTTTGTCCACAGACTTGTATGACCAGCATCGACTGACACATTCCCTCTGTGCAGTGCAGATGAGATAATTCAACAACCAGTCTGCAGAGGGGGTTGCTTATTCAATCCTCTTACAACAAGGACGCCCACTCTAAACCCATGAATGCATATGCAAAGCCTTTCCAAGGATCGCTATTCAAAACAAGCCGCAATTATAATTATTGTAAAACGTTATGTGCAAAACGTGTCACTTTATCGTACAGTATTTCACTTAGGCAGTGCGTCCAATCATTCTTATCTCTATAGATATTCAATGTTGTTTCAGAGCAAATAGTGTCACGCAGCTTTTAACGAGGAATCTTTTGATGAGAGTGCTGCGTTTCATTAAATATCTCTCCAACTATCTACAGCATGTTTTTCTGAGTCTGATCACAAGTTGGGGCTGACTGTCATGTTCCCCAGAGGATAAATTGTCCTGACCCTCACTGATTCCCCCGGATCCACAATGCTCTTCGACTAAAAACACATAGTGGAGTAATGAAAGGCTGCTGAGCTGTTAAACCTCATGTGCAGCGCTTGCATTTAGTTTCGTCACTGAACGCTAACAGCTTGGATTAGCAGCAGACTGAATGTTCGACTGAACTGCATGTGAGCGATGATACAGGACATTCAGTCACTGTTGTACGTGGTGAAGTGGCTCGGAATGGTGATGAGACAGCTTAGTTTTGGGGGGTAAAAAAAAACTGCTTCGTAGACAATTACTTTTTGAATACATTTTTCTTTTTGTCACTGTGGGCTGCTTTGGTTGATATTACAAACTTTATTGTTGTATCCATTGAGAACATTTGTTTTAACTTTTGCTTCTTACCTTTAGGAAATCTTGAAGGTGTCCAAGTTTAACTGTACTTGCACATCCTTAGCTTGCTACTCCCTGTTTTGCAGATCTACCAGATATATCGAACCTAACCAAAAGAAGAGATACAGGTCACTGATACCAAGACAAGAAAGATCCAGCACCCTGAGACTATACATTAATAAGAGATCTGGGACTACATCAGATAGATGGCCCCCAATGATGAAGAGGAGGAACCATCATGGAAGGACAAGCCCCTGCACGTCATGTATCGTCAATAGGTAAAAGAAGTGGGTGATATTGAGAAATGCAACCAAAAAGATGGATTAACCGGTGAAGGCTGAACGACCGGACAATGTGGTGGTCAACAAACAGCAGAAGAAGGGTAGTAGTGATGGAAGGAGCGATACCAAGCGACAGCAACATCAAGAACACGAGAAGCAGGAGTAGGAGCAAAAGAAATGTGGAAAGTGAAGGCAGCAGTGGTGCCAGTGGTGATCTTAGCATTCAGGGCTGTGGAGGAAGCTTCAGCAGTCAAACAACTAAGATCTCTGTCCAGAAGAGCACTGACCTAGGAACAGCTTAGATGTTGCCGTCAAGCTCCCGGGCCTATGTTAGAGGACATGAGTTTGAAGGAGGAATCACAAGACCACCCACATTGGGCAAGTGTGGAATTTATATAATTATATTTATATACATAAATACATAATATAAATATAAGCAGTAAAGTGGGTTTTAAAATTAGTTGGATTTTTTGTCCTTGTCAACATACATTTTGAGTTTCTCTGTATTACACTGTAGATCACAGATATCCTTAATAAGTAAAATTAGCATAGAGTATAGAGGTCTTACTTTCTTCACTTTTTGGAGATCTTCATCTTAATTGAGGTCGTGCCAAGGTTTCAACTTTTCTTTGGTGCATAACAAGGATTTGCTCCTGCAGCTCTTTCATGGAAAATCTACTCAAGGAGACATTCAGGCTATTTACACACCTGGATGGCAATGGATGCCATTTTGTTGTGCTGCCAAATCTGTGGCTTTATCTCATTTCAACCTTCATGGCTGCTAAAATAAATACAAGAATCACTGAAATAAAAGCAACCTTGATTTCTTTCAATTCTTAAAATGTTTTTGCTTCCTATGTTCTTATTAGCTTTACGAGCTATTCAAAAGATCGTGTCAGGGTTCAGTAAATAGAAAAAATTCAGATTGCAAAGGTTGGTTTTCATGACAGAAATGTTCATGCTGATGCTCCGTGTGGGCAGATACATTGTCAATGAATGACGGGAAGAGGTCTGGGTGAGTGTATACATTTTATTTATATGTGTTGATTAGTTATTGATGAAATAACCTTGGAGCAGTAGAAGTGGGCTGGAGATGTGGGCAAGTTACGGCATCTTAATGCAACTGAATTTATTTTGATTTAGGACTCAACACAGTTCATAGTAGAGATTTGTCGTGGAGCTGGTTTGGTACAGGTTGGGTTCGAGGTGAGGAGGCAGTCACTGGACCTGGTTTGAATGGTTCCGTGGGTTGTGGTCATGCAGGATTGGCGTCGGATGACCTGGGAACGGAGCTGTGCATTAGCGCGGCTCTGCAGAGTGAACGACCTGCTGGAGGGTGGAGGGGTAATCTGTGTCTTCACGCTGCAGGCGGCCAGTCGTCGATGAGGCCTGAGGTGGACAAGAGCGTGGGCGTCAGGAGGAACCGGATACTACACGTCCTCTCTTTAAAGCACGCTTTTCCATTTTCATTTGATGTTTACTAATACACGCAGAGTCCAATGTCTGTCACTAATTAGCTCTTTCAACAAGGGCTGTCGTACATGTCAACACCATATGCAAATATAATTTTTTTACCATGTTTGCTGCCACTCGGGATTTGTCATGCATGTTTCCAGGGATGTATTAGTTGTTGCTGAATTTCCTTTCAGCAGAAAAATGGACACAGTATGTTACTTGTTTTCTTACATTTTCACCATGGGGGGGTGATTACCGTTAAATCAATGTAATTATCATCTCACTTTAGAGGCTCAGAGAAACTGACTAATTTATAGGGGATAGGAGTAAATAACTGGGATTTAGGTAAACGTTTTAATGGCATCTGCCAAACGGACAAAGCAGGAAAAAATATTCAAAGGATGTAAAACTCATCTCTCAACATGTCGTGTACAACCCTCTGAAACCGTTTTCTGTTGTAATTCAGTCTGTGAAAGCAATAATTATTCTCAATTAATTGCGGTTTCAGCAGCAAGAGCTCTGGGATTGTACTGTCGTCTGTCAGTGTCCGGGGCGCGGGGTCCTCTGTGACTCTTATTAAGCCTGTTAGATTTAAATTCCTCCACATATCAAGGACTTTGAGGAAGTAATGACTAAATGAGACCTTTCACCTCGGACTGATGGGAGAAATGAATCCTGGACGTGGCAACAGCGACATTTGATTGACAGGTTAATTGAAAGATCAGTTCAATGTGTTCGACTGTCAGTGTGTGTGAGAGCACACTTTTCATTGTACACATTATATCCTGTTGTTTTTGGCTTAACTATAAATACCCCCCTGTGATTGTTTGCCTTTGCCAACTTGTGCAGTTTCTGTCTGTTTACTTATTTTTCCAAGATTCATATGAGGTCATGGTGACCTTTAACCTTTGAAATCTTGACCTTGACATTTGACGTTTGACCACAGGAACCTAATCAGTTAATCTGTGACACATTTTGAAAGGATTTGAAAGGACATTTTGAAAGGATTCTCTCAAGGCGTTGGTAAAATAAGCAGAAAAGGGTTTTGTAAGGTTGCAGTGTTTACCTTTGACCTCCAATTTCTGATCAGATCATCTTTGAGTCCAACTGAATGTGCCAGACGGGTGTTCCAAATATGTCACGTTCACAAGAACATCTGCGACCTTGACCTTTGACCTTCAACCACCATATCGAATCAGTCTTTGAGTCCAAGTTTGAGAGTGAGAAATTCCCTCAAGTTGTTCCAGAGATATCGTGTCCTCAAGAATGGGACGGAGAACCAGAAAACAAAATACCTCCAGCTACTGGCTGTCAACGGTAAGGAGGCATAATAAAAAACATGTATTTCACAAGAATATTTATTTTAATAACTCTTAGTTAAGTGTCTTTCACCAAAAATGTTTTCTGAAAATATTTTGGACCTTTTGAAAATTTAAATTGGGAATAGATCTTTTTTTTTTAACTCTTTGGGAATAAACATTCTCTAGTTTTATGAGCATCTGCATTTTTTCCGGTAATCAATCTGCTCAGCAACCTGGGAAAAAATCTCTCTGCCCAATCAGATGGTTGCATTCGCTTTAAATGTCCATACATACGTGTTCAGCTCCTCTGATGGGATTCACTGTTTGCTGTAACCAGAGACGAAGACCTAACAGATGGGATGCGCTCCTAAATGGACCCGAATACACAATGATGTACAAGGGCCCAGCATCTGTTCGGGCAAAAGGGGGTGATTACCACCCACTGTTGGGCTGTGCAGCCACCTACTTGTGGCCCAAGAGAGTAAACTGATGTGGCAGCCCGAGCATGAAGGAGAAAAACTATTTCCCATGAATCGTGTCTGTCGTGAATATGATTCAAACACAAGGACGTTCATTCAAACTGTTAAAGGACGAAGAACGTAAGCGCGCACACTTCAGACTGGGAGATATGTGGCTTAAACTTTATTCCATTACACACTCTCTTCAAGTTGCAGATGTGGAGAGAGGATGTATTTGACATCGGATCACATACGTTCTTTAAGCAGTTGCGAACGAAAACACGTTGAATGACGTCTGCTCGGCTGAGGTCCACCGATCTGCTGGTTTGATAACCAACAGAAATTAATTAAGTAATCCTTGAAAACAGCAGTGACGTCGGCCACGTGTTCATTTGCATATAGATCAGGGAGGTGAGATCCGATTAAGAGCTCACTTAAGACGCTGATGCAACAGTTGTTCTAAGAGCCACCCCCCTTGTGATCAGGACTAACAAAGGACTAATTAATGCCAAGTACGAACAGGACCTGAAACCAGATGATGACTTTAGATTTTTAATTTCTTAGGCTAACAGGAAGTAGAGTTGATGAAACCACATGGGCAACCACCTGGGGGAGGACGTTTCGAGAGGCTATTTCTTCTTCCAGTGCCTTCACCTCTGCATGGTCGGAGAGAGCAGTGCGAGAGACGGCCCATGAGGGAGGTGGCTGACAGCTGAATTGAAGCGCGTATCCTTTCCTCAGTGTCCTGTCTGGCCAAGGAGAGAGGGGAGGACAGGGCTCCAGCCAAACAAAGTGATGCTCTGAAGATGGTGCACACTCGGTTTTTCGAGTTTAAAGCTCTGTGGGCCCACCTGTCATCTTCCTCCCACTGAGGGGGGAGTCATGGGGGTTCTGGGGAAAAGGGTCGCTGCAATATTGAAGCACAGAGTGAAAGAGACACAGCTCCTTCTGAAGCACAGTGAGCGGAGAGATGAGGGAGTGACTGTCAGAGAGCATCAATCCCACACAATTCTCATAGCAGGAGTGACCTTTGCTTCTGATGCTCATGACGCAGGAACCCTTGGGTGCAAGAGGTTCCCTCTTCCAGCTGTGGGGCCTTTCTACTTGGACAGCACCTGTAGCTGTTTGGTCATTGGTCTGAGACATTTAAAATGCCCAGCGACACCATGTATTACAGTGAAATTGGCTAAAAAGATTGTTTTGATATAATTGTGGAAAATAAATTTGGAAGGTGCAACTTTGGTGAACTAGTGTCTTGACAGTGCTGAACTTTTGATGGTATGTTCCCCTGAATGAAATGTCCTATTGTCTGGGTAGTGAACGTAAATACTTTGTCAGCGCAGCTACTTTCCTGCACAAGCAAGAAGGAAGCGTTGCAATCACAGTAACAGTCAGCAACAGTTCCATCTTGTTGTCGGTTCAAGAAAAGAAATCCCAGGTCTTACTTGTCGAGATTGCTGTTCCATGTTCGTAGTAGTTCTTACCACGTGATATTGATTGATTGATAGATTATGACTCTTCGCTGGACATAGATCCTTTTCGTTTTTAAAATCAAAATGCACAAAGGGTGAATGTAGCCTTGAAGTGAGGTTGTACCCAACGCCCTTGACCCACTGCCAGGTGTCGACCATGCAGTTTGAAAACTATGACATATTCAACAGTTCAAGGCCTCTCAATCCATGCAGATGTTTTTAAATCTACAGGGACACCAAGATCCTGTGTAGTGTTGGTGTACCATGGATGTGTAGAGTATTTAACAAGGGTCGTTTACTTTCGATCTGAGGTGAACAGAGCTCATTTCTTTAGTGACAGGAACTTAACCTGCCAACGCTGGGCCTATAATACGTATAACCAAGTTTATTATCTGCTATCTGATTACTGTGTTCAAGTGGATAAAGTGAAGCCAAATGCGTTTGAACTGCGACCACATAAAAAGCAGTTTGTTATTATCATGTAAATAAGGGATAAAGTCAGAGTGATTGGTTTGTCCCTTTGCTGCCCCCCCCCCAGTCTAATCCACTAGAGACATTTCTGCTCACAGTCAGTATAGTGGTGGAACTAAAAGGGTTTCCTGTTTTCCAACAAGGGACGGGATTAGACCCCAAAAATGACCACGTAACCGCAAACTTTTCTTTTCTGGCCAATGACACAATCTCATTTAATCCAAAGCTTCGCAAATTTGGAAGACTCCCTGTGGAGAATCAAAAGTTTTACATGCATCATCATTTCGGGGCAAACGTTCTTAGCCCAAATACCCAAAGCAGATGATTTGTTTTGTGCAAAAACAACAGTTTGGTGTCGTGAGGCTTTGCTGTGCTGGGACTTCTGGTGAAAGACACCAGGTAGATACTCGCCAACAGGACGTTTCAAGGTACTTTCACTACGACCTGCTTCTTCTCCTCTGATGGTTAGAGTGTTGTTTGTGAGGCTCTGAGAGGAATGACTGATGGTGTCAGTGTTTGTCCTTTGTGGCCCTCTCAGGTATTCTGAACAAAAAAATAAAACATTCTTGTTGTTGTCACGTTTAAAAAAAAAATCTCAAATCTCAAGAGACAAACATATCTTCCTCTGTCTCTCCATTAATATATTTCTTTTCAATAGAAAGAATTTTCTTTTGCGACTTCCGAACAATACTGAGCTGATGTTTCAAACCTCAACGCAGTGGGTGCTGGAAGTAAAAAAAAAAATACATATAACACTCAAACTGGAGTAAAGGTGCCATGCTTCAACTGGGTTTTTCTGTGGTTGCATAGCAACAGTGGGGGCTGAGACAAGCACTTTCCCCTAAGAACTCCTATTTTGAGGAGAGGTTTTTTCGTGGGAGTGTTTTTTGTAATGCACTAAAAAGACAGATGGTTTATTTTCTTTCTAAACTAAAAATGTGGGACGGTTTTAACATCACACGGTACAACTTCGGAAGAAACTAAAAGCTTTACTAGAGATGGAGTAAGAATTACTACGAAGCGATCTCCGTCACTAGTACCACTGAACTCTTTACAAGAGGGTTTCGTCTCGTGGCTGTAAAAGAGTTCGCTGGTTAGAAAACCCACATCTCCGCCAACAGCGAGACTCAGTGTGACTCCGCACTGTGTTTGTCCCCAGAATAATGCATCTGTGTGGGGCTAATGAGCAGCTTACTTCTGAAGAGCACAAGTTTAGTCTGGAAAACATTCACACAGAGTTCTAATACTAAACAGTTGTTTTTCTCTCTGTACGTGAAGATTTCTCTAAAAACATGTTTTCCAACGGTTTACACACACAAGGCCAAAGGCATTTTGGACTTGGGGCTCGTTATGGCTTCAGACAATGGCGTCATTAATGTCCAGCAGTCTTCACACCATGAAACCGACCTCCAGATGGCTCTCCAGCCTTACCTGGCTCTCCCTGTGCATCCCTCAGCCCCTCTATAGGAGGCTGGGAGCATGCCAGAGGCTCGCATCTTTTTCCAGGAAGTGAAAAAAAGATATTCAGCTCCTTAAGTCCATGACCATTCAATCCAAGAAGTACAAAGGAAGCACTTAAGGTAAACAGAGCCCTCGGGCAGAGGAGGAAAGAATAACTGAAATCACAGCTAATAAAGAGCATAGTTAATAAGGTAATGGCCCTGGTTTGGTAAACATGATCAACTTACTTCACTTTCCGTCTTAAGCTGCAAAATGTACGTGGAAAGGTTTAGCAGATCTTGGAAGAGAAAGTATAGTAGAAGCTCCCAAATGCTTTCAGAGGATCAATCGTGCAAACCTCCTGAAAGGTTTTTACAAGTGTAGATGAAGCAGGTGCATGCAGCATGTGAATCTCCTGGATTACAGTTCCCTACAGTGGCAGCCTTATCGGGTGTTAGTTGTTGGAGTTACAACAATAACATGGTTAAGCTCATGGAGCAGCCAGAGTTTGGTTCAGTAAAGGCAAAGGTAGAACAATTACTTTCTTATAGGAGACATATTGTACTCGTGTTCAGGCTCATCATTTTAATTAGATTAGACATGCTCTAATGTTTAGAAAACATAACTTTCCTCTAACTGTCCACTTTCCGCAGCTCCTCTGCTCAAACTCTTGGTTGTAGCTCCTGTCTCTTTAAGGCCCCGGTCTACTCTGATTGGCCAGCTGGCTTTCTCTGTTCTGATTGGTCAACCACTTCCTCCGTCTACATCACCGTTTCGAAATAGTAGTGCTCAGTGGACCCAGACCTCATAACACAGACTTCATACATCACCACCATACTTCATCTCTGTGTAAATGTGTGTTTGATACTAACTACTAATCATGAGATCACAGCCATTTAATAACATAACCAGAATTATCTTTGCATTAATTTCAAACGCACAAATGCAACACACGTTTTTCCCTTCTTGCAACAATGGTGTTCGGGGAATTGTTGAACTTGCAGTAATGTTGAGAGCAGCTGGTAGAGAATCCACTCAGACACAGTGTTGAACATTATTTGAAACCAGTGTTTCCCAGAAGAGACACAGCTACTGTCTGAGCTTCATGTTTCCTTGGAGCTAATCAATCAAACTAAAATTGGAATGCACCAAAAGACCTTGAATGATTGTGATCAGCTTCCCATTCCTTTCACCTGGATATTATTTCACACCCGTTGTTTGTTTTTTTAAATGGCCTCCACAGATAAATGATGCTTCCTGTTATTTTCTGCACTTGTTCGGGCTGAGTCAAACCATAAGGTCGCGTAGGTAACTGATCTAAATTGCTCGGTTCACAGGCTTAATTTGTAGCTGGGCCGAATAGCTTTTGTTTTGGAGCTGCAGCTGCCCCTTAGTGCCGGCTCTCGAGCCGAGCTGGATAATCACACTCCCACACACTGTGCATTCTGGTAGGAACAACAATTATCATCTCTGCAATGAGCTGCGAGATATTGTTTTTCCTGGTGGAGATTTTCATCAACAGGGAGGCGGAGGTGCGTGTGGCATCTCGGTGACACCAGCGATGATCCCCGTGTTACGACGGTTGGCTCCGTCGAATTTGTATTCACATCCAGATTGGTTTTCTGAGCGTTCATTAACTGAATATTGGGAACCGTCACCCAAAAGTGCCGAGGTATCCTCTCGCCCTCAGAATTGACAATTACGAGACGTTTTATTTATCCATTTGGTTTTTTTTCTCATTTAAATAGATGATTATTTAGTTCATCACCTCTAAAATGATTTCAATTTATTGCACTTATATTTTAATCATATTTAATTTGCTCCTCTAACTATCCTCCCAACTTTGTTTATTTTAATGTGTACAGTAATCAAGATTATTTGTGTTTATTATGTAGAATTAAATACTTTACTACTAATCCTATAATTGAACGGTGATATACTGGCCTGGGTAATCAAAGTGGAATGTGAGCAGAGTTTAGAAACACTGTCTGCTGTGTGATTCAATCACCTCACAAGACATCGCGCTGCATGTGTCTCACTCTGACTCATAGATCATCGCCACAATACACGCTGTATCCAATGAGATGTGAAACATGTCAGATCTCAGCAGAAGGGAGCGAATGAGGTTACCAGTCAGCCGACATCTTGTCATAAAGTCCAAGACGTGACGGTTTGTTTCCATTTCCAGCGTTTAGTTGACACTATAATTCCCATTAAGTTGATCCAGTTCAGTTGAGGGTGATTAAGTTCTTCCTTGTGCATCAACACAATGCGTCTGCATTTCTGAGGTTATGCATGAGTCCACAACCCTCTCTCTGAAAAAAACATTTCATCCCAAACATGTTTTGATAGAAATGTTATTGCTGCCTGGATTCTATTGTGAGAAAACATTCGTTCAAGGCTGTGCAGTCATTAAAAGAAGAAATTCATGAATAATAATCATGACAGTTGTAGGCATTGTTATAGAAGTGGCCTACGTGGAAGATAATCAGCATGGGGTTTTTTGGGGCTATAATTTGGCTCAACCAAACCTAGTTGTTTTTACTGCTAAACACAATTTTGCATACGATGTGTTGTCACATTATGAAGCTGATTTATTTTCCCCAGGCAAATGATTTTGTCCCAGCCCCCCCAAGCATGGAATTACATAATAAAACTGTTGTTCCAGAAGCCATGGACACATTGAAACTTTTATCAAACATTGAAGTCACAGCTCTCTTCCCTGCTCATACCAGCCCGACCACGCGCACAACCCCTCCGCCGCATCACACCCGTGATCAATGCCGCTGGGGGCTTGCATGTGCATGGATGTGAAAACTTTTATTTTACAGAACAAACTGCAGAAAAGATGTGTTTAAATTTAAAACCCCAAAAATGTTGTTTATTTTCTTATTTCAAGTTCGATATACGTACAAATGTGGATAAATTGTTTGGTGGCCAAAAGTCCACATCGGCTGGGCTTTCATAACAACTCCAAATATTAGATTCATCTTCTCATGCATATCAGGGAGAACAACTTTTTTTGTCTTTCTTGTCGTCCTGGCAACACAAAAGCATCGAGGCACATAACAATTTTAGTGATGAACAGAGATGCACCTTCAAGTTTCACCTCTGGCCCGTTGAGTCTTCATCAGCTTTGAGAATCACTAAGCGCCCTGAACTCTCTGCTGATTCCAGCTGCTGGGAAATGTCACTGATGCTTGAATGTGCAAATTTAGACATTAGAGTAAACACCCGACACACTGAGACGCTTCAGAGTGTTTCTGTCAAAGACTTTCTGCGATGTTCATTTATGTTGATAGGTAGGACAGTGATAAATTCAAGTCAAATTATGTTCATATGCAACTAATTAGCACCTGTTAGCACATTAGAATAAACGGGATTGCATCTAGATCCCAGTCACTGACAATGAAAAGCTGGAGAGATGTTTAATGCACAGTTGGATTCACATAGAACTGGACTAAGATCGAGCATTTTAAGATGTTTAACAAAGACCATTTCCTTAACTAGAACCAAGTGCTTTCAAAAATCTCCATAAAACTCATTAATAAAATTCCTGCGGATGCATTTAATTTGTAATGTTTCTTCATTACACGCTTTCTTCTTCAAACATGTATATATGCCGTTGACAATTAGTTGTACACAGTCGGTGTCCATTCATGTTTTCGAGCTGCTGCAAGTCTCAGTGGCAACTTTCACAACCTTTGGATCAGTAATACAAACACGACATTTCTCCTTTATTCTATTTCTGAAAGAAAACAATACAGTGCCTTCTCGGGCGCCTATGACTTTCATTATTTAACACAAATCAACACAGTCATGGACTTTGTTTTCACTGCAGTAGAAAAATAGTGGTTGACACGCTGACGACTGAAGACACAGCAGCAGCTGCAGCTGTTCACCACGGCTGTTGTGTCAAACTCAGGTGAAAGTCACCTCCTCCTGTCATGACCTTTGCGAGGTGTCATTTTGATGATAATCAAACGTGGCAAAGGTTTGATGTTTGATGAAAAACAGGGACTAACACTACATTCACTAGATGTTGATGGATGTTTGTGATACGTGAGATGAAAAACTACAAAAGTTTTTGTGTGTTTTCAATCCATTTGATTGTTTGTCTGTTAGAGAGTTTGCTCATTTCTTTCGTTGTCAGCAGGATTGGGCAAAGATTTGTTGAAAGATTTCCACAAAACTTGCAAGATGGGACATCTGAAGGGCCGTAGGGCTGAGGGGTGAATTAGGACCGGGCCTTATTATCATTATTATTATTTACTGCATGAGGATAATAGCGACAAACATTCACATGTTCCAGAAATGTGTCAAGAAATCCACTCAAAGAGGTTTTAACATACACAGAAAGTCCTGATGATGTTTTCTTAGCCTCCGATATCCGAGTCAATGCTTGGTTTAAAACAATCCTCCGAGTGTCAGCCAGGAATATTCCGAAGTCAAAGGAGAAGGAGAGTTTAATGGAAACAAACACCCTGTTCAGATGTGAGCCAGGGTCACACCAAGTGTTCACCCCGTGGCTCCGTATAATTGCCTTCATGCTCGTGCCTCTGCCAATGAAAATACCCAGCAGTGACTTTGGTCTGAGAGCAAACATTACTCTTCTCAGAAGCTTTTGTAGCACACGAGCCACTGCAGATTCCACCAGCATCTATTTTTGATGCTGGTGCTGAAATGGGACATCAAGGCTAATTTGAATAAGTGCCACCGTTAGTCAGACTATCAACATCAGCATGAATGCTCCATGGCTGTTAAAAATATAAATATACGCTGCTGGGGGATTAATCATTAAGATGTAAAACAGAAAATTAGCTGTCCATCACCCTGAATGATTCGGATGGTTGATTGCTCGGCCTGTCAACTCTCTGGAGGAGATCTCGCTGTCCGGGATGTCCCCCGTTTCTCCCACGTCAAATTCTGAATTATTTTATCCGCCAAGCTCGGGAAAACATAAAACAAGCTGCTTCAGTGGAGTCGGCAAAAGATGCACTTTATGTACAAATAAAACCCGCTGTGGTTACAGAGCTGTGCGTGACATACAGAACATGTTAGACAGCAACTCACTCACAAAGAAACTTACAGCTGGGGAACTGTGCATATGACTCAGTGAAGAAGCTTTATATCGTTTTAAAAAAGTGACACCTTCCTCCTCCTCCTCCTCCTCCTCCTCCTCCTCCTCCTCCTCCTCGACAAAATGATTAATACTCTCCTGAAGGCAAATCCAGAGCTGTGCATGCGACATGGACACACACCGAGAAACAAAATCTGTCAACAGAGAAGTTATGTGATTTTTCTTTACCCTCATGTAAAGAGAGAGCACCGCATTAAAACTACCGTGTGTGATGGTTGTGTGTCATGTTGCCAGTATTTTAACAACACGACAATCAACCAACCTTTTATCCGTCTATTTCTGTTGAATATTTTCTTTTTAAATTGATGTGCGATGAAATGAAAACAAAGATGCTCTGCACACACAATGTAGGCTGTGGGTCGTCATGGTTTCCATGGTGAATTTAAAAGATTCAACATTAATTATCTGAATTTTTAGGCCTTAAAAGTCATAAATGTGCTTAAATATTCTTCAATAAGTTTGGGTCGGTCTTAGTTATGTTAATCATTCAACACCACTTCCGTTGCATGCATAGTTTGTGATGTCCCTGTGTGTTGAAGTTCTTTCTCATCGATACAGATAATTATTTATAAGTCTGGGACTCGGATATTCCTTCAGATTTGTCGTACTTGACAGAGATCTTACATTTCATTCACTGTGGTCTTTAAATATCTAGAAACTTAACTTGTGGAAACCAACAGAAACCTCAGTGCTTCTGGTCGGCTCCAATGAGTCATATCCAACAGTCAGAACCAAGGAGGATTTCCAAACTCCTGGTGAAGATTCGAGCTATGCTGCGATTTGTTTTGCATATTTCAATGCTTTATTTACTGACTTATTGCAGCAGCTCTTGGTCGTTACTGGAATTCATTATAACTTTCAGGGACGTTTGCTTTTAACTAGTTAGCCCCTTTGTTCATTTGCGCAGTGTCAACATTACTCACATTATTGACTTCATCTACTGGAAACACTACGTGCACAGACCTCAGTCATAACCATGGAATTTAATTACTTGCGCAGGCACGTCCCCTAATGAGAGGTGAGAAGATGTGAGTATGTGTACGTGTGTGTGTGCACATCGATCAACCTGTAATTTATTCAAACTGTATGTGTCAGAATGATACACATATATATATATATTTTTCCTGCTGCATCACTGTGTTGAATATAAAAACGTGTGCGGCTCCGCCTCCGCCTGCCTCAGTGCTCAGTCCTCAGCCTGAAGGTCACGTCCCTCTTTCAAATGAGGGCCAGGGGGCACACAGGCTTGGACAGCAGGACACATCCAAAGGGAGTTTCCACACATAATGGGCTCTAACACCCGTTGGAGAGAGAACAGGGGATGTTTACTTTGTTGACTGACCTTGCACCCCCCTCACCCCCAGCAGAATAGACATTGATTGTGTGTGATCTGTTCCAGCGCCCGGCACTGAGCCGTCTTAGGACTGGGATATAGAAATGACATATGCACTTTGACACAATATTCTTTTTGGGAAATTATGTATGAATTATGAAACACGTGTCAAGAGTGTAAAGTATTAATGACAATTGCCTTTAGTGTGTTTCATTGTGAAATCAATGTCATGGTTAACTTAATACAGATTGATTTTTTTTATGTTTTCTGCAGTATTTCATTAATGCAGGTTTATTTGAAGGTAAAATAATTCATTTTATATTTTTCATGCATGAAATATGCTATATTAATGAAGTTTATTATGTGATCATTATTATTATCATCAATAAAGTGAAGGAGATGCCTGCTAATGTGATTTTGGATCTAGTTATTTAATCTTACACATTGTTGTTGCAACTTACAAAATGTGGGTTAAGACTATGTATGACAGATTTTACTATAAACATACTGCTGTTGTGGGATTTATATAAAAATGACTATTTGTGTGTCTTGATTTATGGTGAAAATCAAACACTGCATAACATTTTAATAGCTTCCCAAAGTAATGCAGTCCTCCCAAAAAAAACTTACAGATTGAATACATGCATTTGAATAAAGAATAAAAAATGTAACTGCCTCATTTATTCAGCCTGAGTCTTCGGAGTTTGTAATATGAAAAACCTTCAGCTCCGTTTGAAAAAGCTTTGAAGAGCACACGGCGAGTTCAGCAGATTTGACAAGTAGGATAAGGAGCGTGATAGATCACCTTGAGAACGCCGAGCGCTGCTCAGAAATCCATCCATTCACACGCATCAACCTTTGCGGTTATACAAGTGCATGTAAATATTTCTCCTGAGCAGTGAAACCAGGGGCAAAGAAAACATACGCACACAACCTGCGTAGACTGCCCGTGATTCATTGGTCAAACGAGCAGATGGTTGACAAGTATCTGGAGCTTTTTTGTTTCCCTCTCCTGCTGAATTACAACAAATGCATTCAGCAAAGATTAGAAGCACTTTCAGCACAATGTTTGTTCTATCCTGTGTGACCTCTTTTTTTCTGCACTATTGCAAAGATCTCACACAAATCTGCTGCTGGTTGATTATTCTCCACACTGCTGGCTCACTCCAGGCCGATTCAGACTGGGACAGGGTTGTTTAAGGAACTAAAAAAAGCAGGTTAGGTCTCAGACATTGACCAGTTTGTTTGTGAAGAGTTATATAATCTATGGGTGAAGAAATTTAATAAAACATATAGTGAACTTTATTACAAGTTATGGCCGTTGTAGTGTCCCAGTGACCTTTAACCTCTTACCAACATGTTACAATTAGACTCAGGAATCTCTTTAGGTTATTTTATGTTTGTTATCCTGTGTTATATCTGTTATTTATTTTGATAGTTTAGTATGATTCATTTATTTGTTATGTTTGTGGTTCTTTGTATTTCCTTTGTTGTGATGCCTTAACTTTATATTTTTTTCGTCCACGTGTTTGTAAACCATTAAAAACAAACAAAAATAAAATGTTTATTCTTGAATTTGTTCCAAATTGAATGTGTTCCTGATGAGAATTCTGCATTCACAAGAATGGGACTTTCACTGGCTGATTGGTGTAGCTACGGTTAGCCAACACTAAGCTACCTTCTCTAAATAGACGTGACAGGAAGAAAACATGTTTTACTGACCTACCCAGCTCCTTAAAATTAAACTAATATTTAAACATAAGACTGAGGTTTAACTAATTTCTTCTTAACTGAGATACAAACTGACGGGCCGGTCATCTGAGTAGAGTTTCTGCCTCTTAGTGGTTAAAGCTGGTACTTGAAAATACATCAAGTTACGCACTTTGATCCTTTCAGATTAAAACCTCCATAGATTCCCTGGGGTTGAATTACAGAACCAACAGCTGGCCTTAAAATTCAATATAATGTGACATGTTTACTCACAGTTTCCTAAATATCTGCACTAACAGCTTTGGTTCAGCAGAATTTGTTGTTATTATGATTAAATATTATAAAGACTAAATGTAATGACCTGTTTTAAACTCTTATTTTCTGTCCGTTTATTTTCATTTTTACTCCTTTACTTGTTTTGGAAACTGAGTCTTTTAGAAGAAGAATAAAAGATGGCCATTATCATTATGATCTAATTAAAGGCAACACAATCCCTTATCCTTAGTCAAATGTGCTGTAACGAGGTGCTGCACATGCCCACATGCACAAATCCAGGTGCACAAACACACACACACACACACACACACACACACACACACACACACACACACACACACACACACACACACACACACACAAAACCTCATGATGACACCTCATCAGCCAAGGGCAGACTGCCAACCTCCACACACACACTCAGCCTGTCTCAGAGAAAAGCTGTGGATTTGTGGAGGTGCACCGGGGTGGATGTCACTACCACACAGCCACCAACACACTGGATCTATTCTGACATGCTCAGTTACAACAGTCGTGTCCGTCGACTCCCGACTCAAAGACAGCCAAAGTCAAAAGTCTGTTTTTCAGCTGAATGGAGAACAAAAAAAAAAAATCTCTTAACATGGTGAGAATGAATAGATTCTAACATCCCACATGATTGTGTTCTTCCTTGGGCCGTAAGTGGTGTATTTTATTTCAAGGTACTTTATTACATTTCCTCTCTTCCATTTGGGAGGTTTAGTTACAAAAAAATAATAATCTGTAGACGCCAAAAAGAAAAGTGTTGTCTTCCTCAGGGTCACTTCAGCACCCGCAGACCTGAGCTGGGTATTTTACAGGTTATGTGTTGTGGGTGGTTACTGTTAACTCATCTTTCTTTATAAAAACAATGATCCGACAGTCAAACCTGCATTACTAACACAATGTTTATATGAGTTTCATGATGAAGTTTGCGTCTTGCATGTTGTTTTGTACAGTGCGACTGTAGTCGACACATTCACAGGGTGCGAACAGAAGAATCTTCGTCATCAGAAATGTTTGTGGTGTTGACATCTTGGCTCTGACAGCGGAGCCACACACACGCCGTCAACTGGGCAGACACACAACGACTTGATAATGACACGAGTTGTTGTGACGGCCTGCGGAGTTATAAACTAACTGCAATTTACAGAAGTGCAATGAATTTAACTTCTGTAAGGGAATAATTCAACTCAGTTTCTCTTTCAGGATCAGGTTTCCCATCAGCAAGGTCCTCAAAGGGTTGAGGTGAAAGCAAACATGTTTTCCCGCCTCGTTAAAGCTGAGATACGAACTGTGCTTCAGATGTAAACATCAATCAGCTGTTAGTTGGTCAAGTTCTGTCTTTCTAGAATACAAGACATATACTAAAAGGCAACTTGGCCAACTAGAGCATCACTGGAGGAATTGAATGTGTGTGCAATTATACAAACAACATATTACATTGATTGTTGTGAGCATTTGCAAATTACTATTAATTATTATAACTCAAAGGGACACATTCCTCTTCCTGTTAGTTTGTAATGCATTTCTTCTATTTTTGGAGGACATCATCAATTATCAAACACGTTGGCCTTATTCTGGTGGTTCGGATGAACTCAATTCTTGGAAATTATGCCCCAAATAATTTTGCAATAAGTTTTTCTATAATTAATCCCCAACCTCACTTCCCTGCGGGGCTCGTATCAATCCTTTCACTTGCATAGAGACAGTTTTGCAGTGGCCTTGCTTCTTTGTCTTTTGTTTGTCATAATTGTAAAGAAGATTATAAAATACGTGTTTGTAAAAAACAAGAACCTCGACAACCTTTAACGAATTCTTGTTAACCTTCGACGATAGGGAATTTTAGCCCACTAACCTGCCTACAATGACACGGCGATGCTAAGGAGGTATGTTTTTACCATCCTCACCATATGCTAGTGAGTCAACATGCTAATAGGGCTTTATTAGCACAAAGCATCATGAGAACGACTTTAGTTTTACAGGTATTTCACTGTCAATCAAAATGTCTGACAAACTGAAATGTTTCTGTCTTTATTAAGTTATTTAAATTCATCCTGAGAACTTGTATGTGTTTACAAACATGAATGTATGAATTTTAATAGTAACTGAGCGAACAGTTATTGTTATATTCAAGACTGGACAAAAAGGAATGTCACTGCCACTAACAAACTAATGTTGACACTAGTATGGTTTAAAAATGACTGGATGGCACTTTTATATTTATTTTTGCAGTAAAGTAACTGCACTTTATCATAACTCGCTGGATAATTACATAGCTAGTGCAAGTACAGAAATATCTCCTGTACATACACGTCCATTAAATGAGATGCTCTAGGGATTGACCTCCTGCAGATAACAGATATGTAATTATGGACTTACCAGAAACATCGTTAAAAACTGAAATTTGTTATACCGCAATAGGTAATTACTTGGTTTACCACCATACAATCAATACCAGTATAAAGAACATATGATTTATAAAGATTTAAGTGTTGCCACTGTGCCGAGTATGAAAATTGAAACTTGGTTATAAAGTGAAGCGGGGTCTGTTTTTATGATTTCACACAGTTCTCAGTATGTAATTATCCGTCGAACCCTTTGAACCACATTTCAATACATTAGCAGTCACACATATATTCATGAATAGCTTGATGTAAGGATATCGCCGACGTCAACGTACGATCTGTGGGCAGAGGCACAGACTGTTCCAGAACCTGTTAATGTCTGACACAAGCATTTGAAGACTTTTGTGTGTTTTGTTGCACAGAAATGAAGCAAACTATAGAAACTAAGTGCAGATAATGTCATGTAAAGATCTAATTCTATATGAGGAATGACAATCAGCCAACGTAGCCTGCACCAGAGCTGCAATCCCTGTAATTACGGTTATAATAGAAACACAACTTACCTACGTCAGTGCAGAGACATAATTCTATCAACCCCTCCTCCTCCTCCTCCTCCTCCTCCGTCTCCTCGTCCTCCAGCTCAGTTCTTTCTTCTCTTCTTGCCAGATGCTGACACAGTGGTTGCAGCCATCGGATTGCCTGTGCGTACTTTCCAGTATCACGGGCAATCCAAGGCTTTATTGAGGCCGGGACTTGTAGCACAGTGATTCAGCATCATCTCTCCTGCATCTAATCTCTTTGTCACCTCCGTCGCTGAAGCGGCCAGATCTCTCTGCATTCTGCATGGCTGTTAACCTACTTAATGTGTTCCCTATCAATCCAAGGGCTCCTTCTCAATGCCTCTCATCACTCAGAGGACAATAGAGGTTCAGAATTTAAAGAAACGCGATGTAAATTTTGCTGAGTAACAGCGTTTTCGAGTGGTAAGTATTTCTCTTCTTGGATATCAAGACCGATCATTAAAGCTTAAAGGGATAGTTCGACTAGAAATGAAAATTCACTCATTATCTACTCACCTCTATGCCGATGGAGGGGGTGAAGTGTTTGAGTCCACAAAACACTTTGAGTTTCAGGGGTAAACAGCGTAGGAGTAAACTGTCCCTTTAAGCCAAAACAAAATGCCAGAGTTTGTTCACTAGTGATCGAGGCCAATAGCAAGTCATTCTCAGCTGTCAATCATGACATTCAAACCTGTTTTTATAGCTTCACCTAAGAAACAAATTGTACTTAGACATACAGTAGTCTGATGAGAACTACAGAAAATGAGAGAACCTATATTTGAAGAGAGAGCGGGTAGAGCGGATCATCCTGTTTGGTCCATTTCCCTTCCACTAACATGGAGGAGGCAGTATTCATGACCTATACAGCAGCAAGCCACCAGGGGGCAATTGAAACACTTCACTTTAAGGGAACTGTTGTGTTGCGGGTCTTTGTTTACAGTCTGTGCTAAAGAACTTTATTCACACTTAAAAGTTGGAGTTAAGTCAAAAACAGGTGTTCAGGGGAGACATGTTCATAATGATTCATAATCTTGCTTTAAGTGCACAGCATGAAGTCATCAACTTGAAAAACAACATTATATCCCTGACAAATTATTTCACACAAATAACTACATTCACTGAAAACATGGCAGTTTGATGTTTCGTGAGATTAGCGCTACAAACAACACATCTCGTAGCACGCGGGGAACGTTTGATCGAATCCTCCTGTTTTTTCCCAGCTGTAAGTGCAATGGCGCTGCATTCGTTGCCACAGCACAGAGGGTATAATTGAGACGGCCTGTCAGTTCTGATGCCAGCGCACGACTATCACACAGAACAACACCAGGCTGCAGGTTTCCGTTTGAGACACGAATGTTTAAAGTCAAAGCGTCGCACCTGAGCCTGCAGTGCAAAGGTGGATTTATACCCAACAGCCGCAGAGCATTTACTTGTCCGACTTATAACACTACCCCAGGTGTCTCTTACACTGTTAAAGTCCCTCGGCTTGAATTACTGTTGAGTTATTCAGCTGTTGAAAGCTTGACATTATTTGGCACACATGGTGTGAAAAGACACACGATGCATTCACAGGATTAACGACAAACAATGTAAAAAAAAGTAATAGAAAAGCATTTTAATCACTACTGCAAACGCTGCTATAGAGGTGTTGCTGGGTTGGTTTCTAGTACATAGCATTTATGAAATATAAAAGCGATGAACAGAACTCCAAGGCAACGTTCAAGAGGAACAATCTCAGAAATCCTAACGCCATGCAATCAAACAGAATCGACATTTTTCAAAGTCAGTAAAATGTGCACACCCATTTTTCCAGGGTTTGTCTTTCACGTATGAAGATGTTTTAACAACAGGAACCTTCCTGAAACAGCCGGGCTACAGGGATGGTGCCTGTGTAGAGCAGCAGGAGGCAGGACACAACATATAAAGTCTGATGCAGTGTTATCGCTCTCAAATCTCATCTTCATCAGTGCCTTCCACATGTATGCCTCCTCTTCTTCATCCTGATACATTTGTATTCTTCCAGTTTTGCATCTGTCATGTGATAGAAACATTATCACTCAATGTTTCCCAAGCTTTTCCCTTCGTAATCTCACATCTAACCCAGAGGCTGGCAGGAAAAGATCTGGACTTTCAGTGCATGTCTGAGAGCAGATCTACACTGATAACTGCTCATTGGTTAATTGGACTGATATCAACACCGACAGCTCTGGGTTTGGTCCTTATTGTTTCTTTTTTCTACAAACAAAAAGCTTCCAGCAGAATAATTCAAGGGTTGCATTATTTTTAAACCTGCGGTAACACCGAACAGACTCAGGTCTTAAGTAGCAGATCGCTGTTCTGCATCCGCGCACCTGAGGTGCAATTAAACCTGGATTAGCATAATCAGAAAGACCCTTTAACACCAATTCTCTTATTTTGGACTCACTTCTTATTGGCTCTAGAACAAACAATATGTACTTAAAGACATGTAATCTGCATGATACTGCGGTTGTCTACAATTAACTCACTGAAACAAAAACAGAAATGTAAACCATGTCCACTATTTTTTTCTTTGTGCAAATTGCATAAAATAAAAATAAAACAACATCAATGCAATGCTTTGCCTTTTAAAGATATGGAAATTACAGTTACGCAACGCTGCATGTCAGTACCGATGCAAAATCATTCCTGATAGCTGCAGCCATGTTGAATGATGAATAGTGAGAAAGCGAGTGAGGTACGGCCTTGATGTCAAATCAGTATATACATTTATATTAACACGTGTAACAGCGTGTGTGGAAGATCCAGCACATTTGAAAAGTAATGTACAGTCCATCCTGCCCTTCTGCAGTAAAGCAGCAGCACAGCTCCATCATTTGATGAAACCTAATGAGTGGTCAGCCTTGGAGGTGGCAGCCATGTGTAACAGTGCTCTCCCTCTCTCCCTCTCTCTCTCCCTCTCTCCCTCCCTCCATCTCTTCCTGTTGCATATTTCATCCCCGCTCACCTTTTAGTCGTCGTGGAGACTCCAAATGTCACTGATTTCTATCATCCAAATCCCCCAGAGCCCTCGTATGGACATTACTGAAGAAAAAAAATTATCTTACACTTTAAGAGCTACAGCGCTACACAAAACACACCCGTGGGTGCACAGCACAGCATTTATGATCTATATCACAATTAGAAATCAAAGGTCTCCCTCAGTGAAAAATGTCAGGCGGGTTTGAAAGAGTTCAAGCCTCTTTTTTCTTTCCCCTCTCCCTCTGGTGTGGGAATAGATGGAGAAAGGGTAAATGATAATGATTCTTTCAAACGCTTGTGGATGTCTCTCTCGACCTCTTGACTGTTGGTGGTGGTGGGTTCGGAACGTGGACGTGCTCATTTATTGATCACTGTCACTTTAAATACAGTTTAAAACAACTCAGAAAGTTAATAAATTAATGAGAATGTTTTATAAGGGTGCGGTAACGTTAATTATTTATTTATCAGAGAAATACTGCACTACTGTGAATGTAGTAAGAAGCTTTGCAGCAGAGTGCTTTGGCAAAAATACTTCTTGAAGATAGGAAGCAACTTAATATAATGAGAGGGAGAAATGTGTATTGTTTGCTAATGATTTTACACAAACACAAAATTTTCTGCTCTTGTTTTCTGCTTAAATTTCTGTGTTTTTAGTATATTAGGAGTTCACAAAGAAAATAGGACACATGTGCTATTTAATGATTACTTGAAAAATACAAATGACTACTAAATCCTCACAGAATAATAAAGGTAAGACAGTGCAGACAAAAGGGAAACAATCCCATTCAATAGTATTAACACAGATTAATCGCCAATCCTGTGAAACCTGCAGCTTCACAGTTTTCAAAGTGACATAAGGGAACATGTCACAACACAGCAAGAACCCAAAATCCCTTCAGGGGATTAACTTCAGGCAATTGTCCATTTTTATACCCGACCGCTGATCTATGAATCTGTCACAGCCTGCGAGATACTGGCATTATACTGGAGGATGTCATTCGTCTTTGTGTGAAACACTCAGCGGAGACAATTAAAACCTCTGCATGTGCAGGCTAAATCAGGGTCTGGCTGTCAGAGCAGTCGAGTCTGTTTCCCACTGACTTCTGCCTAATGTGTAACATGAGCAGGGAAAAAAACCAACATACATCTTCTGTCAAATAAAACAGTCTGTAGTTATTAAGCAAATGAGAGAGGCCTCGGATCTGCAGCTGAATCAGCGATGTAATATCCCTCTTATTGCCCACTTTATCTCCACTCAGCACTTTACATCATCTACAATTGCATATAATCAAGTTTATTGTATCTACCGTTTGCAAAAAGTGTTGATGTTGTTCAACTATTAGCGCTGTAATGATACAGTTCCATCAAACTACATCCTAAAGGGCACCTTAAATATTATGTTGCCTTCAGAAAAACCCACCTAATGTTTGCAGAAGCTCGGAAATATGATTATACACAAGATAAGGACATCTGCTGTGAGTCATCTTCTATTTTCTTTTTCCGAAGGCTTTACAGTGTGAATGTATTTGGAGATGGGTAATGATAATTACCGGTGTTTAATTTTCCCCTTCGTAAGTTGCTGCTTGTTCTCAAACAAAGCTTCATCAGGTTTTGTTAATGGTCCATTTTAAACAGTTTGTTAGTTACATCTTTTGTCTCGTTCACCGTGGCCGCAAAACACAAGAATCGGGTGAATCACTGACAGCCATTAATTTGAAAACATGCATTACAAATCTCTGTGGAGCGAAGGCTGCTGCTGCTGTATCGCCTGTGTTTGTAATAAAAATGTCTTTGTGGCATCAATTGTTTGTGCAGAACTCCAGTTGTTCTCCACTCCTCTTTTCTTCCTCCTCTCTCTAACAAGACGATGCATGTCCCTCGTTTCTCTACACAGTCGCTGTGTGGTCTCGACTTTATTATGTAAAGTGCCTTGAGATAATGTTTGTAAGGATTTGGCCTTATACAAATAAAATTCATGGATTTTGTCGGTGTAGTTTCCAGATGATCTGCTTCATACTACTCCAGCTTCTACAGATGTTGCAGAGGTGCTGCCCTCCTCCCACGTTTGCCGTCTACCACTTTGTCCGACTGCTTTCACCAGCTGGATCGTCCTTTCAGCTCGTCCTCAACTTTGTGTATCTTTTATCATGTTGAATGTGTGCAACTCCTCAGCCCTGAGCGTCTTTGGTTTGGTTCGTGTGCGGCTGCCTCTTCTGCAGGTTCTGGAGATGAGCGTGGGTCCTCAGGTAGCTGTTAGGTTTGGAGTCAGGCATTAATGTGATTTATTCAAACACACAAAAGATAAGACAAACCACGGGAATGCTGGAACACATCAGCAAAATAACAAACTGCTGAGGAACACAAGAGAACACTAAATACAGGAGTAAACATGACGGGTGTAGCTTACGGGCCGGAGCAGGTTCCACTCAGGTGTGACATGTTAGGCTGCAGGTCATCAACAACAAGTGAAGTGACCAAAAATGAGAAATTGGGGTGAGGTGAAGTGGAGACTTTAACTTGACCAGAGATTTGAGCATTGTTTTGTTTCTGTAACATACTGGTGACGTCACAAGGCTGAATCCTGCCTATCACCCAATGTCAGATTAATATTGTGATTAAAAAACAATCTCTTGGAAAAAAACAACTTAACAAGCTGGTAAAGGAACATGACTCAAACAAAAAGATATTATATCAGAGACACAAAAGCAGAATAGTGTCTCACCAGGTGATTTGAAGTAGAACAATGTTTCAGCCGGTGAAACAAAGTCGGCATCAGTGGAGCCTCGGGGCTCTGAGGCTGAACAATGGCTCATAGATGGTTAAAAGGTCCAAAACATCGCTGGGAGCAAGGCCTCGACAAACACTCTAAGTTATCAATCAAATTTCCAAATCAATCATGAACCTGACAGGCTGCCATTGTATGGAAGCCAGCATAAGAGTAATGTGGTTCTGCCTCTTTGAGCTGATTAAAAGTCCTGCTGCAGCACTGAGCTGCTGCTTGATGGTAAATAAAGTGTCATAGTAATACCAGAAAAATATAAAAGCATCTATGAGTCTTTAATGTAGGTGACAGAAATGGCTGATTTTGCAATAATTCTGCATATTTGTCGACGTCAAGGGTTAAGGTCTGTTTGAAGATACTGCAGTTTCTTTACATGCAGCTCTCGCCATATTTGTCGAAAAGATAAAAGAAGATTGCAGAAGTTATCATGCTTACGCTTCTTGAAAGTCCAAAACATCCCGTCCTTTTTACGGCTGCCAGAAGTACAGTGTGTCCCTGGAAAGATTTGTATCATCTCGCCGTTCCTTCATTCTTGGGTCACTGGCACAAGCTATGAAAGAAAGTTTTCGTCGACCTTAAATTCTCAGCAGCGTTTTTTTTTTTTTTCGCGTTGAATATTCAGTTGCACAAGTTTCTCTCTGAATCACCCTCCTTCGTCATAATGAAGCTTTATCAAACTGTCCAACTTGACAGACTCCCACATAATGTTAAAATAAGCTCAAGTGTATATTAATCATCGCATAATTTCTCTATTTTCCTGTCAGGTCCACCAAACACTGGTTGAGCACACTTGGATTCAAAAGAGAGTTTAGCATCTCAGTCACGGTACAGGGTTTAAAATGAAGCTGCAAGGCTCAGCGAGATGTTATAAAGCTGTCGTGAAGGTCTGTTAAGTGACTGGATGCACTCAGGCCACTAATAGGCCACCATGTAAACAGTGTTGTGCGTGTGTTGCAGTTGTTATCTGCTTTTACGTTTCCTTAAGGAAAAACTCTTTATCACCAGAAATTCACATCAATATTGTCGGTCAAAGCAAAAGACTGCGACGACAACGCTGAAATTCCACAAAATATAACGAGTATAAAACACACGTGAATCACGATGTAAAAGAGAATGAGACTCAGTAGAGAACATACTTCCACCAAGTCTCTGCACCAAATTACACAAACAATCAAGAACCTTGAGTTGTTTCTTGGAAAAATTGTGAAAATCTTGTTGCAGATCCGCAAACAAATTTACTGGTATCTTCCCTGACCCATATCACATCCTTCCACCAAGTTGCATGGTTTATCCATTGTGTTGTTTTTGTGTGAGAGGTGAAAACATAACCTCCTTGGCAGAGGTCATTATTATCAGTGTACAAAGACACATTAGCAATGACCTGGTCAGTTTGCTTCAAGCATTTTTATGTGAAAATGTGAAAGGCTGGGAGGTCAGAAAATATTGAATCAAGGATAAACACATCTGGTCTTTTTTGACAATAACAAATATCTAAAATATTGGGAGCTTTAAGTTGCTATGTTTATGCCACAGAAAAGTCTTGACTCTGTGAAAACTTTATGTATTGGGGGCAGAAAATATGCCACAGTTACCAGTATTTATAATTGTAATGCACATCATGATAGCCTCATAGTTTTTTCCTGAACTTTAATGGCTTTCTAACAAGTCCAAGGCAGATGCTGTCATCTGCATCATGATAAATGCTGCAGTGGACTGAGATAACCTCCCTGCACAGGCTCACTGGAGGTTTAATGAGTGAGCAACACTGCACCAGCATTCAACAAACCTTTTTGGTCATTTTAGTTTTTGCATTGGCAAGAGGGAGTAGTGTGAACTGACTTGGCACTAAACCGACATTTGCTTAGTAATTAGCAAGTCATCAGCATGCTGGTATAAATGCAGGGTTTGGGAATTTCACCCGTCAATACTTGGACTTGGGGAATAGAAGTCTCAAAACTGCTTGTGCAGTTCTCACTATCGCTCCAGACTCTGTTAAAGAACCGTTCCTTTAAGTTTATAGGACGACTAAGGATTTCAGGCACGACAGAACCATGGAGATAAAGCCTGTGTCATCTCTCAGACAGTCCTATCTGTTTCACTAGGTAACAATGAAATTACAGCTGTCAGCACAAGAGATATTAAACTGCTTCCTGGTTCCGTCTCCCTTCCCGCTCATGGTGACCTTGGTAGGGAGACGGAGGCTTGGCCGCTCGAGCCTCATGCTGGTAGAGAGGGTTCACACACTCCGTCTCATGGAGAGACAGCCATCTGGGATAGGGATATTTATCACACTGCTCACACACACACACACACACACACACACACACACACACACACACACACACACACACAGCCACTGGCACAGATACTATCATTATCATCACCATCATCTTTATCAACACTCGCCAGCATCATCACATGTTCCCCGGCTCTGTAAAAAATCCCGGACCGCCAGCCCGAGTGTCTCATGAGAGATGTCACATAGTGTCATGTCATCGCCCAAGGTGATACCATTGGTTGATTTTTTTCATTCAAAAATATCGGCTTTTCACTGCACTGATTTCACCTGATCAAAGGTTTTACTATCAACTGGCGATTATTTCAATTTTGGGCTTTTGGATTTGTTTTCGTACCCGTTTAGATCTAAAGGTCACACTAAGTCGATACTCACCACCTCTGTTGAAGTGATTCAAAGCCCTCAAGCTTCAAGCATTTACATGATGTTCACATGCATCATTTCAAATACTTGAAAGAAGCAGTCTGCAAAAACAATCATTTCTGAATGCATCTACATCCGGGTCAACTCACCACTTGCACCAACGACCTTGTATACTCAGCCATGCACGCTGGTGTGTGTTCATGTGCAGAAACCGAAAGGCAACAGAAAAATGCTGTAAGTTAATGTGAACTGGTGAACTGGGGAACTGGTGATCTTCCTGCGGCCACTGACCCAACAGCTACACACCAGCACCTGGTTGTACGTTTTCCTCGATGCTCTGTGATCAGACATCGAGTCATTTTGTCAATTTTCATGAATATGGTGAGGTTGTAAGGTCAAGTTGCCTGAGATGTAGACAACTGTAATGTTAGCTTACATGGCTAATCCAGGATGCTATTAATTTTTGCCAGACAAACATCCCAAAAATCCCTTTGTTTTGAAAAGCTGCGGGATGCTTATTGTTCCTTTGAGAATATTTAGATGATCTTCACTCTCAAGTCATTGATGCTTCGCCACTTCACCATCCAAGCGTATATGGATCTCTAAGAGGAAATGGAGAGGACAGCTCAAACTATTAAAAAAAAAAACGAATGCGTATAGCTGTTATTGTGTGTCTTTAAGTGTGTGTGTGTGTGTGTGTGTGTGTGTGCGTATATTGCCTACTTTCAGTTGTCACTTAATCACTGTTACGACTTGTTGTAGATTTGTTGTGCTCCTACACCGGCTGTGTTTTCATCGCCCCCGAGTGTGTTTGTGAGACCAGTAATTATTGATTGACATTTGTCAGGTGTATGGCTCCCTGATTGACTCGGGTGACGGTTGGAAATTGGTCCATTAGCTGGAGGCCCCTTGCAGCTGATTGGTTACCCAGACAGTACACACAGAGCCGGCGGGCTGACTTGTGATGCCGGGGCCGAGCTTGTTCCCCATCACCTCCTGACCCAGCAACACTCACCTTCTTTGTATGCAGTGCGGTGATTGTTAGACGCTGTACACCTCTGTTGGAACTCTCTGTGGGGGAATAGTACAGGTGTGAGCTGCCTGTAATGTTGTTTTTGTTTTTGCGCTCTAGAATTTACTGCACCTTCTGTGCCTCACGTTGACCTTTCTCACCCTGACTTTGAATTATTCTCCCTGTTAATGTGTTTAAGTGTGAATAAGAAGCAGATGATCATGTGCAGATGAAAAAAGGGTCGCCTCCTGGTGGCTGGCTGCAGTTGATCATGAACACTGCCTCCTTCATGTTAGCGGATGGGACATGGACCAAAATAACAATTAATTAAAAACACAATCAGATAAAATGTTCTCAAAGACACTTTCTGTCATTTGATGAACTTCTTATCAAATTTCCAAGTGCTATTTTTCTGGTTAGTTTATTTTTGATTAGTTATTTAATGCTATATTGCAGAATTGACAGCTGAGTGACGTGTCTCCGCTGGATATGCTTTCTGGGATATTTTGGCTTCATTTCTTGAAAGCTAATGTATTCTTTGTGATTGGAACACACAAAAACTTATTTATTAGTTATATATCACATCATACATTACAAACAAAACAAGTTTAAGACTGGAATTGATACAATTAACCTCCAGGTCGTCAGAGAATTTGTCAAGAATTTCTCTCTATCAAGCGCCACTGGGCAAATTACAACCTTTGTTGATTTTTGAAGTGAAGAGAAGAACCCACAGATTTTCGAAGGCGTTTGAGTCAGAGGTCCGTTCCAAAAACTTTAGTTTGAGTTTCTTGTGGATTCTGATATTTACATTCGGATCATTCTCTTGTTGTAGAGGCCAGAAATGTTTTCAGTTTCGGTTCATTGACTGACTGCAGGACATTTGCATCCAGAACTTGCTGATATTTAGTGGAGTCAATCCTTCCACCCATCTGTGCAATGTTTCCCGTGGCTGCTGCAACAGCCCAGAGCAAAACAATTTCCACCCCCATGCTTACAAAAGGGTGCACAAAGTTTTTTAAATGAATGTATAATAGCTTTTTAACAGTTCATGAAATAAAAAGTAGTAGTGCAGAGATAATTGAGTAAAAGCTCATTTTATTAAATATCTTTTTGATTCAACCTCAAAGATTAATATCACACGTACAAAAACTACAAAATATGATAAACAATAGTACAGTCATATAAAAGTAGTTTATACACCGACAAGCTCCCGAACAATGGTGATCAGTGACAGATAAAGAAAAACATCATCATAGTTAAAACAATATCACCATCATATTTTACCTGTATCACACATATACTTGATCGACAGTAACTTATAACCATAACGTTCTTCAGGTTCTAAAGCAGAAAAAATATTCATATGCATTATAAACTGTGCCAGATAGATTCACCATATATAAAGAAAAGAAGCTGTCCAGACAGATTCCACAGTCCCTCCTCTCCTGGTGAACCCTGTGAGGGTTGTTTACTGCTGAACGACAACAGCTCCACCAGAGTGGCACACTGAATCACGTTCATTATTTAAAAAAGTGTCAGCTCTGCCTGGGTGTTTGCGTCCTCTGACAGCCTGACAGCCAGGACGCACTTGTCATGCGTGATCATGGACTCACTATGAAATGACCAGAGATGTGAAGAAAGCCAGGGAAGACAGATCTTTGAATAAAACATTGAGGGAAATGGAGGTTTGCCTTTTTAGTTGTTCACCATGTTTTCAGCCCGAGAAGAAAATATGTTTATTATAAGTGTCTGGTTTGAATCTGATGTAAATCCAGCAGAATTCATTCAGTATAGTTCAGCTCCTGCATTTACTGTTTCCGTAAAAGTGTGTTGAGAACACACAACTCAAGCAGACCAATCATGGAACTCTTGTCATTACCTTGTTCACAGGGGGGGCAGGTTTGTTTTAATGGAGGAGGAGGTTTATGAGAATGAAGACAGACTCTGATAAACAAATTAAAAATATAACATATATAAATGAACCATATAATACATGTAAAGACCCAACCCACATAGTGAAATGGTTTAGGCCGCAGTTTTAAGGAGAGGGCCAATGGGAGGTGGTGGGATCATATAGGTGTGGCCTGCTCTAGCTCGTGTTCCAGGATTACCAACCCTAGCTTTAATAAGAAAGTTTCATGCACTCAGACCCTGTTTGATCATAGGATCATGAAGACTCCTGCCAGAATCTTCTTCTGTGCTGTGTTGTTTCTGAAAGGCTTGTTACTAGGTGGCACACATTGGTGACGAACCCATGCACTAATTTTTCTCATCAGAATTTTGAGGCATATTTGTTTCACAGACATTTGGTTGAAAAGCTCTCACTCTGCCATGATAGCTGCTGTTTGCCTGGTTCCACTCAGGCCTCACAACACTGACCAGATTTTTTCCCCGATGCCAAACATCTGCCAAAATGGCATCGAGTAGGAAAACCACACATCACAGCATCCCCTTCCAACGCTGAGGGCCACATCACAGACTTCCTTTTCATCTCTACAAGCTGAGGTTGCTCCTCATATTTTCCAGTGGCACGATGACAAAGTCCCGCTCGTACTCTCGCTATTCAATAACAAACTTGTCTCATTCTCTCGACTTTTAATTCCATGAAATTCTCTCACTGCTGCAGTAGAGTTAACATAATTCTCCATTTTGTCCACCGCACACATCCTATATGAAAAGTTGCAGCTTTAAACTCTTCAGAGGATAGTGATTTGTTGCGGGTGCACAGGGTGAGAGGTAATTTCCGAGATGCATGACTGTATTTGTTCATGCTGACGTGTAGCGTGTGCTTCATTAATAAAGGTGTCACGCCGGAGGTGCAGTGATGTCAGATGTTAACATTTATACTAAATGACTTTATTTACCATGTGGTGTTTTGCCAGGGCTGCACCTGCTGTGTTGTCTCTACACGCTCTCCTGACATATTTCAAGATATGAAATCAGTCGGAGGAAGATTCGCGGGGATGATTGCTGTTGGCTTCTTTTAATTAGGCTCTCTTGCAAGTTTGTTGCATCATTGCGACTAATCTGGATTGTTGAGAAACTCTGTAATTAGTGAAAAATGTGTGTAATATCTCATGCAGAGGGTCTGTGTGTGTGTGTGTGTGTGTGTGTGTGTGTGTGTGTGTGAGGGTCCCAGCAGCTTTGTAAAGCTTTGATACAAACAACCAAACCGAGGTTATTATTTCTTATGAACAAATCAGCATAGTCACACATTGTGAATATTTTACATTGCACTAAAACTCAATTTCATTATCTTCGTATTGCTTCATATTGCAAACAATATTTACGCCTTGACTGAATTAAAAGTTTGCACAGTTATTTGTAAATCAGTTTCGTAACCTTTTGACCCGTAACGCCCGGGACTGTGTGTATAATTTAAAACATGCAGGATAGAAGGTTTTTCACCCAGCAACCGTGCTGCATTGTTTATTCCCACCTGATTCCCATGATCAATCTGTCATGGTCAGTAATCTGAGTTGTTTCTGCAGCAGCTAACTGTCGCAGCCGAAGGATCAATAGTGTATTGTGCTCCATAACAAGCTCGGCTGAATGGCTGATAATTAAGACGTACTGTACTGCATCAGTCAGGGACTGTGAGGCTCAGATGAGTGCTGAGGCTTTGTGTCTCTTCAGTGAACCAAAACGATATATACAACACATCGTGAGAGGGAAAAAGCTCAAAGAGAGAAATGTTTGTGTATTTTTGACGCCAGTGGGTCAGTTGTTATATTTTCTTGGCAGCGTAAATAGTTAAAGAGTAAGTTTGGTTTTCAAAGTCAGATGAACTTAGACCTCTCGTTGTTGATACTACATAAATACTTAACAGGCCGTACGCTGTGTATAAAGATAGACAACATGACAGCTCCTAAATGTGAAGCCAAATTATCTTAATTGCCCCCTGGTGGCTGGCTGCAGTAGTATATGTGTACTGCAGTATAGTATGTAGGCCTCCTCTTTGTTAGTGAA
The DNA here is from genome assembly GCF_022539355.2 of Hippoglossus stenolepis. Taxonomy (NCBI): domain Eukaryota; kingdom Metazoa; phylum Chordata; class Actinopteri; order Pleuronectiformes; family Pleuronectidae; genus Hippoglossus; species Hippoglossus stenolepis. Next base: position 22,328,414 of record NC_061489.1, on the reverse strand, counting down.
TTGGACAACCACCAAAGTCCAAAAAGTCCGTACATGGTTTCTGTCATTTTTTCTGTCAAAAACCTTCCTTCCCAAAAACATAACTTTTCATGGTAGGACCCATCATAAATGAACATTTTGCAACCTTTTAAATTGTCTAAATAATTAATTGTTCATGTATAATTATCATGCAAATCATCTAAATCACAACAGACAACCTTCAGGGCAGCCTTTCAACCTTTGTCTGTAATTGCAGGTGACATGAATGTGCACAAATACATTTTCACCTCCTCTTCACATCAGGCTGTAATTGTTTTTGAAAGGAGCCTTTTTTTGTAAATTAGATTTCTACCAAACAACAGACAATCTTTTCTTATACATAAGTGTAACCTATACTTAAAATAATGAAATGCTGGCGCTGTTTGACATTGTTTGGTTGTTGTTAGTCGGGGCACATTTATGTTTTTATATTTGACATGTCAGCCTCTGGACACATGGTTATCAGCGTTTTGTTTTCCTGACGTCCGCGGAGGTGATTGCTACGGTACCATGAGCCACTTGTTTCCTTCAGCGCAGAGGAGGCTCGACAACACAAACACACCTAATAACAGGGGCACTCAGAGGCTCTGATGTTGGGAAAATATTCTACTTGAGTGCCCACGCCGCTGGTGCTCTCATAGCTGCCTCCGACTCTCCAAGCTACCCCCCCCCCCCATCTCCATCCAGTGCACTCTCCGTGCCCCATTCTCTCATTTCCTGTGTCACTGCTTCTTTCTCCCTGACGCCCCTTCTCCAGCTCCTCTCTTTCCTACACTGTCTCACACTGTGGTCCCGCTCCCCGTCTTCCGTCCGACTTTCTGCCTCACTCTCTCAGGTGAGGACGCTTTGAATCCACATCATGTGTGGGTGAGCGACCCCTGAAAGCAAAGGGTTCTTGGCACAGGTGAATCACTTTGCTTTGCTTTTATCTGGCTGCCACAAAAGTCCAACGCTGTGCATGAGCAGGAGCGGAGGGTTTCAGATGTCCATGTTGTTCAGCCAAACAGCTATGAATAATGAAACAGAGGTGAGGAATAAGAGGTTGATGCAGAGAGGCGACATTCACCGCACACAGTCCAACGGATCCGCAACAAGGAAGAGACACGTTCGCTCATCTTTAAAAACTTCAGGATGAAATTGTTTTAAAGGCGATACGTTGCTTTTACATTGTTGCTTTCCTCTGGTCCTTTATATAGGATTTGTGTGATCATCACAATTCCGATTTGCATATGCATAATTGCATAACGAGAGCAGACGGCCGACATTTGCGACACGCGCTGGAGGCAGGTTGACCAATCACAACAGAGGGAACTAGCTGGCCAATCAGAGCAGACTCGATCTTAAAGAGACAGGAGTAATTCAGGAGTTTCAGACAGAGGCTGAAAAGAGGAGCTGCAGCAACGGACAGTTTGAGGAAAGTGATATGCAGGAGCATGTAAACATTTTCAAGTCCTGACACAAATTAAGATTATGAACCTGAATAGGAGTGTAGATTTTCCTTGATCAGATCGTAATGCACGATTGTTACTAAAAATAAATTTGATATTAAAAAACATTGGAGTTGAGGGAAGCATAATTTCCGACATGGTAAAGAAAAGACTCTGAGACTCCCATCCAAAATTCATTCACTTCCCCAAATTCTGATTCATCCCATCAACTTGCTCTGACACTTAAAGTAAAAAAAATAAAAAAATAAAAAAATAAAACGAGCTTCCACCGAGCTTCCAAGCAGTAATACTTGCTGCAATATTATGGGAGACATCTTAAGGTCTTCCAGAGCAGGTCTCTGGGGTTGCCTAGCTACCAGGCAACTGCATTTCTCACAGCTCCCACTCTTTTCTTCTGTCTTGTTCTACATCAACTGGATGTTTGCATCTCGACAGAGAGAGAGCGGCGAGCTGCCAAACCGTACAAAGGACGGCACATCAACCCATGCTAATCATGCTCAATAAAAAAAAAATCCCTGTTCCTTATCATACAAAAGGGGTCTTTCACTAAATAATTCAAGGCTGGCTGGAATTGTCGAAGTCACTTTACTGTCAGTGCAGCCTTTAATAAACTTTCCCTTTTCATATTATATAACCGAGTGGCTCAGCAGCACATGTCAGGGAATAATCATTGGTATTGAATAGACACAAAGATTTTTAATATCAAGCTGTCATTGGGTGTCATATTTATACACTATCTATCTATCTATCTATCTATCTATCTATCTATCTATCTATCTATCTATCTATCTATCTATCTATCTATCTATCTGTCTGTCTGTCTGTCTGTCTGTCTGTCTGTCTGTCTGTCTGTCTGTCTATCTATCTATCTGTCTGTCTGTCTGTCTGTCTGTCTGTCTGTCTCTCTCTCTCTCTCTCTCTCTCTCTCTCTCTCTCTCTCTCTATCTGTCTATCTATCTATCTATCTACCTCTCTGTCTCTCTCTCTCTCTCTCTCTCTCTCTCTCTCTCTCTCTCTCCCTCTGTCTGTCTGTGCGTCTATCTATCTATCTATCAATCTATTTATCTATCTTTCTGTCGAATCATAAATCATTTTTAATAATTCATATTAGGCCTGCATGAGTATAAACCAAAGTAAAACCATTTTGACAGATATTTGATGATGGCAGTTTAATCAGTATTATTTATTGTTATGGATCAAATGATTGATGATGTGCGATGTGAGAGGAATCACTCACAGGGACAAACTGACAGAATCATCACTTGACTCTGCAGCTCTCACCTGTCATGAATGTTTTTGTGTCTTTAAGCTGTTGTTTTCTGATTTGACGGGAATAAACTTGTTTACAGTAGTGTTTCAGCAAAAAATCCGGCTCAAACTGGAATATCCCGCCTCGTGGTTGAATTTGTCCGTCAACTTGTCAAGTTGCAGGAAATATCTTCCAAATCTGTCGCTCTGCTCCCGAGTTATGGTGATGAATTATGGCCAGAAAAGTTTTTGTGCAGAACTAAAAGATGTCACAATAAATCTGACCATTGACCTTTTGGATATAAAACGTGATTTCTTCATCAATTATCAATTTATTAGACATGTGTCTCAGAGTTTATGATAAACTCATTAATACTTGAATGATGGACAAACACATGCCTTTAGAGTGACTTTGACCTTTGACCTGCACAGACAAACCAAATATAATCAGTTCATCTGTAAATTGGAGTAAAGGTTTTTACCTTTCCTGAGATTTGGCTTTGATAAAACCAAAATACTTAATAATCTTTGACCTTTGTCCACTAAATTCAAATTGGGGTTATCCTTGAACCCAAGTGGATGTTTATTCCAGATGTAAATAAAATTCTATAATCTCAGTAAATAATAAATCTAGACATGATGGAGATGCCTCGTCCTAAACTCAAATGTTTGGTGGGAAATCAGACCAATCGAAATGTGTGACGCAGACTGACAGAAGAACGTAAACCAATCACTGCATTTAATTAAGTCCCGTTCATTTCCATATTGGATTTACCAGAACTCTCCATCTGTGGCAGCCATCGTCTGTGTTGATGAAAATATGTCAGTGATGCTCCCAGTGGATCAAATTCACCTTTTTTTAGATGAACTGCTGTGATTGGCTCAACCAGTTACAGTGTGGATGGAAACCAGTCCAAATGGGGGGAGGGATGTGGGGCCCGTATGTATTTGCTCTCACAGATGGCCGGCAAATAAATACAAGCTCTCCGATTGGTCCGGTCTCCAGACTGTGGTCGCAGTGCTTCAGGGACATCATCATACTTGACTGTGCTGTTAGTGGGGAAAATAGTGACAGATTGAGGAAACACCCTGAGGACGAGAAAAACATCCGATGCAACTTCTTAACAGCATGAGTGAGTTATTTTAAAATGACACATGTTACCCACATTGATTTAGAGTAGACTATGAAATAACCTTTTTAAAGTAAGAGGCACAAAGAGAAAAGGTCAAGCTGGGTTTGAATATTGAGCTATTACTCGTACCTCTTTCAAAACAGCCAAATAAATAAATAAAACACATTTTGAGTGCATCCCAGTCAACACACCATCACACTGGAAAAGCTTCTAACAGGCTTGAAAAACCACATCCGTCACAAATTATAACCTTCTGTGAGGCCTGTGGATCTCTGCTTCCTGCTGTGCTGTTTATTCTGTATTCACCCAATAATCAAAGAAATGAGAGAACTGCTTGAGATCACATGTACTCTATTTCCATTGACTTGAAGTAACCCAGTGTGATAATAATTTCTGCTAAACACAGCCATTGTGCCGTCAGCCCTGGAGAAGTCCAGGCTGCAAAGTGTTCAATGCCTTGTTCTCATTGGTCATTTTGACATGTTTTTGAGTCAAAGCCATTTAAAGTGAAGTTCGGTTTCTGCTCCTTCTCCACGGGGGATTTAATTCACACAGATATACATATGCATGCGTCATGGCTGCCTCGTGCACAAATCTGCAAACTCTTTACGGTCTGAATGCTGAGGTTTGCATCATGGCTGCCTTGTTTATCCAGCACATCGTTGTGTATCGGTTGTGCACATCCTCTGAAATGAATGTACTAACTGCTAGAAGCAAATCGCACAGAAATAGAAGCGGCACTGTAGAGGCAGTATGTTGCCTCCAGGGTCGTTCTCAACGAAATACAAATCCAGAAGTTCTATGCAGTCTGATATCCGTGGTGTGCCCTCTAGTGGAATGTTCCTGCAACATGCGTAGTGCACACATACTGTTCAACAGAAAGTTTATCTCCCGTCAACATAATTAAAGACATTCGGCAAAGAAGACAAATGATTTGAAAGAGGACTGAAAGAAAGTATCTCCATTACATCCACTTGGAACAACCATCACTAAAAAGATGAGGCAGTCTACCACCTACAATGACCTCTCTCCGCAGACAGCTTGATCCTTGACGACTCACATGATGGACAGACGGGTCAACAACTCACATGTGACCCCAACGTGGCAAACGATCCCACAAGAGGTTAAAAGCCTCAGACTCCCGGCGTGTTGGTTACAACTCTCTCAGGTGAGACGTCTTCAGGAACCTCAGGCCGGCTCAGTTGCTTCTGTGAAACACTTTTGACTACAACTGTTTTTACGAGTAAAGAGCACTGAATGAGTTTGTATGTTGGTGTGCATGTTCATTTGCTCCCGTTCGTGAGTGTGCTGCCAACGTGATAAACGACCACTATTCTCAGCACAATCGACTTCAGAACCTCCCCCTTTAAAAAAGCACAGCGCAGACATCAAATACGCTTTTATTTGTAGACTGTAGAACTATGTGTAGATCATGTGACACAAATAGCAGAGTACTGCCATCACTGTGATGGGCAGTGTCAAATTGCAGGCTGGCAGTCACTCCTAACCTGTATTCAGTGATAGGACAAGTGGCCTTTTCAGTCAGAGTGAACATTTCCAAAGGGACCTTGAATTATCTGAATGAACATTCCAGTGCTGCAAAGGCCAATCAAAAGCCCAGGACACCCTCCATTGATAACATGCCTTTCAGCCAACTGTCACTTCCTGTTTATACACACAAACATGAAAGACTGAAGCATCAGGATGAATTGTGGTGATAAATAATGTGTTTTTTCCTGCCCTGCAGATCAAAATAATCACAGTGTGTCGTGTGTTCATAGAATTATTGATCGATACCAGTGACTTGACAAATTGACCAGCACCTGAAAAAATATTGGCTTTCAATACACCGCTGGAATTTCAAGGTACCAATCTGCAACTAGTGAACTTTGGAGGACAGAAGCTGAAGAGGCCATTTTTTGATTGTTCGCTCTACTTTACATTCGCTGACAGCCCTTCGATAACACTTGGATCCCGGGCTCGTCATGGCCAGGAGACTTGATGGATGCTTTCTTCACACTTGACAAAAATTCGCATGATATATTTTTAGGGTCACAGGTCCCCTTTTCGATTGGTTGTCAGTTTGAAAGAGGGCTGGTCCTACCTCATCTGATCCGACCTGAGGGCACATCAGGAGAAAGAAGTGAGGGAGCAAAGTAAGAGTGGAGGAATGCGAGAGGAATGCATCTTGTTTTGAAAAAGGCCGCATTGGATAATGAATGATAACCTGGTACGAGAAAAGGACAGTGAGGGACAAGTGAAGCGATGGCACAAAGTTATTCAAGGTCACTGCATTTGTTGTGAGGCTAACATCTTCTCTTGTGTTGGCATGCGAGGCGGTTCTTATGTATTTGTCTGGTATTACACATGTGACAGGTATGGCTGTACTTTACTTACACTGCAAGGGGTTGCACATGAGTCGTTTTAGTGCACATAGGGCTACAAAGAGATGGCCGAGGGAGTTTTGGGCATTAAAAACACAGGAGTTTAACATTGTGTAGGATTCACATCTTGATTCCTGTGAATGGTGAATGAACATCAAGTCACTGATGTTTAGTCCATGATCACGTTGATATTATTGGAAAACAAATCATTTTAATGATGCTTGTGAGTTGCCAGTACCATTAGCAACATTCCTCATTATGTTGATTAAAAAAAACAACGTAATCTTCTAAAAGTATTTGCTGTTGCAAAATGATAAACATAATTTCCACGAGACAGGGTTGTTGTGTGTTAATTACAGAAAACTCAACGCAGACCGAGGAATGTGAAAAGCTGTACAAGATGTTTCAGCGACATTCGGAAGCTAAATAACAAAGCAGCCATCACGTAACATCTGTTGTAATTAACAAGCCTCCCCAGTCTTCTGAAGGTGGGACAGGATTTATGGCAGAGCAGCATCGAAACAATATTTCGCATTATGACGCATCTTTACATGACATTTGTCAACTCTGACGTTGATCTTCTTATCGACTGCACCAGGTGATGAGATCTGCAGGATCCGTTAATGCTCTACTGTTACGGTTCATTGATAATAATCAATAATTAATCTACTGACTTATGCTCATACTCAGGTTTATAATACAAATTTGGGTTATTACTTGATGGAGGTTTGCATCACTTTCCTCCTGCTGTCCATTGCTGCAGCTCTTTTTCAGCCTCTGCCTGAGAAGCTTGTTTTTAGCTCCTGTCTCTTTCAAATGGAAAGAAAAACTGAAAGAGCATCACATGCCCCCTTTAAAGAAATCATCTGTAATGTATAGAGCTAATGCTAAGACACTGAAAACCCATGGAATTTGCAGCTCATCCTGCCACGACTAATGCTCCTCATACTGTATATGACCCAAAGGCAGCTTCTATCAATGCCGCTGAAATTTCTATCTGCTGCCGAAGTGATTTAGTGGGACAGACTGTTTGCTCTGACATTAAATTAGATCTATTTTCCACCTTTTGTAATCCTGTCAGGAACACACACAGAAGGCAGACATCGTGGCTGTGAGTGGCTTTGAAAGGTACATCAAAAGAGTGTATCCAAATCCCGTTAACAACGAGATGCCTGATTTTCAGGTGGCTTTGATGTGAAATTTCTTGATGTTCCCTCATATTTTCCCTCTTGTAGTACAAAATATCCGCACACAGTGAGGGACTTGGTAATGATGAGATGTGACATGACTTTTGTAATACTCCTAAACCTCTTTGGTCGCAGGTAATTTTCTTTTTTTGAAAAATGTGTCACCTGCACGTGCTGGTGTCAGAATCAGTCAAATTAACTCCTACCTGCTTAAGGTAATGATCAAGTGCACGACATGTGTGAATACACATTACAAAACAGATTACTTTCCTTTTACTGCTTAAAAAGATCTAAGAGGGTGACTGGATTCAACAAACCCCTCAAATGATATTTTAGAATATTTAATTGGGCACTTAATACAAAATCACGAAATAAAGATATAAATATTTATTAACTACTCAGCGGCCGTCTATAAAAAGTACACAATGGAAATGAAATTGGAATGATTAATCAATCAAACAGATCTTGATGGAGAAGAAAATGGTTTGTGGGTGAAGATAATATCATTCAGTCATTATAAGCTCATGAATTGTAAATGGAGCACGCTAGTTTTCAGCTGGAGATTTTCTCACTTCCAATAAACCCATGGAATGACCTTGGTCTCATACTCAAGATAATTATCTCCCAAAATCAATGGTGGGGGCCTTTGACAAATGTGATCATCAAGACAACTCGGCACGCTTGAGTACCACTTCCTATTTTAATCTCTCAACGGTCTATGATCTCAACACATGACCGGGATATTCAGTGTTTTGTACTTTGCTGCTACTGAAATGTCAACAAGACAAAAAATACAAATATGGAAGCTGCATCAGGCAAATTTCAGAAAATGACAACAATAAAAAAATGTGGTCCTTTAACCTGCAGTTTAAATCAAATCCAAAAAGCATCCATGAACTTGATTTCTGCAAAAAACAACTTAACGAGTTTGTTTGATTCCCATGCAGCCTCCTATAAGCTCACTTATGCCGAATTTCCATATGAGCTGCTGTACCATGAGCATCCATGATCAGAGCCGCTGCTGCAGGCGGAGCACCCATAAGGCTGAGTACATGTTAAAATGTGTGTCTTACTTTGATGAAATATTGGAGGTTTGAGGAACACCCACGCTCATGTGCACATCTCTCCGACAGCTCCGCTCCTAATGAGTTCACTTTTGGCTGGATCTTCTCATCACTCGTCTCTAACAGGGTTCAAAACTACTCAGTCAACAGAAAAAAAAATCATATAAATGTCCAAATCTAGAGAGATTCCTGCTACACAGAAGAATATTTGACCAAACCTTGATCAGTAAAGAAACAAGTTTGTTTTTCTTCAGGCTACAGTTACATGAAAGCAACAGAGAAGGTGGTGTTACGGCCGAGGTTGTTGCACATGTTGCAGAATCAAAGACGTCTCTCCACCCATCACTTGACCACTTGACTGTGATATCGGTTGGAGGTGGAGACTTTACAATTTATCTCCTGACACGCTGGGTCAAAGAGTTCAGCCAGAAATAACAAGAAACAACTAGATAAAGCTGTGATGCTCTTCTAACTCACAAAATAACAGGAGAAACCATGAAGTGTGTAGTTGTGTAATATAGCAAACCCGAAAAAATGTGTGACCATTTGAACTCTGCAATGCAAAAGGTTCTGAAATTGTGTTTTGAATAAAAAACAAAAAAAACAATGGACATGTTTTTTTGTAAAAGTTTCGTCTGGAGGTTCTTTTTCAAAGTCTTGTTATTAACTAGCTGAAACCTACAACCCTGCTGTAGAATGTCTTATTTTTCATGCTGTTATATTTGTACATCCATGCACTTCAATCTGTGAATAAGAATTTATAACCAAAGAATCAAAGCCACTCTATTTCAGAGAATATCTACGATGCCTTTTACGCAGCTGCATCACCATCAAAGTGTGAAAGGCAGTAAAAACTTCCCTGGAAGATACAGTATTGTTGTAACTGCTCTGGATCAACTCTAGATTGTCGACAGTTCTCTGTAATCATCTGGATTCTGTGTTTAAAGAAAACATGGGTGGTTTACCTGCAGAAACCGACCTGCAGCTTCCTCCAGCAGGTTTCTCTGCACGTCCCCCTGAACCGCTTCACTCAAAATACATTTTATAACTTCTTTTAATCGGCGGCTCTTTCATTTTTATTGTGTTGTTACTGAAGTATCTTTACAGCTCGAGAAAACGCAATCAGCCGTCCGATCCAGTCGCTGTCATCATTATGATATATTAAAGCCAATTCTGCAGTGCTTGGCTTATTACAGTGGATTACAGGGGTCATTTGCTGCTTAATTGACTCGGCAGAGAACAGGAAACCACACAGCTGAAAGGGTTTTCTCCTTGTTTACGCTTCCCCTGTGGCGGACCTACCGTTGATCACGGCAGCAGGTGCATATCGCTGGATTACTTCGAGGTGATGTGGGAAGCCCTGGGAAAGAGGGGGAAGAAACGGGGCTTTGAGAGAACGAGGAGTAACCGAGCAGTTTAACACGGGAGCGAGAGAGCACCGAGGATTGCTGCGCTTTGCTCAGCGGGGTCAAGTAGAAAACGCTGAAAGAGCTCAGTGACAGTCGGAAATAATTTACTGCGAGAGGCAAAGTTGTTGTAGTACGTGATAGGATTCTGAGAGAACGCAATTGGTCTGCAGGAAATTACAAAGGCTGGTTCAGCTAGCCTTGCAAAAATTTAGGGACATTTTAATTTAGATACGATTCTACCTCAGAGTAATGACTTCTGGCCGGTAATAGTGTTCGGAGCATTAAAGAGATTTTAAAGTTGACACGACTGCATTTTGAAAACTATTTAAAAGTCAGCTTCATTTAAAATCCAGATTTTTATAGGATCTGCATTTCTGAGAAATATTTGACGAGAAAGCAACTTTAACTGATTAAGACATTGCAATTTAAATACTAGTGAAATATGTGTAACAGAGTCCAAAACACATTTGGAGTATTTAATGTCATAACAACACAAAATCTGTCTAAATAGTTATAACCTGACACGTTGAGGCATCTGGTGTCGATATGTGGAGCTTTTGAGAAAGTTTCTGTTCTACTTCATAAACATCACCTGTGTCCTTTAGCTGTCGTACTCAAAAGGGGAAGTACGCAACATCTTTGTCGTAAAAATATCCATATTTTATTACATTTGTATGTTTTCTCACTAGTTTAAGTTGTAAGCTGCTTTCAGACGTGCACTGAACTCCTGATAATCTCCTGAAATTATCCGGAGGGGTTGTATGTGAGAACGCAAATGTCATGTGAGATGATACGGAGGAGTCATGGAGATCGACAAACAAAATTTATGTGAAAAATTATGATTAATGTCTGAAAATGTCTATTGTGTAGTATACTAACATATGTCTGTTGTTGAATTTGTGAAGGGGCTCCACTTTATGTGTATAGGATATTTAGTTTTTTGTCTCTTTCTGTTGAAATAAAGACATAAATATTATGAAAATATTCCTTGTCCGGCCCCTTTTCATCAAATCACAATGCGCACAAGGCTCGATGCCACCGGCTACACAAGGACTGGCTCTCTTTCACCAAGTCTGGAAATATTGAGTATTTATCAGTTTGAAAATTCCTCTCGGTGTAGTGCAATTGTTGCGTAAGGCCTCTCAGGATATCTGAACAGTGTGTGATGCTGTGTTTTTTTCGTGGGAGAGAAATTAGTCCTTGAGAGGATGAGAAATCAACCAGTGGGACGCTCTGCACAAACGTCAGGGTCCTCTTTGAGCCTAATCGCATCATTTAAAACATCTTCAGATAAGATTGGTAATAAACTTCCCCGACTCACTTCAGAAAGCCCTGAACAGCCCTGAAGGTGAACAGACGAGAACACCGTCAAGGGCACCAGTAAAGACTTTGTTGTCCGGAACTTGTCATCAGACAAGAAAACAGGGAACATAGACAACAGTGTACAACCTTTTTCAATTAGCGTCTGACCATATCGCTTCTACTCAGGCACTGTGATGGGCATTTTCTGACGGACTGAGCGAAGTATGCAGGTATCTCTGACTCAAGAGCTGCAGGATACAGATCTGACACCACTCAACTATAATGTATGATAGGGTTGGGGCGACAATCAACTGGTGCTGCTGGTGCAACCAGTTAAATATAACGTTTACACAACTGTTCCCGGTCTCTCTCTTCTCTCCCTCCTTTCCACTTTTCCCCCATTTCTTTCCTCTCACCCTAACAGGTCAAGTCAGATGGGAGCTCACACTGCGTCCAGCTCTGCTCGAGGTTTCTCCCGAAAGAAAAAGCGAGTTTTATTTTCTCCAGTCGTTGGTTTGCTCGTAGTGGGATCTGTTCTGTTTCTCTATGGGTCTCGACCTTACTATATATATAGTGCTTTGAAGTAATGCATGTTGTGATTTGCCAGTATACACATGAAACTGATTTCGATGTGGACAGCAGTGATCTTAAATTGCCGAGAGTGCCCCGGGTCACGGAGCAGATTTAAGAAAGAAGTGATTCAGCTTTAAGAAAAAACACTTTGGTGCAAAAGTACGGAATCGTTGATGGGGAAACGGCCCCATGTGATGCAGCATGGATGCAGCTGGCTTTGCATTTGTTTTCCCTCTGGGAGAAGCTCTCACATCCTCAGACGGGATAAGATCCACTCAGCAGTGAACAGACTGAGCCGAGTGTTGAGTGATCTTATCCAAACCCCGTAAGAAGGAGTGAACTGGGAAGCCGTCCAGCCAAATGGAAAGAGAGAGAGAGAGAGAAACTAATTCCACCTTGGATCCTACTTGATGTTTCTCAAATATTTGGATATCTCGCTTTTGAAAAAACAAAAAAACAAGTGCTGCATTACTAATCCTTATGCAAAACACGGAAGAGGGTGAATTCAAAATGAATGGTTTGAATAATAAATGCCCACAGCTGGAGAATGAAAAAAAAAAAAAATGAGGGAGAGGACTGCATCAGCAGATCTGGGACAAACAAGTAGGACAGGGGGAGGTTGGCACAGGCTGCAAATTTTGACTAGTCACCCTGTTTCCCTACAGGCTATATGAGCAACTGGAAAACAAAGAACTCAGCACTTGACTTGTACCGCTTAAGCCCACCCACCGACCCCCCCCACCCAAAACTCATTTGCACACTGCTTACTGCATCATATTAATGTGCCCCCCCCACCCCACCCCTCTCTCATATCACTTCCCGTGTCTTTACATCCGTCTCTCCGGCTCTCAGTCCCTCAGAGGCAGCTCCGAGTCTGCTTACACTAGCCCTGTCCCAGTTGTCGCAGATAAATGTGATTGCGCCTCATAAATCTCTGCCTGCTTGTCGCCTTTTGCTCACAAGCAGAGGAGCAGATGAGTCGTTGTTTGCCGTTGCCTCCCCCCCCCCGCACAATGCAAGGGGATGTGCGAAACATCTGCAAATCCAAAAAGCTTCACTCTGCTTAGATCAGCTTTGGATTTTTGGGGATTTATCGTTAAACAAGAGGAATGAGGAGAGAAAGAAAAAGAATCATCACGTCGAGCAGAACCGCCACGATCAGTGACTAATGTTTGTTATTTTTAGAAACACTGTGTGACGACAGCAAAGTGAGGTATCAGTGGGGGTCTCATGGTGTTCAATGGTGAATGTTAATAGGCTGGAAGGTGTAACTGTTTCTTGTTTGTTTTTGAGGAGGTTTATTGGTCCGTCCAAAGCATATCACTCCTGTTTCCTGTTACTTCCCACAAGTAACAATAAACCAGTGTATTGGATGAAATAACATCTGAACAGAAAGATGGCGCCTAATGAAAGATTCACCAAAATTAATACAACTGATCCTTGGAGGGAATCATCAGGGGGGACATGTTCCTACCAATATCAAGCTCCAAATGGTCCACTCCAAAATGTTTAATCAAAAGACCTGACCATCTTGAATCTACGTCACCGAAGAGACTTACGCAACGTAGCTAGGATTGTGCTTCTTTGGCAAATTTTTTGATATAATTACGAAGAGTAAAAAACACTGGGATAAGAGGGGGATTTGTAATCTGGCAACCTGCTAATTTAAACTTTCATAAAACTCTTGAAATGTGTTTCCTCAATAAACTAACCGGAGGGAAAGAGCAGAGCAGCAAAATGTGAGGCTGGATTTGAAAATAGTTGGTCCCAAAAGAGCAGCTTTCTATGTTTTATTGAAATTCTTGAAAGCAGCTTACATTTTGTCTCAGATTTCTATCATTCAGAATTTTTTTTTAAATGTCTGTTTAAAATCTGCAAATAGCTGAAAAAACTGATTTGAAATGTGTGGAGTCGGGCTCGTAAGATGTGCAGGAATGTGACAAAGAATGACAGAAGTGCAATTAGCTACAACTTGTGTTCAAACCAAAACCAAACATACTCCCTTGTGAGAACCACATGGTCCTGTGTAAGATAAGATTAAATAAGATAAGATAAGATAAGATGTACCGATACTGATCCTCCGTAGAGGAAATAAAAATATGTGAACTACATCTCTTGTCAATCCATCTGATTTTAAAAAGATATTTTAAAAGAAAATCACAAATGTCCATCACATGTTGGTGCAATGGGAAAAGTCAGAGGATCATCATAATCTGTACCTTTATTCTTTGGTGGATCATAAATGACTGAATAAGTTGTTTAGATACTTCAGTGTAGGACAGACAGACACACACACACACACACACACTGTCACCCTCGAAGCCACATCACTTAGAAACAAACCAGATAAAGTTTTCGGAGAACAGTTATGCAGAACAGTGTGTGTGTGTGTGTAACATGTGAAGTGACAGCTTCAACAATAAGTGAGTGACAGAGTGCAACTTTCCCTCAAATACTCCAAAACCCCATGCAGCCTGAATTGACGTGTTTGTCAGTGTTTAGAATCAGTGCAGAGTTTGAGGCAAGTCGGCAACAACAGCAGCACTTTTCTACCAAATGACGCCAATCAGACGTTGAGAGTGACAGGCCACTTGCATTTAGTGCTAACACTCAGCCGACACTTATGTCATACATAAAAGAAAATACACTCATTCCTCATGAGTGGCCCCGCAAAGCCTCTTTGACTCTGTTGAAAAGTGCTTATCATGCTGACCATTGTTTTCAAAGTGGATTCGTCCCTTTAAAGTTCTTCAAAAGTCCTTAGTTCCCCTGCTCTCTATTGAGTCCTAAGCTAACCAATATCTGGCTGCACCAGCACTCAATCATATGCTTTAAACAAATGTGCAGATAATTGTCTCATGAATGGTTCAATTTGATGATTTTCATTAAAATCATCATTTTGTCCCTCTTCTCTGGGCCACACTTAGCTAATAGTCATTAGATGGGCGTCATTAATTATGTCTTTCCTGCCAGACTGAAAACCATTTGCAGCTGCTGGGTTTCATGCCAGTGTTTCACAGAGCTTCCTCCGGTCGGAATAAAACTGTTAGAATAATGGAAACGTCCGTGATAGTCCAAAATCCAATTCTTGTCGAAGGCAATCCCTTCTTTATCTTCTAATCACTTTGGTACTTCCCGTTCTCCATCTGCAAAGGCCAGAGGATTTTTGCGGATTAAATACAAGGCCACCGAGCCACCGGATGAGTATAATAAAGAAATCATAACCACTGTCCTTATGGGATTGTGAAAACCTTACACCACTCGTTTGAATCAGTCTCGAGTTCCTTCTCCGGCGATTTCCATAATGACGGCAAGTGTACGTCTTGAGTCACGATCAGCCTGGCGATGCAGTAAATGTTGGTGAGTTACTGTAATTTAATTGTGTGTACATAACATCGTCTTGAGCGAGCAGCTGTTAAGCAAAGCAACCTCTCTTATGAAATATATAAAATGAATGCTCCAGCGACGACCAGCTACTGATCCCAGGCCGTGTGAGGACTCCTCTCTGTCCTGGCAGGGAAATTAAAGACACAGTGGAGATGTCTCTGTGATGGATGAGTACAAGGCTTCCATCATCAATGCGTTGACCTCGGAGGATGTAGGTTACAGGAAATATTCACCGGTGAAATTAAAAGTGAATGTTAAAACAAGACGATCAGTGATTGGCTGCCTCGCCAGCTGCCACCTGTGTGTCTGCAACACCTTTACACTGAACTGTCTCTGCGGGGTTTTCTCATCATTCACAACGAGAAATCGAAAAATGTCTGGTGGGATACTGAGCAAGGGCATGAGAGAGAGAGAGAGAGAGAGAGAGAGAGGGCGTTGTTTGTTTTGTTTTTACAGTGTACTGTCTTCTTTGATTTATTTTTGGAATTCCAAGTCATAATGGGCTCACTGCTGTCCCCAGTGGCTTGGCTGCAGAACGAATTGTAATTTGTGTTGTTTGTTTGTCTGTGTTTCACGAGCCACCAGGAGCAGCAATGGACCCGTTACACAGTCAAAACACAAACTTAGACATTGTCCCCGTTTGAAATGTTCAAGTTTCTTTTAGTTGAGTCTAATAAAAACAGAACTATTTTTGATACATGGTGACATTCTCCTCCTTTTCATCATTTTGTTTTTGTTACTTATTTGCTGATTTTCA
Source organism: Hippoglossus stenolepis (assembly GCF_022539355.2). Classification (NCBI taxonomy): domain Eukaryota; kingdom Metazoa; phylum Chordata; class Actinopteri; order Pleuronectiformes; family Pleuronectidae; genus Hippoglossus; species Hippoglossus stenolepis. The sequence continues at coordinate 22,312,504 of NC_061489.1, read as the reverse complement.
CATTTCTCAAAAAGGGCTGTGGACAGGATGTATTTACTGTTTTATGACAGATCTTCCCATTTGAATTTTCCTCAAACTGTTTTATGGTTCTTGTTCTGTTTTAAGTGTGTGTTTGTCTTCATTAATACCAAAGTGCCTTTGTTCATCTTCACTGACAGGCTGCGGACGAGAAGGAGTTGATTCGGAGGATCTTTTTCACAGCAGTTGTTGATCTTGCTCCGCAACATCTGTCATTTGATGTTTTTGCTACTTTACAGTGACTCTTGACTTTACCCAGTGGCCTCGTGATGTTTGATCCTTCACTCTCTCATGAGAAAGTGATGAGAACACAAATAGAAAAGGGAAAAGATCGAGACTGAACTTGTAGAGCAGCAGACTCAAATACTAGTTTTTGATTTTAAGGTCACCGGTTCAAATCCCAAGACTTGATATTAAAACCTGGCAGTGTAACAGTATATTGTTCTGTGTTAATCAGGTGCCACTGAGGGTTCCCTGAACATGGCAGTGAAATCAAAGCTGCTGGGTTGTTCAACACCACAGTGGATGACAGCAGTTCCCCCTGCTGTCATGGAGACCTGCACTCACGTAAAGTAGAAGTAAAATATTTAAAAAATGACTAATATACTAATATTAAAATACAAAGCTAAAAGGTGCATTATATGTTATATGTTGATAGTAATGGTAATATGATAGATAACAAGGTGGGACATCCTCTGCTCATAACCCACAGCAAGAGTGATGACACACTACCAAAACAAACAGGATACTGGACAGAGGTGCAGTAGATGTCGCGTGAAGCAGAGCACATCAACAAAATAACAATATTTATAACATTGATGAGAAACGACAGCGTCTAACATGGAGAGGTGTATCAATGTTTAAAGTATTTACACAGAAGAAAATGTCCAACAGAGGTGAAAGAGCAGTTGTGACGAGTTGTAATGATGGAGGCATTGACAATAATAGTAATATACGGGAGTAGGTATATTGTTTATATAGGATATTAAGATGTAATCATAGTCCTTGATCAGCTGCCATCACAATCGACGATTCACCATCACAAACCACCATCATGATCCACAATTTAAGATCTACCATTATGATCCACTATCACCATCTATGATCAAGTGATGGACCAATTAATTCCAGTCCCACTTCCATTGTGTTACATTGTTTGTATCTAAAGTGCTTAACAAATAAAGTCTGATGAATTGATTTGTGGATACAACTGATAACTGATAATCGCTGTCCATTGATTTAATGCAGGAGCAATATGAAGCGACATGAATAAAATATCCTGTCATAGAGGATCAATCAGCGCAGGTGAGAGCTGTTAGCTGATTGGTCCTGATTGGTCCTCAGGGAGGACTCGGAACTCGGAGCTCAGAGACTCGAGGAGACTGAGACACTCTCCGACAGAGTCCCGGACACTGAGCTGGAAAGCTCATGAAGTTTAAGTTTGTATTGGAATGTATGGTTTGAGGAATAAATATGATTGAAAGCAACCCGTGTGTCTCTGGCTGTGTGTGGGAGAGCCCCGTGGCAAGGTCGATTGCCACACTGACACTTCTTATAGAATTAACAGCGGAATAAAGCAGCAGAAAATTCTCATATGTATGAACGACATAAACCTCACAGCGGCTGCAGAGGACAAATGACAACAAAGTGCTATTACTGAGGAACGCAGAGACGGTCGATACGCTCCTCTTTACACTAACTTACTACAATCAGTCATTTGTTGCACACACATGTCTGAACACACAACAGAGTCCTCCACAATCTGCTCTGGATCCATCAGAAGGATTCACGATCAATATTTTAGCATTTAGCGTTTGGCCGGACCCAGTAATAACCCTGGTTGCGTAACGTGGCAGGTGTGTTTGATTTGGGAAGTGGTCACCGGGGCGGGCGGTGCATTAAATCAGCTGCCTCTTCCCTCCTGCAGCTGCTGATTTGGCTAAAGCATCCATAGCTCGAGAGTTTATTGAAGACGTCATCTTTGTTTTCACTATAACAATTTAGACTTGAAATGGAACATGCTCAAATGCTTGGGTTGAGGAATATTTAAATAAGAGTAAAATGTGTTGTTTTCTAAAACACCTTTATTCTGCTTGTTTGAAGTCGTGTGATTCCCCTTTTGAAACTTTTGAAACTTAGACTGAACTTCGACAGCGGTGCGTGTTTTTTAAAATGTATTACTGTCATTACACGACCAGCAGCGCGCTACGATAAGGCTTGATTGAGTGACCGAGAAATGCTGATAAAGGGAGAATTAGGTGGTTTCATTCTCTATCTCTCACCATGCAAATCAATGATACCCAGCTGCGAGACGCAGGAACCCCATAACAAAGAGAAGCTGCTAAATAAAAGACGTTCCCCGTGTAATATTTCACCAGGAACACAGCACAACCACACTGCACTCGATGTCGCTTTGCATTGCGGATGAAATTGAATCTTTAAAATTAAAAGGTAATGATTCAATCAGAAAGAATACCGCTGTGCATATTGTTGGGGTATTGAGGATAAGTGGAATAAAATTAGGAAGACATTTGAGAAGAGAGGCACAATGAAAAACACCGGGTGTGTAATACAAGCAGAAATGTCTCGATAAATATTAATCATATGAAAACAGGCTGACCTCACGTTATAAAGCTGATGCGAGCAGGGAAAACGTGACATCTTTTAATTTTATCTAAAAGGGTAGAGACGATTTGAAAGTAACTGCAGCTCAGCACAGGAGATTAATCTGACAATGTTATATTTGGTCGCTCTGATGTGTCGGCTGCAATTTATGAAAGTGTTTCCAAGCCAATTGCTGAAAGGTGTGAAATTTGAGAAGTGAGGAAGATTTTATTTTTAACTTTGTTTTTCATCAGCTTGTATCCAACTCTGATGTTTTATTTATTTCATTGACCGAATCTCCAGAGTTGTTGTCACTTTATTACATTGTCATGAAGTGATGACTCTTCATGTGATGACATTTTAATATTTAACCAAACCAATAATGCTTCTCTTTGTTCAAATTAAACCTTTAATAACCTGAATGCAGCAACAAGATACAAACTCTGATCCCTGTTAACCGAGCCTGATATGAACCAGACTTCAGCCCAATGACTTCTCTGAACACAGCATGCACACTGGGGACTTTTAAAAAGCCCACCAACCATTTGCTTTTCTGTTGGATGTTGTACGCTGCTAACAAACTACAACGCTAATCATCAATCGTAGCCCGGCCAATGTGACCGTACCCGACCAGAACCCACATATCATTTCAAGATTTTCAACAATCCAACCTGATCTTCAACTTTTGTGTGTTGGTTGGGTAGCAAATAATATTCTATGCTTTTACTTTCTCACATTTTGCAAAGTTTATTAGTAGTCAAGTCAAGTCATATTTATTTAAAAAGCACATAAAAAGAACTGGAATTGAGCCAAAGCGCTTTACGATGACTGCAAGGGAAAAGCAACACAAGTATGAAAATAAAGATAAACACAATGATAGAAACTAAATGTGAAGAAAAATACAGCAGTAAAGTAGTATATCAAGATAAATGTAGGATATTTAATAGTGACAAACCTATTTGACAAACCATCATGTGGAATATAGACAAAACGTTTAAAAAAGTTGAAAATAACTAACACATAGAACCTAATAGACCTTAAAATCCAACAGGAAACAGGAAACCCCGACTGTGAAACCGTTCAGAAGCACAGACACTGTAGTTTTTGTTTTTCTTCTCCCTTCACAGGTACATGTCACTTCCTGGATCTTGCTTGTCTTCACCGTCTCTCTCCCACACATAATTGACTGTCAATTCACAGCTTGCCCAGTACGACTGGAAGTCTCCTCCTGTAGCTCGACCTGTTCAGAGCCTCCTGTGCCAGATCGAGCAGGGTTGGTTGCGTGTTAGTCGGGGTCTCCGCTGCAGAGATTGTCCAGCGATGTGTGGAAACTGACATTTTGCAAAGACCCATTTAAATCCTATCCGTTCTCACTTGTTGGGGCGGTCACCTGCTGGTTGCGGTGATTTGATGACTTGTCAGCGGTGGCTCCGTTCATAATGGCAGAGTGATTTACTGCAGAGGAGGTGATGCATGGGAATCCAGCTGCTGTTGGACCAGAGCATTAATGAAAATGCTAAACTGAGGTAACAGGTCTCCTAAATCTGGCCGAGTTTAAAATATACAGTGTGAGATGTTGACCGAGCCACAACTCCGAGGCTTCTGAGCCAAGACAATAAACACCAATCAGCTCTGAATAAGAAGAATATTTTTCATAGCATCTCTGTTCTATATAAATTACGCTTTGATTTGTGTTTTTTTCACTATACTTGTTCCTTTAATGTGGTTTACAAAGCTTATTATAGTGCTGACAAAATGCCTAATTTTCCTCCTCAGTGATTAATGATGTTTGCATCTAATGAATATAATGAATCTCTATAACAAATTGGCCTTTTTTCTCCCTTTCTTCTTCACACAAGAATTATTCGGGGAGAAAGAAATAGAAGGTAATTCAAGTTAAAGTTAAATCAATCAGAGGATGAGCCCTCACAGAATTGGTGTTATAACATATTTAAAAATAGCAAATGCCCTTGGAGACACAGCGGTAAGCGCTGAGGGAACTCAGACTACATCCAGTGTTAAGGTCTTCCCACTGTTTGTGCAAGTTTCAGGTGCACGCTCACAACACCAGTCAAGTGGAAATAGGGAAAGTAAGAAAACAAAACGTAGGTAAGTAGGCAGACAGAATTGTGTGTCACACATTTTTCTTTTAGAGTTTAAAGTACTTGGCAGAGCACCCAGTCAGGTACAGTACAATGAGCCAAACCTGCTTTAGCCCTCAGTCTTCACAACGCTTACTGCTCAGTTAGCTCTTTGTGTGTGTGTGTGTGTGTGTGTGTGTGTGTGTGTGTCTGTGTGTGTGTGTATGGGGGGGTGGCACACTCTGGAATGGGCAACTGGCAAGAGGTAACATTGTGCATTTTCCCATTCCGCATGAACAAAAGCCTGCTACGACGACTGGTGAGTTTTAAAAACTCCACCAGGCATTTGGTGAGACACACGAAAAGTAAACAACAGGAGCTGAACAGATTTGCGATTCTTTTGGATGTTGACGTGGCTGGCGACCTACAACGCAAAATCATTGAGCTGCGAAGTAACAACTAGCTCAAAGCTGTGTAGGTACACAACCTCCCTGTACTCGATCTCCACAATATGTACTACAGCTTGAGGATTTTTTCCATTCTGAGGAGACATGGACTGAAGTTTGCATCTGAGTTTGGCAAAAAGTACTTAAACCAGCTTGGCATCAGCATCACTACTATCTGACTTCAGATGCTTTCACCAAAGGATCCACTTCAAGCCATCACACAAGAGGGGTCAGAGTTACATGAAGCCAAGCAGGAGTTGAGTCAGGAAGTCTTGCACAAGTCACATGCAAAGTTCCCCCTATCTCCGCTTCACCAGCTCCTTCTCTCTTTTCATCCAATCACAACCCGTCACCTTGAGCCAATCACCTGTAAAATGTCAAAGTTTGAAATGTTCTCTCTCCCTTCTGTCACTCAGCTGTCAGTTCAGTACATCACTGAGTGACCCACCTGCACCCCTGCACCACCTTAACCCCAGACACCCGGTCATTTCCCTTCAAACCGTCCAACCAGAGGCCTTCGTTCTTCGTTGTATCCGAAGCACCTGATTCATACGACTGTTTCCATGGAGTTTTACTTCCAGCGGGGGTCCAATCACCAATCTATCACTATTCTTCATTTAATGTCATTCTAATCTACTTATGCTCATTCACTTCTCTCATGATTGAAATATGACTTCAGTAATTGACGGACCTTGAAGGATGTGATAAAGACGGGAACGGCCCTTCACAGGGAAATGGGTTCAGCTCCACTCGTCTACAGGCTCGGAGCTGAAAGCAAGTTTGCCACATAAAAATTCTCACAATGGAAAAACATGCTGATAATTCCAATAGTCGTGGAGAGATTTCACTTAAACCACTTTAAAGTCATTAGCCTTCATCAGCTTGCAACCATGAATATCAAATCATGTGCCAGAAATAAAACTGAAAGAAGTTTGAAATGTCAATCCTTGAAAAACAGGTGCGGGTGGGATTGATCTGCTGGAAGGTAAGCCGGTCGGTAGATATTAGTTACTCTATGTATCAGGAGTCATATTTCATCTCATCGCTTGCTGAAAGAAACTATTACATGCACAACTCCGAAATGATCTGTTCTGTCAGCTCTTAATGTGTCATTACGAAAACCTCCATTGGCAGACAGCCTCGGCTGCAGGGCATGTGGAGTATGGGTTTTCGTGAAGACTGGTTATTTAAAGGACTTTTAAAAACACATAGACTGTAGTAGCGCTCCCAGGGGACTATGCAAATGAGATTACAAGAGTTTCAACTAAATCAACTCAATATTTACTGGCTTTCCCTGAAGGTGGTTGCATGTGTTGGAGCTAATATGTGCAATTAGGCCTGATTACTGGATCGCTAAATGTGCATCTTATAAACTGTTGGATGCGCTTTCTCCATCTGAGATGGACGGTATTTTAAACCCAAAAGTACAATCACAGATACAGTTAACGTCATTGAACCACAATGAAAATGGCCTTTAAGATATATGTGGTGTTCCTTTTCACAATGTCCATTTCTTACCGGGCTTTTAAATGAGTCAGATTCCCAGGTAACCCATGTATGGATCTGAAATTGGAAACACAATATCTTATGAGGTTAGAGACGTTGTTGCTGGAGCCAAACAGGGGCCGAACTAATCCAATGACTTAGCTTGGAGGACAACTGTGACTTTCTGTTTCAGACATCTTGGTGCCACAAAACTCCCTAATTTAAATGTCAGTGTTCTGCTTGTCAAATCCCTCCATGGTTTGAATATGCAGCTCCAAACATGCTGGATATTTGTCTGCACTTTTCAAATCCGAATAGCATGCCTGGTTCTGGGAAATGCATCGACTCATTTCAAAAACTTCTGTAATTCACGCTCAGAGACGTTCTTCAGGTTGCTTTCAAAACAAAACAAAGCAACAGCCACTGAAGTACAACAAAGAGAAGCAGCAGTTTCTTATTAAATAAAATGTCACATTCTACAAACGATACAAGCTCCTATTTATCTAGCCAAGAAATCGGTGAATACCACAAACTCACATTCATCCACTCAAAAACACAAAATGGGCTTGAATACTAAATTGTATTAAGTCTTCCTGCTCATGAACTTCAGAATTGAGTTCTGCTAACCCTCCATGGAGAGATGTTTTGGTCACTTGCAGATGAAACAACAAGCAATAAACTCAACAATGGCACATGATCACCTTGTAGCATTGATGTGGCAACACAGTGGGCGAGCAGTCAGAGTAAATACCACCTCCCCTGTGTTGGTGGATGGAACATGGGTCAAAGTGCACGTTAAATATTTTCAGTTTCTTTCATTTTACGTGGTTCTTATCAGACTCATGTTAGTTCCAGTGTTAATTTTCCTGGTAAGCTTGGTTCTAATTAGTTATTTTATGCTATAAAGATGGGATGAAAGGTCATGATTGAAAAGCATGACTGCACAGACTCAGGCTCCTAATGTGCAAGATGTCCACTTTCGTGTCCAGGATATTTTAGCCTCCTTTATGATTAGCGAGAGGAAGTCGAGGCGCGTCATCCAACTTTATTGTCTATGGTTTACAAACACAAAGTAACATTGCCTGGTTCCACTCTCTTCCTCAGCTAACTGCTAATGTTATCTATCTGCTGAGTGGGTTTGTCAGTGTGTTTTAATTGAAAATAGCTACAGAAGCAAAACAATTATACTGAAAGATGCTGAGGAGGTCTGCACAGTTGAGTCTCCTTCGATGGTTCGTCACTATAAGTGAGAAGTGACCCCTTTTATAATGTATTTGCTCAATTGGTAAGATGAAAATATTAATTAAAGCAGCTTAAATATAAGCTGCTTAAATATATATATATATATATGTATTTTTTCATTGTAATTCTTGTTTTTTTACTTAGTCTGTTTTATATCCTTTAACCTTTCAGCAGTGAACCTCAGTGTCACTTGAGTTTCAGACTGACAGCTCACTGAAGCTTCCTTTTTTTTTTCTCATTTTCATTAAGATGGCAGGAAGCTTCAGAGAGCTCAACAGAGTAAACAAGGCCCAGGACATTGTGAGGTGAAAAAGTAAATACAAAGCCAGCGCCGTACCGGCAGAATGATAATTTGGAGCTGGCTTGATAAAGCTGACGTTTATTTGCCCTCTCACAATTACCTCAGCTGTGTACCCGGTTCTGCCTGTCAGTAATTTAAAAAGCACTAACAACTAAATACACAAACACACCAGGAAGAAAAGCTCTAAAGTTCATCTGCCAGTGGGACTCTAAGGCTTTTAATTAAGTCCGTGTGTTTCAGACGACTAAAAGATATTTTACATGTAAAAATTAGCTGAGTATTTTATTATACCACACAAATACTTGATGATGGTTTTGACTTTGAAGATGAAGACATGCCTCGCTCATGAATGCGTTGGGAACATCTATTTATCCAATAATAACAGGCTTTCAATGAACCTTTATATCAAAGCCAGTCAAGGAACATGTACAGAATTATATCTTGACACATGTTAAGCCAAAAAATGCAACCAGTAAATTTGGGAAGAAGAGGAAAAGGCAAACGGAAAAGGCATTTTTGTGTACTTCTTATAATTCACGATTTGTGGTACTCGAGGAACATCCAATTCGAAACCCCCACTGAGTATTTCATCCATTGTGCACAGCAGCAAATCTCTGCCCCACTTGTCTGGAAGTGATTCAGCTTACAAAGATTTTTCAGAGCGGTAGGTTTTTCCTGTGGGTAGTGCTCCTTACATGTGGATAGAGCTGAATAGGAGACTCGGAAACATAGCCAAAGATTCTTACATTTTTTTGTCTGTGAGCGCATTTACAGTGTCTGTGTGGTGGCCAGAACACATTGCAAATATATTACAATTTTAAAAACGATTTTTGGAGACATTTACGCCAACGATTATTGTGGATTATTCCTGGAGGAAGCACTTTTTCAGTACCTACCAACACGGTGCTCAGAGGGATATATAATGGCAATGAAAGCAGGATTTTCACTCCAAGGAAAAGACATTGTGTGTTTTTCAAAAGGAGCAATTATATTTCCCATCAGTTCGAGACATGGGAAACGAAATACTCACATGTAACAGCTTACTCATCGTGTAACTGTCGTGCAAAACGGCAAACGCAAGAACAAGAATCTCTGAGACATATGCATAGACTCAAATGCAGTCTTGTCGATGTCCTTGATCCACATCACCTCTTTCCAAAACCGTGGGGGAGAATATTTTCTCCCAGCATGAAGCGCTGATGGCAGACAGACTCAGTGATCAGCCACAGCCACATTCTTTAGTGTATTATGATCAGACAATAGTTTGAGAAAAGCTATTTTATGTGGGGAGGCTTCAGCCTTGGATCAAAGCTGCAAAAGAAAATTCTTTTATTATTTTATATATGTCATGAGAAAAGCTTAGATCTTTTGCTTTTCTATCTGTTTATCCATCTTTATATCTATCTATCTATATATCTATCATCCATCCATCCATCTTTCTATTCATCTATATACCTCCTACCTCCTACCTATCCAAAAATCCATCCATCTCTATGCTTCCTATTTCCACCACCATATAACAAATGGTTGCATGTTCCCCTTTGCATCAAGGTTTAACCTTCAGGTGCAGTCCTATGGATATAAACATGAAAATGTGCATTTGTTTGTTGCCGTTCTTTACAACATCTTCTTACTGGCTCTTTGTGTAGGAGGGTGTTTCGACTGCCAGGTGATAAAATGACGAAATTGAAAAAAAGGTTCTATATTTTGACGAGTACAATGAAACCCACGTCAGTAGGAGGTTTGTATCTCTAAGTAATTGACCAACCACTTGTTTCCCCCATATCTAACGTCAGTTTTAAAACACAAGTATTAGATTAATCATCATTTTAAATGATAACGTAACTGGCAAAATACGCTGCAGGGGAGTGTTTTTTTTTCTGAGATCACCATCAACCGGAGCTGAATTAATGAGGAGAGGTTGCAGGAGAACTTGGCCCAGCAGCTGTCAGCAGCAGCGTGCAGCACCGCTACGTTTATCCCTGTCAGAACAGGTCACTGTTTTCAAGACATGCATGTGAAGAAAATTGTCAAAATATCTGCAGCAGGGATGTTTAGGGCCTTATTTGCAGTCGTGAAATTCTTTGGGTGGTGCTGCCTTCAAACACAGAGAGCAGACTATACAGTACTATAGGTTTCATTGGCAGGTTCATTAGATGATTTCAAAAGAAGAATTAGGGAATCATTTTATAGTTAAAATCAGAACTATGGACAAGAATATAGTGTTGTATAGGTGCAATGGGTGAGACTTTTATATCCATCAGTCTTGGCTCATCCTCATTCCCAGCACACGTTGCTTTGTGTGAGGAGTGGGTGTTTCCTCGTGGATACGACATAATCTGAGGCTTATAGGAAAATCTCTGCCATACGAGTAGTTAACCTCCTCGTCTGTAGCCTGTGAGTTACTGTTTGGTGAAAGGCAAGAAATAGAAACAATATAAAAACACTGGTGCACAAATCCAATATCTGATCTGGTTAATAAATAATGACTTCAGTAAATTAAATGGTGCCATGTGATCAATTGTTCATTATTTTAAGTGCTAACAGAAAAAGAAAAGAAATACAAAACTGATTGATGGAAGATATAAAATAATTGCCTCTGTTGTGACTGATTATATAGTTAAAGTGACACACTGATTTGGATTCGGGTCACTTTGACTGGGCAGATTTTTCTACACTGCAAGAAAAAGTAAGTGAACCCTTTGTAATTATAATCCATCAGTATAAACATGTTGTTAAATGTTAAAATAAAGATCTGAACTAACGAAGCTGAAGGTTTATCCCTCAAGACGAACACTAACCGATATACATGGCAACATTGAAACATCATAAGGTAACGCAGGTTGGATGGAGCTGCAGGATGTGGAGTTTTTCTGCCTCTGGGTCTGAACAGCTTGTATCATCGTGAGGAAAAATAATTCCCAACTTCATCAAGGCTTATAATGCCAAGGTGGCTGTCCGCCAGTGATGCAGCAGGGCAGTGACCCCAAAAAGTCAGAGTAAATGTATTGAGTATAAAACGGAGAAGAATGGGCCAAATGTCCCCCTCAACGTTGTCTGACTCACAGCCACAGGTTTAAGGTTATTAAATCATACAGAGGAGAGTTTGTGTTTTTTATTTATTAGTGGTTTGCAAGACTAAAATCTAGTCTTGAATAAATGTAATCTTCATTCTTTGGTTTGGTACCTGACCATCTATTCAATATTCCAATGCAAACGACAGCTGTCAGTCTCTGCTCAGTAGAGCTCACTGAGTAGCGTGATGTCATTATGTTTTATCTGTAGATCCGACCTTGTTAGGCTGCAGAAAATAGAAAAACATGACGAGAATATCTGCAGCGTAAATGTCAAGTTTGTGAATTTTTCAAGAACATCTCGCTTTAAATCTGCTTAAATAAATATTGACTTCCTCTCGACTGCAACGGATTGAAAAAGCCATGGCAGAGACACCTCCAAACTTAAAAGTTCGCTCACCATTAGTCAACTATACGTGTGATGCCTTTTTCAATTCTGTCAAGGAGCGGGTGACCTTTTCAGCGGGCAGACACTGAAAGACAGCTTACAAATGAAGATGCCCCGCACAAAGGTCATGTGCTTCTTTAAAAAGGACATCAGAGAAAAACATCTGAGTGCAGTCACGGACAAAGTGGTCGGGGGACTGAGTTGTGAAGAAACGGGTCTTTCTTTGGCGAACCACTTGCACGAGCACGATAAATATGATTTAGAGATGAATGCCACAAAAATACTGAGAAAGAAATTGTGCAGCCTGCGTCTGTTTTTATTTTTTGTTTGTTTTTGTCATAGGGGGGACTCAGCATGTGCGTCTTGCGTGTGCAATCCTGATGTTATTTACTCTGACAAGTGACAGTGATGCTTTACTACTCCGAGAACCTACGACAGTGCTTGAATACTAAAACTCCAAGTGGTTTTATGGGAATTTGCCAAAGACAAACATGTTTAGCACCAGTTTGTCGATCATGTGATTGTGCCATCTGGCTGCTGAAATCACTACATACAGTAGTTTGGGAAGCAGCCGACTGTCTTTAAGTCAAAAGCTGCTGTTATCTAAAGTGATGAGAGTGCATCCAGCCTGGAGGGACGGCCGGGGGGGCTCTCATGAGGAGCCATCATGTTGATCTGTTGAATTGGAGCGACGCTGAGTGACAGGGGTGTGCCTTCTTAGCATAGGCAGAACGCGAAGGTCTTCACACCAAACTTAGCTGGAGACCAAAGGGGCCACGGAGAGCAGGGACATGTCATGTTTGATTTAGATTCGCTCGGCGCAGGTACTGTTTGTTTTTGACGCACTGCACGTAGAGAGAGAGAGAGGAAGCCTTCATACAGCGATGTAAAGCAATCCCTCTGCAACCACAAATCCTGATTCAAGACAAATCTATTACTGAGAAGCTTGTTGATCTATAAGAATAGAGGGCAAGAAATTCAAGTGAAGAAGGGGGAAATATTTCTCTGTCTTTGCATTTAGCTCGTCTTGTACTCTACACAACTCAATCAAAACACAATCACTGTTTGTTCTCCCACCATTGACGTGAACTCTGCGTAAACCTGCCTCGTCATTAGGGAAGATTTTCATGCACAGAGATTGACAAGCACAGTTAAGACTGCACCATTAAATTAGTCTTCTACAAATACTGTATAAGAGCTGCTATGTCCAATTTAATCAGTAAGTGTGGGAATATGGCCAATTCAAATTTACAACAAGCTGCTAAGTGATTATATAAATGCAATTTCAGAATGTCGGACAAAATGCTATACTATTGCTAATTAGAGTTTATGTCGTGCGTATTGTGGATATTTGGGGCATTTTTGTGTGTGTGCACGATGAGCAACAAGAGTTTTTCTGCTAATATATCATAGAAAATAAATGGGTTATTTAATCAAGGCTTTAGTTTGATATTTAAAATAAAATACTGGTTGGGAAACATATTACCCACAAATTCTAAAAACAAATAATGTTTTCAGGAAAGCTTCCACGTTGGCTCCATTTCAGCTGAGAGAGCGCCCAATCTCATCGTGAGCTCTTGCCAAGATTCCTCCTGTACAGGTCTGCCTTTCACCACATTTCACACAAGTGCCGCACTCAGCAGCCACACTCGGCGCTGAAGCTCCGCTAACCTTGGCCTAGTTTTGTATGAAATCTGTGATCCCTATTTGCACCTTGCACAACATCAGACTGACCTCTTCCAGACTGTCAGTCCAACGGGGCCTCATTAAAATAGGCCGAGCACAGAGATGAGATGTAAAGCCCCCACCTCTCCTCCGTGTTATCCGAACATCAAATCATTTCATCACATGCACATTGTGCACGAGACAGTTCATGGATGTGATGTGATGCATGTGATTTTATCCACGATCTTCTGTAAACACATGAGATTTAACGTCTGGAAGCATCATGCTCTGTTGTGCTTCTAAGTTTGATGTGTATGGCTCTTTGGATGAAAACGCCTAAAGCAATTACATGATAGCTATAGTGGAACCGTATGTGTTTGTATAATTCATTACTTATTCATCCAGACAGAAACACTATATTTGTACGAGCACCTAAACTTGACCTTAGTGTTTATTGTACAAAGTGAACAATAACTAACTTTGGCAGCTTGGGATCAAGGGAGTTGTTGTCCACCACAGTTGCAAATTGAAATCTAACTGTTTTATTCACGTTAAGCAGCAAACAGCAATAAAAATCATGATGCATTTCGAGTGACTGATACAAACAGAGGAAGGAAAAAACAGAAAATTACAAATTTGCATTAACATTAGTTTTCACAACAAACACAACCAGGCTACATTGTTTATGAAACAACCAATCCATTAATTCTAATGTAGATCTAATTATACAACAATGATGATATTTAATTTGAACCCTATAATCTACTCATATTACTGAGCATCAAGGCAAATTAAGTTATTTCACACCACGTTTCACCGTTCATCACTAAGCCTGTTATCAGAGGAACGAGCTCGGCCAGTAAATAATCAGCAGCCACAAAACAAAAAAATGATGCAACACAGAATGAGCGAGCAAAGCAGCGACAACTGAACCGATGAGGGCGATTACATGAAGTTCAAACCAGGCTTTTTTGTAATAAGTTCAAATGTTTTGTTCTTTTCAGCCGTTGAGTTTTAAAGTTTTGTTGTATGAGCCCGATACCTCAGACAGCAGGAAAGAAGTTATTCTATAAGAACACATTTTACTCTTAACTAAATGATATTTTAAGCCTTAGAACAAGTTTAAATGTCCCAAATCACTATAGGCACAATATACAGTATCTGCAGGGATTTGATCAAGTTGTCAAAATATCAGTTCTCAACTTCTTCTGCTCCATGTCTGGGATTTCTGACTTTCAAAGGGCTCGTTTTTTAAGTGTACGGGATTAGTGTCCCAGAGATGTGTTTGGATTTTATATACGTAGCAGCACTTACCCAAACTTGGTATCAGTATCAAAACTTTTTGCGATATCAAAGGTGTGCGGTGTAATCCGTGCTTTTATGTCCCACTCTGCAAGCCTGTTCCAATCCATTTCCCCAACTTTTATAAATAAGCCCCTCTCATTGGAGTATGAGCGCCAGTGATTGGCTGCGTGCTGTGTTTGTTTGTTGTTTGCTTTGACCGGAGAGACACTCTTTGAGTACCTTTGATGTGAGGCCTGTCTATGATTTGAAATGGGAGCATAAGCACTGGTGAATGTCCCAGCAGACCTATGCCTGCTACAGTGTTATTGGAGGCTCATCCTATCAAACAGTAGGAAACAAAATCATAATTAAGGACATTTGTAGTGGGGATTCAACTTTCATTATAGCAGAAGCCAGCATAAAGCCCCCAAGCCTTGTACATGCCTGGCCAACAATGTCATAAAGGACAATATGGCCGCTGTAAGGTCCGCAGTGACAGGACCAAATGACTCTCCAGCCAGAGATAATCAGCTTTGTATGTCATGTTGACATGAACGGAGCGTTAAGGCATATTCCACTTTGATGCTGGCAACACTGGCACAAAGCTGATTTCGAAAAATGCAATTGGAGAACACAAAAGGGGACATTCCCGCAGTGACTAACTGGCATCTGCATTAAACAACAATCAGGGAGCATAAACTGGTTAGCAACGGCTCGGTGCATTAGGACTTAAGTGAGTGAGGGCACTTTATGTCCGTCCTGCAAAGCTCCGGGCTAATGCCGAATCAATTGGAGAAGTTCTGCCTTCTGGCTCGTCTCCCTCCAGAAAGGTAGACAGTTGGGCTGGCACGATAACCAAGAAACGAGCGGCACTGATGTACTCCTCCACAACAGTCACCAAATGAACTGCAGCCAATGCTGAGAACAGCCAGTGCTCAGGCACAAGTTGTTCAATATTAGAAGTGTTTAACAGGCAGCATTTAGGGCTTCATGACGAGTGAGTGGAAATACTCAGGTGATGGCTTACAGCAAGGAATGGAAATCCACATGCAGTAAAGGTTTTTATCCACCTCGTCGTGAGCACATCATGTCGTGTGCACGCAGGTCTGATGAGCAGCAGGAACCCCAGCAGCCTCTGAGAAATGGTTTGGTGGCAATGATAATGAGACAGAAACCTGAACACCTTCAGCAGTTTTTTATGTTTTGAGGAAAAATGACAAACCCACCTCACATAGCACTGGTGGCTAATCTATTCCACCCACAGACTGGTGAGGAATGTATTATACAACCTCTACTTGATGCTCTGGGTTCAAAGCAGTGTTTCAAAAAATTGCCTGAACCCCCCTGAACTGTCTTCTTTACTCTAGGGCTGCATGGGAAACCAAGACAACACATATGTTTTTATATATCACATTTATATATATATATATATATATATATATCATGAATGTTATCTCCAAAGACCTGAATGGGTCAATTGGTCATTAAATAACAAAATGGGATTTCCTGTGGGAGGACTTGGAAATTCTGATAACCATCTTTTGTTTGTCTCATACATAAATTTCCCTCCGCAGAAGATGAATCAACTTCACAGCGTGGGACAGTGAAATGACAAATATCTGATCATTTATTCAACATGTGGTGTAAGTATTTTCTTTACAGGCAAGAAAGTCCCACCATCCAAATGTAACCAAACCTGGGCATCGTTTTAAAATCTAGCATAAGTCTCTCTTTGCATAATAATGAGCTGATACCCTTTATGAAATCCATAATTTAAAACAAACTCTTAATAAAAGTTCCACCTCCACTCCCCCACCTCAGGAGGCACAGACCAAAGGGCGCAGTAATTCCTGATAGGCGGCGTTTAATCCCAATGCATTATTAACAGTCGGTATGTATATGATCCTGCAGCACAGCAGCCCACACTTTGTATTCAAAAGTGTTTTCTGGTCCCATGCAGTTGTATTACTTTCAGTTACAGCTCATGAATAACATCAAACAGACCATGAAGTGCATAGAAATAGAAAATGTGATAACTACGAGGGTGTATCCAGCCTCTGTTTGAAGTACCTTTGAGCCTCCAGGATCTCGAAAATGTGGGTACAAGGAAATGCACATTGCTGTAGTCCCGTGTAATAAAAATCACTGGGTAAATTGGTTGATTAGGAGATTATGGACGTAGTATGAGATGAGAAATAGCCGTAGGCGTCATAATAATAAAATCAGAGGCTGCAGCTTTCTAATGTTGGCTTTAAACCAATATTTATTGAATCAGCTTTCCTTCCTCCTCTTCGAGGATGTTGGGAAAGAATATTTAACATTCAATATATTTCATTATCTATTCGACACTTACGCGGGGCGCACATGCTTAAAAGTGTGATTTGGATTTTGTTTATTTGTTGCAGATTATCTCTTGTGCACTCACCACTGAAGCGTGCCAAACAGTTGTTGAAATGCAAACGGGTGTTTCCTAAAGACCATATTCTGCGTTTGCACCAAAGAAGCCATCGAGCTCGTCCCTGCACACGGAGCAGTGGGCTTGCTCATCAATTTCTTTGAGCTCCGTGAGGTTAAATTCATTACATATTCAAGGATAACAAGACACTTAGCAATATGGGCTTTACTAACTATTCCCTGTCAAACATGGATTGGGAAGGCTTAATGGAAGGAGGGAAACAGGACGGCTGCATTCAACTCCAAGTTCACAGTGATAGTTGTAATTCTATTATGTAAAACATTATTTTGACCCCCTGAGTGACAGCACATGGGGGTAGACGTGCACTCAGAGGGGACACACTTCATTTACAAATCAACCCCTTTGTATTTGAAACAGTGCACATGCTTATTACAGCACCACTTGTGGCAATTCAGTAGTTAATCCACCCACTTTAGCCCTCGGGGGCGACCTCCACTACCTACACATGAGCCAATTAGGAAGCTTCGGCAGATTACAGGAAGGCAGAAGAAAACAGATGTGGGCACGTCCTGCTGTTTCCTGTATTTCATATCTTTTGGTTTTTTTGTGATGTAGTTTCAGTTTCAGATTGCAGCAGCAACATAATTTCATAATTATTTATGGTTTAAAAAAAAGTTTTTAATCCTTTGAAATTAGTTTTAACAGGATTACAGGGAGAAGCCGTGCATTTAACCTAATGTTTTCGGTGCTGCTCAAATTAACATTTTTGCATGAGCAATGAATCATCGTGCTTGTGTGTGAAAAACACTCAGGTAATTAGCGCCTGACAGTTCAGGTCCCCACAGACCGGCTCTTTCAGCTCATTGTCTCAGTGCACAGAGCCCTCCTGAAATTATCTGGAGGGACTGTATGTGACAACGCAAATGTCCACATCAGCTGCTCCAGGTTTTTAGCCAGAGTATTTCCTGCCAGCCCCCTCCAGACACAAAACTAAAATCATGCAAATATCCCAGAATGAAATAGAGGTGCAACACAAGAAGAAGATGCAGGCGAAGATGTCAAGAGCTTTGGGTGATAAGGGCCGAAGTGGGTGCTGTAAAAAAACACATAATTTCCACAGCAGGATTTATACGTTATGTCCTGCTTCCTGCACGTCTGACTTGGAAAAGTTCATGTCTGAAAACGGATGATGTTACAGCCCAAGCTTTTTCTTTGGCGTTGTTGTTTGCAGTAGTTAAAAACTGGACCCTACTTTTCCAGCATCACATGACACAGACACAGAATTAACAACTATGGTGAACATGGTGGTGCATTAGATCCAGACCCAGAATTTCTTCCAGGTTGTTGAAGCATGAGACAAAGTTAACAGTAAAGTAAATAGAGGGCTTTGCATTCATCAGGTGCGATGATCCACGACGTGATTCAGTCGATACATGATCATGCAAACTTAAGGTGGTCACTGGTCACGTCATACTGGTCACATGAGGGGAAAGTCCATAAAGCCTGTTTTGGTTCAAGAGTTGTCTTCGGGGTCTGAAATTAATCAACAGCAGTAGAAAGATCCCAGAGGCCGTTCACATCCTTGAACCAAGACACGGGATATATGAGCCGGTTCCATCTGCTGCAATAGACTGAGCAGCTAATGGCCAAAGCACAGGGATGTGCTGTATTTATACTTAAACTGTTATTGATCATATTAACATTACTGCACTGTATCCAGTACAAAATAATTCAGTTTGTTTGTCTGTATATTGTTTTGTGCCAGTTTCTAAGTGTGTATGACAAGCAAAGTTAAAGTCCGTGTCCAGTTTGTGTTTGAATCCTCGATACTGCAGATCAGCTAGTCAGGTCCCATCATTCATCCCTACAGGTTTGTAAAGGTTTGTAAATAGATTTTCTTCTCTAATATAGAAGTTTGATATTATATTTTTCTTCCCTTTCCATGTTTAAGACCCACTATCCGAAAGCAGTTGAAGAGTACACACTGTGAGGGGCATGAAAATGTTATTCCACCACTTCAGCAAATATTTAAGCTATTAAAAACAAGAGCAGAGCAGAACTTGCAGGCTATACTTCTTACTTCTTCAAATGTATTATTTATTAAAATGCAGCTTTTATGTTTATCTCTCCTGAGCGAAGACTGAACTCCTATCAGCCTTGCAGGTCTACACTCTGTCAGCTCCGATCCAAACAAAAGCATTCTTTGACTAATCACTACATTCCAGCGCTAGTACAGATCAAATAAGGGCTGAAGGTGAACCTGATTCAGATGCATTTTTCTCTCTCTCTCTCTCTCTCTCTCCGCTTCACAGAGTGGCGACGCACACGCTCTGTATTCAACAAACACTGACACATTTAATATGAAACGCTTTCGCTGCCACTTTTTCTTATCGACCACTTTCCGACTTGGCAGGTTGGCAGTTATTAAGCCATAATAAATAATGGCAGGGGTCTCCTGTAGGCTGTCCTGAGTGCCACCGGTGATGAGAATGCAGTGCAAAGAGAGAGCGTGTGGGAAATAATTCAGCATTACACGCAAAGAACCACATCATATTGTCTTTTTTCTTTTTTGTCCCTGGCACATACTGTATGATTATGCTCCTGGGGTGGACAAAGCCAAACACAAAGGTAAAGGCCGGACTACACGGCCTCAGATCTGCAGATACATCTAATTTTTCACTGTATAAGCTCACTTTGACAAATGAGCCTGGATGATGGCTGGGACTTTGTGTGCGGCAATTGATCATCCCACCGCGCCGTGCTGAACCTGCATGAAAACCTGGATCTATTAGCTCAAGTGGTGTGAGGAGAGCGGTTAATGTTTGAGGTCCTAATTGATGATCTAAATCTTCATTATTCACTTGTTTAGCAGACAACGGTGCATGGCGCCATTTGATCTTGTTTGGCACCAACGCCAAAAGCAAGATGGCTGCTGATTCATTTAGCTGCTCAGACTAAATAAAAAGAAATGAGCAGCGGCTGCACCTTTGCAGCCCGGACCACTTTACCTTCCGTAATTGTGGTTATGACTTGTTTCAGGCGTTTCAGGAACCTATACCACAGTTGTACGACACGTTTACTCTTGTATTCACATGCACATGCTACCTGAGTTCCCAGGTGCTTCATGTATAATATATGTTGTGTTTATATGCATAGTTGCCAGCGCCGTGTACCTTGCTCTGTCATCTCGTGCTGTACATAATGTTCGGCCGTAATGTCCCTGCTCGATATGTGAGTTCTGTGTTGCAGAGTAATATGTTGACCTGTCTCCTCGTATACTGTAAATATCAAATGACATTTTCCTGCAGCCGTGGCTCTTATTCAGATTACATTCTCTAATGGAATAAACACCAGGATATATACAGCACCTAAAAGTAGCATTTTACCACTGTACTGCTCCACAGTTTGAGTAATTTAATACACTGTTTCCTTTCTGTGTGGCTTAGTTTCATTACATGATTTGGGGGGGGGGGTGACACATTTTGACCTTATAAATCTCTCTGTCACGAGGAGATGTTCTGCATTAACAGCTTCTTTGATTATTCTGTTTGCTTGTGCAGATTCAAATGAGCTACGTGCCAAATCTGCAGCAACACCCATGTGAGCGACATAAAGATTCCTCTCACAGTGTTTTTGTTGTGCAACCCTGTTGCAGTTTGGGTTATCACAGTGAGCCGTGGATTACTGTTGTTATTCCGGTTGATGTTGTTGATTTCATCATGATCCAGGGATGATTAATATCTGTGTCAGCTCCAGCAGCAAGTGACGAACAAAACAACAACAGGTAAGCAGAGGGAGGTGTGAACTCCTGGAAAACAGACTCTCGCCTTTTCTTCTCTCTCGTGATCACGTGGTATTCGTGAAGCTGTTGGGCATCTCTCTGTCACCGTGGAGACCCGGAGCTACTGTGAAAGCTTCATGTTTCCATTGAGATTCTTTATGAGCAAATTAGACTAGTACAAGGGGTCCAACCTGACACTTCACTATCACCTGGACAATGTTATATCTCACAAACTTAGCCGGTTGTCAACAACCAATGTATTGTTTTTCAGGGACAGTTACACAGTTATACCTCCAACATTGACCTTTTGTCGAGTCACACAGACACGCAGACAACAATAACACTTTATGATAAGGTCACAAATTACTGTGGAATTATAAATCTAATTAAAACTGTCTGGATGTGATAACAGTGAGTTCTTGCCAAGATCAACCATCTTTATCATAAAGTTTCAACTGCCTATTTAAAAGGAGCAGAATGAAATTTAATCTGGATATTTTATAACCCCCATGCTTTTTTCTGCTGCAGGAATATGCTGATCACCAGAATTTATAGTGAACGAGATACTTCTGCTGTGTTGACAGCTCAGGAAATGCATCTGGTAATAGAAAGTGAGGAGGAAAAATGAGGACTAAGAGCAAATGAGCCCAACACTGTCGAAAGAAAAAGGTTCTCATTAAAGGAGTGAAGAAAGTAAAATGGGTTATGATCGAATGGTACAACTGAGGTTAAACCCAGACGAGGTTGACCAGGGTAGTTAACAGTGATTCCTTATTACAGCTCAGAGACTGTATATAAACATGGAGGAGGCTTCACCACTGCCTCCCACTGTCTAGAAATGAAGGCAGAATATCTCGGATACGCACAGGTTAGCATGCTCCAGTGGCGCAATCGGTTAGCGCGCGGTACTTATAGACAGTGATCTGCGCAGTAATGCCGAGGTTGTGAGTTCGATCCTCACCTGGAGCATAAGGTTTAGTTTACACTGCTAACAAATTAGATGGAAAAGTGTCATGATTGTCCACGGTGGTTTAATTCCCATGTTCCCCCCATTCAGTGTACTGAGATATTGGCATATATGTGTGATAGAGAATACTGCAACCAGCCACCAGGGGGCAATCAAGAAAGTCAATTGAGCAAGGTGTAATAACAATACACATCACATTCAATGAAACAAGCGACAGATGAATAGAAATGCATCGATAGCGAGACATATGTTAAACCTGTGAAGTGTGACACAACAATGATATTCATTTACATACAAAATTGGACTGAGATGATTTCACTCCTCTCAAAGCCACATTAACAATTATAATTATAATGTTGTATTTTCCACTACTCACTCATTACAATAACAATAATGCATCTGTGTAATATATTTAATCTTCCATGAAAAAAATCTAAGGGAGTGACAGAATAAGAGTCTTAAGCTGCTTTCAGAAAAGCACTGAACTACCAAGATCCTCCAGACATTCTTCGGAGGGGCTGAGTGTGTGAATGCAAATGTCCGAGTGAGACCATCCGGACTTTCTCTGGATTCTCTCCATAGAAAAAAGTCTGCAAAAAGTCTGGAGGAGCTGATGTGAGCAGGAGATCCTCCGCAGGTTTCACTGCGAGTGAGTGGGCACGGTGATGATGTTTCTAACACGAGACGGACGGAAAAATGAAAAACAAATCAAAAAGAAAGAAAATATAGGATGAAAAAGTGGAGCCACACACATACAAGACACTGACGGAGATGTCAAGAGAGCTTTTGGTGATAAGAGCCGACGGTGTGCGGAAAACAAAAACATGTTTTTACGTTACGTCCTGCCCCCACCTGCTGCAGCACCTCTCACCTGAACTGTGTTTCTGTGTTGTTATGAACGCGTCTGAGCGGAGAATCTTCTCTTGGGTTGTGCAGAAAGTCTGGACCTAATTGTGAACTGAAATCGGCTTTAGTCTTTCCTCCCACTAGCAACTGACGTCTGGTTGGTGCATCGCGTGCCTTAAAGAAAAAATCACCTTCCTACCATTTGATAATAAGCGTTTTTAAATGAAGATTCTATCTGCACAAAGAGAGGCTATACAGTCAGCAGAGGGTGAATGTATTAGATGGATTGAAAAGTTGAGATGACCTCGTTCCCATTTACAACTAAAGGTCGTGTTTTATTGATTCTGGACTTAGAATCTCATTCATACACGACTATTTAGCTGTGATGTTCAATGGCAGAGCTCAGTGTCAGTGTATGCAGTGTACTAAGGTTTTCTTTCAAACAGTGCTTTGAAAAGAAAGTAGTCAAGTCTAAGCAATGAATAGTTGTATACTTCTTTACCTTCAACATTTGTCCTCACGTCTGTATTGAATGTTGATGTTTGATATTTTTCTTGCTCGAACATGAGTTTGTCTATCCAAAACCATTTCGTTAGAGTCCTCTATAACTTCCACACCTGCATATTAAACGATATCCAGATGCATAATTTTAGCAGATATGTTTAAGATAAACATTTTGCAGCTAGAATGGCAAACCTGTGGGAAGGCCAAACCACATCTAAATTCAGTAGATCCAGTTTTTCATGTGGATATGCTCGTAATTGCACACTCATGAATATAAATCCTCTAAATATGCTGGATTTTTTTCATGAAAATCTATGAATTATTCTCTGAGAAATCAACGATTGGATCAACCCCCTTATCCAGATCCACACCAAAATTATACGTGTTGGTCCCTTAACCAGACCTCATCATTAAACCAAGTTCCATGGTAATCTGTCCAGACGTTTTTGCATAATCCTGTTTACAAATAAAACAAGCAACAAACAAATAGACAGGGTTGAAAACGTAATCTCCTGTGGAGGTAATGAAGAAAATGGATAAAATGTAGTTATTATGATTAATTAAATTATTATAATGAATCCAGTTTCCGCTCAGCAAGCGTTTAGTATCTATGGGTAGAATTAACCCTGCATTCAATTTTATCTTGTGCCTCTGTATATCCTAAATCGGCAGAACATCCACTGAATTGGTGATATTCACTTTAAACAATCACCCTAATTGCTCCTGTATGACCACAAGTAACTGCCCACTAAGATACACTAAAAGTAGGTGAAGGATGGATTAGCACAACGTTTTCTCTCAGTACCAATTTTCTTTAAAAACTCTGCAATATCACTGAGTCATGCAATCACTAATAAACCCAATCCAGAATTGAAAGAAGGTGATAGTCCTAATTCTATCCGTAAAGGGACTTTGCTATCACAATTTTGAGGTGAATTTATGCATACTGCTAATACACTATACGTATTAAATGGCAAAAAGTCAAAGAGGATTATTGCAGTATTAATGTGTGCCTGAGAGCAGACAGCAGGGAGTTATGAAGGACAGGACAGTCTTCAGGGCTTACTTGTCCATTCACTTGTAATTTTAAATGTTTAATCCTTAATGACCACCACAGTATTTTCATTTTATTATCTATGAAGCTATTATCTCCTCGGATAAGTCTTGATTAAAGAAACATACTTACGACATCAAAGCACCCAGAGCCTCAGCACACACTTATTCAGCGATTGTTGACAGCCTACCACAGCACTTCAGGCAGAATCTCACACACAGGAGAGTTGGACAACCTCTTTCAAGGTTCGAGAGATAATTATACATTATTATACAGTAAGTCAGGGAGCTGGGTGGGATCCAGCCAGTGCCAGGTGGTTAATACGAGGGTCACAGGGGGGTCGTGTTGACTGAGGGCCAAGGCAATGCAAGCAGGATGACTTTTAAATACTACACTCTTTGAATATTCATTACACGGTGCAACTGATGGCTAAGGGCTTCGAATGCACTTTAGCCATAGTGCATGGGAACAAGTGATGTCTTGAAACGGTTGTTCTACAGTGTTGGAATGCTAATTTGGTTAAGTACAGTAACACACATCATGGACAGGTCGCGTAAGGAGACAGCTTAATAAAAAAAAAAAAAAAACATTTGCTACTGCAGTGTAATTTTGCTATTTATGGAAAATAGTTCAGTTCCCTAGAGAGTATACAGCACCAGCTTCTCCAGAAATTAAGGTATCACGTATCTGCAGAAAAGATTATTTTTAGCGTGCATGTTTTGTTTAAGTTTGATCATATATAGAGGCATTGATATTAAATGTTACGTTTTGAAAAAGATAAGTTGACTATATGTTTCTTATCCCAGCTTTTGCGTAATAAGCACATTATCTCTCATAACCCTGTGTAACTGAGCTTTACCTGAAAAAAACACTTCCTCAAATTGAATGTGAAATCCCATTGTGAGTGGCTTGGCTATTTTTAAAAATGCTCTTGTTGACTTGTAATCCCAGACGACATTCTTGTGTGAGGACAGAGCCTCGTCTGACTCACTGCTGCACACCTTGAAGTCCTATTTTGCTGCCTACGCACTTCCCTCTCTGACCTTTGCCTAGAGGATGGTAAAGATATGACAAGGAATGGAAATCTTGTTTTTGAGGGGCCAATGTAATGTGCTGTCATCTGGGCAGCACACACACAAACGTGCACGTGCGCACACACAAATATTTATACCTTGCCAACGGTGAAGTGTCTTAACTGTGGACCACAATTTCCATATGTATTGAAAAAACAAATAATAAAGAAACACTGATTTTATTTTGATACTAGGTACCAAAATATGGCGGAGTTCGAACCAGACTCTGCACCACAGGCCACTCACAGTTTCCAGATCCACAAAAGCTCCAAGTATTTCCCTTGACACACTACACCACTTCATACTAACTACAACCCTCAGAATTCAGAGAGGATTGAACCCTCATCCTCCAAACTTCAAAGCTGCCTCCAACACATTTGACCCGACACTTCAATGTTGTATGTCTGAGAGCATCCGAGTCTGACTGAGTTGAACCCAAACCTTAACAACACTCCTCTAACACACAGAGCCAGACATATAAAAAGACACTTGACTGATATTTGTTTGCACCTTTGAGTATTTACTTCAGGTGTTTGCTCTTCAAAAATCCAGTACAGTGCCTGGAAATTGAACCTAAGACATAAAAAAACGTGAGTGAGTCTCTTCAACCCTGAGCTTTGGAAGCTGGACTTCAAATTCACCTGAAGAAGTTGCCTGAAGATTGGTCTCAAAATTTCAAAATACTAGTTATTTAGTTAAAGACTGTTTCTTCCTTTTTTTTGTGCCTTTTCTGGCTCTTTCTTTTGGGTTCTGTCCAAAGGAAAAGTTGCTGCCATCGGCAGGTTATGGTGAGCAAGTCAATAGACCTTGGAGTAACCAGGCCCCGCAGAAAGCTTTGAGGCTGTAGGTTTGATCCTCTGGCAAGCCCGATGAGGCGGCACAGGGGATTTAGGGGACGGCTCAGGTTTGGGATTCTGGGTTTGATCCATAGGAGCTGCATTAAGTTCAAAGGAGATCAAGAGATAAATATGTTCAAATATGTCAGGGAGTTAGAAATCTACTCAGTAGGTTTGAGGTTTTGGGTTCGAGCCTCATCAACTCCAGTGAATTCTGAGGTTTCACCCTAAGTAAACATTCAGATGCTCATTTCTGGCCTAATAGCTCATGGTGTAAGAGTGTGATTCATGAACATCTGTACATTTGGAGCTTAAACGCCCAAAATAAACTCTTACAGAATAAGACTGTCCCTCCAAATCGCTCATGGTGTTAGACGACAGGTTGGATCCCTCAGGAATAATCAAATGTAATAATTATTATCCAAATTCTCTGTGCAGCAGAGTGTTTCACAGATGTGCAGAAAGGTTGTTGTTATTAACGCTCAGACACTACAGGCGGAAAACTCCACTCGAGAGCTAAAGTTACAATCCACATGATTGCATAACCTAAGGTCAGAGCTTATGCTCACTCTGATTGAGATGATACTTGAATTACATCAGAGTCCAAATCTGTTGAGGACTGGACACTTGACAGCACAGTCCCTCTTATCTAATCTCACATTATTATAGATACAGAGGAGTAATATTCAGCTTCATTTAATATTTCCCAGTGCAACCCGGACGTCACATATATTACATGCCTGGACTATTGAGGCTCTTCACATCAGCTTAACCAATTATGATTTATGACATCTACTATTATATTATAGCCTGTCAGCTGAGCCAAACACACACCACTGCATGTTGTCAGGTACATTACAGGACATGTATGTGTTCCTGAAAATAGACAAATAACTAGGATATGGATCCTTTCTCTTTTTTGATCACACGCATACATCTTTCTAGTATACAGAGGAAGTGCTTCTCCTGCAATTGACTCGTTAATCATTCTGAGCAAGAAAGGTGTTAAAATCTCATGAAACGCTTGGTAGAACTCAGCTCCAAACCGGGGCATTTAATTGTGGGGAATGCCTTAATTGCCTCTCCAGCCCTGATTTCACTCATTTAACTGCGGCAGTGTTGAGGAACTAGAGAACTCTGAACCACCTCTTCTGATGTGGAAGTGGAGGTTAAGAGATCAGAGTTAAATTCTTTAAAATGATTGTTGATATCTTGATCTCTTAAGATCTTGCTGATCCGTAAGGATTTGTCTGGGTTTGAACTGTATTGAAGAGCAGTGTTTGCCCGCTCTCACTTAAGTTGTCGTATTTAGTCAAAAGCTACTAATTCTCCTTTGTATCTTTTAACTATATAAAGAAGGCTTGTGAAAGGGAAATCAAAGCTGTGCTACCTGATACAACATGGGGGATTGTACTTCCCCATATACATAGTACACATGGGTTAATCCAGTTTAAAGAGATGCACTGTTTTTATAATTCTTTGGGCTTTGGGTTCTTCTGGGAGTCATTTATACATTACAACAGTTCTATTGATGATATGGGACTGTATCCTTATGGATTGGAAGACACTAACTTCACCGTTCTTCAGAAGCCACTTGCATGAACTTGATTTGATTATGCATATGGAGAAACATTTGCCTAATATTTTAAGATGACAACATAAAAGGGAAGAATCTTTTGGTCAGCATTTGAGTGCTTTTGTTTTTATACACTGATTAGGTCCAAGTTTGGTGCAACCCCGCCCCCTTACAAGAGGGTAGGGAGGATTCCCCCCTGGAGGCAGGGTAAGGTTAAGTAATATTATCTACCTCAGAATCTATTAGACTGGGGATTTATTATCATATTATGGGGCAGATAAAACGTCTGCATCACAGAAATGTGCTTGGTGTCTTTCCGATCTTTATTCTAATGAGGCTTAATGAGAACCGCCCTACACACCACACACACACACAAATACACACACACACACTCTCCTCCAATCCCACACCCAATTAGTTCTCCCTTAACATGTCAGAGTTTCAATTCCACTGTTGATCAATGGGGTGGAGACCAGCCATTTCATTTACCTCAAGGCTAAAAGTGTCAGGCAACATTTTTTTGGAATCCCAACATTTAATGATTCCAAATGCCAGGGCTGGCTCTGCAGCAGGAGCCTCTAGAGCCATAAGCTAAATGGTTAACAAAGAGCTGGAAAAGTAAGAACAGACAAACCAGGAAGGATGAATAGTGCCACTGACACATGAATGTGAGGAACCAGTCAGTGTCATGGTCAACCACATACAAGCCTTTTTACAAATAGAGATGTGTGGCTAAGGGTATGAGTGAGAGCAGATGAGAGGAAATGTCATCTGCACCAAGATCACCTGATCACAGCGTGAGAGCTGGACAGGCCTCTTTCATCTGACATGTTATACTGCAACAGATGAAGCAGTCCCAGGGGCGTCATGGACCAGCACGTTGACATTGGAGGGGCTCCCAGGATCAGAATGGGAGAGGCTGGATCATCTCTGGACTGGAAACACAGCTGATGATGACAAGATATTTTCAGACCATACTTCAGCACTATTTTGAAAACAACCTCTATCTATGTATCTATCTATCTATCTATGTATCTATCTATCTATCTATCTATCTATCTATCTATCTATCTATCTATCTATCTATCTATCTATCTATCTATCTATCTATCTATCTATCTATCTATCTATCTATCTATCTATCCATCCATCCATCCATCCATCCATCCATCCATCCATCTATCTATAAGTGGAGACAAAATAAGAGTACTTCATGAACTGTGATAGAATTCTGTCAGGTTCTCGGACAGGGACTCCCGGTACCAACTGTAGCCTTCTCTAATGAGTAAAATTATCATCATCAAAACAACATTTATTTGAATTATTACAATAATAATAAACTGTATTTGTAAAGCACCTTTCATACAAGAAATGCAGCTCAAAATGTTTTACATACAATATGGATAAAAATAATAAATAAAAAATGTGTTAAAATGTCATATATATATATATATATGACATTTTAACACATTTTTTATATAAATATATATACATATTCAAAACAATGGAAACTTCAAAAAAGCATTTTAAAGTTAAAAAATATATAGATTTTTGTGTAAAATCCACACGAGTTTAAAAAAGCAATGGATTCAGTGCTCAGGTCCATTTTAGACCTTGGTTTAAAACATTTCTCTGGCTCTGGAGGAGCTCACGTAGCTTTTATGTGAATTTAAACAGCAGAAGTAGAAACAGCATAAATATTATTCCTTTAACTTATAGAGGTATAAAGCTAGAAATATTTAAATGTGTTTTTACCTGTTTCTCCTGAAGGGGTCTTGGATGTGTGGGCGTGTCCTCTGGTCCCCGCTCCTCCCGCCATTTTCTCCACGCACCTGTTCTCTGTTCAGTAATCAGAGGTCTGGACCAATCAGCTGATCACCTGATGCTCTGGACCAATCAGCTCCTCCCTGCCAGAACGTTCTGTTTCTATGTGAACTCCTTCCCCACAGCAACATGTCTCCCTGTCTCCTGGACACACAGACACTGGACCGTCTTACCCAGACTCTGGACCGTCTTACCCAGACTCTGGACCATCTTACCCAGACTCTGGACCATCTTACACGGACTCTGGACCATCTTACCAGACTCTGGACCGTCTTCCCCAGTCTCTGGACCATCTTACCAGACTCTGGACCGTCTTCCCCAGTCTCTGGACCATCTTACCCAGACTCTGGACCATCTTACCAGACTCTGGACCATCTTACCAGACTCTGGACCGTCTTCCCCAGTCTCTGGACCATCTTACCAGACTCTGGACCGTCTTCCCCAGTCTCTGGACCATCTTACCAGACTCTGGACCATCTTACACGGACTCTGGACCATCTTACCAGACTCTGGACCGTCTTACACGGACTCTGGACCATCTTACCAGACTCTGGACCGTCTTCCCCAGTCTCTGGACCATCTTACCAGACTCTGGACCGTCTTCCCCAGTCTCTGGACCATCTTACCCAGACTCTGGACCATCTTACCAGACTCTGGACCATCTTACCAGACTCTGGACCATCTTACCAGACTCTGGACCGTCTTCCCCAGTCTCTGGACCATCTTACCAGACTCTGGACCGTCTTCCCCAGTCTCTGGACCATCTTACCAGACTCTGGACCATCTTACACGGACTCTGGACCATCTTACCAGACTCTGGACCATCTTACCAGACTCTGGACCATCTTACGCAGTCTCTGGACCGTCTTACCCAGACTCTGGACCATCTTACCCAGTCTCTGGACCGTCTTACCCAGACTCTGGACCATCTTACCCAAACACAGGACAACCTTACCTGGACATTGGACCCCTGCTCCTCCTGGTTTGCTTCTGTTTTATTGTTCAGTTAGCATGCATGCTAATCTATGTTTTAACAAGTGAATTTACTACCATGTACACAAATCTTTCTGTTTGGCTCATTCATCTTCCAAACTGCCTTCAGTTTGAATCCCAAACATGATTACTTAGTTTTTTTCTTTTTGTCTTGTGTTGGAAAAACAACAGAGACGGGATGACGTGGTGAGAAATGAAGATGAACTTTGACAAAAGCTGCAAAACCTGAACTCTTGAGGATTGTGGCTGTCACACCAGGAAGTCCGAGATGTTTTCTGTCTCTACTGTCTGGTGAGTTAATTAATGAATTTATTTTGTCATCAAGCTAAAGTCTATGAAATGTTGACTCGTGGCACATTTTGAAAATATTGATTTAATGTGGTTGTATGTTGTAGAGAATTATCCTTAAGTAACCCATTATTGAGATTTTTCTGCATGTTTACACAATAATATGCTAATGCATGAAGACAAGCTGTATATGGCCTGAAGACACTTACTTAATGGGCATACACAATTTGGATCTGTATTTAGAGTGGCTACACAGGATGTGTTTCATCTGCATTTTTCAGTCGTCCATCTCACGCGTGCTTGTCGGAACAAATACACTTCTACCTTAGTCACTCTTACTGTGCACACGCAGGCTGCATACTGGGTTGTTTGTCACTTGTGCTATAAATGCATAAATGCAACCTGACGTGTAATTATTATTTTATTCCTTTTGTGTCTCACTTTACGCGAGCAAAGGTGGTGATTGCGTGCTGGACTCTTGTGTGCTGCCAAAGTGCAGGTGATCTATAATCAATAGTTTGCCTGAATGCATCCTGGACAGAGAATTCACGTTATGGTTAAAGCCTTAATGTCATGTGCAGGAAGTATTTTTAGTTATTTAGCAAATCATCATCCACTATTCTTCCCAACCACATCTATATAACATTAAGAATAGATGGTCCCAGATGGCTTTTCTAAACCTATTGTAAGTCGCTTTGGATAAAAGTGTCAGCTAAATTATATATAATGTAATATCAGTTATTCCAATAACTTCAGTGACACTGAAACAAGCAAAGTATTTCACATATTCGTGGCGGGGGGGCGGCTGCACATCTCTAATTTTAAATTAGATTAATATGAAGGCTATGAATATGAATATGAAATCCCCGGATTTCATTCACTGATGGTGATTTGAATTGAATTGAAAAATGTTTTATTGAATATTTTTGGCAGCTAGTCTAAGACACACTAAGGGGAAACTGATGGTCACGTTAGTCAGATACGTTTAGCAGCCTGTTAAAGAAGTTGTAGTGACAATGGGACACAATGTGTTGTAGTTGCTGGCTGTTTAGCGCGTGGGCCCATGAACTGTGGACAGTTGGTAGTTGGTTGGAAACTGTGATACCTCGATAATGGGATTCAGGAATGGCTGTGCTGGTGCCTCAGCCAGAGGGCTTACCCAGGCTTATCTGCAAGCTGTACCATAGAGAGAGAGATCTTAGTAAAGACACTTATCTTATACAGTAAACACATACTGAAAGGGGCTTGACAGTTATACAACATTCATGACATTTTTAGGTTGAGCATTTTTTTGTCAAATTCAGCCACACATTGCACGACCTGTCAGCGGTAAAGCATCGCCAAGTACACCGTTTAAATAAAAAGCAGCGAGGAGATGACATGAAGTCGATATTTAAGCATGAAACTCCGACCATTAATCTTTAAACCTCTAATGTTCATGTTCCTCTTTGTTCATCATGCCATCATTCAGTAGTGATGTGCATCCATTTTCCTCTGTGTTTCAATGTCAACCATTTCCTGTTCTACCGACTTTACTTGGCAGATCTCTTTACGTCAGGTGTGGGTGGAATATTGCTTCTGAACGTGGAGCTGTTCCCTGGCTTTGTTGACTTTACATGTGGACAGTAGTCAATAGTCTTTAACATAGGCACAATAGATTTATTATTATTAGTTATTGAGTGACAGGATAGCTGTGCTTTAAGTCCCGCCATCAGCATTCAAATCACTTGTTAGTTCATTCGAGACTCAATAGAAATATTTATACTTTGAATGAAAATTAGCTATGAAGTAAAAATCTTCTGTGGTTGGAACATGAACAACTTAACAACACAGACTTTAAATACATGTCAACTTTAAAAATCACCTTTTAAACTAACTTAAATTTTAACATGTATTAGTTTGATTTGTGTCTGATAAGATGCAGAGTAAATTGTGGCACAACAAAATTGTCCTGGCGAAGATATCAAACACAAAAAATAAAAAACTGTCAACATTTTCAAAGTTTGAACTAATGCCAGACCACAAAGAGATGATGCAAGATCTCATAATTAAATGATAATGCTTATTAATGTCAATCTAGCCTTGCTGAAACATACAGCATGTGCACATTTTAAGGATAGGTAAAGCTTAGTGCAGCTACCATCTTGTAACGTAAGCGGCTCGTTACCTCGGGAACAGCCATGCGCTGCCTATGTCACAAAGTGTTACATCAATATCAATCGCTGCCTGTTCAGGAGAAGTATTTATGATAACATAGCTGAGATGTGTCATTTTAGCTGTGAAAGTGATACAAATGCTGCTTTCCTGGAGAGCTGACATGTTGACGTTGGGACAATGGCTTCATCTGACTTGGTGACAACTGAGGATGATGATGCAGATCTTGTGCTGTTGGTGTGAACTGAGTTTTGTTTAGGCAGCGGTTTTGGAGAAGAGGGTGTGAGATGGTTTCAAAACTCTCCATTTGTCTGGTGAAAAGTAGGATGACGTGGTGGACATGACTCCCCAGGGTAGATGTGCATGATGGATGGATTACAGTAGGCAAGTGACCCTGCCAAAGACACTTTAACATTTGCCCCAGAGCTTCGGTGACAAGGTGCTGATGAGATGTGACCTTGCCCTGATAATATCAAGGTCAGAATCTGCTCATCGAGGCCAAGTGATAAGAGAACCAATGTTTTTTTTTTTCATTCTACATACTGTGTGTGCATTGCTCGTTATGCATGACCGGCAGGTTTAATTCTCATGCTAACTGTGAGAGGTTTCACATACTAGGGGGGGAAGCAACCTTACTTGGACCATAAAGCCCAGGCTTAGCAATATAATTGCCTGGCTTTAGTAATGTTATTTATTCAAAGTCGGTGTGTGAAAACAACATGTATTATTGTCATGCAGCTCTTACATGACAAACTGAATATCCCATGAATGGTCTCTCAGCAAATGCATGTGGGGAGGTGAGATCCTGTGTGTGTGGGAGGCTTGAACCAGAAACGTTTCAGAATCATTTTTTTGGTTTCTAATTGTTCTTCTCATTGTTTGTTATTGTGCGTTACCTCTGGGCAAGTAATCACCCGGTATGTACACACAATGATAAAAGAGTTTTTGGCAATTTGTTGATGTGGCTAATGATGTTATTATACGACTGCTACTGCACATGTTTTTGTCCTTGTTTCTATGCAGTGTGCTGCTCTCTTGCTTGCTATTTTCGTCTTCCTCTTCAGTCACACTTGACAGCTGGTCAGCATAAACTACTGAATCGACTCCCCTGAACGCAAAAATATGACACAGGAGCGATGCAACACAATGTTAAATCTAGACATATTAAGTAATCATGTACCGAGCATGCAGGAAGGGAGATTAGATTGCCCCTTGGCTCTGTGCTTGTTGACATGCTGCTGCTCCTTTTATTCATATCTATTTAATGTTACATATTTATCAAGCATTATTTGTTTCGCTGAGGAATATGGGCGGTGAACCTTTCTGTCTGACATGGCTGGAAATGGCACAGCAGTAATTGTCAAAAGCCAGAGCTACAGAAGTGCATATCTGTGTGTGTGTATGTATGAGAGGGAAGGACAGGAGGAGAGCGAAAACGAAAGGGTGGGGAGGTGCAGTGAGAAGCAGGGGAGGGAGCATGTACGAGCGAGGGTGAGCGGGAGAGGGAGAGAGAGAGAGAGAGAGAGAGACGCGGAGTGGGAGAACAAGCGGTTCGCCTCATTCCGCTGCTTTCTCAGCATCCATTCTGTGAGTCCCTGTTTTGGAGAGGCAAGAGCGACATAACGGGCAAATTGGAGACGGAAAAGGGGGAAAATCCATTGAGGAGGAAGGATATCGAGGAAAATAACACATCATCAGGGCTTACTGGCATCCATCATCACCCAATATAGCTTTCGCAGAGGTGCCTGAAAGTTTCCACCTGGGGGGGACACCCTCCCCTTGTTGTGGGGGATGAACAGCGGATGCTGAATTTCATTCCTGAAGGCAGGAGGAGAGCTGTGAAGACCGGCTGGATTCACTTGCAGTGGAGCTGGTAGTGCGCACCAGAAGAGATCCTACAGTGCCTATTGCTCTCTCTTGCTCAGCCTCTCTCACACGCATTTTCCAGTAGAACGCACATTAGTTCACTGTGCCAAGGTGGAATATCTGGGGAAACGACCCAAAACTATTTCTCCTGAAGCAGGGAAGTAAAGGGGGACCTGATTATGCACAGAATCAATGGACATCCTCATCATATAAAGTAAGTTCCTACAAGAAAAGGCTTTGAATTGAGTTCTGATTCTGTGAGATTTGGAGGATTCCCCCTTTTTCTTTCGTTGGGGAGCAGCACTGAGCTTCAGACGGCTTATCTTGTTGACTATAGGGTTCTGGATGGTATTTTAAGGTAAGGACACATCCATGGGTTCTTGTACATTAATAGGACGCTCCAGGTTTTGGAGAAAATGGCAGATTCGGGAGCCAAAAAGCTCTGCATGAAAGATGCGGTGAAGGGGGAAAGACGGAAGGGAAATGGATTGTGTAAGTCCCTTAGACTGCATTTATCCATTTTTACAGGGAGTGCAAAGTTGTGATTAATGTCTGAAAAATACAATAACACATCCTACGTCCTGCAGGGAACATGCTTTTGAATGTATCAAGGTCTATCTGCATACTTGTGCATGTGTGTTTGCTGAGAGGGAAGATGCCCGTCTGCAAAGCAATTCATCTCTTTGCATCCTTGCTATATGACGGTTATCACCAGGGGAGGCTGCTAGTGGAAGGAGCATAATTGCAGCGGCTGTTTGTCCTCGTCTTTTGCAAGACCTCGTATCTGTGAATTACTTTTGTACAGTATCCACATTGTGTTCCTAATGGTGAGCGGCTCTGTGCATTAAAAAGGCTGCACTTTCCCTTTTTATCTCTGCTCACAGGGAACTGATGGTGTCCACTATTGCACTATCCCAGATTCCCTATATTATACCTTCACCCCATGTATATGTAAGTTTGTCAGTACGATTCTGGTCGAGCAATGCATCTGTTTCCATGTCTCCTTTATCCCTGTTTTTTTCCTAGTGATGAATTCCTGTTTGTCTCTCGCTGGTTCCTTTTCAGATGGAAATTGTTTAAGGATTCTGACTAATAGACAGAAAGATTGTTCCCTTTTCGGGAGGAGTGAGTCTGCTGCCCTCTTGATCGATACCAGTGCAAGTCTCCCTCCTTTTGTAAGGCGATGGTTGAAATATTCATGATTGCATGAGCATCCTGTCGGTCCCCTGAAATATTTACAATAATTGAATAATAAACATCCTGTCTGAGCTGTCCGAACCCACCTTGTGCCTGCGCAAATGAGGGAGAATACCACCTCCTCATTTAACACGCAGAACAGTGACCATTAAATGTCTTTGCCTCTGGATATAAAAATTTCAAACAAAGTGTCTCCTCTTGCAGAACATCCACTGGGGGGAAGTGGAGCCTGATGGGAAGTTGATGACAGCTCCTGTGTGTCTGCTGTGTGGCTATAGGTGGCTCAAATTGCCAATTGTTCCACTGCATATATAGCTTGATTGCAAGACGATGCCGAGCACAAATGTGCTATTGAAATCATGTTTAGCATTCGGGGGACGTAGTGTGTGGGTTTGCTTCCTCTGAGATGCAAACCTCTCATCTGCTCTACCTGCTCCATTCATTTAATCTAATGAGCTGCATCCACAGTATGTGGGTGCATAAACGTGTTTTTAAAAAAAATGTTTGCACAAACATACATGTGCTAAGCGAGCGTATGAGAGTGAAAGGGAGTTTGTATCTGGTGTCTGCGTGGGTGTGTATTTGTCCAGAGCTCTGAGCTTCATCCCTTTTGATGTTTTATTGAGTGTTAACCATGGTAGGACTGACGCATTGCCTCTGATATGGGGTAGCATGGTTAAAGGAAAGCACTAAGACTGACTTTGCTCTTCCTTGTATTTCTTTCAACTCTGAATTAGCAATGCTGTGTCGGCCTCTTTCAGCCCTTTGGATTTGGTTAATGATTCGGTTCAGGCGCTGTTCGTATGTTCGCTGCTACGAGGCTGTGTCTGTGTGTCTGTGTGTTTGTGTGTGTGCTTATACAGGTGAGAGTGCCTGTCTCTGTGTATCATCCCATTCTCGCTGTATAAAGGATTTTACAATATGTAGTCAGGTTTTGTCCAATTTTCCTATGTTTGCAAAGAAGTCAAAGACAAGGCCCTTCATTTTCAGACATATGATGCATCCACTGAGTCACAGTATGGACGGAACAGAGGGAAGGAGCCCTCTGCCTCATGATTATTCAGTGCTGTTGACAGCATGTTCACATGGGGCAGAAATCAGAGGGAACGACTCTAATGGCAAAAATGCTGCTTTTGATTTATTACTCACAGAAACCGTTGGAATCCGTATGCACACACGCCAGTAGGCAGCTGAAATCTGACACACCTGCTTCAGGTATCATAAATCATTTGCAATCATGTGTGTCGTTTGGGTTTGGTATCAGCATAATATCAGTCAATTATAGAAGTTTCAAATCAGACCTGCCATTTTAATTTCCGGTTTATGTATTGCCAGTTGTCCAATGAGACTTCATCGTCGAAGAATCTCACCGTGTGGTCAGCTTTAAGGAAGTGGCTGTTACAAAATGGAGAGCGTAGCCATGATGTCTGTTGAGTGATATCCAGTGCAATCTTTGGTGTAAAGCTGAATGTAAACTTAAAGAAAATATCTCTTAGATGTGTCTCGGAGAGATATTGAATTGTTACTGAAACAAATATGATAGACCAGATCATTTAATTTCAATTTTTAAGAAAAACAAGATGTTTGTGGGAGCTTCCCTCTCGTTGAAGTCAAGGTTTATCTAGATTACATATCACCTTTGCTTTTTATTAAACAAAACATATGCAACATATCTGCTCACAAAATGGCAGAAATCAAACATTCTATACCTTTTTAATAAGCATTTAAAACTGTGAAAAATGAAGCTGAGATTGAAAATAAAATTGAATTTGTTCCAGTGTTTCAACGATCAGTTACAGCAGAGTGGCATCATTGCATCTTTCAGGTTCAGTTTATAAAACGCTTTGTAATATATAGTACACTATTTCACTTAAATATTTTTACAACATTCGCAAACCATAAAAATACTTTTAATTCAATATTGCAGTCCTGTTTAAAATACATGCATATGTTCAATGTCTAATGTGTTGTTAGGAGATAGATGTAAAATGAGCTCTGTCAAAAACAAGACCCGTACCCAGAAGCAGAACAGTATATTTTTAGCCTTTAGTCCATTAAGGACATGGAAGAAAAATCAATGATCACAGACTGAAACACTGGGTTTCAAATTTAAGTTTTTTTCCGTCTATGACCTTTGGATGCTGTTGGGAATATGTACTTTGTAAATATCAGATTCAAACTTGGTCAATAAAAGAGGCTCGCAGATATAAATGTAACAAAGCTTTTGCTTTGTGTGTTAATGTAATGTATGTACTTAATTTATTAGGTTATGTGTACATTGATGGGTTTCTATTCTGTCTCTGGGTAATATCAATAGTGGGAGTACTTTCTGCACATTTACATCATACAGTAATGTGTACATTGCTTCAACAAATGCTTTCAGATAATTTTTTGCTTCCACTAAACACAGGTAGCTATGATGAGCCACACATCTGTAGCGTGTGTACACCACCAGCTGGCCGAGACACAAAAGACCCATTCTAAATGGAGGTCTGGTCAGCTGGAGACCAACGGATGTGACTGATCTGTTGTCAGGCCCTTTGAATTCCTGATGAGGCGAAACACAATATGCCCAAACAGCTGGGTCATTTATGGAATATGCTTACTCATCATGGCCGAATGCTGCTAAAAGGAAACAGAAATGATTCTGTTTTAATAAGGTTATGCTTCATCTACTTAAAATGTTATTGAATTAATCTCACTAATTAGTTTACAGACAATGGCAGGGATGTGGGGAAGAAATGCAGGACAACTACTGCAATTATCAAAATCTTATAAAACTGAAGTGAATTGAATAATTGACAATAACAGGATGTGGTTTCTCTGTAACCTTTTGCCTTTTTTTTCCATATTAGAAGAAGTTGATTAACAGTGTCCCTAAAAGGCTGCAATAAACCCAAAGAACAGCTACAGTTTATTTCCTTCACAAAAGACAGATGCTTAGTTAAAGAGATAAGGAACAAGAACACAAAGGATTTCTGTCTGGCGACTGTTGGAGATGTGTTGTGCTAAGTGGCTGCTGGTGGCAGTGTAAGCCCTTTGGGATACAGTAATCAGGAAGAGGCTGTCTGGGGCATGGGGACCGATCCCATACACAGCCTCCGTTGACAGTGACCTTGCTGTCGGTGTCACTTTGAAGTGTGACCTTCTTGAGCGAGCTGCCGGGGGCAATGAGTGTTGTATCACCTTTGGAAAAGTCAGTTTCCATGTGTGTCGACAAGTGGCATTAGTGAGGGTCAGGGGTGACGTAGCTGGGTAAGAATAACCGGCAGAGGATGTCGCACCGTGTGGCAGCTGAGGCCTGGAAAAAAAACGTCCTTGGGCAGTGCCCCCAGTGTAAATGAAGAGACCTTGTACTGTAACTTTGATTTGACCCATGTTAACCCTTCATACATCTCTTTACACAAGTCAAGTGCACAGTGCAGAGTATACAGCTTGCAAAGTGTAAAATGTCCTTCATTTCTTGGAGACAGAATGTGTTTTATTCTGTGTAATCAGAATAAAACCACATGTTAGATCTGGAACTTGTTGGCTTACCCATTAAAATTATTCTTTAGATGGGCAACCTGACAGCTGAATGGTTCAGGCACGTACCACATAGACATACTTGCCCTTAAGCAGTAGGTTGACTAGGTCGGACTATTTACTACATACTACCCCCCCTCTCCCTTACATTTCTGTCTCTGCACTGGCCAATAAACCATTAAAAAAAACATGACAAGGGCAAAAGGACATATAAAGTATGAATTAATTATTTATTTATTTCGAACTTCTTAAATCCTGTATCGAGCAAGAATAAGTTAACAGTCACCAAGAGCTACATTAAAAGTCATTTGAATGCACATGATTTGCAAAGTTTTTTGTATTCCAACATCACACATGAGAAGTTTAACTAGAACATTTTCTAAATGTTTACAAACACACAATATATCATAAACATGTCCTTGTGCTGTGGATGTTTTCATACTGCGTAATTCGGCCATTGTTTACTACCCAGTATTTGAGCCCTGAACTTGCAAACACAGCAGCTAAACCACTTACGTGCCATTACTGACCAGTTCTGTTTTTTTTAAAGTTAATTAGGGCTCATTAAATATTCAGTCAGTAGAATAACCTGCCTATATCCTAACGACAAGAAAAGATTGATAATGGTTCCTTTTTTAACGAGGCCAATGTTGGAACCATCCATTTTGTGTTTTGCCTCCATCAGCCACTGTAGGATGTCCTTACATCATCCTTTCCCCCTGCACCCTTAGTTTTCTGCTGTGAAGCGGGGTATTTAGAGTATTGAGCGCTTTGTCATTTAGATGGTAACAGAAACGCTGTGTCTCTCGTATCAAGGTGAGGAGCTACTTACATATTCATCTCTTTGTCCCGTGCATTGTTTTGCTAAGCTTGATCTATAGTCTCATTAAATGATGGGTATTAGCAGAGCAGATCAAGGGCTGAATATCAAGGTAAGTGCAAGACAACAAACGAAAGTCTGGTTTAGTGGCTATTTTCTCTTATTTATGGCTGTATCACGCAAACCTTCAGGAGTAAAGTGCTCCAGCTATTTCAATACTGATCACCAGTTGAGTTATGAACAATCACATGTCCCACATCTATCAATCAATAAACTGTCTAGGTGTCGAGGTTAGGCTGCACTACACTATAAAAACTTGCAGAGTTTAAAAAAGACTTATTTTTCATATAGTACGAGTCTGGTTGTGCTAGTGCTGCGATCTCCACCCTCCCTTAGAGCCCGCCAGTGCTTGTTGGGCCTGTAGTCCCCCTGGCTGGGTCACTCCACCGTCTCCCACCTTGAAAGATATCAAACTTGTTTTCTTCAGGCCTTTGAGGATTTGCAAAGCAGGATGCCCTTTCTTCTTCACCACTCTGTGCTCACCTATGACTAAATGTACTATTCACTCGTTTCTCGCCTTAAAGCAAAAAGATCTTTTAAAATATCATTAGACAGTAGTTTAAAAAGTATCCTTCAACTGTGAGCCGCCAGAGAGGTTAGGTCATTACAAGAATTCTATAGAATTCTCACTAATGCTTCACAGGTAGATATGGAGTCTTTTCAATGCAACAATAGCTGAAATGTCAGTACATGGATACTTCTTTTACCTCTTAGGGGACTTTAGGCTCTCCAACAGCACTTGTGTTTCTTACACTGGACAAGCTCCCATAACTCAGCTTCTGCCAGAATATGAAAGGCTCCCAGCAGGACACTGGGACTGCACTTGTTAGTGCAGGTCACTGATCCTTGCCTCCTTTGGGCTTACAGCTGATATAGACCAAAGTGCAGCTCTGGTGTTTGTTAGTTGCTTATGCTTTAAGGAATTTGTGGGGAGGAGTGCAACGCCTACACACCTTCAAATCCCCCAAAGACTAGAAGACCTGTTTTAGGGAGAATGGAGTGGCTAGTCTCCCCGGATGTTCAGCCTGATGTACAGGGACTTCTCCGGTCGGATCATAGATCAATTGTCCACTTTCTAAATATTAGAGGTTCAAAGAAATGTTGGGAGTACTTTAATATATAGAAATAAGTGCATAAAGTTGCTGTTTTGAACGTGAACTGAGCCCACATTAAAATGCATAGAATAATCACCACCTTGTGCCAACGAGCAAAGAAGAAGCTTACTGTTGCTGTTCCAAAGAAGTGAACAATTATCTGCTTGTGTAAGAAACAGCAGGAGACATTTCAAACTATTTGGGCTTTTATTTAGTGCTTAATACTGTTTTAATGTTTAATGCATTAGTTTAGATAAATTGAAAAGAAAAACTCTTCAGCATGAACCATTAGACGGCAGTGTAAGGTAATGATCAGGCAAATGGACTTGATCAAATTAGATTAACAAGAAGTTTTGATTGGGGGCATTAATGTCAATCATATCTTCTGCCAGTCTTAATGTGGAGATTTCCTATTTTCTTTAGTGTGGTTCTGGAAATTTTGGAATGCTTTATATCATCCTCAGAAATAGCCCTGTTCACATTGACGAGCACAGTTGATATAGAGGGCTATTGGCTGAGATGCCAGACTTTAACAAATTTTATCTTTTATTTGTCCAAGGTTGCTTTTCCATCTTATTCCCCTCTTCAGCATCATGCCAGTCTATTTGCCACTTTTCAATTGAATAAGCAAAAACTTTATTCACCATCTTGTTTGCTGGGGGTGGTGTTGGTTAAAGTAAAAGTTTGAGCTTTTTCACTAAGGTACTGATCCATCGCTGCAGGTGTAGGATTGCCCGGGCTTGTCAAGGTATTGTAACAGCATTGTGCAGTAGCACATAATTACATTTACAGTTATGTATATGCAGCGTGAATCCCAACGCTATTTGAATGTTTGGGAAGCTGGGACTGCAAATGTGGAATATGGTTTAAAGATTACCATGGGAAGAAGCACCTTCTTGTTGCTGTCAAACCGTCAGTAGTTTTGAGTGTAATTGATGAGGACTGCAGACGAGAGACCATTGGTGACATTAAAGCAAGCATATGGAAGGAATGGAGGTTTTTATGGGGAAATTATGGCCATAGCACAATATAAAAATACGGGGTTCTTCTTCTTCTCGGTTGGATGGTGGGTCCTGATGGGCTGTTGTGGGGGTCAGAGTTATTCCTATTTAAGTCACATTCTCTGACTTTGGGCTGTGTCTATGCTCTGTGGATCGAGTGTTTTTTATTATTGTTTTTTACAGTATTTATATAGCACCGAGACCTGATTTATAATTGAATAAGACTTCTGCTTTCAACAATATGGGACCTTTTAATATAGTAAAGGTTGGCTGCTATCCAGTAAGCACAACTCACCCAATTTCATAACAGCCTTGTTGTCCTGAACGCCCATATACTGCAGTCACCCTCTGCTCTATTTCAGGCTGCTGCATAAAATGCCAATAAATTTAGACGAAGGGCGATGATTCACTGTTGCCCTTTTAATTTATTGCGTGCCACTTGCTTTTTTTGCTATAATCTCGGATAGCTGTCAGTTTGGCGAGAGACTCATTAGAACCTTTGTCATGCCTTTGCTTCTGGGCTCTGGGAACATAGTGAATAGATAAGAGCTCCTTCTCTTACTCTCTCGTTATCGCTCCAGCGCTCTCTTCTCCTCTTACCAACCTGCTCAGTGCGTCAGCAGAGGTTTGACCGTCAAGTGGAGGCTCTAGATATTTTTTTTTCTGGGAAGCGATGGAGGTTCTGAAGGCAGCACATAATCATCTGCCTGCTGCGGTCTCGCTCTTTTTTGGTTACAAAGGGATGTTGTTTGATGATTCAACTGCTTGTCTGGAGTGAATGTGGGCTGTTGTGTGTGCGTATGAGACCATGTGTTCGGCTGGTTTATGCAGAACTACTGGGGGAAGTGAGAGAGCAAAAGGTTTGTGCCTATTGGCAGTGTAAAACTCATTAATTGCAGGTATTGTAGGGATGTTATGTTTTCTTAAATCAGTTGTGAAAAATTAATTC
Source organism: Hippoglossus stenolepis (assembly GCF_022539355.2). NCBI lineage: Eukaryota > Metazoa > Chordata > Actinopteri > Pleuronectiformes > Pleuronectidae > Hippoglossus > Hippoglossus stenolepis. The sequence continues at coordinate 22,269,092 of NC_061489.1, read as the reverse complement.
CCAGAAATTCATCATTACATTATTTATTGTAATTGTGTGGCTTGTGTCAAGGTGATACAGACTGATTGTGAATATTTTTACAGCTGCATTACTGAATGTATCTGCTAAGTTTAAGTACTTTATGACATTATCAAGGTGTTTTACTTTAATTTTCCCCATTAACATTTGCAGTTTATCATCTTATTACAAGGATTTCAATATAGTCTTAGTTGCTACAAGATTTGCTATTTGAATTTTTCTTTCGAAAGAATTGGGTTTCAACAAGCACCAATGGGTTAAAGCCAAAGAGTGTTTATATGAGTGTTTATTCTCACTTTCATTTTGTCACTACTTCGGTCACTACATGACAATCTTTGTGAAAAGTAACTGACTATTATTGACTTTATTTAGATTGAACCCATGTGTATATATAATCTCATTTAATGTACAAGGGAAATATGGGAAATTACATCACGTGCCTTATAGAATAAAATTGGGGGTGACTGCATGGCAACAACTAGCTACTACTACCCTCTAACATGTGCGACACATGACGGATTGAATGGATGTCCTCAGAAATATTTAACACAGGTAGCGTGAATTCATCTCGCCTGCCACCTTAGACATCTCAGCGACTGTGTGGTCAGGTCTTTTTTAGATGAGTTGGCTACTAAACTTCTAAATTTAAACTCTGACCTTTACTTCCCTGTGTATACAGGAGACACTGCTATTGTCAACATGCGTAAAGCGCTTGATGCCGTCATGCTCTGAGTGAATTATAAATCAACGAGTATGTATTAGTGTTAAATCCTCTGGCACTTGGGGCTTGTAATGTATGAATGAATAGGGAGGGAAACAGGGGCACCTCAGGGGATGTCAGGCTGTCCAACTCTGGCTCTGCTGGTCACAGCCCGGAGCTCATCAGATACAGAGACGGAGGGCTTCTATTGCAGTGATTCTGAAAAAGTGCAGTTCTTTGAGTCTGTCTGTGTGAGTGTGCTTTGATTAGCTTCAGGGAGTTTCAGAAATGGTTGCAGCCTACATATTACACAAACTGAAAGGTATTGCTCCATGATACATACTGTTGAACTGAAAATCCACACAGATTAATATATGTTTATGTAACATTCACTTTCTCTGCTGAAAACTATTAAACCACGTGTTTGTTTGGCAGCAGCTACTATGGTTTGGAGTCAATTAGTGAGAGGGAAAGGCAGTGTTGTACTGAACCATAGGCATACTACTTGATCAAAGAATGGATTTATGTGATGTGCATTGCAAACACAATGCAGAAATGGGTGCTTAGCAACAAAGATGCTGCCCCTGCCAAGAAAATGGAACAAGTTCTGGCTCTGATAGACAAGTTAATCAGAGAGCATGAGGAATGTTTGTAGAAAAGCTCTTTGGTGTAGAAATGACCCTCACATTTTGTATCTTCACAGTTCATGGTCCTCAACAGTTCATGGTCCTTGAGCTGCCTTTTATGTTTGAAACTGTCTGTCTTCAGTACAACAGAGAGGAGGATGTAGGATTTTCAGTAAGTAAGAGGCGATGAATGACAACTTAACGTTCACCTGTGACGTATGAAGAGGAAAACAAGCAGCCTTTTTTTTTAGTTTGCAGAGGAAGCGATGGCGTCTGCTGCAAACCTTTGGAAGCAGAGAACATGTACAATCTGTTCACAGTAGCATTGTTTCAAGTTCAATGTAAACATTTGGAAAGGAAAGTAATTTAAGCCCATATTGTATAATACTCTATTGGTATGTAGCACACTGTATCATGGTAGATGATGTTTTCATCTTATTTAAGGCATATGTGGACCCTAAAGGCATCCCACAACACACACACACACGTATGCACACGCGTATGAATAATTTGAATAATTTAGATTCTCTGAACATGTTAAGATGCATTATGCTTTTAGAAATAATGTATCTTAAGATGCATTATATCTTAAAGCACTCAACAGAAAATAATGGGATTATTGTACATGGCTGCATCAGGAAGCCTGCTTGTATTACTTAAGAGAGGGATAATGTTTAGCTTATTTCAGCTAATTGGCAACTTAATGACCTGCAACACTGAAAACGCTCACACAAGATCACCACATTTAGTGTTTTATCAGTTTAGATGGATGCACGGTAAAAACACGACCACATAAATGTTCATGAGGTGAAATCGGAGGCAGACTGAACAGTTGATCAGCTATTTGCCCTGCAGGAAGAAAAATAAATGACTTTAATAGGAAGGGGTTTACTGTATGATCTACTCATGGAGGTTTGTGAGGTTGCTAAAAGAACTTTCTGTGCCCATACCCATAGGAATGACTGGGCATCTTGTGTACAGTCAGATTGAGGAGTGCATTATCTTGACAATTACTGTTCTATTAAGAGATAAAAGCCTTCTACTCCAATGCTTTGCGGCCACTGTCTTAGGTCCTTAGGGTTGCCCATCTACTCCGCGGCACTGGTTTCCTCTCTTCCGGTGCGACAGCCATCTAATCCCATTACGTTTGTGAGTCACTACTTTCAACTGTGGGGTGAGGAAAAAAAAAAAAAGCATAAATAATGTATTCCTCGGGTGTATCCACCCCCGGATCAATGGAGATACAAAGACCATCTACAAAGACGGTTGGCTCAAGGCCATATTTGATCACTTCCACTGCGCACGATCACTGCTCCTTTTTGTCAGCCCGCTGAGACTCAATTATTTCCAAGTGTTTGTAAGGTACTGCTGAAAGAACTCGAAGTGAATATTTAAATTTGGTGAGTGGAAGAAAATCTTTGATGAGACATGAAAACGGCAGACGGATGGTAATGCTGAACTGTTAAAGAGAGAGGATGACAATGAGCGAGGATAAAGTAAAACAATGTGATGCAGCATCAATTCCTCAATCGGGATCCTGGGAAAATAGCTGTATGCCAGACAGCGGACAGGGAAAAGACAGATTACGGAGCACCTGATCATTTGAAAGGAGCTGATAAAGCAGGTCATGGCATCTAATGGATCAGTAGAAACTAGAATGAAACCAGACTTTCCTGCCTAGCCAGGTCAAATACAGTTTTACTTGAGCTAATCTACTGGAGGATTTGTTGTATTTTGTCCCTATGGGGAAAGATGAGCTAAAACTTTGTCAAAGTTTTTAGGAATGAAGTCATACACATCTAAACAATCTCTGAGGTGTCCAGGCTCCGTAATGAATACACTGCAGACGTTGATGTGTAGCTTTGTGTTCCAACAAATGACAGCAAACTTTTTTTTTACCACAGAAGTGCAGATTTATTTTTCCTGTCATACCCCTCGCTGGGCTTGTTCCTCCCTTACCCAGATGGCTGGGCTCTTAGCCCAAGAGTTTCTCTGTGGAAAAAAAAATCTATTTTTCAGATTTTTTTTTTTCTTTCAATTCCGACAGTGCAAAGTCACTCCTTCAGCTAGAATTGATGGTACATCCGATTGGCACCGTACCACCTCTCTCACTGCGCCACAGATAATGAGTATTTGTGTGAAGGGCAAAGCACAAACTAAAATAAGATCAAAAGGTCTGTTCACTATAGGCATCAAACGGTTAGCAAAAGTCATGCTCCAGTATGGGTAGTGCCATGCCTATTCAGTAACTAAGGAAACATCTTTGATGTGCTGTTCCCGAGCGAGCGTATCTCGGTTTCATCAGCCTGATTTACATTCCAGATTATATTTGAGAGATTAAAATTGTAGCTAATCAGCAAACTGTTGCAGTGTGACTCTGCAATCATTGATCAGTGTTCTTTTGTGCAGTGGCACAGAACAACAACTCCACCTGTTACACAACTTGTTTTCACGCTCAGGTTTTTTTAAGTTTACAGGATCTCCACCTGCTACATGCTGACTGGGCTGTATCTGTTTTTATATCTCACAGGGTTTCATTTGAAAATGATCCATAGGAAGATATAATTGTGGCTTTAAATTATGGTTTCATATCTTCCCTCATACTTTTGTCTGGTCCTCTAGTGAGAACTGGGCTCTCTCTGACAACTTGGTCGGCCTGTGTGATAATTGGCCGTTTGCATTAACTGGTGAGTTTTACCAAGCTACGGCTTACCTGTGGTTGGCCTGGCTTTTTGTCACTCAGAAAACAGTCAGCCAACCAGAAGAGAGGCTCCGAGCCTGTCTGAGCCGAACAGACAGTCCAATTTCAACTAAATTAATCTGTTTCCTGTTCAAACCCTTGGATTATCTCACGGCTTTGGGGTGGTCGCCCGTGGTGTCGCTATGTTCAGGTACAACACATGAGTGGTGGAGCCTGCTGCACCTGCCTCCAGCTCACTTTCGAAGGACGACGAGGAGGACCACTCTCCTCAGTTGCTAGACACCTTCAGGCGGAGAGTTACAGTGCCAATTTGTGTTGAGGCCAGCCAGGAGAGTGTGTGTGGCCACAAAATCCGCAACCATCTGGGACATCCTGGAGGTGGGTGATCAGGCAGCAGGGACAGCAAGAGTGGAAGACTGCATAAACGAAATATGCTCTTCCTGGGCAGCAGCCACAGAGACGAAGCCGTGAAGCAGTTTATCCTTTTTTTTGGAGCTCTGACTCCAGGCTGTGGATTTCATCCCTCAACTGTGAGTAAGCAAGTTTCCAGTCCACACACACACACACACACACACACACACACACACACACACAACCGTAATAATAGCTGGTGGAACTCATAAAATAGCATGATTGATAATACAGGAAACTCAAACAAGCAAGAAACGTAATTTCAACAATTTTCAAAAGACAGAACAGATCCATACAGATGAAAAAGCTAAATAACTTACAAATACATTTTCAAGTGGTGGTTCATGGGGGGGAGGGGACTGAGGGCAGTTACTGTAAAGTTTTGAAAGTCCTATCTGCTCATTTTAAGGCACAGCTTCTGAATGTGTATTGGTTTGGTCCACGGTTTGGGATTTTGAGGCTATCACAATATTTTATAGATCTGATTTATAATCTAGAAATACTTAAACTCTATTTTTACAATATTGTACATTTAATGTTGAGCAGTTAAGAGTTTTACAGCAATATGTCTTTCATTTATGTCGGTCCTTCTTTTCTCAAGCAACATGGCCTTTAGCTATATTCATCTTGACTCTTGCAAAAGTATAACAATAACACAACAGTTGACTAATTGAAATCGTATATAAATACATGTTCTCAAAGGGATTTGTGAATAATTAATATAGTTTGGTTTATCGCCTCATTCACACTTTAAGGTTTAGGAAATATCAGATTTCAGCTTTGGTTTAAAGCTTAATCGAAGCACCTGTCATCTTACTGTGATGTATGACCAAGTTAGTGAGGAAAAATGCTTTTTCTTTTCTGAAGTTGGACAAGGGACTACTTTATGGTATATATTAATTCGTTTTTCCCATCCTCTCAACTTACACCTCACTGTCACCCACTGACAAAACAATCTGTACAATCATTGACAATGTGGCAGACATCGTCAGATGATAAGCAGCAGTTTGGCTTCTATCATCGGGGATTTAATTAGAAAAGTTTGATGTTGACAGGAGCATCTCCTCTTGTCACTGCTGCCTGATTAAGTTGAGTAAACACCTGAGCAATGGATTTAACCTTTCATTTTGTTGAATAGGCCGTTTGTCAAGTGATACCCCCCCCACTGTATACCAGTGGGTCATTGTCTGTTAATCCCTCTAGAATGGAAAACGAGCATTGAGTGTTATTAAGAGGTGATGAATTGATTTGCCATCTGCTTAGTCTAGTCAAATAAAGTACAATTTCCCGTCTACGTCGTGCGTGGGGAAAACTGAGTGCACAAAATGGTTCACTTTGTTTTCATCTTGTTTTTCTTGATGAGCCTCGATGGAAAGCCACTAATCTGATTGTTCCAGTAAACGTCTCTGCAAATCCAATGTGTCACAAGTTAACTTATCTGTTTTGGAGGAAGTTCAAAATAACTTCTGTTTTCACTGAACTCAGGTAACCTTGTGATGGGGGTACTTTCATTAGATTTTAAGTAGGTCACTGCACAGGGACAAGATACAGTACATTATATGGAGGAAGTGCACCTGAGAGACAGCGCTTGTTCTTGGATGTGGAACACGAGCTTAATGTTCTGTCACATCAGTCTTAGGTCAGTGTTATTATCTTAACTTGATTAAGTAGAAACATTATATTGGCTGTTATGGGACTTTGCTATTCGTTGCCATATGAGTAAGATACAATCTTGAGAAACGCTTATATGGCCTAACTATTACAATTTCAATGCGCAGCCCAGACAGTTTTGGTTTTAAAAATTCAGGCAGAATATTTTCTCTGAAGGAATTTTATTGTTCAGTACTCGTTCTTAAGCTGCCTGTTTGGAATGGGCAGTTTGCTTAGTCTGTGGTGGAGCTGGCTGCAGCTCTCCTTATGAAACTATAAAGTGACCTGCAGTAATTAAGGAACGGCTGCTGGACTAAGTCCGCAGAACCCTGAGGCCGCCCCACTGCTGCTGCTCCACAAAGAGCTGTTCACCTCTTTATTCCCAAGTTCAGTGAAGATCGACTCAGTACGCAGAACCAGTTGTCAGCTCTGTGAACGCACTGATGTTGTGATCGACAATGTCACTTGTGTTGATGAGTCCCAGCTGCCACTGCTACAGATTCCTCGTTGCCTGTATATATTCTAATTTTACTACGATTGAACGAAGTGTTGCACCAAATAAGACTTGAACAGTACACATATCAAGTGTGAAGCTGATGAGATGCTCAGTTTCTTGACATACAGACGAGAGATTTCTGGAATAATTAGATTAATGGGAGCCGTTGATGTATGTTTTGAAACTGAGTAAATACTTTATTTTTATCGTTGAGATTTTTATGGCACTGTTTGTGTGTGTGTGTATGGTTCATAAAACATTTCAGTGCCGACACTGTCTGCAATATGCACATTTAGTTTTGAGTGCTCATGTTTCATCTTCTGTTCTGCTGTCATCTGCAATATACTGCATCTTATTCCACTCAACTTCATGACTTAGTCTTATCTTTTCTCTCTGCAATAAGACATTGACTATAAGATTTTGCATTTACTGCATTATTTAAGCAAAACAAACCCTTCCCAAATATCATTCTCCGTATGGATCTGATCCTATAAACCCTCTGACTTCTGCATTTAGTTTGACTTTATCACTGAGGTTTACTTTATGATGCAGTTCTGAGTTTTGAAGTCAGATTTGAATTGTTTAAGAATGGTAGCTAGAGCATTTGAAAATTGTGTCTACCCTCTGTTATTTATTTAGAAAATAAAAAATATATAAACAATGTGGAAGAGCACATACTATTTTCACTGCAATCATATTTTAATAACATGATTTGTAGATTCTAGCAACATTAAATTTACTCGACTCGATAATGTCTCCCTGAAAAGAAGTTTGAAATGTCAGTAAAATAAACAATATACCTGAGTTAAGTTTTGAGAGACTAAAAAAACAGACATGAGTCAGTAGCAGTCCTTTGTCCTACTCCCTCTGCTGCCGGTGTGATTCACTGCCTGCAGGTAGTGCCGGTGGAGAAAAGAAGGGTTTGTTACCGACAGAGGCCAAGTTTGCAAATTTTTGTGATTCCTGGCAAAGCTAATCAGTGAGACTGCAGACAGACAGCTTTTGTTTTAGCTCCTTTTACTTTTTTTTCACTTTTTATTGCACTGACAGTAACGAGGGTAGTTGTCACCTCGAGTTATCTTCACTTCACCTGGTTCCCTGTGTCTACCACAGACTCAGCGCTCTGCTCGGTGTGTGTGTGTGTGTGTGTGTGTGTGTGTGTGTGTGTGTGTGTGTGTGTGTGTGTGTGTGTGTGTGTGTGTGTGTGTGTGTGTGTGTGTGTGTGTGTGTGTGTGTGTGTGTGTGTGTGTGTGTGTAGGCGCGTGGGTGGAGTATGCAACGCAGCCCCGCCTCAGGCAGAGAGCAGAGGGCAAACGAGGCTGCGTACTTAAAACATGACCAATTATACTTAACAAACTAAGAGAATTAGAAATAAAGGCATTTCTCTCCGTGAACTTCTGCAGCTGAGGTAAATAAAGGCCTTGGTCACTATTTGAGATTATAAATTAATAAAGAAGTTGGAGCAGTCGGTCATTTGGCCCACAGCTTGCACTTAGGGACAGCTCTGCATTAGACTGTGGGAGGATCAAGGTACCAAACTACAGATGTCGCTAAGTGAGAATTTCCCCTTATGTACTGATCTTGCGATACCGATGACACTGGACATTTAAAAGAAAGGCGTAGACCTAATATCTTTCTCTTGCTTTGAACGTTGGGTTTCACTGTGGACAGCCTCACTCTCGTGGTGCCGTTGAAGGTTTGTGTGTATTAGAACTGTTACCGCCACCTTCTTCACGCAAAGATTGCAGATTGCCTCATTAAGATTTTCAGGTTCCCTCTCGGCATCGCTTTGAATCCAAATGTTGTCAATTAGGTTAATTTGCATTGACACCAAATCCTCCGTCTTCTCACTCTTTTCTTGTGTGACACAGGCAGCCAAGGCAAACCCACTCCAGCATGGGGAGAGAACATGACAACGGAAAGAACCAAAATGGAGCACAGGGCGTTCTTGCTGTCAGTTCTAGTACGTGGGCTCCGAAGCAGAGGCACTGATTGGATACCCTTGGGTTTCAGGGGCTCACTCCAAAAGATCCTTTGTGGGTTGTATCGGTCTGTCTGTCTGACCCTTTAAAGCTGGAACTTTGATCTCTGGGTCGCTCTGGGAGGTGGTGACATTAAGCGAGCTTTGACCTTTTGATGCAGGATTTTTTTTTGTTGTTTCATTTCGGGAATATGGTGTGCGTTATCTTCAAATAGATTCCACTGTAATTTTAACGAAGTATTAACTGCATAAAATGTGAATAATCCTTTAAAATACGTATAGAGGAATATGACAGTTGCTTTTATTTATTTGTTGGCAAGGAATTTATAAAGTGAATAATGTAGACGGCTATCTTACAGGAAATTAATGATTTTTTACTTTTGGAATGAGCAGTTCAACAACAATAATGTAATAAAGCATCACATTTACTAAACATACACATTTATGGCTGAAATAATAGATATTGCTTATTACGATCAGATTGCACAAGTGATCTCTAACTCGGTGTGTGTGGCGGTATTTGCTGCATGTTCGCTCGTGCTGTGGCCCTACCGCCTGCCACCATATGCTCAGGCTATGGTCCATAACGTTTTTACTGTCCACGTCAGACCTCATAGATCCAGCTGCAGCTGTGACATACGGTGCAGTTCTCTCTCTCTCATGCGAAAAGTTATTTTTCACTCTTAAGTCTGCGAATCTGTTTAGTTTCCTTTGTGCACGTGGATCCCATCACCGCCATACATCAAATTTATCCTCTGGGGAACATGGACAACAATGATGTTAAGTGTTGTCACTCATCTTTGACTCAGCTCAGTCATTGCATATTGTTTCCTCTACCATTGTGCATTATAGACTTAATGCAATTGGCTAAGGAGGATTTTAATCTTTTTTAATAAGCATAGTAGAGGTAGGCAAACATCAGTTCAGCTGCTAATTTCCTTTCATATAGTCAAAGAAAGTCTTTGTACTCTTAAACCTGCAATATTCCTCACATCCAATTAGCCAAACTATTTCCTCCATTGTTTACAGAAATGAGCAGGAAGTAGATAATTAGATTTTTTTTGATTAAAGGGCAGTATGTAAAATGGAGTTGGTCGAGAGTGCCCGTCTTGGCTTCCTGTGACTGGTCATCTGATCCGAGTTCTTGCGGAGAAATGAATTAGCTAATGTAACCATTTCCTTTTCCTGTACAAATGACTTGACATTAAGGAACTGCTGAGTGCCTGTGGAGTCTATCATGATTGGAGAGATATCATAAATAGTACACATTTTATAGGAAAGTATCCGAGGCAGTGTATGTGTCACTAGTAGAAACATTTAAACAATACAATTCAAGTAAAATCTTCTCCCAACATTTGGAAACAGAAGTAAATAAGGCTCCTTTCACCACCTCTGCACATAAATAAATCTGTATTGCATCAGGAAACATGCAAAAGAACACAGTGTTTCCAGGCAAACTGAACAGCATGCAAATAGGCTACTGTCTAAATAATAGCCAGCAGTTTTAATGAAGATGTTCACGGTGCGGTTGAGCTCTAATGAGCGAGGTGAACCGAGGAGCGTTCTGTGAAAACCCGTCCTGATTGGGCTGGTGTGCTGTTCTGCTGAGGTGCTGCTGCTGTTGTTTTTTAAAATGCAGCATATAACTTCAGTATTTGGTTCATGGCGGGGATGAAAAATAGGCTGTCCAAATTTTGTGCAAACCTCGGTCCCTCACTGACACTTGAGTTGTATACAAAGCACAAAACACTACACTACACCAAAAAAGGTGCTGTGGGGAATGACTATGCTTAACAAGAAAATACTCCAACTAAGTATTTGTAAAATTAAAAAGGACGGCGAGAGTAAAACTTTTATAATGTTATCTGCAATGTTTTTCAGGACCAAAGAGAAACTCTTTTGAATCACTTTTCTTTGTTGAGTCACTTCTTTGGCTTGAGCAACCGCAGCAGTTAGAGACGCACAAGTGAGAGCTTCCTTCTGCAGCGGGTGCTGTGGTCTAAATACCTTCTAAGCAGCAGGAATGATAACAGGGAATTACCGCTCACTCCAGGTGAAAGTAGTTTAGCCAGCACACAGGCAGCGATGGAGAGCAGGACTGTTCGCTGACTTATGGATTTTGGACATTTGCCCTTGCTATGTCTTGTTTTTTTTTCTTCTTCCAAGAATTTCAGCTTCAGATCCTTATTCCCAGACTACAATCCTAACCTGTTTGTTCGCTCTGTGGTGAGCGAGCTGGCCTTAAGAACTTCAAATAGTGTTTAATCACTTTCTCTGGTGATTGGATTTCCAAATACTCCCACTCCATGCCCACTTCCTGGAGGCGCAATTCCATCTGAGCCGTATCTGAAGCTCGCTAATTTTATTGGACTTTTTAAAGAAACACACAGGAACATTTAAAAAGAGACACTCAGTGGAAATAACATTTACATTTCCTTCACTCAGTGAATGCAGCTCAGCAATTCAGGCTAATTCCCTAGCACTCTTATGGCTGTTTCTAATCACTTACTTGAAGGTGAAAAAATAATGTACCTGCATTCGTTCACAGCTCAGAGACTCGGGTTTAAAAATCCCTGCCTTTCAGGTTTCAATTACCTTGAAATGCTATTCAAAGGCTTCATGTGAAGCAAATGTCTTTATTTAAGCAATGATGCAGCAGTAACATACATATTACAGTGTTTCCCTTCGCATTTATTTCCGAAACTGCAGTGTTGTGCGTGTCCACAATCGTTACAGCTCTGGACTTTTGCCGTAGAGAAGATCGCTATAGATGAGACTTTTCATTCGTGTTTATTTACCAGGAAGTCTTAACATTTGGAGAACTAATGAAACGCTTCAACAACCAAAATGACTTCCACAATTTCCATTTAACATAAAGAAGAAATAGATATGTAGAAGTAATGAGTCTCTCAGACTGTGATTAGTTTCAGCCAGCAAAATAAGAATTTGTTCCCACATTGTTTTTGTAAAAAATGAATGGAGTAGCCTGCACAGTGCCATCGGTGTGTGAGTGAATAAATAATAGAAATATTATAAATATAAGATTACTGTATAGATGTGTGACTGTGATGGGTTGTTGAGGCTAAAGAACCACAGTAACAATGCAGCCACTTTACAATTTAGTGTTGGCATTTAGAAAAAGTCCCTGTTTGATTTGATTCTGGAGCTTATATATGTTTTTTCTATTACCTTGTGATTCGGCTGCGGCTGCACACCATGGTGACATCTCTGTGCAGGCTTGTATATGTTTGTGGGTCTGTGATAGGGTCCTCGTCATTTCATACTCTTCATACTAGCCGCAGCCAGCTGCAGGCAGTGTAGTACGTGGTTGGAGTGGTTACAGTCTGCCTTAAATAACCATGACACTATGTGAAAATTCTGCAGCAGCACGATGCAGTTAGGGGAAACACTGCATTTTTGGATTTTCAAATGTTGACACAAAAAAGGATTTCATCATGAAACTACATGGGTCAGTTAAGCTCAGTGTAATTGTGGGTTTTGGCTTCCTTCTACTGTGGATCACACAGTATTCTAATGGTATATTTTGAACAAATCCTTTATATATGCTTTGGGACTGAAAATTAAAATTAACTGTGGAATAGTTTCAGCCAAGTACAATATGTGGAAGGAACATAATTCACTACAACACCAGATTTAACAAGATATAAGATGATATACAGGTATAGCTGTATTCTACTTTTTTAATGTAGTCATGCATCATATCTTGACTTGTATAATTAGCCACATGTACAATGTCTTCATCAGAGAAGCAGGGAGAAGACAGTAATGTGTCACCAGGTAAATGCTGCCCCACACATGCCCACTTGGACACACTGGCCTGTTCTGAGGTAACTAATTAAAGATCTGTGCGTAGGCGCTAGTTTGCCAGCAGAGCCACATTGACTGAGTCAAATTATAATTACATGCAGAGCATTTTTTGTCTGGCTCTCCTCATTCCATGATTTATTGCTGTACCACAGCTGTCAGAACTCAGGCTTCACTGATTGGGTCATGAATGGGAATATTATTGAAATGCAAGTGGAACGGCACTGAGCATCCTGAATGGTTGAACCAAGGCTCCCAGTGGTAAGCTGTAACCAGTGTTGAGACGGGCAGCTGTTTCTCATGGAAAACATGGTGTTAATGAGCGGGATAGATTGCAGATGAGAATCACTGCACTGTGACACGCTATCTCTTCACCTGAGACTGCCGTGCATCATCTCCAGATTTGATTGCTCAATTTAAATCCGTTCTCATAGAGTAAGCCAGGAATGCATTGTAATGCAATGCTTAAAGGGACTTGTCCTCTTGGATCAACATATGATCATTGATGGATATTGCTCACAGCTGCACAGTCGCAGTGTCACGCACAGGGGTGCCTCTTGTTTTACTTGGGTAAATCAGGAGGCTTCTCTAAAGCTGAGTACAAATTCAGGTTGCACACGGCCGTGCATACAAAGAGTATACATCCCAGTAGCCTGCTATTCTCCTCAGAGCAAACCAGCTTGTTCCTTTTTTGTGTTGCACAAAGACAATTGCTCGCTGGTCAAATGCAAACAGTATGTTATACTCCTCATTGTATAACACAATATTTAATCAACCCATTCAAAGTTACTAAACAAAAGCAGGAGGTTTATGCCAAGTCAGATTCCCATGTGTTTAAATGCTTTGTTTTCTAGTTTGATGGCAGAAAAACAAGTTGCAGTTCCAGACGCATGGTTCAAATGATTTTTTGTTGTTTTTGGCCTGAACATTCTATAAATAAATCAGTTTGCCATTTTCAAAGCCTGGTGAACTTGTAGATTGGTAGTATAATCTTTACATCAATTATTATTATGAGCTATATTGGCTAGGCAGCGTTCTTCAAATGATTCCTCATTATCCTTTTTTCTACAACAGTTATATTATTAATTTGAGTTTACTGATATTTTCAACGACATATTAATTAACATTTACATGGTTTCCTATCCAGATATATGCAGCTTGTATGTCTCTGTGAGGGAGACGGTGAGTTGTCTTTGAGACTGACAGCTTTTGCAGGTCACAGTGGCCCTTGAGCACAGAAAGGCCTGTTTCCAGGAGGAAGAAAACAACTGATGCATGTGGAATACCTAATATCTTTGTGTCAAGATGGATCTTTCAAATGTTGTTTATTTCACAAATACTTATAACTGTGATTCCTTGTGTCTTCCTGTCGAATGAAATATTTTTGCTGTAATGTTAATGTGCATTACTCATTTGAAGTTGGACTGTTTTCCCTATGGCGAGTGATAGTCCCGAATCTGCGACCAGCATTTGCATGTTTAATTGCCAAATAATGTTAAAAAAAGAGCAGCTCTCTCTTTTCCTCTTGTTGAAAAAAAAAATATATATATTCAGCAGCAGAGTAACACCGCTGTTGGGGGCATGTAGAGGTAACACTGCACAGAATAAGGATGATTAAGCAGTGAGCAACTGCATAACACATCAAAGGTGACTCACAATTTCACATTGATCTAAAAAGAACTCGGTGACACACTGCAAGTTCAAAAAGCACCAAATCTCTGGCTAATGGCTGAATCCTGCTGGAGATCGTTAAAAGCTCTCGCACATTTTTACCGTATATACTCTTCAATCACAAAGCACAACACTGTCGACGAGGTGCGATAACAAACATGGCATAACGAAACCTCATCAACCACACTGCTCTTGCATGTGTGTGTGTGTGCATACAAGAGGGCGAGAATAAGACAGCAATCTCCATTAATGGTTTATGATAACATTTCAAATCTAACCTTATAATATATATACTCTAAAATGACCGTAATATATTTTTGTAGCAGTTCTGCCATCATCTTGCTTCTGCTGTAGTGCTAAGGCTCATTTATGCTCGACATTTAAAAATGCCTACGGACACAGACAGAGCTGTCTGTCTGATCTTTTAATCTGTATTTGCGCACGTCTTATAAAAGCTCACGGATACGGACGAAACCAACAAAACGGAGCAATACCCTCGGATATCGCTGGGTGGGGTCAGTGTAACTAACAGTTCATGCGAGATGAAAATATAGATGAGGAAGAAAGTTCAACAATGGCGGAACTTTGCTAGTTAATAAGAAACTATAGGCATACATACCCGACTCTGTGCTGCCCTCTTGTGGATGTATTGCTTGACAACAATTACAATGAAAAGGACGCAAGGAAGTATTATGAAGTGACGGTTTGAAACTTGTATATGTTATTTATTTCATAAAGGCAGCATAAATGAGCCTTAAGCAACACTAACTTAAATTGTCAGGGCTGCAGTATTGCAAGCAGGTTCTGTTTTCCATATTCAGCCTGCGTATTAACATCTTAGGAATCGTTTCTCTGTTCCTGGGTTTTACACTAATGCCTGAATGTAGCGACCATTTAAAAAAGGTTCCTGGCGTCCATTCAGTCATACAAACAAGCTAATACATGTCAAGAGTACAGAAAACACAGAGCTTGTCTAATTAGCTGTGCAACAGAGCAGCAGCTCAATAAATGCCTTCTGTTAAACTGGACAGCAGTTACAGCCAGAAACCTAATGGTTCGCTGAGAATAAGCGATTATTGGACCTTGAGTCTTTTGCTGTTGGGACTCGTTGAGTCTCTATTGCAGAGGCTTCTTAGAAACAAACAGCAAATGGCAAAGCATGTGAGTTACGATTAGTGACCACATTGAAGATCCACTCCAGCCTCCAAAGGTTTAATTTTGCAAGATAACTGTACCTGGATCTCTGTATGGAATGAGTTAAAAAAATAATTATAGTCTAACACAAT
Source organism: Hippoglossus stenolepis (assembly GCF_022539355.2). Classification (NCBI taxonomy): domain Eukaryota; kingdom Metazoa; phylum Chordata; class Actinopteri; order Pleuronectiformes; family Pleuronectidae; genus Hippoglossus; species Hippoglossus stenolepis. Next base: position 22,253,727 of record NC_061489.1, on the reverse strand, counting down.
CTCTTTGTTCACTCGTAGCTATCTGGGCATTTTAAAAAGCTTTGGAAAGTAAAAGGAAATTTGCATGTTGGATAAAATCTCATCTTTTCCCTTATTTTCTTAATGGTGGCTCTTGAGATGTTCCTGAAAGCTCCCACTCTCCCCCTCATCCTCTCTGATGTCTTCATCTCTTGCTTAATCTTAATAAGACTAAAAGACACTGAAAACATATTAGGGAGATTCAGTGGTTTTCAAATGGCTCTTTAGTCATCAGGCTCCAGCGGCCTCTGCTTTGTATGCAGCGGCATGTGTTTCCATCCTGTATGTGGAACCCATGAGGTGATTTTTATGGTAATTGGTTTTATGGTTAACCAAGCCTTGCAGTAGAGTTGGAAGGGGTTTTCTGGTTCCTCGGGTTTACACCAGGCATGGGGAGTGTGACATCCTGCTTTTTATCTCTGCTCCTAACCTTGGTGGAAGGGCTACTCTCTCCTTAAATTTTACAACAAAGTCATACAGCACCTGGAGTATAACAATAGTGGGGAGTGAGCACTGGCTGTGGGGTGTCATTGTACCCTTGTTGCAATAGATTGGGACTGGGCTTGGTTGACAGCTTGACAGCTACTTTGGCACTGGAGAAAATAGTCAACTTTGGATTTGTTTTTCAAACCACTCCTCGAAATTATGTAATTTAATGTAAAATGTAATTTAATAACATAAGTGTCAATGGAACTCTAATAAATGTCAGCATTTCAATTAGTGATTCTATAAATAAAGACGTTCACATAGATTCAAATGTTTCTTACAAACTAATGTGCATCAGACTGCTTGTGCATGACGGAACTTCTAACTTTCTCCAGGATGAGATGCACATGTTAGTGTATGAGTCTTTCATAGCACGAAAAAGTGTTAATTATCCTGGGTGAGTGGGCCGGATGTTGTTCAGTACTGTAGGTGGCGTGGCAGAGGTGACAGAAGGCTTCCTGTTTCTGACAAGGTCTTTCCATAATCTCTTGGCAGTTATCGGGTTGCTTGGCTGTTGGTATAGAACAGCTCCAGGCTACTTCTCTGTACCCCTGCAGTTTTGCGTTCCATAAATAACAAGGGGCAGACGGAGCCACAGACAATGAGCATGCGAGGACAATGTGGCAAGGAGGCTGAGAGCCTGAAGAAGAAACAGACAGTAGGTTGTCCCGAAGACAAAAAAGAGCCAAACGGTGATTTGTTGTTCAAAACAGAGGCAGATTGGGGATGAATAGTAGCATGACAATGGGAGAACAAAAAGGGAAAACACTGCAGTTGAGAGATAAGACTCGCTGTGTGAAGGTATGGGGAAAAAATGACAAGATGCTCTTTTTCACTCTGAAAAAGGGTTTAAGCAAATGTACTTGCATCATTCTTGCCTATGTATGTGGCAACTGTGCAGGGAAAGGTAGCAACATCTCGAAGCAGTAAACAGTACACCTTTTTAAATTATATAAAACACCCGTGAGCAAATCCAAGAATGAAAACATGGTCCAGAATAGTCGAGTAAATGTATAAATCTATACTATCTCCCATTTTTTTATTTCTCAATTAGCCACTTTAGTGTGGGCTCCTCAGTTAGAATTATCACATGTAAATGGAGCAATGTCCCACCAGGGTAGAGTATCTTTAACGAGGTTGCACTCAGTGCTGTAGAGAGTTGACGTGTGCTAATGTTTAGCATCTTATGTATTCTCTTCACGTTTAAATTATACATGACTATGTAGTTAAATAAAACCAGAAACAAACTTGAATGTAGCAGCCAGGTAAAAGGAAAATAGATTTGTATAAATGAGCAATAAGAGAACTAACTATAGTTCATACTATATATGTGTGCCTGAAAAGTGACTTCTGTCCCTGCGACAATTTTTCTGCGTTTAGTATTTTAGCTTTAATTTTTTATTATAATTTAATTTGTTTACATTGATCATGTCCATGGAGCTTTCATCAGCTTCTTTACATACTAGTTTCTTCACATCTACTTCTTCTTCTTTATATCAAGCAGTAATACTACAGTATTTTCATTAACGAGAGAGTGGTCACTCTGAGCTATAAGAGGAAATGGCACCATAGGGATTTAATGGGGGGAAAGGGAAGTTGCAGAGTTTGCATGGTGGAATGGGCCCTTTTGGCTGACATGTTTTATTCATTCAAATATGTACATAGGGAGCATTAAGAGCATGCATGCGTGCATAGCACTGCTACCTCTGCACAGCACCACAAGGACATTGCTAGTTTTCTTTGGGTCAGTGAGCAAACTTGGGTTGGGCATGATAGCTACAGCAGGTACATTGTGCACACATAGCTGTGCTTGTAAAATGACATTCAACCACGGTACAAGACCAATAAAGCACAGAACAAGAATCCATTATTTCTATTTTGGGAAACCCAACTTCTCCTTCATAATATAGAGTTGTGTAGTTGGCACTTCTCCTTAATAGATAGGGTTTTATAGCAAATTGTATACACTGGATTATGTTGTACAAAGGTTGATGTCAAACCAGATCTCCTTCCCTGTATTCTATGTTTCAGCAGTTTTGTTTTAGATCGGTTCTTGGAGGAAGTGACATTTAAAAAGTCGTCTGTAATGTTGGGAAGGAATGTCACTGCAGACAAGGTAAAGAATGATAATGTTTTTGTATAACCCTTCAGATTCAGTTCCAGTGCTTCAGAGAAGAAAAATATAAAAGAACACTAACAAAAATAAAGACATGGAACAAGGTAGAAACAACAGACATAATACAAAGGATCAGATAAAAATATAGAAAAAAACAAGTAAAATAGATAAGATTGATAAGATAAAGCAACTGTAGAAATGCATTTCTGCAGAATTAACCATTGAAGTGATTTTAAAAGATGGATTTTTCAGGATAACTGGTTAGGTACAATATTCATGTTAAATTAACTATAACCCTAGATACATCAATTATAATGTTTGATGCTAAAAGAAAGATTAAAAAGGTGTGGTCTTTCATTCTTAAATTAAATTAAGCATTACAGACTCAAAGAAACGAATAAAAAAAACCCCCACAAGATGTATTTCCTTATTAAGACATTGAGGAGCATCCATTCAGGCAGCAGCAGCCCAGTTATATAAAAAGACCCAAAACATTGTTACTTGCATCAAATTAAATAAACAAAATGCTGTGATTTTGTCCAACTTATCCAAATAAATGTAATAAGAAGGTTCTGGCCAAATCATGGATGTGTTTATTATTCGTGCCTGCCCTCATGTCCCCTCCTTTGTTTCTACAATGATCCGACACAAAGGTGTAATTTTATCCTGAAACGTGTTGATCATTATTTATTTTTAGATAAATACAGAGCAATTTTCCTGACAGATCTAAAAGCCATCTCACACAGAACAGGGCAGAGTCAGAAACCTCCATGAGAAATGGAGTGAACAGAGCCAGGGCTTGTCACCGCTGTTCACTGGGGATGTAAGACACCTTCTCAAACAAGAGGAAAGTATTAGTTTATATTTGGGGCAAATATGAAATCCTTCCTCTCCAAAGTGGTGCACAATTATCAGCATATATTTTCTATTTATTTGGCTTTGGTGCTGCACGGAAAATGGTTTGGCTCCGCACTTAATGGAGGGGAAACAGCTTGCATGGTATGAAAAGTGATTTTTGTAAGAGTATAAAACATATGTAATGGTGGTTAATGACCAGAATCTACCATGTTTACTTCTCTCATTTAGCTTCATTCTCTTCCCTAGTTAGTATGGACCGTCTCGCTCAGTAGGCCTCTCTTGTTCCGTAAGAGTCTGCACAAAAGGCAAGGTCACTATGAGGTTAGCAAAGTCCACTACTTATCTGCAGTGAGGGATAGGGCCTCGTTATCATCAGCAGTAGCCATAGCAACCAAGGTTGGCCTAGGGATCTGTTTAGATAACAACTGAAGGAACTTCCAAACATGCTTAGAAATATGCACGGTGACTCTGTGGGAGACAAAGAGAGAGCGAGGAGTCAAGGGAAGTCGTAGCGAGGATTAGGTAAGACAGGAGACAGGATAACTCTCCTATAGAACAGTTTCACATACTATTAAAACGTATAGAACCACCTCATGTAAGTTTGTCACGTATGACTTTATGGGTATATAAACTGTGTTCTTTCAAGGACTTTCTCCGGGGGTTTTTTTCCTCTGTATTACGTCTGTTAACGTGTGAATTACTCATCACCTTTCTCCTTGATGCATCAAGCAATACATTATCCTTTCAGGGCATCATTCATCCCCTGAACACCTCGTTCTTCCTGCTCACAAAATGTACACCAGAGTGGAAATAGTATTTGGTACAGGACAGAATAGTTATATAAGGTAATCCCTACATTTCCTGTGCTGCATTACTTTATTCTGCATTAGATGACAGACATTACTTTTTGGATATTTGAGTAAATTTCAGTCAGGTTAGTATTCTAGAAGACAGTATTGGGGTAAGAAATGTATAAATTGATGGACAAGGTAATCTCATTACTCCTGGTCTTTCTCAGAGTGAACAAGATATAGAGAAACGGACTCTACACTGATAACAGACTTTTAAAAATGTTTTTAATGTGACAATCTCTTTCCCCATTATTGTAAAAGTTAGGTGTCAATTATACGTTTGATACATAACTGTCTGAATCAATTAAAACTCAAGTGCTGTTTATGGCTGTCTTAGATTTCCACTATATTTGATGGGTTGACACTTTCCCATTGTTATTTCCATAAGGGACAGATGTGGTTGATGCATCCAATGCACATCTGGGACTTTGCAGTTTTCATTTGAGATACAGTCCGACAAATCTCATTACAATTAATTGATGTTCACTACAGAAAATGGGAAATCTATGTGGTGCTTTTTGTCACAGCGCGTGATGATTCCGATTAGACTTTATGCTCTGATAGTTATGCAGATTTGTGTTAATGCAATGATGGTATTTGCCATTTCAATACAGCCCCTTCGCAGACATTAACTTGGCTAATGTGTTGGCTGAATGATCATCCTCCGCAATACATCCGATTCATAGACTGTAGGAAGTACATTTCAAATGCAAACATTACAGTATTCCCCAGTTCTCGTCTTAGTTGGTAGCGCATCAGAGTGTTAAAACAAATCATGTATATAACCACTAAAGTAGAAGCCAAACACCCATTCTACGGCCGATGGTTGTAAATCGTGGCAGCACTATTTCTCCCATATTTCCTTGTGATAAAGGGAAACAGAATTAACCCTTTTAACATTTTAAATTTGTTCTTCTTCCATTACTGCCAAAATAATTCACTGGGAGACATTATTGGTCCATATTTTACCCACCAACCCATTTCCTCTCCTTAGCCTTAAATTTTATACGAGCTTTTTTTTATTATGACACCTTACTGTTGTACCATTTAAGGTGATTCACTGGAGAATTGGGGTGGTCTAAAACTTTTGACCGACAGTGTGCTTTACTAGATACAACAATGTTCCATCCGCTGTGTGAAAATCTCTCCCGCACTGTCTCTGATGTGGCATTTAAAAAGCTTCACTGTGTTTTAAAGCTGCTGTACTGTGGCCTACATTCTGATTCTTGAGATTTAAAGCCTCCCAAATTAAAGCTGCTGAGGTCCCACTGGGAAATGTGACACTGTTTACAAGGCTGCTCCAGATATTTTATTGTCAGTCAACTATTGCCTCAATCAGGGTTGTCTTCCCATTCACATAAAGGGAAGATATCTTTTTTTTATCAGTGTAAGATCCTTTGGAAATGATGTGGTCAACTGCAATTTGTATGATTTGGGGCAGTTGAGTACAATATTCTGAACATGAACATTTTAAACCTCTTATAATGCAGTTGTTTTTTAAGGTATTTTAGCTTGTTGCATTTAAAGAGATCTGGAAATACCTAAATCTTAATGTAAAATATGAATGGTTTCACAAATCCGACATGTTTTGCAGTGGATGGCCTTAAATCACATTGTAGTTCTCCTGTTTCTTTTTAAAAAGAGTTGTTCCTTTCTGCAAGTAATTCAATTATTTAGGAAGAATAATACAAAACATGGCTTCCATTTAGGAGAGTTTTGTGACTTGAGGTGAAAACTTTAATGTTCTATTTTCACATTTTCATAATTGAAGTCTCAGTAGTTCTCTTTGAAATTAGTCTTAACTTTACATCCATTTCTTCATTGTCTCAGTAAAGTGAGGCAGAGAGAAAAAAACGGACCTTTGATGTCTCTGCCCGCGAGGCTCCGGCGATGTAATGAAACTGCATTGCATTGTCTCAGCGCCGAATGTTTGGCATGACGGAAAACAATACTAATTCTAACCGAGGCCCGCCTGCTTCCGCCGGTTTCAAAGCTGCCGGTGCTTTCTGTGTCCCGAGAGAGTTGCAGGCACTCCCTAACAGAGCCAAACTGCATTCATGCCCATCAATTATTTAGCGCCTGTTGCCTTCAGGGAACTTAGAGAAATTATGATGATGAATGCAAGCGAGAGACAAGAAATAAGTATTTATAAATCTTTATTTTTCACACTAGTTTTGGTATTTTCTCGATCAGGAGTTGAAGGCAAAGGTTGATTGAAATGAGGTGATGAAATCCCTATCCATATCCACACCCCCCCCCCAAAAAAAATGAATGCACTATCACAAAAAGCACTTTGGTAGTTAGGGGAAGCCTTTGAAGGGATTACAAAAGGCACTCTGTTTATCGTGGGTAAATACCCATGTGGTGTTGAAATGTTTCCCCTATTCTCCCCGTCTGCTCTCTGTCCTCTGATGATGAATAAACATGAATGTTTTAAGACTGATAACTAGTTCAACATACAGCCAAACAAGAACATTGTTTTTGTCTCGTTTAAAAGTTTACAAGGGGACTAAAGGATGTGTATTCAATAGACTTAAAGGTTATTTAGTGTTTTGAACATAATCCATATAGAGGACTGTTAAGTGTCCTCCTTGTGGGTTATGACGGCAACGTGCATTATGTGAATCTAGCGACGGTTTACGACATAATAAAGTAGACTATCTGAAACGGCATCTCTGAATAGAAACATGAGGGTTGTGAGTGTGCATCATATCGCACCACATCGTTTTCCTGCTAAAGGGTGTGATGTGTAAGCTTCAGACTTCAGAGCCGTCCTTCTCAACACATCGTTTTACTGATGTCAAAATCTTTGTCATGGAGTGAGAATTAATGTAATTGTGTGATTGAGCAAGATGCACAGTTTTGTTGAACATATACTAAACAATACGTTAGGGCAATACATGTTTAATATTGTGTGTGTTTTCCCCTGGATGCATTGGATCCTAACTACTCAGTTTAGTCCTTGAGGTGTGCAATAATCTACAATATACAACAAACATGGATGCATTTATGTATTTATGCATTTAGTGATATGCCTCAGTTGACACAGAAGCCTAGATTCTTTTTTTAAACTCACTTGATCACATGGCTCAGTACAAAAACAGTGCAATGTAATATATCAACACCCAAAGAGGTATTTGGGGACTGAACTGTTCATTGCTATGTTGCAATACATTGTAAAATACAGCTACTATTTTTTTTGTGCATGGCATTTGAACCGAATGATGGCTAGAAATTGTTGTTGCACTGTTCCCACTGTCATTTAACTATTATCCAAAATAGTACAACAAACATAAGCTGCGTTGAGTTGAGCATTAATAGCCGCATATTAACACATTAAGTCAAGAATATTTGAGATCAAATGAGTGAACAGATCCAAATCTGCATCATAGCAGCATTCCAGGTACCATATCCAGGTACTCGCAGAGAGGACAGACAGAAAAAAACGGTGAAGATCTCGAAATGACTAGAGACCAAAGTGATGACACAAACGAGAAAACGTGTTTGTGTGCGTAGGCGTACAGGCAGATAGTAGCGTGTGAGCCCAGTGGTTATTTAGCAGTTCTCAGCAGGTTGTCTTCAGAGAAGAGCTAATATAGGCTGTGTGTTGCTACGTGTGTGTGGGTGTGTGTGTGTGTGTACCTGTTTGTGTTTCTGTGTGTAGGTGTCTGTGTTTGGCAGTGTTTCATTTCATAGAGTTCTTCTGACCTTGGCATACTCAAGATTTGATCCCAGTGGTGTCTTGTCCCTCTCTTCTCCTCTTTCTCCTCGTCCTCTCACCCCACTCCTCCCAGGACAGTGCTATTCTTCTCCCTTTGTGAGAAACCCCCCCCCCCCAGAATGATCCCGTAGATCCAGAGAAAGCTGCAGACATCTGTATCCTTCACCTGACTAATTCAACACAAGGCTGTGATTAAAACAGACAGAATAGCAGTTAGCCTTGTAGAGTGTGAAGACTACAGCCTAGATTCAATCATTAGGACGGCTCCATGTTAAAATGTAATCAGAATGGAGGCGAAGTGGTGACTGGCAGGAAGAGGGTTTTTTCTGCATTTTTCCCTTCACTTCAAACTGAATCTAGTCAAATACAAAATGCACGTTAAAGTGAAAAATATAATTTGAATGTAAAGTGTTGAGCAACGAGCACACAAACAACGTGCATCGTTGTTAGATTTACAAAACAGTTCTTCCCTAACAACACTTTTATTCATTCCGCCGTGAACACGAATTGTTTTGTCATGGAAACTGACAGAGGGAGGTTTTTAATGCTGCTATACGGAGGCATGTTTCCTGTGTACGAAGTGCTTCAGGTTGACAGCTGCAGAAGCCACCCAGTGCTGCTGCAAGTCTACCCAGTGGGAACAACTGGCAAAGCAATTCAACTTAAATGACAAACAAGTGTTTTGTGTTGTTTGTGGAACGCCCGGCAGTCTATGGACACGTGTAGACGCAACGTGTACAAAATATGAATTAGACTCGCTTCTTTCATGGATGGAATTGATGATGTAATTCCTGTCAGAAGTGGGACGTATGGATTTTGCATTTTAATCGAGGTATATGTATTTTTATGATAATTTCTCTCCAGTGAATAGAGTGAATTAAAATGCTTGACAAATCAAGATATTTTATCACGTTGATGTCAAAAAATAATTTGCATGGAATAGCAGACCTCCTCATTAATTTCCCACATTGTCTCCAGTGTTCTAATTCAACCAGAGATATCAAAATTATTACAACTTTTTAATAACGTGAGCCTAAGGCTGAAATCATGGCCAACTCTTTATTGTCTCGTGGAATGAATCATCATATCACCGCACCCTGGCTTCAGTGGAAGGACATTATCATTTAATAATATCATGTATAAAAGCTGCACCAATCACAAATCATGTGGGTGATCAGGCTGATGGGTGCACAAATGATTTTCAAAGCCGGGGGGTGTGTATTGTGCTACTCGGTATTAACAGTAGATCTACAGTGTCTCTGAAATCTTTAACCCAGCATGTATTGAATGATATGTTAATGTTTTTTTATAGCTCTTTACTGAACCTTGAGGGATAATTTAGCACTTGAAAAGAAATTGAGGAGTAATGAAATCAAATTTAAAAAATTGTTATACAGTCATACTGTTTTCTACTTCTTAATATACAAGGAGGAATGGATGGAAGCCATTGAAAAGGTCCAGGATTTACATTTATGTTTTAGGCATCCAGCTGATGATCCTATTCAATGTGACCGAGTAGATGAGTGGATGATGCAAGCGTCCTGCATGCTGACATCCCAAATGTTTCTGATGCGTCTGTCTTGTGGAATAACACAAGTCATGCCTATTGTGTGTCCTTACCGGAGTCTTTTTATTTCATGTTCCAGGCTGAATCTGTGTAGGCACCTATCCGCTCTTCTGGCAGAAAGCAGACATGCTCTTCGCCTCTGTTCCAGTATGGTAAGTTAATCTTTTGTGTCTCTATTAGCATGAATAAATGTGTTCCTCAGGGAACAAACAGCCGGCCTTCATGCATGACTTGTTATAGATTTTGTTTACCACGTGTTAGCTTTGAATATTCTTAGAGCTATGAATAGACATGGGTCAAGGAGTACCAAACACAACCTGCGTGAAAGAGAGACTATTCTGAAAGTAACAATTTCATTCATTTAGAGGACTTGATATGGAAAGTAAGCCGATAACAGGACTCCTTCCTCGTTGGCTTCATCTAGTTATATTTTGACAGGAAGAAAGCAAACGTGGACACAGCTCAAACTGTGGCATGAATTGAACAAGCCCCCCGGAATCCATGCGCTGTGTGAGATTCCCTCTCGGAGATGGTAGTTTATATACAAAGGCACCCGCAGGTACATTAAAAGCGGGCGAATCCGTGGGGGGGCTCTTCTAAATAGGCCAGCAGAACACACTGTTCTTTTCACATACAGCTTTTGGGGATCCGCTGACAGTCGGAACAGATTGCTTTTGACATCGCTTTGTCAACTCAGCATTATAGGGAGATGTGATAAAGAATTAATGAATGTAAGAATTAAGTCTCTGATGTGCGACTGTACAACCCCTTGTGAACGTTTTGAATCTGTAGTATTTAGGGCAGACCTGCGTGATGTATTCATTCTGTAGCAGTGGAAATATGGTGGTAGCAGTAATTCTGTACTTTCCTAATATTGTAGGATTGTAATTGCATAAGTAAACATGTAAGTATACTTGTCAGATAGAGGTGTTTCCGTCTAATTTTAGCTGACACATTTCTGTAGCTTTGGACATGTCAGTGATGCAAACCCTGATGAAAGAACTCTGTATTTGTTGTTGAAAAGCAGCCTCAAAATGGAGGCACCAACACTTCCCTTAGGGCTAAACATGGCTACACGAGGGTTGGTTGGTCAGGATGATTGCAGCCCAGGGGCAAAACTACAGAATCATTAAAGCATCTCTCTTGCAGCAGTTCCTGACATTGTGGTTTACATGATAAGAGCAGGTCTCAGTTCCATGCCAACAACTGTGGCCATTCAGCGGTCCCCAATTGTACTGGCAGGTTAGAGAAGAGGACACGGCACAGTGGAACGGGAGGCAATGAAGCATGATGTAGCCAATTATTGCAGAATCCTTTGTTAATTATATTTTTTCCCCCGCTTTTTATTTTAAACTGTATAAGTGGTAACTGCATTGATACAGTTTTTACTAACATCATGAGCAGGTTGTTTTATTTTAATTGGCAATACAACTAATCAAAGACGGGGGCAGAAATGTTGCTCGGGGTTTATGGGGATCCAGTAAAAGCCTGATAGCTCTGGGGAGAGTGACGAAATGGAAGCAGACGTTGCTGTTACTAGCCTGCAGTTACTGGTATTGTGGTGACAGTAAAAATGATCTATACCAACTGTAGCTTTTCAGACAGCTTGTGAGTCTTCAAAGACATGAAATGCTGAGTGTAGAACACTGAGCGGAGGTGCAGACTGTAATTTATCTTCCACTTTTTCAAAGGAAATGACATATGAAATCCCATCTGTGCTGTTGCCACTATGTTGGGTGTGGCCAGGTCAGAATAGTTAACCACTAAAAGAAGGAGAGATCTTTCACTCTAAAATGTTTTTGACGTATTGCAGGGTGCATGGTGAACAATGTGTCTCCAAAGCTTGATGAGAGGGATTCTCATACATATTGATACAAAAAGACCAGTTCAAGTCACTTTGCATCTTGTAACAGCATCATGAGGGATTTTCTGGGAATGAGAGGTCATATGTATTAAATTAGAGATCTAATCAAGGTAAGTTTGCTGAAAAAGATAAAACCATTCTTCTCACAGAAGCTCAATTAAGTGTTACCTGATAATATAACAAGAATGAAGCGTAGTTACTGTGTGTAGAAGACTATCAAATTTGCTTGGTTTCCAATATTTTGATGCAAAAGTGGCTGTGAATACAGATTAATTATATTTTTTGCATAAACACATTATGCAAAAAACTGTTTTATTTGATAAGCAAACATTCAGTATTTGAGGATTTCTTAAAGCCAAGACGACTTCTCTGGTGCCAAGATGCCAATACTGAGTGTTGAGTATATATGAAAAAAGTCAAGTAAACGTTTTACCCCCTTAAATAACCCCTATTCCACCATTGAAGAGGCAAAACATGAGATTCTCAACATGCTTTGTTTACTTCGATTGTGCAGTGGGTACCAGACATTTAATCCTTGAATTGTATCTGTTTATAGAAAATGTAATGAGTCATATTCAAGATGGCTTGTCACAGCTTAGCAACTGGAACACGACTCATCAAATTGGTGCATCGATAGATCAAACTGTGCAGATCCTAGACTGGATTCACCAACCCCCAGAAGTCCCTTTATGTGCAGCACGCTGAATGAGATCTAATTTCTAAGCAGCCATTGAGATTTTGTTAGCTTGGTTCCAGACCCTTTGGATCACAGCCCACATCATCATTCTATTTGTTCAGTGCTTTTAAAAAGGAGCTTTGTAGGTGGGAATGCGAATGGAGATGTCATCTACCTACATTGCTTGGTATCTACATCCATTACAAAAATAACTACTGAAAGGGCAACCATGGATGAGATCAGCAAAGGCTGATGTTCATCGCTCCATCCTGTGATGAGTGATGAGACGGTTGGAAAAATGTAATTGTCTCTGTTGCTTTTACTGAGAATATGTACTGTTCTATTTTGCTGCTGTTGAATTAGTTATTTGAATAAGTTGATTTGCATCAAATTAATCTCTTTACTGTAAAATGGCCTCTTGTAGTTACAGTGCGAATGTAAAGCAACCGTCTACTCTGCTGCTCATCATTTAGATTAATTAAACTTACTGCTTTGGCCCATGGGTCGACGTATCAAATATTTGGTTGAATATCCCCTCTCCCACTGCATTTATCATGGCAGCTTGTTTTCAGGAGCTAAATCACAAGATCCCGTTGGACTTCATGTTTATCAGCTCACCATAAATAGCCATGTATACCAACTTCTCTGCTCCATGACCAAATCATACAAAAACCTTCTGATACTAATTGACGACAGTCTCATGAGACGTTCATCCTCTCACAGGCCATTAAACTAATTCTCTTCCACCTGCTATCAACCATCAGCCACCCATCTGCTTTCATCCATATGTACACACCTCATCTCTACTCACCTTTGCTTCTTGCTCTCACAGTTTTCCCCAGAATAGACACCACCACCCAGCGACACCTCACTCCCAGTTCCCCCAGTCAAACTTTAACATCGTCAGACAGTAGTTATCATCAATTCATTTCATGGTTAATTTGTTTCATTCAAAGGAGGAATCGTATCACTCTCTGTAATAGAACAGTTTGTGCCGTCATTTAACTTTGAAGGGGATTGCTGTGCTGCACATCCACAACTGAGGCCCTTTATTAATGGTGTAGACAAGATAACAGATGCCTATAACCCCTTTGATGCTGTCATTAAAATGGAGATTCCTTACAACTGAGGTGAGATTGAGCAAAAAAGTATCTAATGTGAAAGTAAAGAGAAGAAATTAATATACCTGTATCCTCTCAAAGTAAATTATGGCTGACAGACAGTGTTGTGTTTGAATGCACTATATAAGTTGTTGTTTTTTCTCATTGAGATTAGGTAAAAAAATTCAGGTTGGCTTATTCGGTTCGAGTACCGTTTTCAAGAGGAGGTGAGGTAATCAATAGTGACGGGTTCTTAATGGTGTTTGATTCACATTGCAAAATGATCAAAGACCTCACACGGTGCTTGGCCTGTCCCTGTCTGAGAAGCACTTGTTTTACATTTCCCACAGCTTTTCACTTAAGTGTCCCCGTTGTTCTGTGATGCATGATGCAATTTGTTTTTCTCTCTCTGGATTGGCACACACGGCTTTGCGTGCTCAATGAAGATCTTACATTTTCCTTTGAGGTAGGTTTAATGATGCCCTGGGCACAAGCAAAAAAAGGCAGCAGTGAGATACAGACAGGCCTGGTGTTATAATCCTGTATCGAAGTGAATTTACCATATCTGCACTGCGGTGAAGACAAAACAAGAAGAGACTTCATGGCAACTTTCATAGTTCAGTTTTTGTCAAAAGATCAAAGTAAGCAAAAGGTAATACTAAGTTTTGCAATATGCACATTCCCACAGGCACAACTAGGAATAAAAAAATATAATCATTTGATGTTACCTTTTAACATGTTTGAATACATGTTAATCCTGGAGCCCACCTGGAACCCAGCAGTGACATTAAATCTGTTTGAAGCCACCTCCTGCATATACCTGCTCATGCAAAACTGTGTGTTGCATTAGTCTCTCCCCCTCTCTCTCTCTCGCAACACATCATCATCACTTTCCAACCTCGGTCCCACCAGGGGCCCAGCAGCAGCTGCAGAGAATAAGTTGCCACATCAGAGGCTCTTCCCATGAGCTGACAGTCGGCACCATCATGCCATGGGGTGAGGAGGTGGCAGCGCATAAAGAGGATGCATCAGATGTGGGGATGAAAATTTATAAGACTTTATTGATTCTAGGGCTGTGAAACGTGTTGAAAATGAATTTGCCTAAATTTATTGCACATACCAACATTTTAGCTGTGACAAGCAAGTTAAATTGTGGAACACACAATGTATGAAATGTAAAGTTATGTGGTGCTGCAATTCCATTAGTCTGTATCTGACCCTGTGTAGTTTATTGCTTCATGCTGCTCTGGGCCTTACAACTATTTCATGTTTAATGTTTTCAGTCAAGTCAGCAATCTTCGCTGCAAATGTCGTGCCGGCCACACGGAGATAAGTACATAGGCTAAAACACAAGGTGTTATTTTCTCTGCAACATCTCCACATATAGCCACATTAACTGCTCGCACCATTCCTGCCACAAACTTTAGGTCTTTGCCTTTTTTTGTCATTTTACCTTCCTTCTCCAAGTCACTGTTTATTTTTGATTATCTATATATACTCAATAGTTTATAATCTATATATAATATTTCTATAATAGGCTATAGATGGCAATATCCAGAACGAATTGCAAAGCATATAACTAGAAATACAAAATTTGTAGCTGCACGGTGACACTCCTTCACTCTTTTCTCTCTCTCATTATTTTCCGTCCCTGTGTAACAAGCGTGTCAGGGTGAGCCAAAGTCTGTCTGTTATCGTACCTGAAATGGATGTAATGAGGTAATATTTTCTTTTTATTTTCATTTAGTCAAAGGGGAAAATCTGCTAAGCTTGTCTAATGCTATTATAACATTGGGTTTTTACCCTTGGTTTCAGACGTGCTGCTCGGTTGGGAAGCAGCGTTACTCCAGCATAGTGTCAGGTAAAAGGCATTCTTGGAATTTAAGTTCATGTTGGGTAGAAAGATGGTTCAGCATATTGCTTGTGTTTCCAGCCTCACTTGAAATTACAATTTTACAGAGATTGGAACTGGCACATTTAAAGAAATCTAGCAGGTTTAATCTGCTTGGCTGCCTGAATCATTCTAAGCAGGGGGGGATATGGTTCAGATGGCCCAGACAATGTGGAACTGTTTCTCACCTGTAACTGCTTATCAATTCCCATCCCTAATTAGAGGGTACGCAGACCAAAAGGAAAGCTGGATGTGGTTAAACTATTCATCGCCACCTGGCCGTAAGTAGCACATCAGACCATTTTGGCACGAGAGACGGAGAACAGCGGGTGTGAGAAATAAAGAGAGGGAGAGGAGCCACAGGGCCAGAAAATGAAGATGTCAAAATAGCTTAAACTCAGGAATATCCTTGTTAATGTCCTCACCTCTAGAAAGTGGTTTACTTGTAGTGGTGAAAGTGAGTATTTGCCTACTTAATTCTATTTTGGGATATCTGATTATCAGTTTGGTGCCATGTGTAACAGTGTTTGCTAGAATGTATTTTACACATGAAAGTGTAAAATGATTGTTCAGAGCAAGGAGGAGCCATTGACAGGCGTTATCAGCTCTAACTTAAGAGTGAATATGCAAAGGGTAGTGATAATCGACTTCATCGATGTGACACAGAATGGAAAATTGTATCGCTGATACTTTTTTCCTCAGATGTTAGAGCCCCGCATACCTGCTGCTTCAGCAGGGATTAGCTTTGCCGATGACAGAGTGTGGCAGTTGGGTTGGAAGTGAGTTTGTAGATAACAAATAACGCATAAATTTGAGCTCAAGTGATAACGGAGCGGAACCACAACAATCAACACAACCAATCGTGGCGAACCGGTGCAGCGGAGACAGATGATGCTTTTTTTTTGTTGGAACTTTTTAAATCACATTTCAGCTTTATGTCTGTTAACACTATCACTTATCAGCGGAAATATAACATCTACTCATCAGATTGAGGCAGATTGTCTTAACCTTTAAATCCTGGCTATTTCATGCTGCATCAATTTGTGTCAGGGTTGGAAATGTATATCTTGTTGTCTATTTGTCTGCAGTAATCTGTGATACTTTTACCGCTGACTCGTTCAGTTGTCTTCAAGCCCCTTCTTTGTGGTTCTAATGCCAGTTTATTTGTCATTTAAGTTTCCACCTCAATAAAGTGGAGTTTGACAGCAAAGACTCAATGGCTGGCATTTGATTGACAGCAACAATATTCCAGAAGAGAGGTAGGGAAACGATGTGAATATTCAAGAGGAGGATTAATCCTTTTCCTTGTGCGCTCTTGAAGTCCTTCATGCTGTGGGTGAGGGAGGGAAAGGATTATGTTGGAGGTTTTAGTGAATTGAAACACATTGTACATTAACAATGTTGACAGACTGTTTGATTTTTGTATGAATATTTTCATTTTGAATACAGCTATTCTCACAATTGTCTGAACCAGAAGCGACCTGAGGTTTTTTTTTTTAGACACTCGTCGATGTTAATGTGAAACACTCAAATGTCTGTAAAGTTCCAGTTACTTTTCACATAGTTGTTGACTGTAATCTCAAATGAAACGTTCACTTCATTATGCCAGAGCAGCTCACCTGCCTGCCTTATGCCCAGTTGCTGCCTTTTGGCTGTACGTCTTGTGCAGTTTGATGTTTTAACAAGAAAGAAGGCAGTTCACTCAATGAACACTATTGCGTTGAACTGCAACATCTTAAATAAGATGTAAGGGCACCTCAATCAGCCGTCTACCTTCTCAGCCTGTGAAGCCATTGCTCTGTGTCTCATTTCCAGAGTATTGATGTCTTTAAGTGAGCTTCCCAAGTGCTTGAAGGGAGTGGATGCTTTATAGATTGCTTTCAGGGTGTTGAGACACAGCCGACTGGCGTAGCTCAAAGGTGAACGCTTGGTCGTTCTTTCAAAGTGAACGTAAAACTTCGGAGGACATGATATTGATATTTTTGTCAGAATTGTGTTCTTCATCAAATTCCACTTAAATTACAGATTGTTTATAATTTACTCTCACTGAAATCTTTGTGAGAAACACCTGTACTCCTGCGTCTGTGGCAGATTGTATAATTGCATAATCAGGTGGCAGCAATGCATAAAATCAGAAAGATGCAGGCCATGAGCTTCAGTTGATGTTAGAATCAAACACATCAGATTGGGGAATAAAAATGTAATCTCAGTGAGTTTCACTGTGGCATGATTGTTGCTGCCAGGCTGGTTTGAGTATTTCTGAAACTCCAGATCTTCTGGGATTTTCATGCTCAACAGTCTCTAGAGTTTACTCAGAATGCAATAAGAAAAAAACCTTCATTAAACAGCAGTTTAGTGGATAGAAAAATGTCTTATAGACGAGAGAGTTCAGAGGAGAATGACCATACTGGACAGTTGAAGACTGGAAAATGTGGCTTTATCTGATGATTCTCCATTTGTGCGGCGTCGCCCAGATGGTCGGGTCAGAATTTGGCATCATGAGTATGAATCCATGGACCCAGTCCGCCTTGTGTCAACAATCCCTGCTGGTGGTGGTGGTGGTGTAATGGTGTGAGGAATGTTTGCTTTGCAGACCTTGGTCCCCTCCATACCAACTGCTGCTGTTTATATGCTGCAGCCTATTTGAGTATTGTTGCTGACCATATGCATCCCTTTATGATCATAATTTAGCCATCTGCTAATGGATACATCCAGCTTGATGGTGCAGTGATACAAAGAAACAGTCGTCTTAGACTGGTTTCATGAACACATCAATGCATTCACTGTACTTCAAGGGCCTTCCCAGCCACCGGATCTATAGATATCTACAGGTAATTATATAGAACATCTAGTGGGATGTGTTAGAAAAAGAGATTTGCGGCATCAATGCCCCGCTGGGAAATCTGCGGAGATGATGTGATGCAGTCATGTCAACACGGAGCAGAATCTCAAAGGAATGTGTCCAACATCTGAACTGAGTCTCAACAGTTGTAGCAAAGCGTTAAGTAGATGTGGAGAAGATTAATTCTGCACTTTCAACAGTTGATCTTTTTTATTCTCTGTAAACATTTTTCTATATTCTGTTAAATGTATTGGATTTTCGTTGGGTCATTAATTATTTTGTTGTGGTAATTTAAAAGAAGCACAGATGTTAGGTTAACTTGAACAAGGATGGAGCAAATAAGCTGCCACCTGGTCAGTTACTCCAACTGGACTGAATTCAACATGGCTAATCTCTTGAGCATACATACACATACAATCTGGCAGAAGTGTGATCTAGAGGAAGACTTATGGTCTTATTCCAACTGGATAAAGACTGCCAGTGATTAGAGAAGAGAGTAGAAAAGAACTGCTCGGCTAGAGAAGCAGGGAGAGTGCTCTGAAGAGTGTAGGCAGCTGGACTGCAGTAATTAGTCAGAGACGCCATTCGTGGTTAAGGGGCAGCTGACCCCTGGCCTCGCTTGCTTAGAAGAATGGCAGAGGTTCTTCCCTCTCTCAAATATGACTGTGATTAACATCAGCAATTACCTGCAGAAATTGCATCCCCCTTTTTACTGTTAGACAAAGAGAATCGAATGGCCTGTGAGGTCTGGAGCCTCAACCACAATCGTCTTTCTTTGATTTACAGTTCACTCTGGCCAACATCCAAACAATCATTATGGACACTCATTACTAACTCCTGGATAACAAATTTAAAATATATGCATAAGTGTGTTAGCAAGAGATGGGATTTACAATAAATCCTGCGGTTATTTCGATTTGTTAAACCCATAACAGTGACACGACTGTTGCTTATTTCTCCTAAGCTTTTGTAAAACTATATTGAACAGAGGGAAACCCATTAAGGTATTACAATACAATGCAGTTTTAAGTAGGGCAGAAAGCCCTTGTTTTCCACTAATCCAATTTAAGGAGAACAGGCAAAAAGTAGAAAATATCATTAAGAACTTTTAATGTCTAAAAAGAAGAACCATGCATGAAGCAATACATCATTACTTAAAGAAATATTCTCTGCAGAAAACATTGTATCTATATTCAACCCTAAGAATTGTGAAGCTTCAAAAATGAGCTCTCTGATCTTAGTATCTATGTCTTCTGTCCTTTATGGTTGAGCTAATGAGCTAACCCCTTGACACCCTGTGAATTTGTTGATGTTTACCTCCTCAGAAGTTGTAAAGGTGAGCGAGCCGGGTGAACTATGCACATTAATGATGTTACTTGGACAGCAACTAATTACACTGACGCATTTGGGTCCTCATTTGGTGACGGTGTCAGCAGCCTCCCAGCCATTTGAGTGCCCATGCTAGACTGAACTACCATAGAGGTCCCCCTGAAAGTCCCTCTTGTCTGGCAGTGTACGCGTCGGTGTCAGTGAACAGAGGCAGGAAAGCTTTACATTTGTTTTTCCTTTCACTTTATACCGGGGAGATTTACACGAGTATCTTCGTTTTGAGGTGAGATAGAAATGCTTTTATCAGCCCCTGTGTGGGCTAACCCGAGATTCTTAAGATCAAGCTGGTGTGCTGGGAGAGCTGGTAGAAATGTCATCGTTACCCAGGGTGTTGTTGTTCCGTCAGTGGTCTACCGGGGAATATACTTGCTGATTACAAGGACCCCTGTGGCTTCATTCAGAGCAGAAAGTATAAAACTGGAATGAAGCAGCCATATCGCAACAGCTCATATTCAAGAGCACAGCAGTGCTTTTTTTTTTTTTAAGGTGAACAAGAAATCCTCTTCTCACCTCCACTGTGTTCAGATTTCTCGCCATCGTGTGGAAATTCATCAGTAAACAAAGTCTGATTCAAAATGTAATATTCAAATGTAAGTGATGGGTAAAAGTTGTAATTCCTTTAACATTTATGCGGCATAAAAACAGTATTTATTTTATCATTGTCAATTTTCTACATCTTGACTGTATAGGGATTTTATTATCGTCTGGAGGATTATAAATAACCTTACCAACGGGTTTAAGATAGAATATACCTTGCTATTCTCAAAAATGTACTGAAACCTTCGTGACTAACTTTGAGCAGGTGGTGGAGACATGATTTGTATTTGCACCTTTGGGAACAAGGGGCTGGCAGAGATTGAGAGACAAGTGTCGTCTACTGAGGGCAATAAATCTGAAAAAAGTGAGACAGAATGTGAGAGGAGCTGCAGTGGCAATTATTAGGTGTAAAAAAAAAAGGAAAGATATATATCATAAATGTATCAGGGGGGGGCACAGAGACGCCTGCAGCTATTCGTCTATGATTCACACCCCACGTTCTCTGAATCAATTCAACTACGCCATGAACATCAGGGTTGGTTTGGAAAACTGGAAACGGGCCAATCAGACCATTTATCTAAAATGAGGCGAGTTTGATGTGAGGACAGACAGTGTTGCTGAATCATTTTGATTAACCACCAAAATAGCTGCCACTGATGTGAAGCGTTCTGATGCATCCTCTATTGATGCTATAATAGATGGTATATTTTCTGGATGTTTATTTTTCTCTATATATCACACATTGCTGTGATTTGGTTGTCAGGGTTTTTCCTGTCTAAAAATTAGGCGGGGTTGGTACTGGGGTACCATCAGTACTGGGGGACTGTAGTAGTTTGTTAAATATACAAACTACTACATTCATGGTGTATTCATTAAAACACAACAAACTAAATTATGAACATATTACAGTTTTTCTTATACAAGGACAACTGCTCACAGTGGTCACGGCCAAATTAATCACTATAAGCAAATGATTGCTATACCTGAATTACGTAGCTTCTGCATGATAGTCCCCTTAAGGGAAAGGTAATGGTAGTTTTAAGATAAGACACTCTCTCTCTCTCTCTCCCTTGATATTATTACATCAATGGATCAACACACTGCTTTACCAGGATGCCTAAGATATTTTTTTACAGGTCATCCAAACTCTTACAAGTTAATTATTAAAATGAGGAAAGTTCAGTTATTTTTTTAGAGCACCATTCCCTCAATGCAGCTGTAATACTAGTCATGTTCTCTGACCGAGCAGGGTCAGAAATGATTATACTTTGTGGCTGGATAATGAGTTGAAAGAAATGAATGGCAGAGCCAGCTAGCATGCTGAGCTAGCATGCTGAGATGCAACGTAAATAAGTAGATACATGGTGCAAAGTGCTGGATCCCTTCCAAAATGTACATGTAGAAATGAAAAGCAAACATTGGGAATAAGCTCATTTAGTGTGTGTTGGAGGTTTTAGTCTTTGTCATTAATTGCCTAACATTTTCAACAGTTTCTATATGTAATTTGTTGGTTTTGGTCCATTCATAAGATTTCTTGAAACTAAGATATAGAAGATCAGCGTACTTACAAATGCATATGATGCATCGTCTTATAGAAAAAAACATAATATCTTTAAAAGCAGTTGGCAGATCAAAAGTAATTAGCTTTGATTTACAGTAAAACTACACTGAGCTATTGCAAATGAATTACACAGAAATACATTTAGTAATATACACTTAATATTTCTCGTACTTGTTTTAGTTAGTTCAACATTTATTTGGTTACATTTTATGAATTTTGATTAAAGTGAATTAAATTAACAGTGTTGTAAGCCCCTCCATACTTAACCATCAAGGTAACTCTGGGCCGTTATGTTGTTGCTTACAATCACATTGTTTTGGTAAAATCCATGTTCGATTAAGTCAATATGCGAAACCAAACATTGTGTAAAGAGGGAGAATCAATGGTTTCCTCCCTATTATGACGAGAACTGGAGCAGAGCCCCATTGGCTTTCAGTCATGCTTACTATTGATTGTTAGGACCATAATTTACTTTTGTCCCAAAGCTAGCTTTTCACCCCATTACACTCAGCTCATGGCTCTTTGGCCAG
The DNA here is from genome assembly GCF_022539355.2 of Hippoglossus stenolepis. NCBI lineage: Eukaryota > Metazoa > Chordata > Actinopteri > Pleuronectiformes > Pleuronectidae > Hippoglossus > Hippoglossus stenolepis. Next base: position 22,231,720 of record NC_061489.1, on the reverse strand, counting down.
AGTCGTTCTTGGTCTCCATCATCATTAACACCTGTCTGGTCATTAAAGCGAGCAGCCAGATAAAAGGGGCAGAGATTATAGATTCCATCGTTGCTCTTCTCATGGACTTGGCTAATGATTTGTGTAAAGGTCTAATGCCTCACATGGCAAAAGGCCAATCGGTACCAAAAAAGTCACAAGCTAGGACACTGGAACAAGTGTCAATGTGTCTGATTGTTTTCTACTTTCACCTCTGGCATTAATTACAAAGCAGGGTCCTTACTGGGCAGTGAGGCCTGACGTTGAGTAGGCAGTTAATTCTTAAAATCATGTTGCTGTGATGCAGGATGTGTTTACTCACCCGAAGCACATCAGGATTTCCTAAATGACACGACACATTTGATGGCACTTGATTGTACCCCTGGGCCTTCAGCCACCATCTCTGCCTTTGCTGAGTTCCACTGGAAAAAATATTTTAGATGCTAATCTTTTGTAACTTCCCTTCCTGCATTCAATTCGTTTAACTACAAAGAATGCATTAAACTTAATATAATGTCCAAGCGATCTGGAATAATGTAATCTAATTGTAATACAATGCCCTACAATCATTGCTTTCTTTCTCTAGGAAGGGACTCATGGATTGAAAGGTAGTTAACGCTTAAAGTTATCCATGGTCTCAATCAATACCTTCCACTTTGCAAAGCAGGTCGGCCAAAATGGTAACCGATAGCCTTAAGAGTAGAGCACTGACACATCAGAAAATAAATTAGCGTCCTCATCCAGACGGATTTAGCCCCATGTATCATTCAGCAGTTGGATTGCACACGTAGTAGCTTGAGAATACCGGGAAGAAAAGGTCAAGTTTAAGGGATTACCATTTCTCTCAGCCAAATCCCCTGCTAAACAAATGGAACCCTGTGTCAGCATAAATCAAGTAGAGAGAAAATATTTGTGTTTTCAAGAAGACTAAGGAAGAGATGCAACATGATTCCAACAAAGAAAATAATAGAAAAACAGAAAAGGGGCTCGAGAACATGGGACTTATTTATGGTAGTAGTGTTGTTAAACTGCATAGATTCAGTAAAATCCCTTGTCCATACTAACACTTGAAAACGCACATTACATGAACATTCATGTAGACTCGGCATGTGCGTGCTGGTGTAAACAAGAATATTGTCGACTAGTTACATTTGCTGAGTTACAGAAAATACTCTGAACAGGAAACTACAATTGGGAACAGTAAGATTTCATCTTGCACCAACGATGAGGTGGAACTATTTCTGACCCTAAGTGTCAGCAACATTTTGCCTTTAGCGCTTGTAGTTGAGTCGGGGCTGAAACAATTGGGAAGCAAATGTGGGTTAAGCGGAGCCCAGCAGCGTTTCCAAACCACTCGGTCATAGGCGTTGGACGGCAGGTGTAAATAACTGTGTGTCATTTTAAAACCATTGCATAGTAGTGTGGATGTAGCCTTAGGTAAGGCCAGGTTTTAAACTTTACAAACAAAAACCACCATATGAATACAAGAGTTTGTAGATTAAGTGAAGAATGTTCACTTAATTCACCTTATCATTGAAGAAAAAAGGTTGAGAGAAAAACTAAAAGTTAAATGAAAGGATCTGTTTTCAATTAGCAGTTGCCAGTCATCGATTTAAAAGGTACCTTGACTTTTGGTGCAGTGAAGATTCAATCCCCTATTGATCCTGAAAGTGTTGGGTTCTTGTTAAGGAGGCCTACACCACTTCCTGCTGCAGTGTCTTAGCAGAGCCTCAGCAAAACGCAGAGAGAGAAGAGGGAGGAAGTGAGAGGAAGAGTGAAGTTACTGTATGAACATGTGTGGGTGTGAGTAAAGCAAGAGGGAAGTAATGGCACTAATACACCAGAAAAGAAGAGCATTGATTGTGAGAAAATCTTAGAGGCCATTCATGCATATGGACACAAAAGCAGGGGCAGCAATTGGCTGCTATTTACTATGAATGGGGCCTTGTTTTATATCCCAAGCACTGTCCACTGGTCTGCAGAGATTAAACAGATACCCAGTGGCAATTCAGCTGAAACCTGAGAAAAGGCTCGACTTTATGTAAATGTCCTATCGAAGCAGTGTGATCGACAACCATGGGGTCAATAATTTATAACAATTTTCAGCTTGTAAAGTGATGCCCAAATAATTCCCGTGTTTGTTCTTGTAAATCAACCTTTGGAAGCCTGCAAAATCAATCCGTATTAGATATTCAAGTTTGAGCATATTTAGAAAGGATTTGTGTTTGTAGACAAAATGAGACTGTGAATAAAATCTGTAAACAAGTTATATCAGTGCGTTTCACAAAGATGGTAAAAAAAAAAAGTGTTTCAGTGAACGTCTGTGTACAAAAAACAAAGCAGAGAAAGTTCCCACACTGTGTTACAATGAAGTACAAATGTTGAACTTGTTTTTAATACCTGAATCTGATGGGGCATTCACACCTAGAGTTTCCAAAGATTACCTACTGCTTTGTATTTACATGTGTGAAGAAAACATAGAGTATATTGGAGAAGATTCTGGGGATATTTTGGGTTAAGTCCTTAATCTTAGGTAAGTAGTTTTAGTTTTTTTACCCTATGTTTATAATGGATGTGAGGGATCAGGTTTTGCTCCTGTGTTGTCTTTGGTACATGTTGCTTTGAAAAGCACAGGGACTATTCTCTCCATCAAGAAAACAACTTTAAGAGAGGACAGTAAAAAAACTAAAAATGTTTTTCCTTGAAATAAGTGAGAATAGACAGAGTATACTTATCCCTGGCTGCTGATGTTTTTTTCCATATCAAAACCCATCATCTAAATAAAACCAATGCTTTAAAGTCCTTCATCCTTCCTGATGCACCCAGTCACCGCCACGATATTTAGACCCACACTGAAAATACCGTCTCCTTTTTCACTTTCTTCTCTGACGCCGTTGAGTTTTATGCCACTTCAGCTGTTTATCCTGGGAGCTGTGCTCTTCCTCCTTCAGGCCCGTGCTCAGACCCTTTTTTCTTTTTTTTTTTGCATCAGCACAAAATACTTTCCAACCAAGGTCTCCAGCATTTGATCTTTCCATCCGCTACACAATATGGGGAATGTTCACACATGTGGAGTATTTTCTTTCTCTTTCACCTCAAGAATTTACAATAAATTGTCTGTATACTCTATTTTTGCCATTTTGCTGCCAGTACCCATTATAAAACTTCATATACACCAGCAAGTGTTATTGGCAAGTGGCCTGTTGATGCTGCGTTATCTGATGTTCTGTAAATGTGAACTGCCAGCTGCAATATCCACCGGTGTCAACTTACCAGTGCTAACTGCAAGTAACATATGTTGGGGTTGTTGATGTCCTCCCAACTGGCATCACAAATTACTGAGGTGTGTTCACAAAAGCGGTAAACACGACCAGTGAAACGTTTCCATAGCTTTTTGGATTCACTGGCTGGGAGGCACCATTGACTTTTGCATGTCAATACAAAAGCAGCAATTTCTATGATGAGGTTATAAAATGATCTCAGTTGATTTTTAAAACATGGAAATCAATCGTTTAGGTGTAGGTTCCTGTAACCCCCAAAAGAAACACTTTTTAAAACTTTATACCCTCAACCACACTTCCTGTCTCAGCATTTCTCTGCTGCATAATAATACTGTGGAGTACGTTTTTGTTTTATAAAATAGGTGGAGGAACCAGACTGAATTAATGTTCTGATAAGTCATGTATATGTATGGTTTTAATTATTAATAACTATGTACATACTTTACACTAATTAACTAAAGGTTTTACAATCAGCACACTCATTAAAATATGCAATAATTAAGATCAGATTGATTAGTGACGTTAGAGGCCATTAAATATGGTTCTTTGCCACCAATATGTTTCTCCTGGAGCCCGAGGCTGGCCACTCTTTCCTTCACGTCCTTATGAAAAGCTCTGTGAGACATAGTTTTCTTTTCGTGCTGCGCTGTCTGATTGAATACTTTGTATTTTAGTCTCTGTCATTGTATGTAATTGTCTGTTGGTGTTATTTTGTTTATTTCCCCCCAGTTTCCTTTGGCACAGAAGCTTTTCAAATTGTGTTCACTGGCAACTTTTGTGTAAAATGGCAATGTGCACACAAAAAAAGAACAGACAAGCAGAATAAATATAATAATCTACCACATATCAACAGGGCAATTTATAGGCTCAGTCAGCCATCTAACCAACAAATTACAAAATAAGCAACAGAAAGAAATGTCCACCCACAAAGCATATTAGCAGCTAAATTAATCAAATTGGCAGGTGAATCCCTTTGGCTCTGTGGCTCGTTTCACAAATTGCAGTGGAACAGTGGAGAGTGTGCACTATAAATACAGTAACAGTCACAGTAAACCAAACCACTTATTCACAGCTTCCTTTTTATTTCAGCTCAGTTGTTACATGTCTCCAAAAGAACACCATCAATCTCTGTAAATCCTTTTAATGTCACTTATACAGTCAGAAACAAGACCAGTTGACACAAATGGTCCATGGCATGCTACGTAATACAAAATCATATGGTTCTGATGAGACTGGCACAGCGAGGACACAGTTACCTGCTGATGAATACGCAGTTGTCAAATTGTAATGTATACTATTTAATTATAGGTGAACGGTATTTAACAGTAATGCTCCTGTATAACAACTGTATAATATCCAGGATTAATTGCTGTATATTACCACAATGTGAATTAAAGTGGAAATTTGATGATGTTTTGGCAGAAAAAAATAATGTTATACAACCAACTTCCACCACATCCTTTGTTTGGTTTTCTATCATTAGGAAAAACTAAAACATACATTATCAATAGAGTGGAATATAAATTTAACTTCACTAATGTATCCAACACAAAATTCACTTGTGATTCTACTAATTTCTAATAAAGAAATGTAGTTAAAAATTAGTTTATTGATTATGTTAATTTCACTTTCTTAATCTAATCAAAAATAAACAGCTGTAAATCATTCTTTTGTAAAAATGCCACTTTAAATGTTTTACTGATAAAACCACTGTCTATATGTAATGTTTGTTTCCGTCTACACAGTTCAAGAACTTTCCTTAATGTGTTTTAAGTTGCAAGTTATGAAATCTAGCATCGTTATTCCTCTACGTTGTTTAGCGCCATTAAACACATCAGGTTTGTTTTTCTCCATTATTCAACAATATGAACAGAGAGCACTCCCTTGTTCGATATGAAAGGAATAACAGAAGGCAAAAAAAGCTGCGAGTCACAATTCCACAGTCAAGCATTTCTCTTATCACATCAGCCGACAGCAATCCATATTGCTCTTGGAGATAAACCAATTGATTTCCACCCAGGACGAGGAAAATTGAATAGCTCCAAACTTGTCTGTGTAACAACAATAATGCCCCAGTTTATAAGTGACATTACTGTAAGTGTATTTACCACACATGAACCAATGGACTGTATCCTGTTGACAAATGCACAACCTTGAGTCCCACAGGCAGCAGCCGGCGATGGCACCAAGCAGAGTGGACTGGGAGTGCAGCAGAGAAATACCTGCGTGAGGGGGGGGACTGAGAGAAATCAATTAAAAAAAAAAAGGATGCAGATAATGTCTGAAATTTCTGCTGAAGCTAAAGTGATTTTTATCTACGAGATGAGTGCTTCAGCTGCAGAGGTTTAATTGGGCTGTCCTCTTTGACAGCTGCGGCTGCTGAGACCAGGTTATACTGAATTGTTAGAAAAACCCTACATGTCCCCCTTATTATTCCAGATTTAGATTCTACTCATGTTTATTTCGTTAGACTATCAAATTGAGTCCCACATTCATACAATCTTTTGTTTTGTCATATAGTTACACAACATATCTGGTAATAACCATTAACACACATTGATGCAATCAGCTAACTGGCAACCCTCCGTGACTTCACCCATTGGTTTTGTAAAGTGCCATTTTGAAGCCTCGAGCTGGGATTCTTGTCCAGCACCATTTTGGTTTAGCATTCCCACCTACACCTGCGATCTGAGCATTTAAGTTTATATTGGACCATAATTTACGAAAGTGAACATCATGCTGCATTGAAGACTTGAGATATTGAGACCATAAACTCTTAAGAACATGTGAAATGATGTTATTAATCAAGTAAAAGGTTCAGGCACTTCTGCAATGGCTTTACTTGTCAGACCCAGAGTCCACACACATATATATCTATATAGTCTATGGTTTTAACAAATAGGCAAAGTAATTTAAGATAAAATATATATTTTTTTATATACAACACATGTTTTTTGTAGCTTTGACATTTAAATATATGTTTTGTATGGATTTTTAACAGTAAATGTCTATATTCATTTATATAAACAAATCAATTAATTTAATTTCCATATTGTGTAGCTGGATTTATTTTGCATGAGTCAAGCTGTTCCACTCAATTTCTGTGGAGGTAAAAGTACAAATATTTAAATCACAGACTTGAGTCATTTTGTCAAATGAAAGAAACATTCACCAGCTTGAATATAATAAAATAACTGTGTAGTCCTCAGGGTGCCGTGCTGCACAAATGGTCGGGATTTGCATGAATGTGATGAAATATGATAATGGTAGATATGTATAATTGTTCATGGGTCACGCAGATGGGCATGAGCAAAGCAGACACTCAGATCAAGAATAACTCTCTGCAGTTCCGTGCTCATGCTGAAAAGAGGCTGTTATTTGGACAAACCCAACTTTAAGTCATAAAGAAGCATTTGCTCGTAGTGAAACACTATTATAAAGTGCTCGGGGACAAATTGGGGTGTCACTTAGAGACAAATTTATTTGAGAAATAATCTAATCCTAATTGTCCGGAAACCAGTATCCCATCTGCATCATTGTCAGCCATGAAATTAAATTTTCACAAGACTAGTTCTGAGTTGATAGAAAATGCTCCAGGTACAAAAGAAAAGGGGGAAAAAGAAAATCTTTTCACAATGGTCAGCCATAACGTTTTGGGACATTGCAATGCTCAAGTGATATTATACTTTTAATGTGTATTTAAGTGCCGTGTTTATCAATTTTAACCTGCGTTGTCTGCAAAGGTAGTTGTCTCGGTGTGGATCACATTGCCTTTCTAACCTCAGCCTCAATGTGAATATAGGGGCAGTGGAGCGCTGGATGGAGCTAATGTACTGTGTGTGTTGTGCTATGCAAATTTAGAGATAACAAGAATTGAGCCGTTTAGATGCAGACTGTGTAGTAAGCATGCTTTCTCCCTTTTTATTTCCAGCACAAACCTAATAGTGATTGCATTGCATCAGCTGCCTGGAAGCAGTCCAATGTTGTGCCCTCACTTTTTGAAATGCTGATATTACATTGACTGTCAGTTCTATACATGTAATTCTGCAAATATTGACATTCAGTTGATCAATGCCAAAGTCACTGTGTGATTCAATCCATACTTAATGACAAGGTTTTGAACCGTGGATCGAAGCTCATCATGCAACAGACTGGGTTGTGTGTTTCTCTTTATACTGGAGAGGACAGTCAGTGCTACTGTGCATTTGACGAACTCAGTCCAGCTCGAAACCCTTTTGTGCTGTATTTTCTTGACAATAAATGTTTTATAACGATTAATCTGCAGAATATTTGATATTCTCACACACAATAACCACAATTCCTACATACTAGCCAGGCTGAATTTCTAAGAAGTTGGCCTCCTGATTAACATTTCATCTCTTGTTAACTTTTCTTTGTCCTTACACAACTGTTTTCAGTCATGACACTTTTTTCCCAGTGAATCTGTTTGTGTTGTTTTTGCAGTTTGCAAATGTGAGAACTCGAGCGAGTGGTACAACTGAAACTGACAAGCAGCAGGTTCGCTGCCTTGCATCTCTTGCACTGCGAGGCAGGTGGTGGGAAAAAAAAACACAGGCTCCTACGGGGCTTTCCACAAACGTATGGAGCTGCAGCCAGTGGGAAAAAGAAACCAGGCTAGTTCACTGGTTTTGGGTCATGGCCGATGGAGAGAATATGTGGTCCTGAAAGTCCTCTGGCAAATTCTAATGCTACTACTCCATCATATACACTGATCCTAATTCTTACATATTTCAGTGAGTTTAAACCTGGTTTTAAATTGTATTGTATAATCTGGCCTCCTCCAAAATGTACACGCATGACAAATCACTTGTTTATCAATATAATTTTCTTAGAATAAATAATAAAATGGTAAACGTTGGACTTTATTGTCACCTTGGTTAACTTTATATTCACAGCCAGTTCAGTACATAACAAAACAAATAGACAGATATCAACACAGGCAACCCACGGAGGACGGTACAAAACTAAACATAAACCCTAAACCCTTCTGTACATACATGTCTCAATCACTGTTGCAGTTTATTTAGTGCTGCATTGGCAGAGGGAACAAAGCTTTGTAGTCATATGTATTTGGGTAGTCGGCTGTTTAGCCAGTGGCCAGCACATGGAACAGTGTGTCTAGCCAAGAAATCAAATTCGAGTCTTTTTCTTTGTGAACAAAAAAAATATCCCAGTATGTCGCTTTCTGCTTTGAGCTTTTTAATACATTATTTAACCTTAGTGGTCCAAACATTAGAGCAGTTATTCAAGTGTAACACAAAATAAATTTGCAGTTCAAATGAAATGTGATTGCACTAGAACAACATAGTCAAATATTATTGGACTTGTAGAAAGGACAAAAAGCTGATGGCAAAATATGGAGGAAAAGCGGAGGAGAAATAAAAACAAAATTAGTGTATTAAAATAAAAAACGTAGCCAGGTCGACTTTTATGAGAGGACAGCTGTTTTAAAATAATGTTCATCCTCGTGTTTGAGGAGTAGCACTGAATTCAAGTAAACAAAATCATACACAACAATAGAGACACTATATAAAATGTGTCAGCAAAACAATTACACACACCCAGCGGAGTTCAGCCGTACCGTCAGTCAACAGTTCACGTGTTCACATTGTTTACTTCAGCAGGACTGAAGTGGTTCTGGTGAGCTGGATAGCTTTGTAAACCCTCTCATCTTCCTGCAGTTAAACAACCTCGTGTGGACGGGGCTCACGGAAATTGAGACACCCAGCACAATGCCGCGCTATATTTCCATAAGTCTTTCTTTCTTTCAATCTGCTTCCATGAAATCCTTTCTGATCGTGTGCAATCCCTCCTCAGTACCTGGCTGCTGACCATGTTCTACTCACAAATGTCCATTTGGCACGAAGAATGCAGCAGACATGATTCTGCTTAACAATTCCAAGCTGGACAAATTGGGCTAAGATACCAGCTGTTAAGCATGGGAAGGCTAATCAGTTTAGTAGAATGCTGAGGATTATGCAGTCAAAGAAGAGTTGTTGCTCCAAACACAATATACTGCAGAGGACAGCACATCTGCTGTTGGTTTTTTTTATCTGGGCTATTTCCTCTTGTTCATTCCGGGAGCTCGTCTTAGCCTTGTTATTCGCCTGCTGCTGTTTACCACAGGCCTGTTGTGAAGTAGGTGTCCAATTAACTGTGGATTTGGTGGCATGTGCTATCACATCAGGTTTCCAAGAGACTCACGTCATCTGTGAGCTTGTTTGGCAGGGTGTGAGGGCTTTAGGTCAGCAGTTTTAAATCACTGCGCTGAACGTACTGCATAAAACATTGCATGTCTGCATTTGATAAATGGAGGGAGACAGAGTTTTTTGAGGAAGGCTTTCCATGACTTTTTAGATAGTGGAAACACTACCGCTTTTGTCCACAGAGGCACCAACAATCAACGAAGATGAAAAGTCTAGCAGATTCTTTCTAAAATGGCTATCATCGGTTAAAAGAATAATTCTGCTTTTTATCTAGTTCGAATTCATGATGTCAACATCTGAAGTTCAGCTTTTGACGCTGTACTCCGACCTTGTGGTGAGATGATGATGAGGGGCTGCTTTGGTCTTCTTTCTGCAAATGGTTCAAGAGTGGTGTCATAAAACGAGCTCCCAAGGTTGAGACGCTGTTGGAGTGGGACTCGGGCTCCGTGTGCTAAAAGCAGCGATGCAATAAACCATTGTTTAGGACAGTACTCTGGCAGCATTACATTGTGGTAGTCACTGAGCTCTCAGCAGGGGGCCGAAGGCACAAGTATTTACCTGTCCCCGTCCCTTTTATTCTTTTCCAAAGGATATTTTTCCTTTTTGTAAACTGTCCTTGTCTCTTGCGCAGCTCAATGTATTGACCCTGTTCCTTTTATCTCTAAATGTTTATTTACTTGTTTGGGTCCCTGCTGTTAATGCAGTCTGGCAGGTGGATTTACCTTCATCTCCTCATCGCCGTCGCTTTACTTTTTAGGCACTGACACCTTCCTGATGCCGTTTCCTTTTATGTTTCATGAGAGTCGAGTGCGTGCATCTGCCTGCACTAACTCCGACCCAAAAGCTGCTGCAATGTCTTGTGACATTTTATTGACCTTTTGAACCAATAATCTCCATGTTTCTGTGCTCGTTTTTTTATTCACTTTTCCTTTGTGTGTAAAAAAGAAAAAAAAGAATAGAAAAGAAAAAGGATGTAGGACGGCTTAATTTGCTTTTTGTCTATTCTGTTTTATTCTCTTTGAAGAGAGATGTTTGAAAAGGAGAAAATGAAGGGAGGGGGGGGTGTAGCTTTCATAAAGCGACTCCAGGCAATATGGATTGGAGGCTGGCAGCATCTCTATATACACCTGAGCTACTCTGTTGAATCCAACTCCAGAATTTGTATTATTTCCCATAACCCCTCTAACAGTCATTTGAGAATAGCATCTTCTTCCATTTGTTATTTTAATTTGTTTCATAATGATCATACTCTAAAGTAATTTACCATAAAATGATCTGCAACACTGTGAGTTTGAATGGAAGAATACTGAATATTAAAGGCCTTAAATTTACAGATGATGCCTTCTCCATCCAGACACACAGAAAAACATTAAAAAAACTGAACTGAAGCTCTTAGTTCTGACCATAATAGTCAGGTTATGGCTCCACATTTCAGACACTGCGGAGAACAACACATTATGTCCAACAAATCGATATCCCACTCTGTAATTTTCAATTGATCACTATGTGGCTCACTAATGCAGTCCAACGGTTGATATTTTGAGGGGGAGCTGCATATATTTGACAATAAATCATTGGCACAGTTGTGAGTGAGCAGAATTACCTTGAAATCTGATATAATTATAGTAAATCTAAAAGTAAATGTATAGTTAAAACAGCAGGATTAAGTTTTACGACGACTAAAAATGCACCGCAAAAAGGACAATATGACCAAAGCTAATGTGAGACTTGAAATCTTCCATTCAGTCGGGCGCCAGAACATAATTGGAGGCAAGAAATTATTGTAACTTGTGCTCATTATCGTGCATGTAATTTAATTGAGCTTTGGATCAATGCAGCCGGGCCCTAAAAGCTTCCTTTGGCATGTTTGTGTCATCAGTTGAATCAAATGCTGCAACTTCAACTTTCCCTTCGTGTCGTTCTACATAATAAAAGCGCTGCCTCGGGTGTGGGCTGACTAACGCTGTTGAAGATGACTCCAGCCGTGTCTTCAGTCTGGCTCGGAGATCAGACCACAAAACCCAGCGAATTGAAATGGGAAATAATTCATGATAGAGGATGTAAAGTCGGGTCATAAATACAACGGGGGTTGTGGTGGATGCATTACGCAGCCTGGAGGAAAGTTGGAAATTGAAAGGGTTTCACTGCATATGAAAAACTGTGAAACTACTAACGAGACATACATGCAAAACAGGAAAAAAAATGAACTACTTTACAGTTTGGCAATGCCATCTTTTCAACCTAATTCAAAAGTAGGATATTTGCGCTTTCTGTCATTTACGTAACAAGGACAAAAAGACAGTGAATAAGCAGTAAAGTGAGTTGAGCCTTGTTGACAGAGTGGCCTTTTGTTCCTGCCGAGGACAGTTCCTAGATTGAATTGATCTGACTTTAGAGCCTAACCATTTATCTTGGTCAGTCATATCTGATCTGTGGCTGTCAAGTGAAGACAAAGGTAGAGGGTCCCTCGGAGAAATAAACTGCTCGGAGACCCAGTGAAGGGTCCACTTTACCCCACTCTGCCATGACAGCGGTGCTTCAATTACTGTGTATGTTTCTCCACAGGAGCTGTGGTGTGTTGGTTAATTCATTATTGAATTGAAAAAATAATCAGCAACTATTCTAATAAACAGTCTTCTGTCATTTTCCCCCCAAAATGCTAAACAATCCCAGTTTTCATGTCATATTTGATTATACATTTAATATCATAGGTGTTTTATGATTGGTCAAACATCCAAGTAATTTGATGAAATGACTTTGCACTTTTTACCATTTTCTGACGCACAATAGGCCAAACAAAGAAAGAAAATATATATTGAATATATTGAAAAGTATCCCTGAATTGTCACTATATCTCAATCAAATATGATAATGAAGAAAACTTATTACCTGAAATAATATTTGAAAAAAATTAATTATAACATGTTTAATTGAAAATGTAGTAATAAAGTTTAAGTTAACCAGGTTAAATGCAGCAGTACTGAAGTCTGCAAGATAAAATGGCAGAAAAAAACTGCTTCATCACTTTCCTGCGGCTGCCACAGACTGCGGTTGGTCCTGCAGTCGTATTTTCCACGGAGATTTACACTTTAGTTCACCTCTCTCCAAGGACCCCCTCAAAACAGAAATAAATAATCTAAAGAAAAAGGTAAAGGTTTTATTGGCAGTCGCGGCTCAGCACTGTCAGTCCAATTTAGGAGGCTGTGAACTGATCCTTTTGACCGCGTCTCCCGTTACCTGGGCCATTTCTAAGCCACAGATGATAATCCTCAAGGGGTCCTCATTAAGTCTTTGCTCCAATTAAGCCACGCTCATTTTGCTGCAGCACAATTGCTCTGCACCGCAGTGCACAAATCCTCCAACAGTGGATTAGGCTGATCAGTGGGTGGGATGGAAATAGCAGCAAGAGGTGAGCATTTCTTAGGTGTCAGCAGCCACCACTCGCACGTCTTAGTGGTGTGCATCAAACAGTGTGAGTTCAAGGAAAAATGTATCAGATGTGAAATTATATAAATGCCGTTGCTGCAGTAGATATGGCCTATTTAAATGAGTCAAATGTGGCTTAGCAAGTGGAATCAGTGAGCAAGTTGATACCATTAAACTTTAGTGAATAACTTCCATCTGGTATTAAGACTTTACAGTTTCATAACTTTAAGAATCCTGTTACTTTACCTTTACCACATTTATTTATTTGAGATAGAAACACACAGATGAGGGAAAATCCAGCTGCAACACACATACATAAAAAAACATTTCCAGGATTTACTTGTGTAATTTCAACCCAGAGCTACAGCATCTCTCTCCATTGTGCCTTTTGAAATACTCTAGTCCAGATCCCTACCAGTCAAAGGGATTGTTTATATTGGTAATCTTTGAAAATCCAGTGAACACATGAGCAATTCCAGCTCCCTGATGAGGTGATGACCAGTGGGTCTGACGCCAAACGCTTCTGCTGACAGCTGAGTGCACGCTCATTGAAACCTTACTGATTAAGATGAGTTGAAAGAATTCTCGACCCACCCACTATCCTGAAACTTGTAATTTGGCACAATCACTGCCTCCAATAGATTATTTTACTCTAAGGGGGCGGCTGTTGATCTTCCTCTTACCAAAAGGTCGATTCCAGTCTACATCATTCCCCAAAATTGCCTCTTCTCATACAAAATATAAATAGATATTTTCCATTTAAGTATTCACATCTATGCTTTTGCTATAAGATGCAATGGATTTGGTTGATCACTAAATGTCAGCCTTCTTTTAATGAGCAGAAAATGGTCTTGCACACAGAAATAGCCCGTCACTTTAAGGTCTTGCATTGACTTGGTAAGACTCACACTGGGTTAACGCAGAGAACCACAGCCACAGTTGGCACGAGCTGCCCATGTGCATTTTAACAATGTGTCAGTCAGTCGGGCGGACACCAAGCTGCATTCATTGCCCGTCTGCAAATGCTGCTCACCTGTCTCCCCCACCGGAGATGGGGGGGTGTAATGAGCCGTGCTCTGGCAGCTGTTTAAGCAGAAAACTGATCAGGTTGACCAGGCGGGGAGGAAGAGACTGTGCATATGTCATGTGCATCTTCTCTTGGCTACTGCCCTGGTGTGGTTTACCTAATGTTCCTTCCTGGACTGACATTTCTTCAAGGATGTTTATCCTGGATCGCTGGGCATTTGTGGTGGCTGAGTCGGTTAAAGTTGTGAGCTCACTCTCCGTGTCGGTTCTTATTTGTGTTTCTTTTTGTTCTTTTTGTTTTTCTCTCAGACCCTGGAGTAAGTGACCTGTGAAGGGAGTCACACGGGGATTTTTCAAAAGGACTTCTCTGCTTCTGTACGAGTGTGTGTGGCCGTCTGACATCGGGAAGCCCAGCAGGTATGTCAACATAAATGCATTTCTTCCTGTAATTGTGGGGGGTGTTGTATTTTTATTTCAGTTCTTGGGTCTGGTTTGGAAGTAAGATTTGGATTAAAAGGTCAGTTTTGAATATAAAAAAGACTAAACTAAATACATTTGTCCAATTGTATTTAGGTTTAAATCCAAAACACCCACATACACACTGATCCGAGCACCAACACACACACCAACTGTAGAGAATTTGTCAGAACAGGACTCATCACACATTATTTAAAAGCTCAAACAAACAAAGAACATATTTTAAATTATATTTATTTATGTTTAAATGGCAGAAAAACAAAACAAACAGTGGATGAGTCATGTAAAAATTCATTTTTAGCAAGTAAACCGGATTTCACTGCCAACTGCTCCTGACAGCGACAGCCCAATTACCCCGGGTTTATAACTAATAACAGATCCAGCATTGCTCTGCCTGGAATTGATCACATGAGCACATTTATGGTAAATAGTTAAATTGAGATATGAGACGCCACGAGCACTGTGGACGAATGGATGTTACATGTCAAGTTTCTCTTTAACGATCGAACACTGCACCAACATGTTCCCTGTTTCTGGAAAAATCACTGCAGCAAGTGAGAAGAAAGACATTTCTTTTGGTGGTGCTGCTTTCAGAAATTATATATAAGAGTCAAAGGGGGATGGTGTCATAATGACAATTGATTGTTTTAATATTAAGCAATTATAAATGGAATCAAATCAATTATTGTGACTCGCATTAATTAATGTTCTTTTGGTGATTCAACCTTTATTAAACATTTTCTTTTAATAGATTTTGTGTCAAGCTTTTAGCAAGTGGCCACAATTCGGAAGACAAGTTTGTGGCTGCGATCAAATCATGACATTAGAAGCACTGCCTTTTTAGACAGTTTTGTCTTATTTGAATCTGACATCAGGAATAATATTTTGTCAAGAAAAAAGGGGACAGAAAGAGAAGAACATTGTTTATTTCTTTGTGGCTCACCGATGCTTACAAAGTGACATTTTCTCCCCAAAGGGCAGTGATGACACAGGATGACTTGGAGGATGTCACACACATCCAGACAACATGCTCAAATGCCTGCACTCAAATGCCAATGCTGCATGTTTCTGGTCATATTTAATGGGTCTGGTCAAGTTTTCCCGCATTAGCCCTTCATGTCACTTTTTATGCCTCCGTGCCAGCGACAGTCGTGTTGTGAGGTTGTCTGTCCTTCCTCATGTGCTCAGGAGCACCTAATGGTATTTCTTCAGATTGAGAACGTTTACTTGGACACAAAGATGGACTGATTCGATTTTTGGAACAAGGTCAGAGTCGCAGTGACCTCACAGAACGCCCACAGGTAATGTCATTATATTTGGCACAAACATTCCCTTGGACTCGAGGATGAATTCATTCAATGTGGAGGTTAAAGGTCAAAAGTCACAGGTCGGGATTCTCAAAAAAACAGTTTTTGACCTTGTGAACACAATATATCCTGTAGTGCTTGGACTCGATGATTAACTGATTTAAATGTTGTGTTTAAAGGTTCAAAATCAAAGGTCTAGATCCCCAAAAACTTGTTTCTGACCTTGACAACACGATATCTCAGTAGTTCCTTGTGGGAATTTCTAAACATTTCGCAAAAACATTCATTAGGACTTATAAATGAACTGAACAGAAGTTGATGGTGATACATGTCAATGTAATGATTAGTTTCCATTCCATCAAAAAAGACAGTTGATGCCTTATACGCACAACGTATATTAAAGTCTGGACGAACATGGATTGCAATTGAAGCAGGTGGGGGTGGGGGCGTATGCCTGCGAGGCAGTTATTCTTGTTCAATAAATGCACCGAGGGAGTACGTGGTAAGGAAGACTGGGACCGGTTGGAAATTAATGTGATCACGTCGAGGAAGGGACTGTGCTGAACGACGTGTGGAAAGAAAATGTGTCTCCCTGAACCCCCTTGCTGCCGTGAGGCATAACACAATTAGACTTTAGATTGTTTTTTCCTCTCCCTCTGCCCATCTGATTTCTGCTCTTGCCAGGCTATTCTCTTTCATCTGCTTTATTCCTCTGTATTGTCATAATGTAGCAGACCCTGAGTGCTCTCACAGATCACTGGTACAGCTTATCAGTGAAGTGGTGCCGCTGCAAATTGGGTCCCTTAATTTAGTCTCTCTACATTCATTCTCAGGATTACACTTTCAGGGGAAAAGGGTGTAGTGGCAGAGAGGCAAGATAAACATACTCTAGGTAGGACAATCTAGAGCAGCACATGGAAATCTCATGCAGAGTTTAGGAAGTGTGAAATGTGTGCTTCTCCATTAAGGTTCATTTTACACACTATCTGCTCTTAACACAACCATAAAGATCATTTACAAATATAGTAGAACTTTAAATAACTTCCCTTCGTTATATATATATATATATTTAGGTTATGTGATTGACATGGAACAAATGGTAATCACACATTTATCGATATCAAATAGCTTGTCTTAACTTAAATAATTTAGATAATCACAGATCCTATGTTTAGATATATGATGCAAGTTTAACGCCTTGTCAACCTCCAAATTTTTTCCAAAGGCTCCAAACGAATCGACATGTGCACCGGAGCGATGGTGATAAAACACGAGAATATTCATGAGACTGATAGTAATATTGGTGAGTTATTATCTGTAGTCATTAAAAAGTAGTTCATTATACCGTCCTTGAATGAGAAATGGCTACACATTGTGCATTCTCATTAAAATGCCTCCTATCCAATATGATAAACAGATTGTTAGATGATACAGTCAATTAAATACCCACTTGCAGGTTTTTGTATAACAACAAGGAATGAGTGACAGTAAAATCTATCGGAGAATGGCTCTGCAACCTTGGTGATGCTGCTGCATAATAGACTGTTACAGTATGTGGGCAATGAGGATTTGAAGGACACGTTAGGTCAGTGTGAGGTCTTAAGAAAAGAAAGATGATCAGAATATGATTAATCAGACACAAAAACTGAGAAAATATCTGCTGTAAATGTTTCTGTTGCTTAAACATTGTGAGTTTCAAAAAAACTGAAAATGCTCTGTAGACGTCTATAGAGGACTGCCAGTCTGTAAGCTGCTTTACGCAGTCTACGCTAATTTCAGTCAATATATTGAAAATGCTCTTCTCTGTTACAAATTATATTCAGTCGGATTTAGGAGTATTGCATTTTCTACATTGCATTATAATACAAGACAAGTACTTGTGGTACCTCCCATATGCAAGGTGCAGTTTACGACAGACATGTTTCATCGAAGTAGAATGACCCACAGTGGTTGCAGCTGTGAAGTGACTCCAGCAGAGTGATGAACCAGTGTGTCTGGTCGTTTTGCAGGATTTAATGAGTGTTTACCTACCGACTGGCTGCTACATCATAGGATACGCTCCATTGTCTGACTTGTCAGCATCTGACGTTTCATGTGCCGGTTAAAACTTTAAACTCAAAGCAGCGGCCTTCGAATATACATTTCTAAAAATATTTTCAGGCATTACACATGGATGAGAGAGTTGAAACAATATCCATCTGTGGCCACACTTTAAAGGAACAAACGGGATCATGATTAAGTCATTAAGGCCACATCTGCCAGCCTAATTCCTTTTTAATTTGCAGAGAACTCTGCTGTATATTGGCTGCAGTGGATGTGACATTTTAATTAAGCAAGGGCTGTAAAAAATGATTACCACGAGGTTGCAGAGGGCTACCCCTCATATCACTATGGAGAATAGCAACCACTGGTTACTGCTGCCGAAACAGCACATCCCAGCAATCACACCGACCCTCCCTGCTATCATCAGCGATCTGCGTCGCGCATTAGACACGGAGAAAGATGGAGCCAAGTGAAATCCGTTTGCCTCTGAAGACAAATGTACAGTGGTGCTTTCCTATCAGAAACTAGTATTATTTTATTTACTACTTTTCAGCTGAGCTTATTACATCAGTATATTTTAATCTATTTAAAGACTTTTTTCCACGGTAAATCCCTCTTGATATTTTCTTTTTTGTAATTCTGCCTTTGGCATAAACACTGGAAGTGGAAATAGAACTCTCAGATTAATTTGACACAGAGGATGCCAACTTGAAATGCTAAAGCAAAGACAGAAGCCATGAATGCTGATGGTAAATACAGTATATATATATGTTTAGCTAAATGATTTCTGCTTTGCATGGATAATACCTTATTTATTGCATGAGCCAAGCGTATCTTCTCATGGAGGCATGACAGACGTGGAATTACCAGAGATGTTATAAGCCGTGGACAAACCACTGAAAGCCGGGCAACGTGTAACTTGCATGTGTGTAGGAGAAGAATAACATGTAGAAAAAAAAATATTTAAACCTCATTTTTGGGCAAAGTCGCCCAACATTTTAAGGCTTTTAAAAAAAAATCAGATTTGACTGGTGATTCTGTACATGCAATTTTCATTTCCTGGTGAATATTGAACATGCAGCTTTGGCCCGCTCCCTATTTATTAATTTGGAATCACTCAATATTGAATAAAATTGACTTAAAGCAACTCTATGCATTTTTTACAGCAGCTTAAAAATGGGCTTGATGGTGCCCTGACTTGGAATAGGGAGAACTATGCTGCTTTCATTCCAGCCCCTCACTCAAAATACCTGTCCTTGCTCTATGTAACTCTGGTAAGTGGGTACGATTTCCTGCGAGAAGTGTGGAAGTGACTGAAAGTTGTACCTTAAATTGTCAGATAAAATAAAGATTGGTGTATTTGTCACATCGGCCGCTCTTCTGCTTCAGGAAGCCGGGGATCATGGGTAATATCCACCTTTCAGTTGTTTCAGTTCAGAGATTTAAAGGCTTTGTGTTATATGAAAACCACTGGATCTTGGTTAAAGTGTCATTGTGTTGCTTTAATATCTGTAAGGTTTAAATCCCAAAGACAGATCATGTTGAATTTGAATACTTTTATGTTTTATGACTTATAGCATGATAGACACAGGAATATCTTGACCATATCATATCATACATCATAGACAATGTCTTTTAAAAATCAAATGATTGTCAAAACTCATCTAATATGGACAGAAAATGAGGGCCCTCATCAGAGAGTTGCGAGTTTGAATTTCCAGGTTCGCTGGTAGGCAATGCACAAGCTGCTAAGGTGAATGATTTCCACTCTCCCCTCTGCATCTTGTGTCTGCAGTGAGGCTGTTGAATAATACAGGGAGGAAGAGTGGGACTGTGCCGAGCTGCTCACCACCACATCGACTACTGTACTGTAATTGTGTGACAGAAGTACTTTGAATCATTGCAACACATTTTAATAAATAAATCCTTGTCCTGATGTAATGTTTACAGTCAGTGTTTGTAATCTACAGAAAACCCTGAAGCCTCAGAACTTTTAAGATCTTAAAGAATACGAAGAAATTTGTAATTTACTCGCTGAAGTTAAGTGAACGCGATTGTTCATGACAGCAGGGTTCATGAATATGTATGTGCAGCTGAGGAACTGCTGCGTTTATCCGTGTACTCCACAGCTTTCCACGCACACCACCATCTTAAGCACATGACTTGACATCATAATGACACATTATTATAATGTCATTGTAATGATACAAATTTTCTCCTGACATTAAACAAAAACTCCCGATTGCATGCAATTATAGTTGACTGGGGGATTTTGGGATTTTTCAAAACATGCCGCGCACATCCCTGTCAAAGCAGAGTTTGACTGCTAAAGTGAGTGGGATGTGGCAGACAAACAAAAGGGGGTGAGGACTGTCTGAAAGCGGCGATGTGTTAGCAGGGGTTGTCTGTTCTGACTAATGTTGCAGAGCCGAAGCGGAGAGGAGCAGTCAGCGCCGTGGACAGCTCCGCTCCACGTTACGTTCTCCTCAGGACTTTGGGCAGCTCCCCGAGGATCTGTCCACAGCCGCAGACAGTTCATCTGCAGTGTGTCTGTGTGTTTCCCCTCCTCTTTGTTTATTTCCTTCACTTCACACATTTTCACCGTGCATCAGCATTTGCAGCTGGACCAGAAATCGGAGTAATCCGCAGGCCCGGCTTACGAACCCAGATTAATGGGTCAGTGAGCTAACTTTGTGCTTAACTGGTTTAGCTGGCTTTTTGGACTAGTGAGCTCCCTTTCATGTGTGGTAACCATGGTAACCTATTACTGGACTGTTCCAGAGCCTAAAGTCCTGGCTGCTGGCCAATCGCTTGTCTGTCCAGTTCCCCTCTGGAACATATGTTCTGAGTTTAAAATGGCTGCCCCCAGGCTACACTGAACAAATAATATTGGACAGAAGCTTTTTTTCCTTTTCATTCACACAATTGCAGATATTACTGAATTAAGAAATGCATATAAAGATACACCAGTCACATTTAACACCTGTCAAAACATATTAGGCTATTATTATCGTGATTTTGAGTGAAATGTAAGTGGTGCTCAAAGAAAGACGTCGCTCCCCATGTCAGACCTGACACGACTGCAATAAAATGACACTTTATTATTATTATTATGGATTTTTCAAGCCGCTGCTATAGACAGGGTCTCTAACAAAAGGAGACCAGTTGATGGATGTAATTTACCGCTACAGTTTAACTGCACCCAGGAAAATAGAAATCAGGTAAGCCAACAGTGACTGGTTCAATGTAAACCAATGCTTTCATATTTCATTACTGCAGCCCTGATGAGCATCGGGTCGACATCATGAATAGAAAATCTTTTTATAGCCTCTTTGTGACAGCACAATATTTCATCCTATGCTGAAGTGCCTCAGCTGGAGCTGTCCATGTCGCATGTGACTGCCTATTTATTACAAATTACATCCCTGCATTGTGAACGCAATCACAGCTTTATTGGAACATTCATGGAGTTGAAGGAGCACATGAAAGACAGCGTGAGACTGGTGATCCGGGATAACCTGCGCTCGGTTTAATGAAGCTTTGTGTGACAGTTTCCTGCATTAATTCAGATTCTTGTTGCATTTCCTTTTCAAACTTAATACACACAATGAAACAAAATGTCACCTTTCTTATTTCAGCATGTAGCTAATGTGGAATCGTATAATTTAAGTAATGGCATAAGTACTCAGGTGCACTGTGATTTTAGTTTCACAAAAGGTTGTGCATGTTTTTCTTCCAGTCTGCACGTCAACTTGATTTACTTCTTCTCACACAGTTAGAACCCGACCACAGAGCACAGCTGAGTCATGCTGTGTCCAGTGTAGAAGGATTTAGTGGAATCTCCTTGCATTACATGGACATTTTCTCACCACATTGCTATGGGACAAACGTTCAAAAAGGAAGATATGTATTTCCTGGTTTTTCAAAGCTTGAAAATACACACCCCGGGGGAAGAAGTTATGAGGTTTGAAAAGTAAATGCATTTCAGATTCTCTCCAGTAGTTGCAAAGACTTTTAAAGGGAATGTAGCTTGAATGTTCTGCTTCTATTTGAGAGTAAAAATAGAATTCGCTATCTTAATGCAATGCAGTAGTATTTCTCTGCCCCTGCGCTGCAGACAGCCGTGACCGGAGGCATTATGTTTTTGGGTTGTCTGTCCGCTCGTCCCGTTCTCGTGAACTCAATATCTCCGAAACCACTTAAGGGAATTCTCTAAATTTGGAACAAACGTTCACTCGGACTAAAGGATGAAATTATTTGATTTGAGCGGTCAAAGGTCAAGTTCACTGTGACACCTTCAAAACATGTTTTGGCCATATCTCAATAATTCATACTGGTTGATTTCAAACTAGCCCCCTATTGTCATCTGCAATGTTTTTTTTCATTTGCCTGTGAAACAATAGAGAATCTCAAGAATGGAACTTATTCTGTTACAATCAATATGAATACAAAATTATCATAATTATCATTTATAAAATATTCTGTCCATTCATTTGTCCATTCTGTAATATGAATGTATCTGCCAGCTGTTGTGAAAAAATACATTTTCAGGTTTATTTTAGGATTAAATATGAACTTATATCAGTTGAATCCTAAAACCTAAAGAAATGCTAAATTATATTCCCTCTGGTAGTTTACATACTTATAAAGATTTTCTAACTTTTCCAGGATTGTAGATATCCTTGTCTGACACGTTGGTTTTTGTTGTATCCTCACCTCGATGACAAAGTGACACTAATGTATTTTGCTCAAAAATCCCTCGACAACCTGTTTACAAAAACAATATTCCTGTTCTGACACACTAAACTACGACAAGTTTGCTAATGCGTTTGCAGGTGTGGTTGACAGTCAAGGTTTTCCTGCGTACTTGACTTTTTCACCTGCATGACTCATCCCTTTCAGAAAGGCTCAGCTTTACCAAGTGAGTCCAGCTGTTTTACTTTTTATTCAAGGTATATTTAAGTACACATAGTGTATGGGGCTTAAGAAATACATTCATTATGAGTAAACTTCATTAAACATTCAGATTACGGAAACCTCCAAAGCACTGAGCGAGTGCCTTCTCGCCTTTCTGCTTTAGGCACGTCTAATGATGTTAAAGCAAACTGTGGATGTGGGAGTGAAGAGTCATGTCAAGCTGAGATATGCGCCGGTCTGATATCCTCTCTTCACATTCATGTTTATGGATGCTGAAGATGGTGGATGTGCGTCTCCATCACGCTTTGACTGCAACACTCGAAGGCATAAAGCAACTACGGGAGCCAGCATCAGCCTGTGCTCTTCATCTTCACTGCAGAAGGACATTTTCACACCTGCCAGGCTTTTTTTTCTTGGCTAAATGTGATGCCGCACACATTTTTGCCTTCGCTCTCCATTGTTGGTTCGCTCTGTGAATTTCAGATGATGCTCTCAACCTGCCTTTCTACTGGGAAGTAAGTGCATTCAGGCCTCTATTACTTCGTGCCGGTGTGTGACTGGAGTACCTCGGAGACCTTTGGTAGCCTGGCTCTTGATTATAAGTATGTTTTTAAATCTCCTGTAATTGTTATGTCAGTTGATAACTCCACATGGTCTACAATGGTTTCCTAATTGAAGATGACATTTCCACTGGAGATTGATCTCAAAAGCAATGATTACAGCTTCCTGGCACATTTTTATTCAGAGAGTATAGTACACTGGTAAAGTGAGGTTGTATTCTTTGCTGTGCTGGTGTTCGTCAGTACTCATTGCTGCTGCACTAAAACATGTTGTCTTCTCATTTTTACAGTTAACAGGACATTCAGTACAAAAAGTCAGTGCATACTGTGGATACATTAAATAAACAGTAATGCTAAGGATGAAATAATCATTAGCGTTGTGCATGAGTAGTGATTGACACTCCTCCTTGCTCTGATTCCTCCTTGCTCTGATTGGTAGTTAAGAAATGAAAGCGTTGGATTATTCCAAATTGCATCATGTGCTGAAGGTGTATTAGAGGAACCAGAAAGTTTATCTGCCTCATGTGCTACTGTCAGAGCAAAGTGACACTTTTAGCAAGTTATTTTTATTATTATTTTCAAATTGTTCCCGACTGAACCTTTAACCGGCCTTTTGTGTGCCTGTCATTGTGTGCATGTTCTGGGAGTGAGCTCACTGTAGTTTCTTGCCTCACCAACCCACTCTAATTTGACGAAGAAGTTCCTTGATGGAATATAAAACACTTTCCTAAATAAGTTTTTTCGTAGATTTCTGACTTGAACCCATTTCAACAGTGTGTCACGATTCCTGAGATTGCCCCTTGGACTTGTTACATATCTCCTCTTTGAAATTGCTTCGGCTGAAACACCTGCAGCATGTGGGTGTTTCTGATGTTGCTTAGAAATCGCACATGCGTTAATACTGATTATCTGACAAGCTCTGCTAATTAGCATGCAGCCAAACATGACCTACCTTTGGAGCAGTGTTTGTAATTGTGATTAAGGTCATTAAATGCCCTATAGAGGTGTTTACATCATCTACTGGGCCTCCTGCGTATATGCATTAGTTCACTGTAGCTTTATTTAAGTGGGATTTAGCTCGCAAAGTACAGGCAGCAGGCCTCTATCCTCTGCTGTGGCCTTTTCACCGCGGGGTTAATCAGGGCATTGCCGTAGACAAATGGTGAAGATGAGACGGCCTCCTTTGTTAGGAAAAACCATTCAATCTCTTCTTATGGTGACTCTTTTGAGTGCCGCTTTAGCGAGAGCTTATATCTTAAACTGTCTGCTCGATAACTCAATTCTGCTCTTATCTCGGGCACAAGGAAGAGATTTAGAGTGAGGTGGGAGAGAGCTGTCGCTAATTTGCTGTAGGAAGTATCCCACAGGCCAGACTGTAAAGAAATACAGCGGACCCCCCATCAGGGATGTCTTTGAGAGATTACCATGTAGATGGGCATTAATAACGTGGCGCTGCATGTGACAATGGGTGGTTTATTGATAGGTGCTGCAGCGGCATTCACAGCACAAGGTGGGGGTGACAAATTGTCCACAGACGACATGGTGAGCTTTTAAATGGAAGAGATGAGTCTGTTTGTTACAATTGATTTTCTTTATACTTTTGCTATAATACAAGCCTGCTCTGGTTTCAACAATTACTGGAATAGAGAAAAGCAGGGACATGAGTATACATTACCGCTATGACCGTACTATTTTTTTTATTATTACATCTTGTGGACATGTTATTAATATGTATGGATTGCCAATAATTTAGAAATAACTGGAGGTATTTTTCGGGGGCCAAAGTCATGTAGGATAATTTGTCAGGATCTCAGTGGCAGCCTGATTCCCCTGGTACTTGTTTTGAATTGAAATGTGTTGAAAGCCATCTGTGCAATGACTGTGGTGAGGTAGATGGTGTGACTTTACATCAACCACAGCTCCTGGCTCCAGGGGGGGAGGAGTGGGAAATGTCCTATAGGTGCTTAATGGAAAATTTTTCCAGGCATCGTTGACGTCTACGGGGGTTGATGGTTAAATTTATGCAACGCTGCGAGATGTTCATCGCGTCTTTGCTTTTTCTCCTTGTGCACAATCATGTAGTCTCTGCAGTATTTAATACTATACATTCCCCAAGCAGTGACTTTTACAAGCGTAGTGAATCTCGTGAGACAGTGTGGATGTTTGGTCTCTATTATGCCAGTGCAACCTTTTTATCTCGTGACACCTTAAAAATTAGGAAATGTGTATTCATCACTTATTGCTGACGGCAGTGAGCAGTTCCCCCACAGTTTCAGATTTGTTGAATTAGACAAACCTGATGAGACCAGAGGAAGTAAAACTATCTAAACAATACTCGAGAAAATGCTGCAGTATTTTTTAAGGCAAACTGCTTTGTTGTGTTTCCTAATCCTCTGAACTAATATTCTCTTCACCCCTTCACTTCCTGTGTTCCCACGGAGCCAAAGGTTTAAGGCTGTCACAATGTCTTCCCTCTACTATTGTCTATTGTTGTAAGATTTTGTTATGTTATGTGATATAAAACAGTTAAACAACAATTCTGCAATAAGCTAACATTCACTTGTCATACTGACATCATTAAAGAGGGAGCATTTGCATATTGATCCATCCTCTTTGCAGAATTTCAAGATTATATTTCAAGATTGTATTTCAAATCATTTCAGCTCAATAGACGTTTCTTTTCCTTGTGAAAGAAACAAAGCATCACTTCAGCTACAGAACACATAGATGTGATTTGTCATTCTTGGATAAAAAACCCCCGACATGTTTACACTTATCCGTCCCGTCACCAGAAATTTGTGCTCCGATTTTCCTCAGTTCATCCTTCATTTGAAGTTTTTCCCTGCCTCTCGCTCTTCTCGATTTATTTCCCTATTTATTTATCTACCTCCTCGGTTTTCCTGTATTTATATGCCTGGAATTTATATGAGACACATTATTTGCATTAGGGGGCTATGCATAATAAAAAACGAATTCCATTTCCTGGCTGGTCTGGGTCACCCTTGTTTGTTCCCTGCCCTTTATTTCTTTGGCTCCCTATTTGACATTATTTGGCCAACTTGTTTGTTGTCATACCCAGTTTGTTCAACTCTGTGTTTGTCTTAATGTTTACTCTGAGTAAAGATGTATTTGTGCTCTGCTCTTTGCTTCTGCTGTTGCAGTGAGGAGGTTTTTTGCTGCTGCAGTTGTCAAGACTAAACCAGAGTGAGGGGCTGAGCAACATGTCCTCCTTCTTATTTCATCTTACTCCTTGTGTTTTTCTAATTCATGTCTGTTTGTGGGTTTGTTTGCTTACTTGTCGGCAGGATTACATGAAAACAACTGAACCGATTTGCACGAAACTTCGTGAGGGGATGGGACGCGGGCCAGGGAAGAGCCTATTAAATATTTGTTTGGATCTGGTTAAAGGAGCAGATCCAGGATATTCTTTTCTTTTCTTAACAATAAGAGATGGACATTGCTCTGCAGTTTCTCAGGAAATCATGCATTTTGATATTTAAGTTGACAAACATCAGATATACATGTATATTTATATATATGGTGATGACATGCATGAGTTTGTACAATTTGGTGAAGATTATTTTCCTGTCATTCTTCTATTATAACAGCTAGACAGTCATGGGTTGTTTGCCCTTGTTGGAAGTTTGTGCTCTGGTGCTTTTGGAACTCTGTATAACAGCAATAAGCGTAATTATGTTGTTTTTTAGTAGATGCTCGTAGCTGCCGCACATATTTAGTCCAACTCAACCCAATAGTTCTGTATTATTACTGTTGAGATTTTTCTGTAGGTGTTGAATTGCAGTATACAGACGTAGCCCTGTAGGAAACGTTAAACTTTTAGTAATGTCTCATTAATTTATTGCACGGCAGTGCTTGTTGTTATTTTCTTTCTATTTATATCGTCCATTAAAACCTGTTTACTTTTTAACCTTTCAACATACTGTGAATACTGTGAATAAATATCCATCACAATTTCTCTGAACCAAAAGGTGACATTTTCATATTGTTTTTCTTAATTCAACAAACAGCCAAAAACCCCAAACACTTGTTATTCAGTTTGCAGTGATACAAAACACAGGAAGCAGAAAATCTAATCTTTACTTTACTCTAAGTAAAGAGAATTGTTTTATCAGTAGCTGTCTTTTTAGGCGTCTTTATTTGTATTAAAACTGTCTTGAAAAACAGTAAAAAGGGGATTTCATATAAAAAATAGGATACTTTTGTTTACTTTTATAATATTGCAACTCTTAAGTGATGTATTCTGTATTTATAGATATATCAAATTAACATGTCAGCACTGTCCAAAAATATATGTTTATATCTCAAACTTTAATAACTGAATGCCGTTATCCAATCTCAAACTGTATTAAAGACGTGTGCATGCTCAGTGACTCATTCTCGATGTCCCAGCCCCCTGTGGAGCCACAAAGGTTGAATGCATACTAAGCAAAATGTTGGTGTGCAAGCAATAAAACCAGCGAGGGCTTATCCTCTGCTGAACCAACGGAGAGGTCATGTTTGTATGGCGGCGGTGGGGGTGGGGGCGTCTCATCGCCATCACATAGAGACAGAAATGCCAGGCCTCTATGGTAATAAGAGAGAGCTCTGAGGTGGCAATGACCAGTCTGACATCCAGCCCGCTTCCTCAACCTTTGACTTTATGCAGACTTTCTATCGCGGAAATACAAATCGTGGAAATACAAATGTCAAGTGTTTCCGCATGACAATAGTTGTGATTTGGACCCTGGGGACAAACATTGCAGCTTTGTCTCTCCCGCAGCATTCCCTCCCTTTCACTTTCTGATCTCTCGTTCTCTCGTTCCCTCCTTCGTCTTTCTCGTGACATTCTCTTCCCCTCCGTCTCTCTCTCTCTCTCTCTCTCCCTCCCGCCCATGTGTCTGCGCCGTGGCACACACGACCTGTCCACTTGTTTGCAGAGAGTGTTGTGGTAATGTTGTGTGGCAGTTGCTGAGGACAATGGCCTCTGGGTGTTTTGTGATGTAATGATCCCTGCCATCGCCTCCCAGCCCCCTCCATTCACTTAAGGGGAGAAAGGGATGCAAGGTAACAGCCCGAGTGGAAACACGCACGAGGAGCGGTGCTGGGGAGCAGTATGCTATCGGAGCCAAGTTCGTGACTGGACAGACTCAGACGTTTATTGTAAAGGAGAATTAGCTGGTCAAGTACACCGGCTCTCTCCCTCTCCGAACTGCTGCCGCTAAGGTGCACTTGTGCAAAGAGCTCAGCCCCCAGATGCTCCAGTGAAGCTGCTCAGTGTTGAGCTGTAAAAGATGGAGGCTGCCGCGTGAAGCTCTCATGTGTGAATGTGTTTAACCACAAGACTGTGAAGCAAGGCTGTACTGGAAAAGGGCACCCACACTCCCCAAACGTTTTTTTGTTAATTAAATGTCACATTGGCTTTTAAATGTTAAGCAGCGTGTCAGAAAAAATGAAGTTAATAGAACAACATTTTTTGCATTGCTTTTGCCTGTAGAGTCTTTTAAAGTTTCCCCAAAGCAAACTGGCAAAACATTGTCCGACTAATTGAGATTCCAACAGTCTGATAGCATGCATGGATGCTCACTCTTGATCTTTGAAACAGTACAACTTCTGTAAACAAATGAATTTTAACTCTGGTGGTATCAGACTTTAAACTAAATATTTTGTGCCTGCTTTGCCAGTTCTGTCCGAATCTATTTATCTATTTTTTTTAACCTGGGAGTGAAGCAAGAAACTTGATCAATGTGAATCCCAGATTGCAGAGAAACAATTAGTTGATTATTTGAGAAGAAAAACAACTTTGTTAATTGACACTCGTTCTTAATCAAAAAAACATGAATTTTATTGTTTTCCTTGATTTTGATACTTTAAAGACAAAATGTTTTGTATTTGATAGAATTTGATGATTAGATAATAGTGAAAATAATAATGTATTGTGAAATGTAGACCCCAGTTGTAATGCAAGCCCAACTTCATTCCAAACTTCAGGTGTGTACAACAACTTGCTCTCCCCTCAGTCCTGCTCATCTACACATGCCTGTTAATTGGAATTCATGCATAAGACATTGTGGTGAACACACAATGTCTTATGCACAGCGTGAGAGCAGACCAGTGGGGTTAGAGGGTTGCAGTTGACCTCAGGATCAGACACAAACAAACAAACCCAGTGTGAAATCAGTCTAAGAAGCTGTGGCTGGGTTGTTTTTTGCGGTCAAGGATTCTGCTGAGTCTCACTAACCTGCCATTGCCTGGTAGCCTAATGCTGTCGATTCAAGTAGCATTTGGCTTTATTGTGTCTGTAATGCAGCATGTCTGCCATCCTCTGCTGCACATTTAGCAGATGGTAAAGGTGGAGGAGTGCTGTGGTTTCTGACTGGCTGTTCTAAGCACAGCCACAGGTTCTTTTCAAGTGGCAACTCAACAAAGCCTTTGCAAATACACAACTGGGATAACAAAAGCCGAACAAGGAAATATTTAAAACTGATATTTGAAAGCTATTAGTCACCATGCATACCAATGCAGAGATTGTCATTCATATCTAACATCTTCTACTAACTCCTGACTTTAATGTCACTCCAAGAACTAATTTATATAATAGATGGTATAATGAACAGAGCATAATTCTGCTGCGTGCAGTGACTGTCAATCAGGTTCCTATGTTCAAATGGGTTTTCTGAACATTAGAGCATGTAAACACTTTTAAATTGTAAACCAGATTAGAACTAGGAAGCTGCATATGAGCATATATGTCTCCTTTAAAGTGTTATTATGTATGTAGGTTTTCTATGGGTTCTGAGCTGATTGCTGTTGTGTTTACAAGACGAGAGGTTTTGATTCTCCTTATGATCAACACTTCTTCTTCAAGACAGTCTGGATGCTACAATTACTCGCTATCAATGATGAGACCGGCAATAACTAACTGGTTAGCATGCTAACTTTAATAGAAGCAACAGTTTATAGAAAGAGCTAACATTGGCGTCGCTCTCCACTACTTTTGGCAAGTAAAGGATATATTGAGGCTGAACTCACCACGTTTGTAAGTAAACAGCTATTCAACCTAATTTCAGCTATGAAGGAAAAGCAAACATTTACATATTGGCCATTTCAAGGCAGTTGAAAGTGGTAATAACTCAAATGCAGGATCAAATTTCCCCTTGGTATAAAGGTTCCTATGTTTTTAAACCAGCATT
Source organism: Hippoglossus stenolepis (assembly GCF_022539355.2). Taxonomy (NCBI): domain Eukaryota; kingdom Metazoa; phylum Chordata; class Actinopteri; order Pleuronectiformes; family Pleuronectidae; genus Hippoglossus; species Hippoglossus stenolepis. Next base: position 22,201,248 of record NC_061489.1, on the reverse strand, counting down.
TTATATAGAAATATGATTTTAGCTTTTTGTAAGAAAGACACAGTTAAAACCCCCCAAAACACAGACTTCACCTATATTTACAGTTTAGTGTATTTGAGCTGCAGAGCACAAAGTCATTGTACGGTTAAATGACTGAGAACAGAGCTTTGTAAAGTGAGCTGAAATCTCCGGAGGACGCCTCAGACCTACATATTCCAGTCAAATTCTGTTCAAACCCAAACACCACTAATAGGGGGCGAAATCGTCAGTAATTAAAATGTACATCAGAACTTCTTGACGAAAATACACCACAGGCTGCTTTTCCATCTGTTAATTACTCTGAGTGGCTTGTTAAGTGAGTGCCTTGGTGTAATATGCTCATTTCAAATGCATTCGTCTGATGAACATGACTGCAATGGCGGGGGTTTATATTCATATTCATATTTGTTAGAGCCAAATTTCATACATCTCAATGGTTAATAAAATAGAACAATTTATGGTAGAACTGCTGTTTTGTGTTCTTTGTTCTGTAGGTGATGTTATTTCCTTTTTTCATACATAAATTACAAAGAATTTTAAATTTTTTTGGTTACATTTTCAGATATTTAAAAGAAAATGCACTATTAGAAATAATCTTCAGTCTACTTTGATTAATACGGGGTTAGAAGATTCCTCACATCACTACTTAATGTGTCCTCAGCACAAATATAATTCCTTCTTTCTCGTAATTGAATGTGTCAGGATAAAATAATATTGTTTTCAATACAAACATCATCCTGAGTTTGGATTGATGATTCAGTGTTTTCTATAATAATTATCTGATCTTGACAACTATTATCTTCATGCTCTGTCTTCACGTTCACTAAGGCTGATTTCTTCATCCATCATACTGTCAGCATCTTGCTGAGTCACAGCTTCCAGTACAACCTGTCACTGTCCCTGTTGTGTTCACAGTGTCGGGAAAATATAACTATCAAAATCCCTCGGGACACTTTTTAATTCAAAGCCTTCTGCAAATGCCCTCAAAAGCTGGTTCTTAATTTACATAGTTTAAAATCGGTGGAATAAAATGTTAGAACAAAATATTTTTTAACTGTAGAAATAGTAACTTTCATCTTTCAATGTCTGGATCTTATTTTTTTCGATTGTTGCAGGATAACGCTAACAAATATAAAGGTTTTTTTTTATAACTGTAAGTACATTGCTTTTACATCACAATAAAAGGCATGGGATTCACATAATAAGCACAATTTTAAATGTTATTATCGCAAGATATTTTCCACCTATATTTAATAATTTAATTTTACAAAAATATGCAGATTTTTCTTCAATGCTGAGTCAATTACTAATTAAAGAACCAAATCTGTGTCAACACTTAACAACTTCTTGAGGTATTTTTGGTTTGATCAGCAAAGTTTGTGATGAGACAAATCTCCAAAAGGGTAGAAGACGACAACGTGTTTTGAGAAGCTCACAAAAACTTACACTAACTGCATTACTACATTCAGCCTTATGACATAAAAAAAAAAAAACTATTTGAGCAACAGGATTCATACAGTACATGATTCATTCACTTTAAATAGTAAATGTTGGAGTAATTATTTTGAAATGGTTGTTATTAGAGTCAGAACACAGCAGAGAGCGTTATTCTTTAAGCCCACATCTGCAAATCAGTTCAAATGAAAATGCTCAGGTTACACAACTGTTCGTTATAATGTTGATTCACGCCATCACAGTGAATTCTAATAGCAGTGATTCACACTCAAAATTACATGTTTTAGTAATCGCTCCTTTTGCAAGGGACATGCTTCCAGCTACGCAAGCATGTTTGCACACTTTCATGTGGCCGTCCCTCGCTAAAGTGGGATCGCCCACACATTCCCCTCGTCGCTGAAAAAATGATTTGATCGCTGCAGCCGAGCGGAGTCAACACACTAGTGTGGAAGTGTAATGCAAGGAGTGGGAGAGATCTGTGCGCGAGCTGAGTCTTGCTTGTGATGTCTTTATCAGGCTTATACAAATAGAGGATTTCTAAATTCCAGCAATGAGTAAAATACATTGTGGTAGCGTTACGATGCAATACAAGGAACCTGAATTAAAATGTTTTGTTCCTCTAGCTTCCGAGCATTAGTCCCCACTGTTTTAATGTAGTTCGCCATCAGAAGACAAGGATGTCCGGACACCAGTTATTGCTCCCATACACCTGTTTATTCAGCCCACCAGGTAGTTTTGGGAGCTTTCTTCAGACAGGTTAGGGTTGTCTGAATAAGAGCCTGTGCATGAAATGTTACCAGGGAGGGTAAACAAACGAGTACATCCTCTTCTTCTGATTTCCGTCACGCAGGTGTTTATCTACTTTGGATGGGGGCGTTAGGGATGTGCAGATTGTAACTCACGGTTCATCTGCAGGTCGGATGGGTATTGGTCGTAAAAATTGGATTTTGGGGTTTGGGTCGGTGAACTGAGCCAATTTGAGACGTCAGAGTACAATTTGTTTTCTTTTTGGGAGAAACAAGGCCGCTCATCCCCACGGCTGCAGCACCTTGCATAGCGAATCTTGTGCTTTCCTGCAACGAGTGCTGCGAGGAAGCGCTCATTCAGCGCAGCTATCATTGAGGTTGAGGCGGAGTCGCCTAAATCCTGGCACAGTGGATGCTATTTTGTTTCTTTTACTGTTCATGCTGGTCTCTAGATTAAAGAAAATAATTCCTTCGGTGGGTGATGTGTGGATGAATCAAGTATACGTGTGGATTAGGATGACATCAGAGCTGCTGCGCTCATATTTAATGTGCATCCTTTTGTGTACTCTCTGAATGTAGTAGATTATAGCTACTGAATATTATGTACTGTACTACATCTGATTGAATGTTAAAAAACACGATTTCTTTACTCTGCGGTTCTCACCATAAAACATTTACTGTACATTACTCCTGAAAGTTGGCTTGATGATGTTTTTTCGGGTTTTAGGCCATCACATTAATGTTACTGTGATAATTGGGATTCTAATGATTAAAGGTCTTGAAAGAATAGAAGAGGTAAAAGCACTGAAGGGATACTACAGGGAAGAGGTGCTTGGTATGCCAGTAGAAATCATTACTGGACGACAGTTTTACATCAATTCCTGCAGAATCAACATGCAGAACACTAAACCTGGTCTGTCTGTGTAATTTGAGCTCCGTCATTTGTGTGTAGTACAAAAGAAAAAGACAAATAATTCTCATAGGCCTCATGTCTGAGCTCTCAGTAACTCACCATGCTGCATTTCCATTGAGGGTGTTACAATTACATCAAATCAATGTTTGTTTATAAAGTGACCTCTCCTCCCCCGTGTTGACTCTTTAAATTGTATCTTATATTCCTCCTGTTTGATTTGGACATTGGCCAAAACTTTGTATTTCTGCAGAAAATTGCAAATAAAAAAAACTATGTGGATCGACACGATCCACATAGTTTCTGAGGTTGCTTGGTTCAAACTTCCTCAAGCTGTTGCTCTTTAAACCAAAGTCAGCACTACTTGACTCTGCCGAAGCTACTACTGAAGGACACCATTGACATGTACCATAAAACACATAAGCATTGCAGAGACCCGTGGAGTTGCTGTCATGAGTTATAGGTCTGAGAGACATGAAATATCTCCTCCGTCATGCGCAGAGGTCCCTGAGGGGAACCAGTGAAATCAACCCACATGCTCATCTGCTATGAACCGACCTATCAATGCCTATTTATTTGATCTATATATTGTATCTATTACATCTATCATGACTGTAGGATCATTGATAACATCAATTTGACTTTTCTGAGGCAGTGATGTACTCATGTTCATAATTTCATTGTGTTCTATCTCCTTATCTCCTTTCTTTCTCTCTCTTCCTCGTACTTATCTCCCACATACACACATGTGCATGTAACATGAAACATGCAGTACGATGATAATGAGCCGGAGCTTCTTGGTGCATTTGGGGCACCAAACGTGCGCAGCACTTGTTAACAGACAGATTTAATCTGTTGCCTTCTGGAGATTAATGGGATCCAGTGCAGTTAACCAGATGTAATTGTCATTTAGTTGATTACTGCTGGAGTCAGCAACAAAGGGTGTGAACACGGCCGACGCCACCCTTCAAATGTATGAGTCTGCGGCCTTGTAATGTACGACACCGTGCATTGGCAGTGTAGTGACCTAAAGCTCTGCAGCATAGTGGGATGTAAAGCCACATCAAGGTTGCTAATGTACTATTAGTACTATACAATGTAATCCATTCTGCTGCTGTAAGGGAAAAGTTAGTAATTTGAGCCTGGAAACTTTCACTGTATCGTGTTTAAACCTATAATAGAGCGTTCCCTCTCTTTTCAGTATAAAGCCAAGGCGTCTGTCCTCTACATCATCACATTGTACATTCATGATGTCATTATGTTTCATAACATGTGGTGAAAAACGTTTTGGTAACTCACAGTGACACGAGAGGGGAGCTGAGACAAATCTCTATAAGAAATTGCAGAGTTTAAAGTGTTAAAACAGTGGGACGGCTTTGCAATATTCAATTTTTGACTGTTGGCTTATACCAGACAGTAAATGTAACCCCTGCATATAACCATTTATTTAATTATTATTTTAAAGGGTATTGATTCCCAAAAATAATTTGTGAATTATGATTAAGCAGCTTTGTGACTAATGCAAGTTGTTTACAGTATAGTGTATTACTTCATGTAAGAGATAATACTCATAAAGCTTTATAGATGTTTAGGGATCAAAAGCTGGCGCAGCTTTGATAAAATGTATTTAGTCATTTACGTTAGTCATTATGCTATTCTAATTGTTATTTGGGGATTTTCTTAAATTTTTCTGTATTTTAATCTGTTGCTTTTAGCATCACTGCACAAAGAGACCGAGGGAATGACTCTGACGACATTCACTGACATGACATTGTTGGACAACAGAGACCTGTTCCCCTCCAGTGTCAAAGTCAACAACCTACATTCCCCCTTTGACAAGAATGACTAATAGTCGTACATAACTGCAGCTTGTCTGCCCAAGATGTTAAATAACTGCGATAATTAGGGATTTAAGATTTGATAACCTTCGTGTAGGAGCTACAATTAGAGTTGTAAAAGGAAACATGGTTGTTTTTAATAGGGTTTTAAGTTTGGGGCTTCTGGTGGGGCCATGAGGTTGCATGCTGTTCGTCTGATGTGATTTCTTAATTACCCTCATTGAATTCATTATTTATTTGCTCTGCTGAACCTGCTTAACCTTGCTGCCCTTCAGCAAAAAAATGATTCAGGAGGCAGTGGGGAGTCCGTCAGCAGAGACCTGCACCTGTGGGAGGACGTCCAAGTTCACTTCACCTCTCTGGAAAGTCATCCAGTTGAATTAATCACATTTCTGAGATATGAACCAAGATATAAATTATATTGTCAACGTGATTTAAAAGCTTTAACATTTGCAGGTGGCTCATCAGACAGATTAATCATTAATATATTTGCTGGAGGTAATATTTATTTAATTAGATGTTTAAATTTAATTTTACTGGTTTAAATATTCAATATTCTCCGGTCTGATATGCAACATAACAAATCAGCGTTCCCTGACAGGCGTGTTATCGTGTCCTCGTTGAGATCCTGTCTTGACATTGCTGTCACACACTATGCAGGTGCATGTCAAAACAACTTATCACATAATTCCTACATGGAAGACGAGTCACATGGTTTCAGCAAAATCCCATTACAATTTGATGGATCTTTCAAAAGTGATGAAATATATTATGTAGTCAGTTCAAGTTCTGTAATAACTCAGTATGGTAAAGACTATATTGTGTTTGACTTCACCTGTAATAATAATCTTTATTTAGATTATGATTCATCCATTTTGCTGTGAGGTGAACACATGATCCTTTACGGAGGCTGTAAATAACAAGAGGTGTGAAAAACATGCAAATAAATAACATGCTAAAGTCAATTTATGTTCAATTTGGAGCATGTTCCAATATTGACTATAAACGTATTAACCAGATTATTAAAGGTGTCATAAAATTACAATTACAAACATGTATTTCATCCAAGTATTTTTTTTCTGTAACAATGCTTTCATACAAGTTTCATAATCACCTTCAGGTGTTTTGTTTTCCGTCATTTTTTCTGTGTTGCGTTCTCTGTTGGATTAAACACAACTGCTATTGTTTCGTTTCCACACGCCGCAGGACATCTGTATAAAGTAACTTTTCTTTGCCAGTTTGCGCAGCTTGTTGCCACTTTGCATCTTTCTGCCTCTGATGCCACTTTCTCCTGGTGAAACAGGTTTTCATCACAAATAACTGATACCCCACTGCTTCTTGTCTCTGGATGCATCTCTGTACGCACCCTAATGTCTGCCAGAAAATTGCTAGTCTCATTTGCAAGGGGCTTTTTAAAAGATAGAACTACTTAACGACAAAGTCAGCGGGTTCATTTCAACGAGGCTCTCAGGTTGAATTGAATGCAAATCTGTGTCAGTCAGTGGGTATACGAGACATTCACTAATTGTATGCAGTCTTGACTCGGTAAAAATCTCCTCCATCAGTCTTGCAGGCTCCTAATATCAAAGAAAGTTCTTCCTTAATTATGTCTGATGGGAGTTTTCGCTCAGATAACTCTCCAGAATCATTTTACCCAAAGTGGGGACTGACAGCGAATCGCCAAAAAAAAGGGGTAAAAATGTGGAAGTGCATTGAACATGGAACACCTATCAGCTCCACTCCATCGGCCAAATGTGTCTGTTTACTCCAAGTCCTTGAAGGGTTGCGTCTCCATGTTTGCCAGCTACTGGAACACATCTCATGGTCACATTTGCTTTCCGTTGCCATGGCACTGCAGGCAGAGAACTTGCTCGATAAGTGCTGATCACTTCTGCACACCTTTTGCATCCAACTCACTCTCGGCGAAATGCATTGAGACAGAGCGAGAGAACCAGCATGCACCAATTTGTGTGTCTGTCTGTCTGTCTCAAGGAGTGGAGGAGGCAAAGCCCTGCAGTTTCATGATTCTGTAGAAAAACAAGAAGAAGAAAAAAAAAACACAATTTGATCCCCATATACCCGAAGGCCTGGCATAGTGAGATTATTTATTTATTGTGTTGATTCTGCTTCTTCATAGATACTTTGTGAATGATTCATGAGTTAATTCATACAGTATATAACTAAAGGTGAAACAGTTGGTGCATACGTCAGGAGCTTACCCAAATATTGCTCGGCCACTGTTGCTAACCTCTGCTTCGTATATTGCTCATCAATTTTCATGAAGCCTTTGAAAATACCTTCATCACGCTTCAAATGCTGAAATGTTTTTTTTAGAAGTCGTCATCTAATTTGAAGGAACATCCGAGGAAACGACCTGCAGAAAAATATCCCACTAAAACCAGGCTTAATGTTTTGTGGTGTGTTCAGTCTACCACTTCTCATAAGTCCTGATTAATTCTGTGGCAAAACAATCTGAAAAGTCTTCAGATCAAACTGAAATAGAGCTGTGATGAATCCTTTTGGGTTTTTTTGTTTTAGCAGCTGTGTCTATATAACTATGGTCTGATTTGAAATCCAAATTCAGCGAAAGCAGTGTAGCACAAAACATCAGGGTCATTTGTGGAAAAGAAACGCAACACACTTTTTCTAATGAATGGGGCTATTGTCTAAATAAAGATGAAGATAAAGTCTTTTCACGTTTACTGGAAGGAGAAGTTTTGCAGGTGTTTTGCTCGTCAGATGAGTGTCCTTGTTTTTTTCAGTGTCCTAAAACAAATCTGCTGCAGAATCTTAAAATCTGGAATTTAAACCACAAAATGTTCTCCTCTCTGTATTTGACAGTGTTGGGAGGTGACAGGTTACAATGTGTTCTGTATACACAGACTGTATTTAGGTGAGCATCTGCATATTTAAATTGCAAAATAATTTGCCACAAATTAATAACTACAAAACTTGAAGGTTAGCATTGGAGTTAAAGAATTAGCATTAACGTTATCCACATGCATGAGCGGGCGATATTGACAGTTACGCCAGCTGTCTTCTCTGTGAGGAAAAGCTAACAGTGATCAGAGCGTGCACAGTGAGGAGAGGCAATTCAGTCTGTTGTCAATGTGTCGTGTGAGAGAGGAGAGAGAGAGAGAGAGAGAGAGAGAGAGAGAGAGAGAGAGAGAGAGAGAGAGAGAGAGAGAGAGAGAGAGAGAGAGAGAGAGATTTGACCCATTTCAAATCGTAAGGAAAGAAGATAGAAAATCAACATGGCGGTCAGCGTTGATGTAGTGACAGGCCGCCACAGATAAATCAATGAATGGGAAGCACTGCTAAGTCAATTATCTACTGACAATAAACACATTACTATTATAAAATAGTATTTAGAAAAGGTCACAGGTCAAATGTGCCATTCTGCACGAGTGTGTGTTCCTCCTCATATATTCTCTGTGACAACATGATTCAGTGTCTGATATGTCAGATTGCGCGTATTATATATATTTTTTTCAAAAATCCATTTCTTTTAACCAGATATTAAATAAGAAATTGCATTAAATTGCCCATTAAATACATCACATTTATTGAAAATGCACGGCCACATTGAAAACACTGTTATTACACAGCACGAGGTGGGGGGGGTGGTGTAGATTTTGCACTAATGTAGCATCACACTGTTTGTTGAAAAGAAAAAAAATAGTGAATTGTTTGTCCGTCAGTGGCAAAGTCACTAAGATAATTGTAGATGTGGACGACTGTAATTGAGCTAAAACCCTTAGTGGCTCAGTATATAGTTAGAGGATGGGCAGTTCCATCACCGGGTATTTTTTCCTCCGAGCACTCTGTGCGAGGGACGTCATGCGGTGCCACGCAGGAGGTCTGGAACAATCAGGGCCTTGTGACCTCACCTCAAAGAAAAACAAGCAGCACATCCATAACAACTCGTTCAGCATCCTAGTGTGTGAAACGACAACATTACCCAACCTCCAGTCATCTGCCTCCCGAGTGCCCGTACCTCAATGTAAATCCCTTTTCAAAAAGAAAAAAGAAGAGGTTATAATGGCTCCCACTTATAGATCCAATTACCTGGGAGGCGATGTGTCACTATTCATTTGCAATCATTATGTGTATTTGCATGAGTAATGAGAGGAAGATACAACAGGTGAGACACTCCCTCACTGTTGCGGATGATAAAGTTGCAGCTCGACATCTTTGATTACAAACCATTAGATGGCAATGGAGGCAGTTCGCAGTCTGTTGCATCCATCATTACAAAGGAGCACCCTGAAGGCGAGAGCGGGATATACCCGGGCTCTTCAATCAAGATTATAACACATTACATGAAACAAGCATTATTAAACACTCGTCACCATATTATCTTATATTTGTTTTAATTAAAATATAAACAGGCAGTGGTTGAACAGCTGATTATATCCAGATCTTTATTTTCCCTGTTGATGCTGCCTGAAGATTTATTCTACTGTTATTCTGGACTTTCCATGAAGCAGTGGTAGAGAAATTTAACAAGCAGAAGCCAATTTGAAATCAGGACAAAGCCTCAAGACATAAAGACGAGGCCAGAACCGGGAAGAGGAGATGAAATCAGCTGCAGTTTTCTTCTTCTTCTGTGAAAATGCTTATGGATTTTGAGTTTTGCACGACAATGGACAGATGATGAGATGTAGTGGTCCATCTGAACCATTATGAGTTCACAGCAAACACTTTGATGTGATTGGAGCATTTATCACATCAACATATTACTTTTATATTCGTAATAGCCAAGAATCTGATCAAAATTAGTAACATCCTAATTATAGTTGTGACACAATCAGCTGGTTGACAGATTAGTCTTTGTAATATATTTGGTTCTTAGCCTTTTTAAATGAACAAGTTTTATCCCCCAAAAATTATTTTAAATTTCATTAGTCATAATTGATGGCACTTGTGGAACAGTGTTACAAAATTACCCTTATAATTATATATTTGATCACATTATGCTATAATCGTAATTAACATGATTTGAGTGGCTGTTTTACCTTGAATACAAAATTCTTTTGAGGACATTAGCCGCATCAGAATCCATTCTTAAAGTGTTGGATTTAAAAAGTGTTCATGTTTTTGCAAAGCGCTTAAACAGACTTCCTAAAAGTCTTCACTGAAAGAAATGGAGAGGTTCTGCGACCCAGTGATGCCATAAATTGGGAAACAAATTGTAACTCAATAGGTGTGAATTAGGGGCTGTCGTACTGCAGAGGTCAACCATGTAACAAAGATTTGCACTTGAGGGGCTGTAAGGTTCTTTAAACGGAAGCATCCATCAAACACCATATGCTGCTTTTTTTGTGTTTTGTGCCGGTCCACGAGCGCAGAAGCCGTTTTCTCATCCGACGTGCTGAACGCAGTTGCCACCTCACGCTTTTACGACCACTAAACGGATCACTTTATGTTAATTCACGTGAAAACATTTAACGTTTGCTGCCCAATTTCAACAGAATCGTGTCCAGATGTTGGAGCCCAGATGCACTGGTGTATGCTTTAGCAGCAGACGTCCCATTTAAAGGCATTTCCAAGCATTTCTACTAAGAGAGGGTATGTTCCTAACAGTACAATGGCAAACGTAATGGCAAAACCATGCAGTGCTTCCTTAGTATGTGTTGCGTTATCCCAGATACTATGCAGCCATTAAATATTCATTCAAATCTCTGCTGAGAAGAGCCAGCTGCTGCGCTGCCCTATTTAGCTGCACTTCTGGCTTCCTCTGAATCCTTGAAGCAAGAACTTCTCTGCCCTCAGGGTCTTACAAAAATGTCCTTCTGCCCACTGGCATAAGGGATAATTGAATAACCTGTATGTGTCAAATAGTTTTTGATTAATCACACGGGGGCAGCAGGTATGTATAGCGGGATGCTTAGCAGAACCGTCTCCTGATTGGACTGTCACTGATTTTATCCAAAATATAGCCGCCTTGTGTGAAACGCCCTTGAGCAAAAAAACTGAATGATGACCGACACCAGGTTTTCAGCTTCAGAGCGATCGCGCACTCTAACTCGTACTGAAAAAAATGCATGGATTCATGTCTTGAAAGGAAAAATATACATTTTAATTACACTGTTTTGCTGTGTGATTGAAGTGTGCTATTATACTTTGAAAAAAAACAATCATAGCCTTTTCTATTCATGAAATGTTTTGGCTATACACGTCAACATAGCAGCAAAAAAATAATTGATTTATTCCTTTAGGGCCTTCTGTGAATATGCTTTGGGCTCACGGCACAAAGTGTAACTCCTATAAAATCATGGCCACTGACAAAAAAAATTATATTCGCATTCAACCGTTTATGTGAAATGTCAATTTCAAGTGACAGCTGAAAGGGAGAATAGTTTTTCAAATGGGCAACCGGAGCGGGGATTAATTCAAGGTCGAATGCTGTTGTCATGGTATGAATAGTCAATGTGTCGTATCCATTCAAAGCAGTATGTATGGATGTGTCATGAATGTGAAAATTACATTACACATGTATCTGTCCCAATCTCCTTTTCATGCTCCTCTTGTTGAGGTCAGAGGTCCAACAAAGACGTCTCCTGCTCGACGCATGTAAGAGGACATTTGACAACACTGTGTTCCAGCTCATGTGTTCGCTGATTGCTCTCTCTGTGTGCTCACATTTAAATACCATCAGGTTCTTTATGGTCACAATAGCATACCTGTAGTTTGCTGTGAACCTCAAACACCACACGTGTGTGTTTTTAATACATACATATCATATATCTGCCTTGCACATATGAAGCTATGGTAAAATTAGTTATGTATCCTATTTTTTATTAAATTTTTTTTAGAAATAGACTCTTCACTTACACATCAGAGTCGGCGTGTTCTTAATCCACGTTCACACATCCACTGCAACCTTGAACTTTTCTCGAGTGATGACGTCTCTGTTCTGCCTCCTGCGGGCTCTACCCGGGCGCCGCCCCTCGCCTACACACCAAATTAACTATTTCCGGTTGGTGAGAATTAATCTTTCACAGAATCTCCAGGTGTGTGCTGCATGGGTGAGAGGGCAATTTCCTGAGTTAGTACGTGCACAAAGCCTGAGCTGCTGTCTCACTTCCTTTGACATCACCAAGGACTGGAAATCAACAGTTTGATCAGAATATAAAAGGGAAACTTGGATTTTCAAAATAATATGACACCATCTCTCCTGTAACATTAAGTTTGAATAAGGGCAAACTCTTAAATGTGGAATGAAGTGAAGGAAGAGCGACACAGCGGCGTCCAAAACCTCAGTCTCTTTGCTTTTTTGATTGATTGCCAAAAGAGGAGCTGGCATCATTTTCAAGGTGCATCATTCTGTGACCTGAGCTTGTGGCTCTTTAATGAAATAACGACAACGCTTTCACAACATCAGCATTTTAAATACCTCCCCATCAGAGACAAATTAAGTGATGCTTTGACAATTAACACTGAGATGAGCCTGATGGATTGATGAGCATGTCGCCCCCGTGAAGTGTAAAGCCTCCAACCTGCCATCTGGTGGGAAAATGAAATGAGAGCTTAAAGGTGTGTGACCATTTATTTGTGGGAAGACGGAATAAGAGGAGAGACGGCTTCACAAATGAGTCCTGTGAGAGGAGGAGGCCAGATAGAAAGATGGAGAAAAGCAGGGGAGCTGTGGGGATATTTTAATTCAGTCAAAGAAGAAGTTACCTGTGAACAAGATGGAAATCACACATTTAAAACATAAATGGGCATGAGGATTTATATCTGGGGAACAAAATATATTTTTTTTATTCTCAGGATTTTATGAAAGAAGTTGAAAGATAAAGCCGTTTTCAGACATGACCTCTGGAGGAGCTTCGGAGAATCGGGTCTGGACTTTCTCTCGAGGTTTCCTTCTCACACAGGAACAACGCAGCCTCTGGAGGATTCAGCTGAGAGGTGGAGCAAAGGCAGAGGCAGGATGTAGCGTAACAATCCTGCGGCGGAGATCACATGTTTTTGTTTACAGCACAATGACACCGACGGTGGCTCTTATTTACAAAAGCCCTCTTGACATCTGTGTCGTCGTGTCTCCTATGTATGGCACCGCTCTTTCATCTGGAGATATCTGTTTTCCTTCTTTTTTGCTCGTGGTGAATCCGAGGATCCCCTGCTGTGTAGTCACATCAGCTCCTCTGGACTTTATACCAAGGGGCCAGGCGCAGGGAAAGTCAGCAGTTACTCCGGAGGCTCTCACTCAGACATATGTGCTCACACATACAGCCCCTGAAGAGTAAGTCTGGAGGATCTCCAGAGTTCAGTGCATGTCTGAAAGCAGCTTCAGTTCACATGTTTGACTTGTTTCAAATCCGCATTGTTTTTCCAGTGAGGAGTGGCAAGGGAATCTCTTCTCATCTACCCTCGTCTCTGTTAGTGTTCTTCTTCCCCACATTGTCAGAGGCTACACTAGCTATGACCCCCTGGAGCTACATCCGGGGGGTCAGACACAAGGAGCTGGGAGGGAGGAGGGGGGTGGCTGCTAATCTTAGCCATGCAGGCTTCGATTACACAGAGAGAGAAGAGGGTTTATTTTCAAACCGGTAAAGAGACAAAGAAGGCTTGAGATAAAGAACATCAGCTGCCAGATTCTGTTCTGTTTATTCCATCTCAGGTTGTGAAGCAGAAATGACAAATCACTAAGGCCTGCAAGAGGATGAGATTGAGAAAGTTACAAGTAGAAGTAAATTCGCTCCTGTGTTTCTGAAAGTCTCACGGTGGAGTCGTGATTTCTGATACCGCTGCCAGCACATACAGGAAAAGAGTGCCACAGTCAAAATGAAGCTGATTGATGTTTTATATTACACTTCTTACTATGCCATTGTAAGTAACTTGTAGAAGTTTCAGGTTTTTTACACTGACACAGGAACATATATCATATTTCTGATTTACTGTGCATTCAAGTCTGTGATTCAACCTTCTATAATAAATATGTATCAGGCAATCGTACATATTCTGCAAATTACGGATAATGCGGTGCTTCTGTGCTCAAGGCAGCGAGTACACAAATGTAAACAGTTTAAATAAGATATTTTAGAAACATAACCAAATAGAAATGTAAAGGAAACTTGACTAGATGCTGTGATTATGGCTTCATTTTTTTAAATAAGAAATATAATTTGAATTAAATGACTATTTATTCGTTGCCTGGAGTCATAACTTGAGATGTCTTAATCATTAGTATCACAAACAAGTTAAAATGATGACACATTTTCTGTCAATATGTGTAAAGAAGCACTCATGCTCTAGAAGAATAATGATCTAGTGCAGCTTACAAATGTGATAAGGAAAAGAGGAAAGAAGGTTTTCGGAGTGATCAGTAGCAGAAGTGGAAATCAGGGGCGACGGTGCGAATCAGGAGCAAATAGGAGGCCGAGAACATCAAGTGTCCCTTTCTCTCGAAAAAGGAGAGATGAGTTTCAGACGAGACGTTTTCTATTCATGTGCATCTGCCGATTTGGGCAAAGCTGAGTGAGCTGAAACCGATCTGACATTATCTCCCTGCCAAATTATTGGCAATTTGATGTTCTCTAATATTTTCCTCAGCCATTAACTTTTAGTCCCTCTCATTAAGTTATGGTGAAAGCCCTCTGAAGAACTTTTTATTTATTTGAAGACTTTCAAGGCTCCTATTCTCTTGCGGGTTGGAAATCAGAATTTTACATGTCAAATTTTTTAGGCTCACTTTATATTGTGTTGATTTCAAATTCAGGAAATAGTCTAACTGACAAACAAAATCACAGTCATTGCTTTTTTCCCCAAAAAATGTACAGAATCTTAAATTATCTGCGCTGACTCTGTTGCGCTTGTTGCAAAATATGAGACCTAAATTCTTTATAACGTACAATGGCCATAACAACAATGAATTTTTCCCAGAATCGACAGGTTCACGGTTGCCTTCTCATACTCTTGCTTTTCTTCTCCCAGGGTCAAGTACGGGCTTTTATGCTCTTGAACCCACACCATTTAATTTTATCTGCCGCTCACCGATTTTACAGAGGGACTGTATCTGCCGAGAGCAGCGGATGGTTTCCTGTTGCGCTCCAGTCACTCGAGTGTTTGTGCATTATGATTCACCAAAGCACATGGATGAAAGCCTGTTTGCTGGGTGTGAGTGCATGTGAGCCTCAGTAGATGTGAGTGATGGCTAATAGCTGCATGATAATGAGGTGGAGAGGCGATATGGACATGGCATTCCTGTGAGTGAATCTCAGCCATTAGGAGATGCATCTCTCCCTGAGCACTAGTCCACTGCTTAATTGGTTCATTTCATCAAACAGCTATAATTGGGGGATGCACTGACAAAAGGAGGCATCAGTTGATCTGAAAAAAAATAAAGGTGCTATCGGAGGAGTCAAAAGTGAAGTCAAATAATCTTGATCGCCCTCTTGTGGCTGGTTGTAATATAGGTCATAAACCCTGCCTCCTCCATGTTAGCAGTTGGGACATGGACCAAACTAAAAAGTGAAATTACAAGTCATTTATTTTTTACCATCTACAAGGAGGTTTCGATTTCACCCCTATCCATTTGGTTGTTGTTTAGTTTGTGTAGATGCAAGATTACGCAAAGAAATACTAGATGGATTACCTGGAAAACTCCAGATAAGGATGAGTGTTCTATGAGTGTGTGCAATGTGTTGCAGCTCTATTGAGTTTAAGGGGACTAATGGGCCTTTGAGAGTTATGCACTCTAAATACATACAGTGCCTTGCATAAGTATTCACCCCCTTTGGACTTTTCTACATTTTGTCATGGTATAACCACAGATTAAAATTTATTTCATCGTGAGTTTATGTAATGGACCAACACAAAATAGTGCATCATTTGGAAGTGGGGGGAAATATTACATGGATTTCACAATTATTTACAAATAAAAATCTGAAAAGTGTTGAGTGCATATGTATTCACCCCTTTACTGTGAAACCCTAACAAAGATCTGTGCGACCAATTGCCTTCACGAGTCACATTTGCAAGTCACATAATTAGTAAATAGGGTCCACCTGTCTGCAATTTCAATCTCAGTATAAATACACCTGTTCTGTGACGGACTCAGAGTTTGTGGAGATCATTACTGAACAAACAGCATCATGAAGACCAAGGGCTCACCAAACAGGTCAGGGATAAAGTTGTGGAGAAATATGAAGCAGGGTTAGGTTATAAAAAATATCCAGAGCTTTGAACATCTCTCTGAGCACCATAAAATCCATCATAAGAAAATGGAAAGAATATGGCACAACCGCAAACCTACCAAGAGGAGGCCGTCCACCCAAACTGAAGAGTCGGACAAGGAGAAAATTAATCAGAGAAGCAACCAGGAGGCCCATGGTTACTCTGGAGGAGTTGCAGAGATCCACAGCTGAGGTGGGAGAATCTGTCCACAGGACAACTATTAGTTGTCTACTCCACAAATCTGGCCTTTATGGAAGAGTGGCAAGAAGAAAGCTGTTGTTGAAAGGGATCCATAAAAATCCCGTTTGGAGTTTGCCAGAAGCCATGTGGGAGACACAGCAAACATGTGGAAGAAGGTGCTCTGGTCAGATGAGACCAAAATTGAACTTTTGGCCTCAATGCAAAACGCTATGTGTGGCGAAACCCCAACACTGCCCATCACCCTGAGCACACCATCCCAACAGTGAAATATGGTGGTGGTAGCATCATGCTGTGGGGATGCTTCTCTTCAGCAGGTACAGGGAAACTGGTCAGAATAGAGGAAAGATGGATGGAGCCAAATACAGGGAAATCCTTGAAGAAAATCTGATGCAGTCTGCAAAAGACTTGAGACTGGGGCGGAGGTTCATCTTCCAGCAGGACAATGACCCTAAACATACAGCCAGAGCTACAAAGGAATGGTTTGGATTAAAGAATGTTAATGTCTTAAAATGGCCCAGTCAAAGCCCAGACCTCAATCCAATAGAGAATCTATGGCAAGACTTGAAGATTGCGGTTCACAGACGGTCTCCATCCAATCTGACTGAGCTTCATCTTTTTTGCCAAGAAGAATGGACAAACCTTTCCATCTCTAGATGTGCAAAGCTGGTAGAGACATACCCAAAAGACTTGCAGCTGTAATTGCAGCGAAAGGGGGTTCTACCAAGTATTGACACAGGGGGGTGAATACTTATGCACCCAACAGATGTCAACTTTTTTGTTCTCATTATTGTTTGTGTCACAATAAAATTTATTTTGCACCTCCAAAGTACTATGCATGTTTTGTTGATCAAACGGGAAAAAGTTTATTTAAGTCTATTTGAATTCCAGTTAGTAACAGTACATAATGGGAAAAAGTCCAAGGGGGGTGAATACTTATGCAAGGCACTGTACATACGTCAGTATTTCCATGACGTTTATTTTAGTTAGTTATTCGATGTTATAAAACAGGGTGAAACATCATGATTGACAGCTGACACTGACTCTCAATTGGTCGAGCTTCTGTCGTCGGCTCCACACTGCGCCGATCACCACTGCACAGGTTCCGGCTCCAGACGATGTGAAGAGCACAAGATGGAGACACTTGTATCCAGGATAATTTAGCTGAAGTGGAGACTCATCTCCCATCTTTTTGTGCAGTCTTTGCTTTTAATACTTCAGAAAGTGTCTGTCTTTGTAAAACTACTAGAGACTTAGAATACAAACCCCTTTTTGGCAGAAATGCATGATGTGGGTTCTGAGCGTTCAGTGAGACAGATGCAGAGCAGGAGCCCACACACATTGTAGTGATGGGTGGATGTGGTGCAAACCAGCTAATGGAAATTCTCATGTGCATATTATAACCTCTTAGTGTATCAAGATGACCATCTGCCACGTAGTTCTCTTTATCAGCATCTACAAGGAAAGTAATGAGTTGCAAATGTATTCTCGGCATCAAAGTATCACCTTTGTTCAATTGTGAAGCCTCGCTGCTTTTAGAAAACCTATAAGCAGAATGAATGTTCCAGTTGCTACTACTGGGAATCTCACACGATAGACCTAACTCTGTGTTGTCATTTCAGGTCGGTAGAAATACAGGCACGTATATCTGACAGGACATTCAGACAATGGAGCTTTTGTTTTACAGTAGTTTGTTCTGTTTATTTGTTGAAGCTCATTTTGATTTGACGATGAATATTCAGAACCTATTCTCTAGTCAGTTGATGTGGTGATAAACCGTATATTGTTTATTCATTGATTTCTATTTACTGTCAATAAGTGAGGCCATTATCAGGGGGAAGGGTTGAGAATAAGTGTTAAACCTTATTCACACGTCACCTGTGTCTTCATCAGTGACACTGGCGGATCTATTTTTATGTTCACACTTAAGCCTGCAGCCAGATGCTAAATTTAAATGACCAACTTCATAAATCAAATTTCATGAATGACAGAAAAAAGTTGGAACAAGATTTTTGTGAATAACCATTAAAATGATCTTTCTTTTACATTTTCTTTTACAAGGGTTCAGCAGGACAACAGGTCCCTAATACAGCGTGGTTTAAAATTTGTATTAAATATGTATTGTGTACACAGTTCTGTGGAGTCATTGTGAACAAATAAATATATGATGAGTATCACAATCTGACCCTAATCATGAGTTAATTCCATTAAATTACAATTATTTGTATTCAAAGGAAGATAAACTGAAAAAGTATTGAGAGTACTGTGCATCCTGCAGTGAGTTCCTTGTTATTCTCTGCTTGCTAATGTTGTTCCTTGGGGCTTGTTATACTTTGTTGTTGACAAAAGTATGCAACACAGAACAAGAGGGACCTTGTAACCTTGCACACAACTCAGAAGTGTATTACGTTGGGTCTGTAGGTATCTCAGCCCATCTGTTTATTGTATTGATGTAGAATATGACTTGCCTGAGGCTCCTGTTACATCAAATCCTCCTTTTCTTTGAATATGACGACAAGCTGCGTTTTGTGAGACTATACCCAGTGCAGGAATTTAGAGGTACTGTCATACAGCCTGTGAGGTACTGAAATGAGTGGCCACAAGAATAACCATATCTATGAAAAACTAAAATACCCTTTATAAAAAGGATTTCTCATATTATAAAAAGTAATATTTCCATTTCTTACTTCACATGAATAGTGAAGCCACAAGGAGAAATGCAGCCACAGCCTGTATTTAAAAACTGTACCTTCAGGACGTCTGTAACTATGTGATGTCACAACTTTACAACATTGAAGTTGTGTAAAACCAAAATCTAAAAGCTACTAAAACCCAACATTGAGCTAAAGGAGCTCCAGAGTCGGGAGATAATTATTTGTGGTTTGTTTTTACGAGTGACAGCTTTCACATTTCTCTAAATGGACTGTGTATATATAGAGCTTTTCCATTATTACAAACCACTCAAAGCTCTTTACAAGACAAGTCACATTCACCCATTCACACACAGCACTTCAATACGCAGCATATTACACACCATTCATACAGCGTCTGCACAGCTGACAGGGGTTCAGTGTTTTTTCCCCCCAAGGACACTTCAGATTACAGGCGGAAGAAGCTGGGGATCGAGCCGCCGACCTTCTGGTTAGTGGACAACCCTCCCTACTGAAATATTACAATTATTGAACTACATATTAAAGTAAACTCTGAAAACAATTGCAATGAAAAACACAATTTCTATCTCAAACCATGTTGGTTGTGTAAAACATTCGCGTATAAAATGTCTTTGAAGATGGCGTTAAGACTTTGCAGTGTGAGATTACAGTTCACGATACAGAGAGAATCACACAGACACCTGCTCTGCTCGGTTTGGCAGAATAGAAAAGAAACGCCCAGGTGCTCCGAGTCTCTCTTCCTCTGTCTCTTCCTTCCGTTTCTGCTTCTCTCCGTGTGTTTGCACGTGTGTCTGTCTGTGAGTAAGTGTACATGCGTAGGCAACAGCATGAGTGCGTGTCTCTGTGTGTGTGTGCATTTCTTTGTGCTCTCGCTATCCCAGTGGCGCCTTGCACCGGTTTTTGCCTACGAGCAAGCGACCTATTTTTCTCTTCGCTGAATGAAGCAGACATTTGAACAAAGAGAGAGGCAGAGGCAGACGAGGAAGGCGGGGGTACAGATCAGTTCCTCTGCTTTTATTCAGGCCTATGGATTAATTACCCTGTACCCAAACCTGATCCTGTGCTGTGAGCGAGACACTTTGGCAGTACCCTGATCAATAATGCATTTTTCTGTCTCTCCATTTAATTTGCACGCAGGCCCCACACACTGGCATCACTATCTGCCCAGAAAAGTGCAGGAGACACCTGACACCCAAAGTGCAACACTCCACCCTCATGCCATGCTCCGTGACACCCCCTCCCCTCTCTGCTGCTCACCGACAAATCGATTCTCTCTAAATGTCCTGTATGGAAAAATATATATAAATATCTCCTAAGTACTCGGGAGCAGCGTTTTAAGATATATGGCATGTTGGATTACCTCATGGGTTTGTATAAATTTGTTCCTGTTTCAATTGTGATGCTCTCCAATTCTAGGGACGTTTATTAAGCCATTTAGAGCAAGACGGTGTAAAGTGGTGGCTTCAACTCCCGAGTGGGAGCATTTAGTTAGCGCCGTGCCACTTTGAAGACGTCAAACAAAAGTAGCCGAGGTCGATCTAACGGGGGAGACAGGTAGGTCATCTGATCTTGTGTGATTCATCTGCTGTGTGCTTGGACCTGCATTGAAAGGAGAGCCGCATGTCGAGACCTTAGACTCCTGCTTAGTAAAGCTTGTGGTTTTTCCGGGCACCTAATTGAGGCGCCACTCTCTAATGCTGACCAGTCGTCTCCAGATGTCGTGACCTGGATGACCAGATCTGCCCTTTCATTGTGTGTCTGGGGTTTTACCTACAACAGCCTGAGGGCGCATTAGTTGTTATAAAGTAAATTGATGCGTGGCAGAATGTAGCATATATACAGGTGGATTAAAACAGGTAGTTACCATGGGATATGTGGCACTGTTTCATTTGTTTATTTCATACTTGGTGACCCAGTATATGTTGATAAAGTGTAATCTTAGATTGGTGTCTCTAAAACGTGCTCCGCTTTGTTTTCTTCTAAACAAAGTAAGTTACCTTCAGCGTTGTTGTCTTGTTTGTAACCTTGAAGTCTGTGAGTATCCACTGATTCGAAATCATAAACTTATTAAATATTATTCTTCACAAGAAGGCAAGATTCAGTCCAGAGGAGATAATAATACAAGCTGTCATTTTTAACAACCCTCATCAGACACAATGAGGATGAACAATGAAGTAAATACACTGATAAAATAAAAGAAGAAATGAATTCAATAATTACATTACATTTTTAGCATGTAGGCATCACAATTTGATATCATTTCCAAGGCATTTTAAGCTATCATATTTTTCCTGGTCAAAAAATGGTCTGGTACTTTATGTCAAAGAGTCAGACTGGAATAAATCTCACTGAATGCAGTGCTCTAATGGATTCGGTGTTCGTCCCTCTCTGTATTGACAGGTATCTGAATAGTGATGTTGTGGGTCAAGTGCAGGACTTGCCTGAAATGTAGAATCTCTTGACTAAGTGGTGCCGGGTGGGAGATCTGTCTCCGACGGCCGATATTAGAACGATTCTGTCCATTATAGATGAGACTTTTCTGCTGCCACTGCACCGTCCTGTGAAAAGTGTAAACAGCAAAACAATGGATTTCCAACGGCAGAACCACAAACATGTTTCTACAGTTTCACTAGACAAGAGTGTGCTGTGCTATGTTGTTTTACATAGCATGTGGTCCGTCCATGTTGGTTCAGTGCGTGTTGTGTAAGTTGTAACATGGCTGCCCTGCTGCCGCACAGACAAACTGCTGAGTGGCACAATTATTACACCTGTTAAGTGATTCCTATTTGTCAGTGAACCCATGTACCTTTGGAGAGATCCAGACTGACATCATTACTGCTCTTAGTACTTTGGAGAACGCTGAGCCAATTAACCAGCTGCCTGACTCCTGGCAACGCGGTGAACAAATGGACTCGTCTCGCCACTACCTTGCCTCCGCGCACTTCGGCATCTCATCTCCGTTAAGTGCGACGGAATTATGATTTTAACAGTTTATGTATCGCTCTTGAATTCGCAGACAGAAGGTTACAATTAATAGCAAATTAAATCAACATTAACCTCACGACACAGTTTGATGCCAAATAATACCTCTGTGGCAGAAGTGGGAAATTACAAAGGAGGATTTTCATTTCCCGCTGACTTCCACCTCCATGTTGTCTTTATCGCAGAGAGGAGGTGGGTGTAAAGACAACATTAGAGGCATATCCGTGTATTTAGCCTTTGTGTAATTGTACAACACAGTGACTGCGTTCAATGAAAAAAACATTAGTCCCACACTGTGATGTCTGTTTATCAGTAAAATATTTAGATTTCCACTTGACAGACATGTATTTATCTAACATGTATGTGTCCTGAGGTGGTAACAATAATCTCTTATGGCTCCTTTTGTTGTGTTGTGGGCTCGTTATATGTTTCATAGTGTTCTCATCATTACTGGGACTTCTTGCTGTCACGTCTGATAAACATTATACTGAACTTTTTCACATACTTTCTGCATTTAGTGAGATTCTTGTCGGCGATTCCAGGACATCTGTGTTACATACATGCTGCAATACTCTGCAGTAGGTTGTAAGAATGATATAAAAGATGGAATACACTGTGCCATACATTTGAAATTAACGCAGTGTGATATATATATATTTCACACTAATGAGCTGATCAGCTGTGTTTCACCTCTTGTACCTTCATCTCTCTGCTGTTTGCTATGAACTAATCCCCATAATGGTGAATACAGCAGATGGTGACAGGATGATTCAGTGTATTGCAGCAAACCAGGAAAAGGTAAGGAAGGTAATGCCATTCAGGTCATAGGCCAGAAAAATAAAAAATACAATAATACAAAAAGTTCAGAGAGAAATTTAACATCCTGTTCATAAAAATTAATGTAGCATTTTTAATAAGCATTTCCACACACCAGTGTTTTCATAGTCACACGAGTCTCGTAAGTATCTGTTAGCTTGCAAAATAATAAGAGGTAATGGCGGATAGATGCGGGAACTGAGGTGTTTAAATAGACCCTTTAGTCATGTGAACGGGTGTTAGAGAGCACTGGGGAAAATCGGCTGATCACCAGTTGATGTCTGCGGCCAAATGACTTTCTTTTAACTTGAAAATCCTGAGCTGTGTAGTTCTATTAAAACACATTTCTCAGAGGTTTCAGGACATGGGGGGGTGCACACGTGGGCTCTGTAGCTTTTTGGGAAGACAGAAGCTTGTTCTTTCCAATTGTTGTTTTGATGAGGAGCTAGTAACTTTAACTTGTAACCTGCACACATTCGGACCAAACATTTCTCTAGATAAAAGCCATCAAGTACTTAAAGTTCCCAGCTAACCAGTGCTGCTACTGAGTCTCCATTAGTGTGTTGACAGCAGATAAAGCACTTTAAGTGTCTTATTTAATGCAGGCTAATAAAAACACAGAGGTTTAATCTACAGCCGTGAGATGGCTGTGTACCGCGGACATGAATGTTTCCGGTTCACACCTGCCTCTTTGTACTCCGTTGCAGAACTATAGCCATGAAATCCAGATTTAGTTTTATAAAACTCACCATATTCCTATAAATAAATCATATTTATGTGTGCGACTGAGTGTTGTGTTCTTACAGACAAATCCGGAATGTCCTTGCTGCTTGGTTTGAAAATAACAGAAGAAGCCATTTTCAGCCAGATGTGCGACCAGGGTAGCTCTGGGACACAGTAATGTACCCGTGTAACTCAATCTCGAAGCAGAGCGCCGAACGGAGAAATGTAGCTTCTTTGACTCACACTGTTCTCTCATCCCCCCGTTGTGACCTTTTTCAGTTCTCTCCTGCTTAGGGACTGCACTGATCCCGCTGCAGTCATTTAAGCATGAGGAGAACAGTAAAGAGATAGCGGCATAATGTTTTGCTTTCATTTACGGTCATAGCATAGCGGCAGAAGAACTCACATGATGGTAGACACATGATACTACACTAAAGTAAGCAAACTGATACAGTAGAGCGGTTGAAACATGAGTTGAATGACGGTTTATGACTTTTTTTCCTCTCCAAGCAAGATAATTGCCTTTAAACGATTTAAAGCGGAAGCCGACCAATCGGCTTTCTTAAAGGTCACTCCTCGTCACCAAGTGGTTAGTCTTGCCAAAGCATTTTATCTTGTTGTGTTATAGCCGCTTCTCTGAACAAGAGCCAACTCTATCCTCTGGCCTTGATTACGGGGCCTGGTTATGCAGATTTGGACAAAACTGAGCAATGTGAACCTTTGGAGACGGAGCCTTCTGTGTCGCAGCCCCCACCCTCTGGAGCTCTCTCCCCGCTGAAATCCACAATGCTGCATCTCTGGACATCTTCAAAAAAAACTCCTCAGACACCACCTGTTCACCAAGGACTTTGACCTCAAGTAACGTTCCACTCTGCCATTTAGTGCTGTTTATTTCTGTCCGGTTTTGTGTGGATTTTATTTTTTCTCTTGGTCCCTAGTGAAACGTGTAAAGCACCGTTGGGTCTCTTGAAAGGTGCTATATAAATTCAAGTTATTATTATTTTGCCTCAAATGCTGGAACAAATAATATGAAAGATCAACACACGATGTAACGTGGAGGCTCGTAAATACTGTAGCCCCACTAAAATCACTTAGGGGCCCAGAACAAAAATACCTCCAGCTTTGATGCATTGCGCATAGGACTTCTGTTTCCAGTCGTCTGAGCTGCAATGGCACCACTCAAAAAGCGGCAAGTGCTACAATAGCTTCCTTTCCCTGAGGGATAATTGTTCCAGACGTATTCTTTGAGCTACCCCATTTCTTAACAAGCATAACAGTGGAGAGGGATCTCTTCAGAGATCATAAGTGGATGGTTTGGTTATCTTTCACACACTGATGCTGGACTAATCTCCATATAAACACATGCTGTATGCACACTGCACAGAGATTTCTAAAATTACCATGGAGCTTCTTTTTTTTTTTTTTAAAGCAGCCATTTTGAGATGAAATAGTAGGTGTTGACATAATGGAAGGTTCTGTTCTAGGTGCAGAGCCTGAAAATGAAAATGATGATGTAGTCTCTCTAACGAGGGTTATTTACGCTGCTGGACTAATGCAAGATAGAAATCCCAGATAGGTTTACTGGGAAATGTGGATGCACATCTTTCAGTAGATAGAAAACCATCAAGTATTCAGGCAAGCCAAAGTATAATTAGTTTGTATTTGAAAATGTTGCTTGATGCAGCTGATGGAATATATGATAGTGTTGCTATCTGCCATCTCCAGGTGCCATGCTTGAATATGTCAGTAGAGAAGATGTGTAATATTCAGCCAATATATTATTATTCTCTCCATTTTGTGTTTTCAACAATTTCTTGTTAATGTTCAAATTTACTTATCTTAAAAGTCTCGTTGTTTATACCTCATTATGTTGTGTTAAGGTTCTTCCACCAACAGATGAAGCAGTTTTTAACAAGGGAGGATTGTGGTGGGAGAACTGAGGTGTGACTGTGGCAATGGAACATGGTTAACATGGCTCTGGGGTCGGGTAGGAGGGCTCCTCCGTTGAGTTTTGTCTTGTCCCCCAGAGACATCAGGCCCAGGGACAATCTCCCCTAAGGGCTAGTGTTTTCAGTTGAACACTACCAGCCCATTCAGTTAAAGATAACAAGCAATATTTGGCATTTTTCTCTATCTTTTTATTATACATCTGTCTATAGAATATAGAATCACGTCCTTCCTATATTTTCACCCTTTCTGTCATCAGACATTTCAGCCATGCCTGGTCGATGCTTTGATTGGAGTGATGAGTGACAGAGCGCCAGGTGTTTTTTGAGATTGGATGTGGCACAACTTTTTCTGACGCTGATAAGAACCTTTGTAAAAAACAGTCATGTCATTTGTTCAAATGAGCAAATGGTGGAAAAATCAATGTAACGTTCGTCGTTTGACTATCGCACCGCAATTAAACTTTAACCTGCGAGTTTGTGTATTTGAAATACGACATCCATACACGTTTATTGTTTATTTGTTCTCAGTATAAATTGTTGAAATATGCAAATCAATACGCGTTTCATACTTTTTGTTAATCGTTTGGAACCAGCCTGTAGAGACGATAAGTGTCTCTGGAGGGAAAATGTGCTAAAACAATAGGTAGGGAGAAAAAACAATTTCTTTCTGCTGTGGTGTCTTCATTGGTACACATAAACCAAATGAAGCATTCATATTGATTGTCACTTCCCTGGGTTCCACAGTTTGGGAATGAGGAGGGGGGGGGGGGTCTCCCTCTATCAGCTGACACGGCTCATTGTTCACCATGGAATAATAAAGAGCTTTACTGGTGCCATTATGCATCCTGTGTTTCTACTGACAGAGTGATGACAAGCCTTAAAGATGGAAGCCATTTTACATTTAAACAATAACAGATGGGAGGCCGCAGCCACTGAATTGCCTCAGCAGACATAAACCTGCATGTAATATCATTCCTAATAGCGTGGATGCCATTATGTATGTTTTGGCTCATTTATATTTCTAACAGGCTTGACATAAGTATATTTCTTTCTTGGTTCAGTGCATGCACATTAAGAAAGGAGAATATTGTTTTAGTTTCAGTACTATGTTTGCTCGTAGAATTGATTTTATCCTAATATTTGCACATCTGAGGTTAAACTGGTATTTCGGATGATGCATCTTTATCGGATGTATTTGACATTCACACTCCTTATCCTCTGTCTCTGGTATATAGAGGTAAGAGGTTGTGGGTATATACAGGCAACCCTTTGAACCTGACTTCTTCCTCCTGAAGTGTTTTCTCTGTTGCCCCCTTTCGAATCTATAACCAACATTAAGGCCATACCATAGAAAATAGCTGTCTGATGAGGGGGAAGTCAGTTGCCGTTTTGATTTGTCGAGTCGAGCACATAAGGTCAACGGATGAGCACAACAGCTTCCACCACCCTTCCAGTGAATCATCCTAGCGCGGCGTTTGTGGATTAAAGGGAGCCCTGGTGGTCCTCAGCCGAAAAGCCGCAGGTGTAATCTCATGTCGGCGTCCTTGTGGGAGACGGAGCTCCACTTGCCCGGCTGCTGACAGATCCGTCTGTAATGAGAATTCTTAGCTTCCTTTGACCCACTTCACAGAGAGCAGACACCAACTCTGCAGATCAAACCTTGACCTTTTCTGTTTCTTCCCACTGTAGATAATTAGCCAATTGCTGCCTCTTAATCATAAACTCTTGCGAGCATGAAGAAAAGGAAAATTGAGTGCGGCAGTCGCCATAGGACCGAGGATTTCATGCTCCCGTCTACTCTGTCACACCATCCACGTGCTCTCATTGTCGCATGTGATGGAAAATAATTGGTTTGAATTGTCCAATATTTGTGTGACAGAATGAAGAAGAACGTGTTAATTGATGTTATTCCGGTGAGTAAAAAATGGAGAAATGTGACTAAACCTTAAGCAACATAGTGCATAACTTAAACACTTAAAACCATTCAGTATCTCTTGCCCAGCAACACTATGGCCACTTCAACTGAGCTTGTATTCACATATTTCACTTCATATGCAATAGGCTGCCAATGGTAACAAAGCCTCTTTAAACTAATGATCACAGAAGGATGCTCTGATTATTTCACTAAATAATGAAGGGTTTCTTTGGTGTTGGCTGAGAAATTGCTGTTTGAACTGTGTTTGTGAATAGAAACGTTTATTTGATTTGTAATAAACAAATACCGACGTGCAGTAAAATATATTTTTTCTGTGAAGTTACTTGCAGAAGGAAAAGAGACAGAGTGGCAGGCCGATTCACAGAAAGAGCCTTTTGCCACTATGTACAATTTTTGAACACTTAAGTTATTCTCAATCCCAGCATGCCTTCGCCTGCCACTGCCATGACAGATGCTCCAAAATTGAATATAGATTTCAATGAGCAAGGCAGGCGTGCCTGATGAATCTCAATTTGCTGCTGTCCATATTTCATAGTCACCACTATGGATAGCTCTAGGGGAGGCAGTGAGAGCATTATGGCTGCACCTGCCAAACTGTCAGTTGGCTAGTGTGGAATGATGATGTGTACTTCATATAAGCCCATATTTATCCCACACTAATTCATGTCCCACATCATTTTATCACTGGAATGTGCATCTCTGAGAAAAGTAGAGGGAGAGACATTAGAATTACATGTTTCAATTTTACAACTGCAGGGATCTAAAGATTAAGAAGAAGCTCTCACGATGACTGCTCAGTGGTGGAAGACTGAAGACTCCAGGGGGGGAACAAATGTATAGACTTTCCCCAAGGGGGGTGGAAGTACCTTGGCTGCTGTGTACCTGCTACTCTATTTATAGCTTATAGATGTACTTATACAATGACACTGGATGCTGTTGTTTTGCAACTCAGTGCTCTTGTGGAGAATTTTCTGCATTTGACAATGATGATGTTTGAGTCGTCATTGCTCTGATGCAAATTCAAACAAACATAGCTGATCCAGTTTTTAACAAGTTGTGCTTATTTACTGAAGTTGACAAGTGCAATGTATATACAGCTTCTTGTCGACACTAGAATGTATTTTCATACCTCGATTCAATTCAGAACAATGTGAAAATCCTATAAGCTCTTCTATGGCAGCTTAATTATCGTAACATTTTTGTGTTTTTCCATTCATTCACCTTTTTTCAACTCAGCTTTGAAAGCCACACTTAACTTCTGTTCTGCTCTGCTTGTATTTTACATTTATAAGACTAGTCGGACTTTTCCTGCCGCCCTCTCTCCTCTCGTCTATCTGTTGCGAACGCAATGCATTATGGTAGGTATTGCTCGGTTAGTACACTATTTTCCATAATGCAGTATGGGAAACAATGAGTGCACTAAATAGGTTATGAAAAACTTCACTTAACATTCAGACACCACAACAAAATGGTGAAATTACTATATAGTGATTAGTGAGTGATTACGGACACAGCCCAAGACACACACAAGATTAATCAAGAGACCAGGTTAAAACTTACACAGCAACATTTTTGTGTCCTTTAAACAAGCAAAAGTGGATTTGTACATGTCCTGAATGCACTTACATCATGAACTTCAGACCAAGCACTTAAATTGTTGACATGGAGTATGTATTTATGTTTGCAATTTGAAGAGCTGGTGAACTAGACAGTTGTCTAGCCACAGGAAAACAACCACCTCACTTGTCACCAAGTTGAAGCAACAAAGGCAGCACTGTGATGAAAATTCATAAAAGCAAGTCAAGTGTTAAACTCTGTTTAGTAGTTAACCCGTGTTTTGTGAAATACATAAATAAATAATAATAACTTAAAATATTTATTAAACACAATTTATTTGAAAATAATATATATATTGTGTAATTTATTCACAACACACACCAAATAATGAAATAAAACATTTAATTACTGATCTAATTACATACCAATAATTGTTTTATTAACAATTTAATTGTGTCATTACATGTAAATGTGTTAAATTACCGTACTAATTATTTTTATGCACCTATAATTAAATCAACAAGAATTAAACCCTGAATCAATCTGTAACGATTACACTGGCTTTATGGAAGCTCCATGCAGCAAAAGCTTACCTATCTCAGCAGCTGTATCTGGCATATTTATACATTCATGAAGTAAAGTGAAGGCAAAGGTAAAAATCCCCTATTGCATTTGCAGAGTTTTTTTTATAGATTAGAGGTGACAACAGGTAACAAAACAATAAACTACCGTTCAAGAAGATAATTGAATTATGCCACATGTAAAATACTAAATAGCTACATAAGGCAAACACAGAGATATTTGTTCCATTTAATGTCTGAGCTATATACTGTAGATTTAATACATTACCCCTTATGACTCCTCGCCTACTTGTAAAATCGAATGATGCAAAGTGTCGCACAAGGTTTGTTAATTTAAATATACAGATAGAACCACAATCTATACAAAACATTAATACCTAAGCAGTATTTCTGTAGTGGTGTTAGCTTATTTTCTGCTATGACTGCCATCGCTGGTGCCAGACTCCAAACAACATTTCGGAGTCAATTGCATGATGCCACCAGGGGGTGCAGGAGATGGCTGAGCCTTCTTGTTTAATTAGAGTAGACGTGCTACATGTGTCTGTGTGTGTTGCCACATTTCATTAAGGCGAGGTACGGGCCACTGAGTCGGCTAAGAGGAACGGATAGGCAGCATGCGGTGGTGCAGTTCCCTTTTTCCACGAACCCAGCCACTCGGCTCGCTCTCTTCCTCTCCGGAGTCGTGCTGAGGCCCCTGGAGCCGAGGCCAGTCAAAATGGTTCCACTTGATGCGAAGACCCTCAAGGAGCTGCCTGTCAAATTTAAGTTACACTGGAAACAAGATACAGTCTGTGTGTAAATGTACATAGTGTATCACATCGGACCAATACACACGTGGACTATGGACAAATACACAAGCAGCATTGTATAACAATAAACTGTGGAAAAATATGAAACAGGCATATTTGTCCGATGAAAAATGAGAATGTACATGAACACACATAAATGTACGCATACAGATAGTTCAGTGATGGGCTGATGACAAATATCTAAACAACTGTAGCTGGGAGTTTTTCTTTATTTTTGCTATTATAACGATGGTGTTTCATACCTTTAAAACTTCACTGCCTTTTGTTACTTTACTTCACTGATGCTACTCTCTGGGATCCCTGCATGGTGATGAAAACAGTACTTAGATGAGACAGATTTGGTTGCTTCAGCCTTGAGGTGTCTCCACTTTATATTTTATGATTTTGAAAGCTTCAAAGTCAAAATTGTTTCTGAAAGAGCCACAGCAGCTCTTCCTTGCTCCTGAAGAAGAGCCGGTTGTGTTAGTGCTAAGGCTACTTTAGGTTCGGTTCACCTGGAGTCGCTGCTCCTGTTGACACATCGCTGCAATTTCTGATGCCAGGTGGATAACTGACCTGTGAAAATCCCAAATCCTTTAAACTACCCATCAAAGATTGATGTGAAGAGGGGTTTTTTTTATCTCCATCCCGAACAACTGTAAAGAATATTTCTTCTCAGCCTCTGACATGACCCATAGGCGCAGCTCCTGAAATAGGGCCATGACGGCCTCAGGGGTTTCAGACCTGTGTCATCATGCTAACAACAAGTTGTAAGGTTTAGTCACAAGAACTACTTAAGATTAAGGTCAAGACTGGTTCAAATCTGTACTTCTTTAAGGTTTATTATTGTCATGGTTACAATGATACATATATGGTTAAGGACAACCAATTAATGACAATGGGATTAAAAATTTTTTTTAGATATATAAGTAAATACATGATACTATCCATCGCCAACATAAAGATTAAAATGATTCCATATGAAAGAAAGGTGGGAAACTGTGAGAAGTTGTGGTATTGCCAACCTTTGCTCAATCCTCTCGTCAATTGCACTTTTGTTCTTTAAATTAACTAGTTTATTCATAATCATCTACATTCCAGCTACTCTCAGCGACGGTAACCTATGTCAACGCTTTAAGAGGAAACAGTAATGCCAGTCCACCTTCCATCACTGGAACATGACTCGTGTTAGACATTGCTGATTGGTTATTGATTGAGCAAAACAACACTAAGGCTACCAGATCTTGTATGCAAAGATCCCCACAGTGCATTGACTGTGTTGACGCTCCATTGATTTTATGTTCGGTGAGATACTTAGCACCTTGTTAGCTTACGGCAAGACTCAAAAGTCCTTCTTTCGTCTTACGCCCTTAAGGCTCAGAGGGTGGCTGCAGAAAGTTGGCAGTTTCTTAACTCTAGAGAAAAGTAGTGCTGGTTAGCTAACATCCAAATCATGGTCGGGAAAACAAAGCCATGAACACCCTCCACTTCCACACTGCCCATGACTGTACTTATTTTTGATTCCAGAATACTGTCTCAGTTTAAATCATTAGCAATTCATATTTTTCACCTTTGGGCTCGAGGAATACATCAAGTTATTCCAAATTAACCTGACTGAGCTCCAAGGCAAGTCATGGGTTAGTGTTAGGGTTATGACAAGGTAACAAAGTTTTAGTCAAGGTTGATCAAATCTCAATGATTCTGTTACGATAGTGGAGACTCTATCTAGGTATCGATTCCCCGGAGTCGTCTTTATTTTCCCACTGAAGTTGTGCTATTTTAAATCATCTCATGTAATGTAGGTTGGAACACACTGTACACTTTTTTTTACCGAGCACTTATTGTTGGAGCTTTGGCAAAATAGAAGTATATAATATTAACAGCACCCACTGTTATTATTAGCACGTTTGATGGTGATAAGTGTCCAAGCTCTTACACATTAAATGCAAATCAGCCACACACAAAAAAGAAAAAGGTTATGTAACAAGAGTCCGGTGGATTTAAATCGTCTTACTGTACAGCTCTTAAGTGCTTACATGTGAAACATTGTCTGTGTGGAGGAGTGGGAGTGATGGATGTAATTTAATGGCTCACATTAACTTCCTGGAGGGAAACTCTCTCACATCTTCAATTCCCTCGCTTTTTTTTTTTTCTACCCTCACTGGAGCAGACCAACTTCTTAATTGGCATTCTAATGTGATTAATTGCTTTCTTGTCATTGGGCCCACTGCGTTTTACACTGTAAAGAAGTATAAATCAAGCGTGTATTTACAAGCAATCAAATGCTCAAGATCGAAAGGAACATATAAAAGATGCCCAGCTGCGCAAAGTAATTGGTTCTGCTTTATTAGCTGTGTGTTTGTGACATTGAAGGGGAAGACTTTGGATCAGAGGGATGAGCTAATCTGGCATATAGTTTCAAATTTATCACTTTAGGCTCGACACTAAAATAAATCACAGTTCATTTTGTTTTTTTTTGCATGGCACCAAATCTCAGCATACATCCTCGAGAGGTACTTTACAGAGTGAGGTCGAGACATTACAACATGTAGAGTGAAACCCAACAATTCCCACAATGGACAAACAGTTGGCGACAATGGAAGATTTAACAGGAAGAAACCTCCATGCGAGCCAAACTCAAGGTGGGCGACCATCTGCCACCACCTCAGGTTGTGAGGGAAGAGAGGAGAAAGAGGGGGAGAGAGGGAAAGAGAGAGAGCAGGAGCAGTTGTACTACTGTCAGACAGGTGGTTGTAATGACAATAATAACAGCAATACCCATAGTTGTAAAGGTGTTATCAATAATAACAGCGGCAATGTTATCAGCACCAATTAATAACAATAATAATGGTTGAGTGATATTGGCAGATCCTGACCCTGCGGCTCTGGAATAATAGATACCTGCAGGATGAGGGCAGGGAGTGGAAGCAGAGAGAGAACACGGTTATTGACTTGCAGTGCTGTAATATAAATGCACGGAGTGAGAGAGAGAAGTGCTCAATGCATCATGGGAGCTCCCCCAGCAGACGAGGCCTAAAGCAGAATAACTAAGTTCACCTAAGCAAGATCTAATCATAAGCTTTAACAAGAGGAAAGTTTTAAGCCCGACCTTAGTGAGAGAGGTTTTCTACCCCCTGAACCCAAAATTCAAATTTAAGATGAGAAACAAAAGTGGATCAAAAGTTTTAAAAAATCTCATTGAAACATTGAACTTTGGACCTTACTTAAAATGACTCATTGTAATTAAGATTTTATTCATTTTGATAATGACTTTACTTTCGATTGTTTTGATCAAGGTTCACAAACATCTAATTTTAAATATAAGGAGAAAAAACTTGATTGCATCATAATTATGAAAGTAGAACATAGTTTGTGTTTATGCAATTATCAACATTTTTACACAACGAATCCTAATGTTCATAAAAACTGTATCTTTCTCACGTTCTGCTGATCAGTGAGAAATTCCTCCAATTTCTGTCCCTCCCTTCACACCATACCACAAAATAAAGTACCAATTATCTGGGTGCGGGCTGTGGTAGTTAAGAACAAATGCTAATGAAGCTCTGATGTCTGTAACAACATCCAGGTGCTCTTGCATATTACGACACTTAATGGTCCCATAATTAGGGAGAAACACTAAGAGAGCAGCTATTGTCTTGATTGGTGTTCATCTTGATTCCAGTTGGCAAATGCGTCCTTATGAATCAAGGCCAAGCTCCTGGCAGACGGGGGAACAGTTAGAATTTTTCAGAGACCAGCGTTTTTTGACAGATTGTCCATGAAAGATCTGAAGGTACAATCTGAATCAGGGTCACTTTATTTTTAAGGCGCTGTTAAGATACAGCCATTCTTCATGTTAACTAACACACTGTTGAAACTGTACATTCTTCTTTATACACGTGTCACTAGGGACCTCACAGCGAGCACAGTGAAAGTGAATTTACACTTCAGAATATAATGTAGGAAGACTGAGAGTCTTACTAGCTTTGGGAGGCTTTATTCACAGACACCATGGTGCTTTAACCTTTAAGATTCTTGGGCTATTTTAATGCATTTGATTTTGCTTTTAGATACTACATACAAAAATGATTGCCATGCCATTGTTTGGCCTTTGCCCTTTTTTGAGCGCAACATAGCCTTTAGAGTATATCTACACGATGGACCGCAGAAAACATCAAATGTGTTTTTCTTTTGCTCTGAAAACCACAAACATGCTCAACAAAGTATTTTCAAAGTTGGAAATGTAAATGTAGGTTGCAAATGTGAGGATATAATTAGCTGTAAGGGTATAATCAAAACATCAAGCTTATTTAAATGCTAATGCTGCTAACTCTAACCAGCATTCATCAGAATGTTAACGTTGCAAATTAACTCTGATCTCAAATGTACACCTGAAGCTGTTGGAGTTTTCAAAGTTGCATTAAAAGTAAAGGACACATTTTTTCAAGAGTTCCAGATGAGCTTTTTTGCAATTTGTTTTAAGGACTCATTTATGCTGCCTTTACGTATGAAAATGGATACGTCCATTTTAAAAACTGACGCAGAGTACAAACAGAAAGCTCCATCCACAGCTAGCATGGCTAACACCCATGTCAAGATGCGTTTCCTTTTAGTATGTATCACTGGTGCCTGATATTGTCATGATAATATTACTAGGAGGCC
Source organism: Hippoglossus stenolepis (assembly GCF_022539355.2). Taxonomy (NCBI): domain Eukaryota; kingdom Metazoa; phylum Chordata; class Actinopteri; order Pleuronectiformes; family Pleuronectidae; genus Hippoglossus; species Hippoglossus stenolepis. The sequence goes on along the minus strand of NC_061489.1, from coordinate 22,166,233 downwards.
TGCGTCAACATCAACTAATTCAATTGTCAATCTGGAAAGTCAAAGACATTTGGCTCTGTTGTAATATCAAGGACAGATACAAATGGGGTTATTATGAATTCAGCAAAATCACCCCTTCACGGCCCATCAGTATTCTGTGGCCATTGTGAGGAACTGGGTTCGGGCTTAACGAGGGGATCCAGCGGATAAATGATCAAAAACAGGACGGCTATTGTCCTTGAACTCTTAATGGCGTACTAATAGCGCCGGGTGTCAAGAGTGATTTTAAACAAGAGTGTCCTGAGTCAAACTTTTTTTTCCTAACCTCTCTGCCTTTGGACTAGAGGAGATAACTGTCTCCTCTCTCTCTTTCTGTCTCTCTCTCATCACATTACCAACTCAGGCACGCCTTTTGCATAATCACCATCCTCTGTGTTTCCTCCTGCAGTCTGGATAAGCGCACTCATTACAGTACAGAAAGTAGCGGCGGTGGCCAGTGTGCATTGTGTAGGTCACACGTAGTGCTCGGGGAAACATCCGAAAGTTCCTGCAGAAAAATCTTTTGACTAAAAATGTAGCCATGGACTCAGTGAGGCGTGCTGGGGTTGAAATGAAGAAGAGTAAACGCACTGTATACCATGGGATGCATTTAACGTGGATTGAAAGCTCAGCACACAGTGGAGCTTCAATGTGCCATCACTTCTTGTACTATTTATCTCTGCTGGGTCCAACATGTCTAATTTCTAAGCGCTGGGGTTTCAAGATGTTTGCAATTGTGATCTTTGTGTATCGATTCTCATTGTGGCTAATAAGCTTAGCTGTAATTTCTCCTTTCATTTCTGCCTCTTCCCTACTTCTAGATAAAAGACAGAAAATTGGGACGACCACATCAACAGAGGAGAGAGAAGAATAGGCCATGGCTGAGGGGATGATTACTTCTCAAAGTGGTAAGCATCAGACATTTACAGTGTCTTAGTTATTTTGTTCCAGAGACTTGTGTGTTTCATTTTGGAAGATTTCATTCTTGTGTACGTCCATCCACTGCTAAAGAGAAATGAACAAATAAGAGCCACTCTAGTCTCTGTTAGGTCAAGATGACAGGGTATGTCACTCACTACCTGTTACTACCTTTAACTTCAATGTCTTCATTTGTGGACACTGGAGAAAGTGAGAAAAGTCTTGATGTAACTTTGACCTCGACTCAAAGAATCCTTCGAGCACATAAGCGTTCCATTACCTCGTAAACCAAAGGATCTCACAGGATTGTAAAGCACCTCGTTGGATGCCATTTCATTCAGTTTATTCACGACTTGAACTCGACCCCTTCAAGTCTTCCAGCTTCTTCAGTTTCATGTGCTGCGTGTCACCGCGGTGCATTGTGGAGTCGATGTCGTCTGATGCGGCGTCAACACACTCATCATTCACGAATAATGCCTTGATCCCTCATGAATGCAGCCAGGACAGGCTGCGTGGCCCTTAAAGGAAAACAGTTCACACTTTGTCACCTTGGATTTTCCATTACATCGAGAGCACTCTAAGTGTGGAAGTTAAAGGTACGAGCAGATTACACCCTGGTAACAGAAAGACAAGAATGTGCAATATTCTAAAAGTGCTCATAGGAATGAATGGATGTACAATTAGTAGCTATAGTGTGTATGTGATGTGATGTTGACAGGGCTTCCTCCTTCACTCAGCACACGCTAAAGACGACACAGATGAAAGAGGTATAGTAGAATAATGTGGTGCAAGACTGTAATTCAGTTTGAAAGTATATACTGACAGAGGATATACATAGATGCTGGTAATATACGCTTGAAGGGCAGCGGTTGCCATTCTCCTGTCACATTTCATCTAATTAAAACTGTTGTGATGACATCAGCACCGTGCATTACACTCTTAAACAGTGTAGAGCAGAGCATCCCCTTCAGGCATGTTTGTTTTGCCCAGCAAGTTGAGTGCAGATCCATCTTTTCTGAAGCCAGTTCTTGTGTTCACGCAACAAAAAGATCAACTTGACAGGCGTTAATTTACAAGTCAAACTCCCGTTGCCGTCATTTGCCAGTAGCCAAAGTTTTGTCAGATTTTAGATTGCATGTGTGAGTCTCTAAATATGCAAAGCCTGTATGCATTTGCAGGCATCTGTGGGGAACATGCACATACTTGTGTGTGTGTGTTTGTGTGTGTGCATGCTTGAGCGTATGCATGATAGAAAAGTGTGTATGCATCTGTGTTTGGGGGAAGGAAAACGACAGAAATGAAACAGAGGTGATGTTGTGTGAAGAGATGGGAGGCTGCAGACAGATAGTGTCATTCCCTCGGTATCACCATTAAATCTTAATCTCCTGGCTCCTCATGGGAGGCGCCAGCCGAGCATGGGATTGTGTTTTGCATCTAAATCAAGATGTCGTGTTTCTTCAGAGGGAGCGTTATTGAGACAAAGTTTGATGTGTCTATTCTCCTCTTCACATACATCTGGATGCACAGGCTGATCATCCAGCTGCTGTTGTTTGTACTGAAGTCGTGTTAGATGCAATTAGCTTGTGAACTGTAAAATATCTATATAATTAAAGTAAAGAAAGATAACAAAACTCCCAGGGGAGCGTTGGGAAGTTATCAACCACTGAGCAGACGTTTCAACAGGTTGCATCATGGGGGAGTGAGTTTCCATGGCAGTCAATACTACCAAGTAAGACCAGTCTTTAAATATACATGCATATGTGTCTGTGGTTAGCAAATATAGATTATTAGACAAATATTCTCTTGTTCTCTTTGTATGATGGTTAAACTGTGTTTTATCAATTTTACATCATAATGTCTCAGCAAAACATTTTTAAGACATGAATTAGTTTTGTTCATCAATTGATAATAGATTAAAAATAGATAATGATAGACAGGTATTAAAATAACCAAGAGGGTTTTAAGAAGATATCACCAAAAAACACACATGGAAATATAACTAATCACAGCTCATCAATTAAAACGACACATGCATGGACACACTAGAACTGCAAAGAAATGACTGTTTATTATCTCTTGTTGTATGTTACATAAGCCAAATGCTAATTACAAGCATATCATATTCTACAATTGCTCCAAAAGACAGCAGAGTAAATGAGGCCACGAGATATACAATTCAAAGAGTCTGGATCATCACATAAACTCTAAGCCTGAATATAAAGTAAGTTAGAGAGGAGGAATGACTGAGCTTCATCACAATGGGATATAGCTGTAAATCTCATAGCTTGTTGACAGTGAATTGTTTTAATCTCACAAGATGTAAAAGAAAAACCGATTTGGAATTATAAATGCAGTTTACTGAATTTGCAAAATAGTTAAATGCCAAAGATTGAGATACCAAAGTAGGCTGGTACACACATTTATATACAAAAACACACGTACATTAAACAATTTTGATGAATCTAGAAACTATAGAATAAGTAGAGAATCCAACAAAAAGAGATGTTAAATAGGTGAAGTTAGTAACTCATTGGGGACAAGTTTGACAATATCTTGATTCTCTGAAATGCTGAACAAAGTGCACGTAATTGGACAACTGGAAAAACAAAGTCCTTGAGCAAAATTAAGTGTGATATTTAATAAGCACTTTACATCTTGAAAAAGTACTTCGTCTGAGGAGTAGTCTGCACTCGGGATCAGGAGAACCAACATCAACGTACTGTGGAGAATGCTCGTTGTTTAGTTGTTGGCAGGTTTCACGTATTCTGCACCAGTCTCGTGCTATAATGTCCGAGTGACGGTGCTTCTGGCTAAGGAGCGGCCCAGCGCCTATGTAGGATCGAATATGTTTGTGCTTTTACAATCCATTCATCCAGACTGTGAGTTATTCACGCCACATACTACAGTCCAGGCATGTTGCATCACACCAGCTTTATTTTTTCGTTTTTATCCAAACATATAGAATGTGCCACCTTTTTAATCAGTCATTTCTCTGGTGATGCTTTCTAGGAAATGGTTTATTATAAATAGCAGGGATCAGAAGTAAACACACCACCAGGCCTGTAGGTCAATGAGGTGTGTTTCTTCCACATCCTCTCCCAGCAGGAAATGGCCTGTTTTTTCTGCACCACCTTCTCATTTTCTCAGTCGGCAGAGAGCAGTAGTCAGTGCACATTGTTTTTCAAAATGCCTCGCGGGGCTTCCCCACAAAATTCTCACCTGCCAAACTCCATTCCACGTACCAGAGTAAAAACTGTGACAGCACTTTTAATTATGGCTCAGGCAAAAAAAAAAATATGCGTGTTTATCCAGAGGGATTACAGATTCTGTTGCTGACATTTGCAGATGGTGGACATGAGTTGCTTTTTATTTATTTTTTCGTAGTTGTTTTTTTCGTCCAATTCCCCCAACATCAATTGAATATGGTATTATTGGATCTGGCTGCACCTTTTTTTTTAGATATAAAAGGGAAAAATAATCTCACTGAAAGAGGTTGGCTCTGACAGCACACAGAGTTGTAATGGAAAGCCTGGTGTGCACAGCCCGACCACAGCGCCACCAAGCCCGGGGCAGACAACTAGGGAGCCATGCTCAGCTCCACCAAGGCCACTTACAGTGATCATTTTGGGTCTTTTCATACATGTTTGGACCTTAAATAAGTTATGTTTTACAGTTCTTACTGGCTCTGTCAGTAATTTACTGCTCCTCTCTGTGTCTTTATCATTCGTGATGAACACTGCGCCAACCGAATCGAGCCAAACCGAGTGCGCCACCATCTTCTACGGCTCTCTATACATTGACTTAGTTTACAAATTCATTCGTTACCTTTCCCTCAAGTTCTGGGAATATTATACACAAGTTGTGCAATTATTTTATAGTAATCAACAGCTAAGGGATGAATTTGGCCTGGGTCAAACGTAATCCCTATAAGTTCTTATCACTGTACTAGAGTTTTGTCGGGAGGGGAAGGCGGCATGAAATTTGTCGGAGGCAGCCACCTCTCAATTCTCTATGCAGGACAAAACCCTGACACAGTAAGAAGACTGGATTGGAGACTGGATGGCTCACTGCAGATAGAAAGCAGCGATAATCCAGCAAAGATAGTTTAGAAATAATTTATTATGGACTTATTTCCTTTAAATTGATTTCTTATCCTATAGCTGGAATGTTCTATAGCAGAACTGTAATTTAATACCTCTTACTGGGAAAATCACATACAGGAAATACATGTGTGCTGTGTTGGAATATGCATGTATTTTATGTCATGATGATATCTGGTCTCAAAGTGGATGTTAAATTTTGTTTCTTTATAATGAGGTGGACAGTTGGTCTACTAGATGTTTTATTTCCAGTTCCAGTAAGACACATTCACAAGAATGATATTTATCTTGTCCATTATATTTCCTGTCCAGCCCACACAAGCCATTATTCTTCATAATAGACATCGCCACCAAGTATATTGGTTCATCATTATTCTCTCAAGCCTTTGGCAATGGCATTGCAAATAATGCCAAATGATGTTATTCTTTTGTTGTTGTGTGGAATTATAAGTAGTAGCACATGCGGTATGCTGTGTGCATAAATTAAACCACTATAAAGGTAGAAAACAAAGTAACTGTCTCTTGATGAGGCTACAACTTTCTTTGAACATCATCGTCAAGCTTCCTCTTGACAATAAAGCCCACAACTTTGAAGTTACTCTTTTAGTTGGATATGACACTGGCTCTAAAGTAATTTCTCAGTTGTCCTCAGGTAATTGCAAGCACCGCAAGTCCCCTCGAGTCAATTAATGCTGTGTCTGCAGGATTTTGAGAACACGTGTCACATCCTTCAGAGGGCTGATTTGATATCTTTGACAGAAACTCGCCATCTCTCATTGTTTAGTATGGCTAACCCGCCATTATCTACTGACACTGTCCTCAGAACGCTATTATGGACTGATTAGGGACATGCCACCAGTGATCAGAATTTTTGGCCTTGATTAGAGAATATTCAGCCCTTTTGTTACTGTCAAGAATGATCAAGAGGAGACAAGGTCTGCTAAGTGAGCGGATGTGACTGAGAGCGCCATCATCATCGTCTCTCTAACACAGCGGCCCCCTCATCTCTGAGAGAACATATTAACATGCTGCCGCGCTGTCATCCCCAATGCCCCACTTGGACCAGATGGGCCTCATTCAGGTCTTTCACAAAAACACAGACGTGAAGAGATCTTAAATGTCAGTCTCAATATCACCAGATCCATAATTAAGAATGGGCCCGGAGAAGGACATGTGCTTTTGTGCCCTTCCTTTGAAAGATGGTATCTTATCAGACGATCGCAGATTGAATTAACAAAACCTAATGTGCCCAGCCTGAAAAAGGCGATGACGGAGATCAGATTATTTGTGGTACGAGTACTTTGATAAGTATCATACTAACAAGGAACACTTAAATAAAAGCAGCATGATGTTGGATTGCAAAGAGCATAAATAATGCACATTACTATAAGTCAAAACAATTAACTTTCCTTGTCTAGACAACCATGCTGTAACACGTATGTAAACTTTTCATATAACAAATGCAAAAAAACTGCGTGTGTCAATTATGCATATGTACACAACATGTAATCTCTACTCCGGAAAGTGTTTGTCTTGTGTTTAACAGGCTGAACTTTCATTTGACTGAGCACAGCTACACATGCACAGCTTCAATACAGCAGATCTACACAATTGACCAACGTTAAACTAGACTAGCTTCCTCACGTGGCTAAAACAGTTTGTCAAATGATTTTCAGACAGGCCTATAGATATTGTAAAAAACTAGAATGACACTGAAAACATGACCAAATCTGCACCACCAATCTGCACCAAAATGTATTGGTTTCATCCTTGGGTCATGTCCCACCCTTCCACAAAATTTCAAGGAAATTGGCTTTGGAGTTTTTGTGTAATTCTGCTAAATAACAAACAAACAGATGAAAACATAACCTCCTGGTGTTAAATAAGGTTTTATATATGTCCCTGAAGATTCCTACATTTACATTACAGATAAAATGTTCATGTTTGTCTCTATTTCATTTGTGGTTTCTCGTGTGTTAGGACTCTCCACTGTCCCTCCACGTTGTCACTGCCTTCGGTTACCAGGCCAGTCGTGCTGCCTCTGCTCAGCCTCTATATAAATGCAAACCGATATGCATGAAAGAACGGCCGGCTTGTAAGGAGATGGTAGGGAGGGCTAACCTTTGAAGATAAGGCAGGTGAATAAAAGAGGGCAGGAGCTAGGTGTTGATTAGATGTTCCCATTCAAGGCTTTGTCCTCTCATACAGACCGCAATTATTGCAAACTGTAATAACAGAGTGCATTGTGGGAAATCAAAGGCTAAGCTCCCTGTGGCATTCTCTCTCTCCCCCTTGTGCTTGTTTGTTTTTTTTCCTATTGTTTTCCATGCAGGAAATGCAAGGCTTCTAATTAAGTCTTGGAGGGGGAGAATGAGGCGTCTTAGTCGGCCAACAGTGAGCGGCTATCGCAAACTCAACTTCAATGTTTAATTTATGTGTGCTCCATTATTTATGGATGCCGTGATCTGTGTGTGTTCAGGGCTTTATGCAACCCTTTGGGTCTGTGCAATGTTCGCGAGTTTGGGACAAAGGAAGAAAGAAGAGATGTGAAATTTGAAGCAGAGTAACGAGTGAAGAGCCATCCGAGTTATTTCAGGGTCAAAGTCAATGTGTCTGTCTGACGGTTATCTGTCTCCTTTTCCATCGTCGCCCACTGAATTATACATTCACTGTACATTATGTATTCCCCTCAAATGTACATGTAGTGTGCAGTACACAAACACACGCACACACTTAACCTGCAGCATAAGGGTATTTGTTGTTGTGTGCAGTCTCAGGAGGCTTTTCCTTGATTTCAGCCTAACCTCTGTATACCTAACCCACTTTAAGACAGAAACCATATTATGTTGTTTTGAAAGCAACTAGTGACTTCTAATCGAGGAAACCCATTTAGAAAACTCAGTGTGTGTATTCAAAAACATCTCCCTCTCTCTGGCACACATTCGCACATCCTGCACTCACTCTCTCATCAGCAGCAGCGGGTGATGATGATCAGGACGATGGGGTATTAACGCCTGTGTCTTTCTCGACCCTCCACTTCTGCCTTTAATGTGCAGTAATGCACCAGGCACAGCCGACTGAGGACTAAATCCACGGTCGGACAAAATGTCTGGGCTCAGCAGGTGTGAGTGGTGGGGATGGTTTGGATTCTAACAAGGAGGGAAATGCAAGGAAAATAAATATTTCATGAAGCATTTTCTCACAGCACAGTTAAAAAGGAGCAGGGATACAGATCAATAGTAAGAAGGGATCTGGCTATACACAGATAGTTACTGAGAGCGGGTAATGCAACCAGTAGCAATGGTGCAGGCTACATGTTCAAGGCTAGTTTAAAATTAGCATTTGAAATACAGGCTTGTTTTGTGAGAAGAGAATCTAGAATGCAGTCCTGAAAACAAATGCTTCGGTTTGATTCACAGCGGCGCCTGGAAAAGCATTTATCTTTTATAGCGAGTCTTTAAGAAGAGACATGATGTTGCCTTAGGTTTGGTCGAGGTCCAGTGCAGGTGAATACACTATGGTTGGCAGAAAGGGGCTGATGGGTAAATGGCCAGTGGAACAACTGTAATAAAACAAATAGGCCTGTGTCATGCAGGAAATTAGACTGAGCAGAGCAATGCTGCAGCTGACGAGCATACACCACTTTGAATAAGGTGATTGAGAGGGAGGCAGTTTCCTGGGCAGGAGCAGTGGACCATCATCTTTCAGTCTCACATATCCTATGGCCCGTGTCCAAGAATCTCTCAGACGCACACACACAGCTCAGTATCCAACAGGCAAAAACTGTAGTTGTATTGAAAATATTGTGTAATAAAAGGACAATGAAAGGAAAGGAATGGAAGAGCAGAAAATCGTCATATTTGATAAACCTACGTCATACATTTGCATGAGTGGATGTCAAACAATTATCAACGTTTTAGCTAGGTTGACTAATCGATTAATCAAGTAATCATAATCTAAACTTTAGATGTTTTCCTTTGATGAGGCCACAGATACACATTGTTTCCGTACACTCAGGAAATCAGCTTGAAGAAGACCAACATTAGAAGCTCTCCTTAAACCCGATTTCTCTTGAAGGAGACAGGTCAACCAATAATCTGAGTATTGCAGGTTCGGGCCCTGGAGCTGACAGAAAGGTGTATTTCTGAGCTTGCAACCGGAGGGTATTACATCCACCATCCACCACCGAGTGCCCTTGAGCAAGTGGCTGAATTCCTACAACTGCTCCAGGGGCGCTGCACTCTAGCTGACCCTGCACTCTAATCCCTCTGATGAAATGCATATCCATTTGTATGTATAAGCTGGGAGGGCTATGCAAAGAGATTGATCCTTGAACTATAACAAAGACAGAATTGATGAATATATTGTGGTGAAAAGAGCACACTCACTCTTCAATCTCCGCAAGGAGCGAGGTGCCCGACTGCCTACAACTTTGCATTTTTAAACAGGTGAAGGAATCACTTCCTCCGAACCTATTTCACATCATGAATCCTCTTTCTTTTAAAATAGACTTAGTCTTCAGCCATTTACAGGGAAATATATGATGCAGCCAGCTCATAACAGCGCATTTTATGTGTTCAATTGGGAGTCGGAATGGTCTTGAGTGATGGGCTCAGTGAGGGAGTGGACTTCATTTTAACGCCTGACTGAAGGTGAACCTGACCCCTCGTGCGTGCGTGAAGGACGGTAAAACTCCGGGCACTGTAGCATAAGCATACACAGCAAGTTCAGTGGCTCTGAGGGGTCATTACCCCAAGGAGATGGGCTAGGAACACTGCCAAGCAGAGGCCATTATCAGTTTGTTGGTACAGGTGATTATGGTTTACTCTACCATAAAAATCATATAGTGCACTCAGCCTAAACTATATTTAGTTCCAGAACATGGCGCCTGCCGTATATACAGATATTATGTTTATGTTTATTAGTTACTTTCCATTTATATCCATAGGGACAGTTCACACAAATGACAAAAAACATACGTCTCCTCTCACTCTGAAATAATATTAATACACCAGACATGTTTTGTTTGTTTTTAATAGACACATTTATTTTTGAGGCAAATATTTGACTTTTAGGTCAGTAGCTTAAATGAGAAAGTCAAAAGAGAAAGAAACAAAAGAAGCCTCTTAGGGAATAAACAGGAACAAATGTGGCATTTAGAGAGTAGGCAGTAAATAAGAAAAGGCAAAGCATGCTGGGAAGCAGAGGGGTGTGAAGGAATTGGCCATTTGTCAGCTCGTATAAGGTCACTGTAACTTGCGAACGGCAAAGTAATTGACTGCAGTCGCGATGTTGAGAGTGAAACGCCGTGGAACTTATAATGATGTTACATGCTTATTATCTCATTTCCAAACAAATTAATATCAGGACCATCATCATAATTAAGACATCAGCGCCTGCGAACGGCAGAAGAGGCGTCAAAGGGCAAATAAACTCCCCCAGACGCCGCTGTGAGGAGTTCTCTGTGAACAAACGTGCCGTTCAATTTTCGGACCGGAAGGACATTAGAAGCTAATCACTGTGTCTGGACATAAAGTGAACATGAGAGGGTCGTACGATATCAGTATTTATGGAACAATAAGTGCCCAGTTTCTGGTCGAAGCCGGAGCTGAAAGGTTAAATTTGTGGCATCTGTCTTGCATGTGGCACATAGGCCCCAGCTGAGGGTAGCTTTCTTAATTAAGTTTGCAGTGCTTGGATGAATGCGTTCGAGATAGACCCCTAATTGCTTTTATACAGACGTTTTTCATTCTTATTGAGGGGTACATGGTGAGCGCTTGACTGCAGTAAAAACATGCATTGTAAATAAAATCCTTATGCACCTGACATTACGATTATAGGCATTTCAGAATGGGTCCGTATAGGTTATTTATATTCATCCACACTGTTTTAGGAATCCACAGTATATGAGCTCTTTTCACCGTTATTTCCACAAACATGTAGTGTTACTATAATGAAATGTGTCGGAGAGCAGGGCTTTTTGTTTTACGGGGCAGCAAATATCCATGCAGCTGCACAAGGAAGATTACTAATTATTATTACATATTGTGGAGGAATTATTACCTGCTGTGCTTTCCCCTCCTGGCGAGTAATACATGAAAGCCACATTCACAGCTTGGAACTATCTGAGAGTCTTAGGGAATAAAACGAACAAGAAGTTTTTTGTCTGTAGAATTTGTATTGCCCGCTATCGTACATTGTGAGCTCTGTCTCTGAAGCACAGTGTGTCATTCTGTAGTAAGTATCCAAATTATCTTCTTTTTGACAGCAGGCCATTTCTATATATATATATATTGAATTGTTGTGATTGGGAAAATAGACTTGTCTTGTCATGTCATCCCCAAAAAAAAGTGAAGTGAACATGAAAGTCAAAGCAGGAGATTGAAGAATTTATCAGTTTACTTTGATGTGTTACTTCAAACGTGCCTCACACCTCTTCTGATTATTAAGGTCTGTCTTTAATGCATCCTTTCAACCATTGTTAGCTTAATTAAGACAGTTACCCACAATCAGGCCTTTACGCCACATGTCTGTAAGATGCAGCCGACGCTTCCTGAAAGTCTTTATTCTGCATTACATTTCCTATTTTATTCTCTGTGGCTATGGACTGTAGCTTTAAAGATGGACGACAAGTCTCCACTTCCTCCTATTGCACAAAGATTAAGCTAAAATATCCTTCTCAAATAACCAATTTTTTTTAAATTGCTGACACTTGGACAAACACTGTTATAAGAACAACCTAAAATGACGTAAATGTGTATCTTAGACTTTATCATTTTTTCCATTTCTTATTGACTAACATGAAAGAGGCAGTTTTAACGTCCTTTTTGGCGATCAAGGATTCACTTCACTGTCACATCATCCATCTTTGTAAACTGTCTGTGATCTTCAGCAATCGAATACAACACCAAGTCAGCAGATTTGGTTAGGCACCATTAGGGTAACAAAGAAACGAGAATATCATATTTACACATCCATCTTCCTGTTGAAAAACATTTTTTTTATAACCAGCATAAAAAAAACATGCCATAATAAACTTAAAAGACTTGTTATGGACTCATCAGGCATAAGAAACTCAAATAAAAGGATTTCCTGAGCCGTGAAATACTGATATCAGCAGTTCTTTTAAGATCATACAGTTAAAAGTTCACTCTGCTGTCCTCATCTCCCCCACTTCATTCACCGCTACTAAATATTCAAATTGATGCAGGAAAGCAGTTAATAATGCATCGCAAACAACAAACCCCAATTAGGACCATGTTACCTGTCATTGTTCTAGACTAATTTCAAGCCAGTTAAAAAAAGTCTGTTTTCACAACGAAGTTTGGTTTATAGCTGTTTCATTTCATCCAGTAGTTGTGATTTTCCACAGTTGTTATATTTCAAACTTTGTCCAGGAATTACTTAAGAAAACGAGCGCCTTCCACATTGTCTGTGCACTTTTGGTTGTTGAGTTTTTACTGACCGCTCTACTGCATCCGGACAAAAGATTTTTAAAAAATCCCCCAAATTGTCCCTTGCTTGATTTTTGTAAATCCCACAGTTTTTGATTTTGTTGCCAATCTCAACAAGACTGCAGCTGTCAAACCAAGCTGCCATTTAAAACTGTCACTTGGTGGAGCATTCCTGTGTGCACCCCCGCCCTCGTCATCCTCAAGGACTTAATAACTAGCTGTATTCGTGACGGAGAAGGATGAATTGCAGCGGTGCCAGGCAGCCGACTCTCTATGGCACCCTTATCTTTCAAGTTGTCTTTCCCAGTCTTGCTTTAATTAGATTAAAAGTTCTCTGCACCTCTGGGGAGGAGCTGCAGGCCTGGGCCGGTGCCTGAGCCATTGTGTGTAGAACTTTTATTTTTCTCTCACACTCAAATGCTGCCAAGCTTTTCCAGTTTCCCTGCTGGGGTGCTTAGGTTGCTCAAACTGCGCTCGAGTCAAATATCATGCAAACATGTTGTGATTGGCAACGTTTGTAAGGTGACTCAGTGTTTAAACTGTGTTTATGAAGCAGCTTGTTAGACTTAGCTCACAAAAAACTATTTTAAGATATATATTTTATAAAGATATATATACATTTTATTAAAACAAGCTTTGCCCTGCACCTCTCAGACTCTTAATTACTCATAATATCCCTTGTCTCGCCCACTTACTTTGATCTGTGTTGCAAGTGATAAATGTTCTGATTAACCGTGAAGATTACATGTAATGAGCAAGCATGGGTAGGTTTTAAGTCCAAGTAAACATCCATGACATGTCACCGTGGCTTTCATGAAAGATTTCTTCCAGTTCAGTTGTATATTTTTATTCAGTTCAGTATCATTTGGCTGGTCTACAATAAGCGTCAAGCTCTAACATAGTATTTGTACATATTTTGAACTCAATACCATCTCAGTCTACAAACCACAAAACCTGTGGCTTGTTTTAATATCTGTAAACCTGCATACGGTCCCTCCCTGTTTTAATGGTTAGAGAATAAACTTCTCCAACACGGTGAAACTTCTTCTGTCCAGTCATCGGGACGATGAACTCGGTCTCTGACCTCTGTATATCCTTGGCTTTGTCTGGCACATTGTTGTCTGAGAATTGCTAACAACACCCTGCATATTTGCATATTTATACAGTCGAAAATTGTATTGTGTGGTTTGCATTGCAACCGTGCATATCTTACATTATTACACTGAAAAAATGCACAGGCCACCTGTACGAAAGGAACATATACTCCAGCATTTAAATTACTTGTATCAAATATAAAAAGTTAATTATCTTTAAATTTGTATCTTTTATTAATTCCGTTTTCTAATTATTCTGCTTATTACTCCTTATTGCACTCTGCAGATATACTTAAAGAGAACAAGGACACCCAGAGAGTGAATAACTCCACCGAGGCCAAACAGTCCCCACATGAAACCACACTTAAATTCACCACATCCAGATTTGTATGTTATTCTGCACTAGACTGGACACACTCATCAAGACCCATGAATTATTTTGAGATAAATCAACATCTCGCAATGTTAAAGAAAGTGGGGAAAACAAAACTGGAGCTGCTTTTGGATCAGGATCCGCACCAAATTCGTATGGGTTCTTCCCGACCCAATACCACACCTTTCCACTAAGTTTCGTGGTGATACGTCCAGTAGTTTATGTGCAATCTTGCTAACTAACAAAAAGATAAACAAACAAGACATTTTAAATAAACAAAGCTCAATTAAATTAAAAGCTAAAGGAAAAATAGGATGTTGTTGCTTTACTCAGTATCACAATACGTCTAAATGTTTGGGTTTATTGTGTGGAAACATTTGCTTAGCACTGATAAATACTAACTACCACATATTTTTTAAGATTTAGATCTGAGCACATTGACTTTTCGATGTGGGAGGAATCTGGAACACCTTAATAAAAATCCCCATCAACACAGGTAGAACATTCAATTTTTACAACTAATGTCATAAGACACCACTCAGGCCCCCGCTCGTGTATGACAACTGTTCTAACACAGAGAGACGATGCCACACGATGTCTTGCCACTGGGAGAAGTTGTCAGGTGTAGTGGTGGGCGGCGTACCAATTAGATGTGTGGCAGTCCAAATGACTGTTCTTTGTGTAGATTCTAAACTTACATGTTTTTTTTCATGTGAATTAATGTGACAGTGAGTCATTGTGATGCAAATCAACCCAAATCTGATTCAAAGAAACAGCAAACCCCTGAGCGGCTCTCTGGCTGCGGAGCCCCAAAGGAAATCATGCTGTGTTTGTTGGCATCAACTCAGGAGACCTCTTCTAACTTCAAACTGTATTTCACATTTACGGAGGCTTACCAAGCGTATGTTATTTCGGTTCATGAGAATTGGCCCCTGGTGGTCCTATATGGGCCACCAGGGGACATTTTGACCCCTACACGTTGGTCAAAATGTGTCAACACCAATGGCTTTCATTTCTCACCCCACTTACCAAACGTTACAAGATTTTCGAGAATTACAATATCAACAATTGTTTTTAAATTACAACATTTATTGCAGTTTTTTATTTCCAACAGACTGAAACCAGAAATCCAGTTTTTATGTGTGAAGCTTGTTAAGAAAAGATGTGATCCAAAATGAAATCTGAGACTGTGGCCCCTTCTTTTCACATGTAAGCACTTAATGAAACGGTCTCGCTGATGAAGTGTGTTTTTATGGGACTTGGACTTAATAAAGAGGGATAATGTCGAGGATATGGAAATGTGCTTTTGCTGGGATTGCATTTAATTGAATACGGGAGGGGGTTGGAGGCAATTACACTGCAATAAGAAAACAAATAGGAATAGGATTTTTAAGATAAGCAGAGAGGTATCCGAGGACTTCTAACAGGCTGAATGGAGATTGAGGGGCTCCAGCGTGCTCCACCGTCCAACCCGATGATTAATAACTTGATAATGTGGCCCACCTGCTCTCCCCCGCTCAGATATTGTGCTGACAGCAGGAAGACGTGTGTGCCAGTTAAAGTAGTCTGAACGAAGCCGGTGACAAAGCAATATTTTATTTTATTTATCTTACTTCTCCCGCTATTCATTGCCACTATTCATTATCCCGGTGACAGCCGGAGCCAGAGCACACACTGATATGTGGGGAAACGAGTTGTAAAGTGCAGGGGAATGTTCTGAGCCAGACATTTCCATTCATTGTGAAGAGAAATCCCATCACATTTGAAGTTGGAGAAAAGGACGGAATAAAACGAAAAACATGTTTAATGCCCTGCTGTATTGATTAGATTAGGAATATTTATTTGTTCCCCAAACGGGTTTTCATTGTCTGAGTCAGCCACCAGCCTGACACCAAACATTTCAAGTGTATTAAAGGAAAGATTCAGCAAAGTCTGCAGTGATGCACGTGAAGTGGATGAGCTGAGTGTCATCGGCAAGAAACCTTTCAAGTGAGGGAGCAGTTTCTGAGCCAAACCCGATACATAGATAAATAGATGGATAGATAAATAGATAGATAGAAGGATAGATGGCACTGACAATAACAATTGAATTGAAATTACAACCACCAAATGAGTCTTTTTTAAGAAGCAGATTCCAATCACATTGAGATAAATTAACATGCTCAGTTGTTTTGAAGGAAACATCAATTTACCTCGGCTGCTGTTTGTTCCTTCAGTTGATTAAAGTCTGAACCTCATCACTTTGTTATTTAACAGTGATTCATATGAAAATAATCAATGTTCACAAGTTACTCATCAACCTCTCCCTCTCAGTCGCACCAAAAAAATGTACCATTTGCGTAAATGTGTTTGTTCCCCTTTGTGTGACCGACCTGGAACCTGACCTCAAGTCACAGATTAAACAATGCTCACAAATGTGTCTTTTTTGCTCCTTGGCACAAAGAAGAAAAGATAATGAGTCCTGGGGAGAGATATCTTTATTTTCTTTTGGCACTGTCGAGTGAAATCCACGAAAACGAAGGCATTTGGCAGCACATCTCAGTGTCTCAAGCCGTATCTAAGGGAAAGGGGAAAAAATGGGAAAATGAGCAAAGCAGCGCGACTTGACCTCGCGCTGTGTCATTGTGACCGCTTGGTGTTTATCTTTGTGTATTCGACAGGATTGAGCTCATTGTTTGCAGGATTATCAGGCGTCCATGCGGACCAGCTACAAATGCAAACTGTGATCATGTTTCTGTCCAGACAAAATTAAAGTGTAAGACCCCTCACAGATTACCAGTGACTGTGGCTGAGCAGGGGTGCTGGTGATACCACAGCGAGAAGCCACGTTGTGCCAAACTCACAACAAAGCAAATAAAGCTCACTCACGCTTAAAGGAGTAAATTGAAACCCCATTATTTGTATCAAAATTAAGTGTTAAGATTTTGTGACATAACATAAACTATTCAGCAAAATATGTTGCATACTGTGTATATATAAAACATATTTTTCATTCTCTTCTCTTACTTGAAAAGGTGGTGTGTTTATCTTTGTAACAGCTTTAGACAGTAGAGTTTCCGAAAGGGAAAAATGCAAAATGCAAAATGCCACATACATTAAGGAAACGGTGAAAGAGAAGCAGGAAACAAGACTTGTGTATAGCACCGTTGTATATGTGTGTTCTTTATATCATTGGTTTAATCATGTGAGTGAGCACGGATGAGGAACAACAACCAAAGAGGCGGCGATGAACACCGTGAACGCCGCTTTGCTTTGGACGAAGACGTGGCCCTTTTGCAGACGGCTTGTTAAAGCTGCAGAGGATGAGTCAGAGAGCAGTCCCCTAACATGAGCCCTTGTTGTTCGGAGTCCAGTCTGGTTTCATCTTGTCAGCCTTGCTCAGGGCAAGTAAAAAAAAAAAAAAGTCTTCTCTATGTTCTCATCTTGACATTTCCTCCCCATTAAATCACCTTGAGGATCCACAATAATCTCCTGCACCGAGATAAAGAGAAACCGTTTGTGTTACCAGAGCTTTTTATTCAGATATAGACATTTGCGATATATTTAGAGTATATACTGATACGTATGATGCACTGATATACAGTTACTCTCCAGCTGACATGGAGGATTTCTGGAAGAAAACGTCTAAAATGGCCGAATGACTAAAAAGGCCCAAACGAAAGAGAATTTTGATTTACATCCACTGTGAAAGTAGCGCGATGCTCAGATGACAACAACAACAACTTCATCATCTCTTTAGCCCAGAGCCTCGGCTGTTACTGAAGCATGAGCAGGGCGAGCGAGACGCAGAAGCACCACTTCATTATCCGAGAGTTACAACAATACGAACTGCTGTGTTGAACCGATGCAAGATGCTTTTTGTCCTTTATATTACAATTTCAATATCCTGTGGTGACATTTGTGTTCCTCTTTAAAAAGCAAAAATAGACTGGCTTTGATTATTAGTTTGTTGTTCAAGTAAGTTCAATTTGACTCATAGTGTGATAGATATATGAGTGAGTGTCCTATTTCCCACAGGTTGATAAAGTGTGATAAAGGTTCGGCTATCATTGACTTGGCTGTTGTATGTCGCCATAAAAAAAAGATGAGTGAAAAGTTGCACACAAACACAGAGCGTCATCACTCTTCGCTGTGGTTATGAAACAAAACCTCTGTTCAGCAGAAACACAGTGTTTTGGCCAAGGGGGGGGAAGCTGATGTGTGACCAATCTTTATTTCTTTATTTCCATACAGCACACAAAGAAATTCACGGCTCGGCAAACTTCAGCATCGTGTTTTTTTCCGTGTAGTTACGGAGACTTTTTTTACAGAATGTGTAGGAAAAGTGGAAAGCTTCAGTGTCCTCAGTGATAAATAATTCAATACTATTTATTGGAAAACCCTTTATATTTATTAATATATATATGTATGAATATACTTGTTTAAAACCACACAATCGCAAATGTATCTATATGAATAATGTACATTTGACTTTTGACAGTGTATGTTTTATATTTGACTCGTACCATTGTAGTTATTGAAGGAGTGGCCTCATGTTTTGGATTTTCCATAACATGTGGATCAACAGTGAAGCTCCACCAAGGCCTCCCGGTTCCTGGGTGTGTCACAGATTGCAGGCAGTTAATATTTCAGTGCAGTGGAGCTGCATTTGGCGACAGCCCCGGAGTTGGGTCAGGTTAACAGGACTGTTGCGTGCCAGTGCCCAAGAGAGTCTTCAATATTTGATTGCCTTTTCTTCTTAGCCTCCTCTTCTTTTAATTCACTTTAGATTGAATCCCCATTTTTATGGTTTAAAAATAAGCCTATACAGAGACCCTGTGCTGAACTAACATGATGTTTTTCTAAGTACATATATAGTGTTTGTGTGTAAGTCTGTTTATATTCTGTGTTATCGCAGAAGTGCAGCAATCTCTGACGGATGTTGTAATGTTACAAAATGCAGGAGCTGGTGTATATTTTCACATTATTACTTTTATTTTTTTATTTTATTAAGCCATTGTGTGGATGTTTAAAAATTATACTCGTCAGCTTCACACATCGCCTGTTCCCATAAAGGGTATAAAAAGTTCATGATTCAGCAGACAGCTAATCACAGTAAACTTAAAACAACATCCTCTTTACAGTTTGATGCTTCAAAACCAAATTATACTGAAGAGACACTCCGAAGATGTTATGGTGGTGATCTTAACCTTGTCTTGGAAGAAGTAGATAGATTGGATTATATATAAATGTTGAATGTGAATGTAGATGGGCCCAGTGGCAGATTTTGATTTGTAGGAAATGCAAACCTAGGGGGACACACATCATTGTTGCAGCCTATATTGAAATCTGAGATAATAAAACACCTGGATTATAGAATAAAATCTTGCTTAATGTAAATTGAATTGCTACTGCAAAGCTGCACATCTTTTAAAAACCATTAAAAGAAATGTTTAACTTTTTATACTCATTCCTCAAAAAATTGAAACGAATGATTCTTACAATCACTCTTTGATTTTTGCAGGAAATAATAGTCTGTTATTTTATTTTTTTTAAATCTAATCTAAAAAAAGCTAAATTTGAATCAGGGCAGTGTTTCCTCGTTGAATCTGCACACACACTCACATTAGCTGCCGATCATGTGAAGTGGTAAAAACCCAAAGTGACAGCTCGGATCATTTGGCTGACCTTTAAGGCTGTTCAGACACGGCAGCTCAGAATGTGGAGACGAGTTGTGTCCTTTTTTTCAAAGGACTAGTAGCTTTCAATTACCTCTCGATAGGAGGGCAAGACAGTGGGGCGACAATTTCATAAACTCTGCTGGCGGCAGGGTCGCTAGTTCAGAGACCGCAGAGCTGAACAAGTCTTTGCTTCTGCCGTTTGAAAACCAGAAATCCAAAAATCCCCCTTAAAGAGCAATTAACAGGATTATTTAGCCTAACAAGCATCATAAGAGCCATACAAAATTGTTTCTTTTTGTATATACTGTTGTGAGGACGTCACACAATCATATTAAATGTCTGTTATTTAGCCTATTCTACACGCAACACAGCTTTCTGGTTCCATAATGTGCTGACACCTTATTACATATGTCAAACTTGTCAGCCTTATTCAAAACAGAGTAAGTGCTTCAATAAGTAATATTTATGATGAACCTGTAATTTGGAAAAAATCTTTTGTGATGCCACGTGAAGCTGTACAGTCTCTATGATATCCAGGCCTATGATGACAGGATGGGAGTCTGTGCAAATCCTCCCTGGAGTGTAGATTGCGGCAGGTGAACGATGGAACCTCATTCTCAGCTTATTGTTGCAGGACACTCTGAGGATAATGGTGGTGATGGATTAGGAGGTGGCCTGTGCAATTTGCAATCTGTGCTCTGTAACAGAGAATGGCAGGTTCAACAGTAATATTTAAAATATCAGCATCCAGCAGCCTATACCACAGGAGGAGTGTTGGATTGGTTTGACATGGTGACATTTGAAATGTATGAATGGAACTTTTTTTAAATTTACTTCCACAAAAACCTAATAACATCCAGGAGATCGATTGTATTTCGATTCCAAAACGGACAACACTGTGTGAGCTGATGATCCACGTAAAATGTTATTTTTGTTAGTTTTTACTGCTACTGTCATAATTGGATAACTCTGAAAAAAGCTCCCTCACTTGCTTTGTCTGTGCATGTCATACAGCTTTGGTAAAAGAGAAATGCACAGGTATGAATGTTCCCATCCATCCTTCCGAGCTCAGTGCTGCTTCTCCTTTGAGGGTCGCGGTGGAAGCTTGAGCTAATCCCAGCTGACACTGGGTGAGAGGCGGGATACATCATGGACAGCTAGCCAGCATTCTGCAGGATTTTAGAGCAGGAAGCCGGAGTACTTGGAGAAAAACACACTGACTGGGCAGAACATGCAAACCCACTGGTAGGCACCACCGTGTCTTCCCATGAATTCTCACATTAATTAATATTATCATATCTTCACTGTGCTGTTAGAAAGAAGAACAGTGTCATTTTAATGGCACATTTTAAAAACAATACACAAGAAAACATGGCTTCCTTTTAGACTTAGTGGTGTTTGTCCGTGGCTCCGTCTGGTTAGTGCCCCATCGGTTCCCACCAAAATAGCAATTGGTGCTGGGCCTTATTTGTTGTTCTTTCAAAGTAATGACGCACAGCAAATTGTGCACTAGAATGCAGTGCGGGTGAAACGAGATGATGAAGAGGAAGAAGAAGAAGGAGGAGGAGGAAGTGACATGAGCGTTGCTTCTAAATTGCTATTGATTTAGTTGTTTTGAACCGGTTTCTTCAGGAGGTTTAGGTTCAAAGAGGAGCTGAGGTTCAAATGAAGGAGCTGTCATACGGTCAAAGTGACGTGTGTCACACCCTGTCATCCCCGTCCACTCGTCCACTTAGAGACAACTGGACGAAATGTTGTGGACATTTGCTCTAAATTGTCAAGAAATTACCAACATATCAATCACTCTTTCCGGGGTGGGGAGGAAAATCCTGTTTGCTGCTTTATAAAGTAGCCCTTTGTCATTGTTTTTTATATTTTCTAGAATATTATTCACTTATTAACAATAACGCAGGAGAGAATGGCCTCTGTAATTTAAGTTATCTAGCTCAGGATAAAGATTTAAAGGCATCGATTTATAAGCATCACCGTATTATCTATTTCCACAAATATTGATACGAGTACATCTCGTCGCTCACTACCTGTTATAAAAGTTATTGACTGAAGTAACAAGTGAGCCTCTGCTCTCCTTGGAGAAAGTGGACAATGGCAAATAGCCTTTGATCGATTGTGGCGTCTGATCGATAAAGATGCCTGATAGTTTCTAACAAGAAGATCACTTGAACTATGGAAGGCTGTGGTGCTTTGATTTATATTACATTGAGCACTGAGCAGCAGTGTGGATGGTTCCAGTAGTGGCCACATATCCATTTAATGCTCCAAACAAAGCGTGTAAGCTTGTTTTGATTGACCCAAATACATTTTATAACAGGGTTTCCTGCTTCCTCCTTAAAAAATATCAAAAAGACAAATTAAAATCAATGAACTTAAGGTCTTAAATTGTCTTAAATTGACCATAAATTTGCTGCAAAGTATAACATTTAATAATAGTAACAATGACCGCAATGATTATTGTAATTGAACAAGCTTTTAACAACAAAAAGAACATACGTGTGGGTGTTTGTAAAATGTGTGTGTGTGTTAGTGTGTTAGTAAAACATTGTCCTCATATTTTGAACACTCTGTCAGGAAGTGTTTCCCTCATTCAATGTTATTATTCTGAAATTTGACTAAGCGTATTAAACGGTTTAAATAAATTCTCTTCTCTTTCAAAGAAATTGTTTTGACATTTTTAAGGTCTTAAATTACATTTATTGAAGTCTTTAAAAGTATTAAATTTTACTTTAAAAAATGGTGCAAGAACCCTGTACAACAGCACATTAGTTTTTATTGTATTTAAAGAAGAAAAGGTTTCACATGTTTATTTAGTTGCCCAAAAATAAATTTAGCCTTTTGTTCAACCAAGGCATCCCGTGTTGTCTCAGTAATACTTTCATTTTCTCCCTTTTAAGGAGCTACAGTATATTTACGAGCATTCGAAGCGCCGCCCGGGCTTTAAAAGCCTGCCAGTGCACAGAGAGGGTTATTTTTTAATTTAGCTTGACTGGGCATTTTGTTTTAAAAAAAAAGAAAACAACACATGCTTCTGTAATATGTCACATTGGTGCACTGCATGAATGGGACATTTGCCTACAAAATGGCTTCTCTAAGCTCATTTAAAAGTGTACACATGGCGATACACAACATCCCTCATCCCTTGTTTAATACCAGTGGGAGAGACAGTCACTAACAGCTGGTGTCATATTCTACAAGGCAAACTTTATACTCATTTTACTCTTTCATGAACGCTGCCTCCCTCCTTTCTGCCTCTTTCTCTCTCCCTTCCTGCATCCATCTCTCAGTCTATTACTTTCCTGTCATCAATAACGTGAAAAACCGCAAATATTTCCTAGCGATGCCTGTGGAATGATTCCATCAGCTTTGCATTTCTTAAACTAGGAAAGTGCAATGCATTATGCAACAGTGGCAAAGCATTCTGCATAAATCCAGCAGCTGAGAACATATTTGGGAATCTAAAAATTTCATGGATTCCCTATACTCGGCCTCCAAACAGAAGTAACAGGCTGTTTCTCCACTGATTTGCAATGAAATCTGAAAATTTGTGAAGCAAATACCTCCATACAACTATTTTAATAGTAGTATATTTTTTTTTAGCAGCAACTTGAAAAGGTCTGCACAGGTAAATGTAGCTGCTATGGTCTTAGTATAACCCCTGCTGTACCAGCTTTACATGATGATAAGTATCAGCATTAACTTATTGCAAGAAAATGATATTTTGCTAATTATCTGAAAAAACAACTCACTGAACTAAATGGTTTTGTCCAATTTATATTCACTGAGCTGCAATCTCACACAAGTCTCTAACAAAGTCAAAGCCCCTCAATATTTCACAGTCTGAAGAAACCACATTAATTGCCACATAATGAAAACAATTCTTAATAACAATACAAAGTGATTAAAAGTAGGATTCAGCGGATAATTCACTTTAACTCTATTAGATCACCCATGAAACTGATTTAATGGCAAACTGTGTTAATGACAAAAAACCTGACATGGCTAAATTACATGAATCTTCATCAGTCTTCCTCACTCCTGACTCAGAGGGGCCCAGTTTCTACTGAGCCTCCACTCGTCCCCAACAGCACAGTCAAGTCAATTACTGGCATGAGCAGCTCCTCTCACAGTCATTCACTTCCTGTCCAACTCTTCCTCCTTAACTTTCCCTCATCGGGCTGCCAGCAACCTACCAGACGCAATTCCATTCATCTGTTGTTCAGTCCAACTGTTTCTTCATTGAACATCACACGCTATTTAACTATAATAGTTTCATCTTCATAGTTTCACACTATGAAAGCCGTACAGAAACTGCTTCGAAGCATTTTCTTGTGTCCCCAGTTTGTCCCGCCATTACCGCCGCATCGTTACCTACTTCGAGCTGCAGCCTTTTCTGCAGCGCAACCACCTGCATAGCTTTTTAGTTTCTTCACTGGTGTATGAATCCTAGAGTCTCCTGTTGGATCCTTTGTTGGCCAAGTTTGATGAAGCCTTAGAAACGGGACATTCTAGTTATGCTACTGTGACGCAACTGGTCTTCAAACGCCACCTCTGAAGGATGCAGCCCCTGAATTGGGACACAGCTTATGTGTTTGAATGCAATAAACAGAATGCTCCAAAAAAAGCATGGTAACAGTGACCCAGAAGACCCTAGAAAAGTATAAAATAAAAGATCAACTCACAATGAAACAAGTGAGAACAGGGGAAACGGGTCAAATCTGGGTCAGATTGAGTTTGTTTGTGTTTTTGAACGACATATACCATATTTTTCCTGTCGTATTTATGGATCCATGGTGTCAAGAAATGGCAGCAATAACTCACACAGCTTCAAGCAGCACTCTGCAACATGAGCTGCACATAGTTTAAAATAAACCTTCTATTTGTAAACGCACTGTGGTAACAACCTATAGGTGTATCAAACGTTATATTGACACCCGATAACCTGTTGTATCAAATCTTTTACTGTTAATTACTCTCACAATTAAACATGCAGTGAGCAGAAATCATGCCTGCTCTCACATACATCTTCCCTCTACATACAATTTTCACCTTAACCACCTCCCTTTCACCTTAATACTTGATGTATCTGCTCATGAAATTCGATTATCGCCTTTATTTTTAATGTCAATCTTTAATGGGGACGTACCTCTGGGTGTCAGAGGGGTTTTAATTTAAGAAAAGGGGCCATATCCCTCAAAGGTTTAATGTCAGTACTGTATACAAATAAAGATTCTAATGGAATATTCCAGCTGGATAATTAAGATAGCACAGTATGCATACGAGCAGTGCGATGGCCTCTCTGATTTATTATTTATATTTTGGGAGATTAAAGACAGGAGAGGGGGAAAAAAGTTTGATAACTATTTTTAATTATTCATACTGACTGGAATTATTCCTCTCATAATGTTGTCACTCTCTGGAGAAGTGTCGCTCGGATTTAAAAGTGCTGCCAGAGATATAAGCATTTGGCTTAATTCAGGGTCCATTAAGAGGATCTGGTTCTGTTTTGTCTCTTTTTTATATTGTGTATCAATCTGTATTTGTTGTGTTTATTCTATTTTGATATATTTAATGGCATCTCACTGTCTCAACATCATGAATATTACATTATTTCACAAATAAGAATTCCGCCAATTAGAGTTTTAGAAAGTCGAGTGCTTGCTATCCCTTTGCTTCACTGACACATCTCCACAGTCCTCAATACAACCGTCAATTACCTCTGAACCTCGGTAAAATTTAAACTAGATGGATATCGCTACCTGCAAGGATTTGGTTTGCTATCAGCTGATTGAGATCTGCTGCCGTTGTAAGGAAATTTGCAGCTCGACTTTCTGATCTGCCTGAAGTAAGGCTTGGTTACTTTTTTAAATTTTGAGCACATATAGTGCAGTTTTATGCAAAGTCTTTTCCATCTTTAATACTTTGGCAACTATTACCGTCTTGCTCTTCCTTGAGTCTTATCTGATCTTCTGAGCTCTTTCTCCAACAGATGGCTCGCACTGGTCTGGTTCGGTCTCAAGGCAGACAGCCTCTCTCTCCCCGTTATCTCTCTTCCTTTAAGGACAAAAGGGACTTCCCCCCCCCACCTCCCCAGGGTTACATCGTGTTCCCCTGCCAATCAAGAAACAGTGATTGAATTAGTGCCAGGTTCGCTAGTTGGTGCTTCCGCTGCACGACAGACAGATCCAGAGTAGAGATTAGGCAAGTGTGAAGTTCACCCTCCTTCAGAACTCCTCACATGCATCTCTTTCTCCCAAGCTCTCAAAGGCACCTCAGAGGAAGAGAGCTCTTGCCTGACAGGCCCTGAATAGTACGGCCTGTGCAGAATGCAAATGAGGCGGATGCCCATCTCTTCCTTCCCAACTCTCTAGGAAAGAGGGAAAAAAACCCTGCATAGATGCTGCATTTAGGATGCAGTAGCAGTTCTCCTGCAATTTCTAAAGTTGAAATGAGTTTGTAATATAAAACTGCACATAAGATGTCGCCTATAGCAGAAATATGGTGCTGAATTTCTTAGTACAATCTGACGGATAACAACGTGCACCTCTTTCTTAATTTCATCTGTGTCGCAGTAACAGAATTTGGTCTCTGATTTTCTAAATCAAAACTCTGAATAATTTTAAGCTACGTTTACACATTTCTTTATATCTGATCTCTTGTTTCGTTCGGTCGAACAGTCTTTGTGTATGTTACCTCTCTAGCTCCGCTCCAGCCTGCAAGATATTTTTTTGCCGATGTGTAAATCCTGCATGTCCAGTGTCATGCAGCCAAGTGTGGCGTAGACATCATGCTGGGAGAGCACAAGAGGAATGTTTCAGAGGAGCAAACCAACAAAACACCCTCTGGCTTGACAAACAATTTAGGCAGCATCACTTCAATACGCCACCATGCTTCCCCAGTACGTTGCCATTCCTCAAAACAAAAACAGAGGCTTGTCTTGGCTGTCCAATGGCTCAGTGATGATTTAAGAAGAGAAAACAAGCTGAATAAAGATGGCGTGTCACTGAACTAAAAAGCTCTGTGTGAGCTTTTCAGGAAAAAATAGGTTTGACTTTGTCTGGAGATGTGTACAGCTCCCGTTCTGGTCTGGGTCCTGCAATGGAAATGTGCTATATTTACGATTTATAAATCAAAATGAATGAATATAAGTGCTTTCTTAGCGTTAGCTTATTTAATAGAAACTGTAATTTAAAATAAGTTTGCAGTTTATTCCACACAAATTAACACAAAGATTTCTTGACACTTTTCAGATACAACACAGTGATTTACTGTATATATGACAATATATATCTTAGCTGCTTAGATTATTGTTAATACAACCATTAGCTACAAATACAAACAAAATACAAAGGAGGAACTTAATTATCTGCCGTCATTTTCTCTCTGTTTTCATCTAATTGGTTTGTAGATGACACACAGTAAGAAAATGTGTCATTCGATAGAAATTGCCAAACAATAACATTTGTAAATATTCTTCACGTAGGTTTTTTGTTGTTATTTATTTGGAGCATAAAATACAACCAAAGGCATCAAAATGTTAATTTTTAATTCCTAGTAATTTTCCTGTGTTCATGGTGTTTCCTGATAATTAAAAAACATTACTGTCCATTTGTCAGTCTAATAAAGACCTAATTAAAGACATTGAACTACTTGTTTGCTGGATGACATTTGGATGATCCGCAGTCAAAAACACGAGTAAATACCAAACAAGCACTACTGTGTTGAGCTATTTTGTATGGGCTTCTTTTCTATCGTGCACAAATGATCCAGTATGAAATATCTTCCTCAAATACGACGATGAGTCACACAAAGCAAATGTGCCAGATTTTTTTTTTGTAAGTTTCAACATTACAGAGGGATGATAACAGCATCCAAAAGATGCTTAACGCTCTACTTTACTAATGATAACAGAGACAGCTGTACTGGCGCTGTTTAAATTTACCATACAAAAAAAAAAAAAGGCAAACGATAATCACATTTTATGCCATCAGCTGTGGGTAATGTGCTACTGGCCAGAATCCCATTATCATCATAGTTATTATCGACCGCTGCTGTGTGAGCAGTGCAAACACAGCCTTAGTGACGGCGTAAAAGTTGTACTCTGAGTCAGATGCAGAGGAAGAAGAAGCAGATTTACTGGGCTCTTTTCAGAAATCCCCTTTCAGTCTTTTTAAATCAGGAGATATTTACAAAAGAAAGAAAGATTTTATTTGACTTCTAAAAGTAGCATGCAGACAAAAATCGAGATACAATCACATGGAGACACTGAGCCTGACATTTCATTTGATGGGGAGAAGAAACACAAGCAAGAGCTAGCAAACAAGAAGCTGCCAAGCAGACAACAGGAAGGGAAAAGGTCTTTTACGATATGCTACAACTTACTGAAGAACATATTCCTTTCACAGCAGTTACGCAGCGTAACAAACTCTCAGGCTTTAGTTATTTTGTGTTTCTGACAGAAAACCATTAGAATATTGTGACATACTGGCATTGATGGTGTGACATTTAGCGATTGTTGGAGCTTGTACTGGTTCTGGATTTGCTGTTAGGGTCTGGATGCTAACACGCTTTCAATGTGACGCTGGAGAGGAATTAATCTGTACGGAGCCAATTTATGATCGGACGAGCAATAATTGAAAGATGTTAATTAACACTAAACCTCCACCGACCTTCAATCATTTCAACCCAGTGTGATGCATTGACTGTTTTGTATGAGATCAGGGAAAATGAAACCAGCAGTGGTGCCTGCAGTGACTATAGGAGGCAAATAATGTGCTGAACTAATCCATTTCTACACCTGATGTGAGCGAGTGTTTGCAATATGAGCAGATACTGTGACAGCTGTCCACCACACTTGAGAATAAACACATATAAATCAATACCTTAATATTTGAATCTGTCGAAATAAACAAGATTTATACTTTCATTTTAACACAATTTAGATGGAAAGAAACATACAAGTGTACTCTGCAAAAAAAAATTGCAATTCAGTTGAATTCAATAATAGTTTCTTGAAATTTCGATTTTATCTAAAAAGCATTTAGCCCATTCTTTGAAACCTGTTCTTTTAACAACACAACATCTAACAATCTGCTCCATCTTTATCAAGCTCATATAAACTGTATTTGTACTGTTGCTAAGACTAAAACATCTACAAGAAACACATTTTCAGACAGAGTTGCAAAGACGGCAAACTGTTTTATTCTGGGCGAGATGTGTACTTTTATTCCAGCCCTATCCTCCAACAATCAATTTCTTGGAGTGCTGGATGCACTTGAGTGATGGGAGCGCAAAAGTAGTGACACTCAGCCATCACGGAATGAGAGCATCAAATGATTGCCTCAGAGAAATTGCTGTATCTTCAAATGTCTTTGAGAATATCTCCCGTCCCTGTATGCTTTTCCACTACTTGCTGCTCGCCAACACTTGGAAGACTTTCCTTTTGACTTATGTTATCAGTTTGTGGTTCAGTGCGGTGCACAGTCTTGTGAAATGGCTGTTTCGTCCTGCAGGATGCCCAAAGTGGAAATTTCATTACCTCTCCTGAAGATCCTAACCTCAGATTTACAGTTACTAGACAGCTCTGAGGACGTAGCAACACTAACTCAACTCTAGTATTTTCTTTAGTTGTAAGGAAAATGCATGTACTGTAGTCGCTTGGTTCAACTTTTCCAACTAAACACTGCAGCTGCACAAAGTAGCTCAATTAGAAGAGGAACAATCATTTTCCTTCTTAAATGACAGAAGGGAGGAGGCAAATGTCAGACAATGAACTCATTCTCTCTTCAGGGGCTTTAGCTTTTTTCCCCCTGTCCCTCAATTCTGACATCCAATACACGGGCCTGGGTGTCCTCCATCAAAGGACAACACACAGAGGATTCATTCCCCAGAAATAATGGTTTCCAAACTGCCTTCTGTCATGTCAGCGATGGTAATTAGCAATAACAGGGATCAGCTACGGAAGGAACCGAAGACCTTGAGATCACTTTAGAGAATGACAAAGCCGAAGGACTCAAATTGGAACCTTATTAGTATTTCATTAACACGCCTTTTACCTTGTTCTCCGGTGTTGCTTGGGTAATTAAAGCTCTGTCGCGTTCGCTCTCCGACCACAGGAGGCTTTTTGTGAAAGGAGATTTCTCAGTTGCAGCTAATGCCGTACGACTGGAAATCACTTCAGCCTCCTCTTCCTCTCTGATCGAGTCGTCAGCACGAGCTAAATAATTCAACTATCAACAACTTAACATGGACTTTAGGTTTCTGTAATACAACTGGGAAAAGAAATCACCTGCCATCACTTTTATAGTTATTGTTTTGCTCATAGAGGATTAATGAATTGTGTATTGCCCCTTTGAGTAGCACGCTGGGTGTTAGTGCCTTTTTCAAATGGAGAGGACCTGTAAAGGCAACCACATCAGGCGGGAATGATTTGATGTTGAAATGAAATAAGAATTTATTAATGCAGAAAGAAAATAGGGTTGTAGTAATAATTGTGGACTGAACTCTTTGAGATTTGATGTGGATTCAATAACTGCACAGCATTGTGAGGTGAATAGCATTGATAAAACCAACAGTGAGATATGGCTTCAATTGCAGTTGATTTTTCACAAAAATATTTCTATTATTTATTTGTTATGGGCGTTAATTCAATTAACACCAGCAAAATTCATCCCTATCAAAATGCTGGTTCGCAATTTATAATTGCTGCCACATTATACATATAGAAAAATAACCCCGCTGATTAATTGTTGCTTTTGTTTTTATGTTGTTATTATTGTCAGTGATTGGTTTGATTGAATTTGCTTCTCGGGTCACATGCAAGGTGTTTATCACCTATAAACCCACAAAATAATTACTCTGCTATCTTTATGACCTTTTGAAGGTAATGTTCTGTGCCGCGCCGCCTGACTCAGAGTCCCAGGAAAAACTGGCCAAGAAAATTCAATACCGTCAGTGATGAATATTAATCAGGTCTCATCCTGGAAAGGGTTGAATATCAGCACAGTGGCACATCCAAGGTGGTAGTTCTTCACAGGAGGCACAGTGCAGAACCTCAGCAATCCACCAACCCACACACACACACACACACACACACACACACACACACACACACACACACACACACACACACACACACACACACACACACACACACACTGCCTTCACCCAATGTCTCCATTCCCTCTTTTCACACTCCATCAAAAAACTGCCCTCTGAATGATGTATGGGTGAGAACAGGTATGCGGATGTCATTTTTCACCACATCCACTCACTTTCCACTCTCCTCGCCGGTTGCTGGATGCCTGGCTAGGCTGCCTGGGCCAGGGATCCTATCACGCT
This sequence comes from Hippoglossus stenolepis, assembly GCF_022539355.2. Taxonomy (NCBI): domain Eukaryota; kingdom Metazoa; phylum Chordata; class Actinopteri; order Pleuronectiformes; family Pleuronectidae; genus Hippoglossus; species Hippoglossus stenolepis. The sequence goes on along the minus strand of NC_061489.1, from coordinate 22,135,264 downwards.
GTAAAATGTGATCCCCAGCATCTATATTTTTAATGGTTGGGAGTAAATCCACATGATGTATACACTTGTTTCTGGCCAGAGCCTTTCAGGGAAGAGCACTGTCACACAGTAGAGATTCTCTAAATCATTACATTACTTACCTGATTGCCTTGACACTGTTTGGCTGCAGTCTTTGTCTCGGAGTACACAGTTTATCCCGTAAATTATTCCTTATAGTTTCTAATGGATTGTGGTATTTCAGCTGCCCACAAGCAATTAGGAATCATCTCCCATAAGAAACAATTAATAGTTTACCAGAACTTCATCTCAGAATTTTACTGAAAGTTGCACCATTGACAAAACCGTAATGTCTGTTTTCTTTCCATTGTATTCCATGAGGTTTTAACCCACAAAGTGATAATGGAACTGTGTTCATTTAGTGAAGAAACAATGTATTTTCCCTGTGGTACATTGGCATAAATTAACAAGTAAGAATAGTGCAGAGTTTGTTGACTAAAAGGCTCAATAACACACAGTGTGTATTTTGTGTCTTTAATATTTTCCCAGAGGCCTTATCATTATTCTCTCTCTCTCCTTTTTTCTCTCTCCTCCGCTCCCCTTGATGTAGGTAAGTGTTTTGTTTACTACTACCGTTGATGTTGCCGTATGTACCTGTGTGTTCATCCTCTCCATTTTACTCAATTTGCTCTCAGCACAGACAAAGGCGAAATTATGGAAAACTTTTGACGGAAGAAAAAACTTTCAGACGTGAATTATTATTCTTTGTGAAATCACTCCACTGAAAACTTTTTCTTGTTACTAGAGAAGTTGTCCTAGTTCAGACCAACAGCACAAAGCATATATGCTTCAAATGGCATTCATGATTTAGGACAAATTATAGAGAAATGTTGATGTATTTGAGCTATGAGAGTGTCATAGTTATTTAAAAAAGAAAATTGTATCCCAGGGTGACTGATGTCTTTGTCCAAAACCCCAAAATTACATTAACTGTCAAATATTACGTAGAAAACTATTACATTAAATAATTATAATTGTTTCATTACTTGTAATATCTTTTGATCAATTAATAGACTATTTCTTCTCCGTATTCCTTTGTATAAATAGGCGAGTGCAGCAAGTTCTACTTACTACTTCAATACAATAGCCAATGTGTGTCTATTCACAGCATAATAACGTTACCACCCGCAGTTTTTTTAATAAGGGCCTTGACTATATGTCAGATGTCAATTGCATCCAAGGTTAAACCTCAATGAAAGAACTTCATTCTTTGTGCTCCTCCTCTGCTCCGCTGCTATTCGACAGGCGTGAAACAACAACTATGGTCCTCTGTTGCCATGGAGACTTGTATTTGCTCAAAGTGCAGTCCCAGTCAGTATTTAAATCCCTAACAACTCTGATGCACTGTTACGTGGGTTAATTAATTACTAAATAAAAGACAGGACAGCCTCTGTCAGAGAAAGGCGAGATTCGCTTTTGATTGACTGTGGTTTTAATTTCTGCACTAATTAAGGATGCACCAATCCGATGGTGATATTGTGCATCAGTTAAATACTGACTCAAATAGCTGGAACGGGTATCAGTGGTAATAGAGCAGATACACATATGATTAATCCAATTATGTTGGATGTGATATGTCAAATAAGTCCTCGGCCAATTCAGAAAGACCAGGTATCAATTTCAGTACTGACAAAGTTGGTGCATTCCTAGTAATAATAGGGATTTTTTTCTATTTTGACACATTTGAACCCATAGAAGACAAATTACATATGAGGTAGAATAGCCTGCATGGAGTTTAAAATAAGACACCGTGTTCTTACGGACGAGGCCAGTGACGGGCTGACTGACTCACTTCTTACTCGTCCAGCACTGTGATGCAGTTTCAGTGGGTTTCAGACGAGTTAGCTCCGAGAGGTCATTAGGATTCCACACAGTTTTGATCTGGGAGGCTGCAGCTTGTACCAGTGTGTTCCAGAGTGAAAGGTGGATGTTGGAGTTGTTCTAATGTCGCTATGTAAGCCGGGGTTGAGACCAGGCTTTTTCATAGATAGACAATATCAATGTGCCTTTTTTTTCTCTGCCACTTCATATTTTCTTTCCAGCTGAATGTTTCCTCCCAGAGTACGATATGTTTTGATCATTCATCTCTCAACCATCCAAGGAAACACACAAGCATTTTCTACATTTATGAATCACTCATTTAATATATTATGTGGATGTTCTTTGGAAATGTACTGCACATCCCGTACTTACTCAGGTGAAGAAAAGCAGCTGAGAAATTGCCTGTGTCCGACATGCAATTCATTTATTTTCAGAATGAGGTAATAAGCTTAAGATAGAAATGAGGGAAGGAGATCAAGTTTAAAATTTCAGCATCAGTGCTTACACCCACACTGAGCGTAATACGAGCAGAAAGCATCTGTTATCCTGTAATGAATTCAGACCCTTGCCCCATCGCTGTCTATCTAGGCCAAGAAACTGTAGAAGGACTTATTTGCTATACCTGAATTTCTGTGGTTTTATCTGAAGCTATGTCTCCTAAAGCAGGCCTAATCTGGGAGGCTGACCCATTCTGCCCCGGGCTAGATCAAACTCAGGGCTGAAGCCAAGGCTCTCCCACAGTCCCAGCTATGCCACCCTTTGATAGTCGAAGGCCCAAATCCTTTAAATGTCGGGCCGACTTTGAGAGACACTTCAGCTCAGGAAAAAAAGCAGGCACTTGCTGGGAGCTTAGATTCTCTGGGGAAAAGCAATGTCCCACTTTTAGAGCGGGGGGGGCGTACCTTCACATCACTTCGGGCATCACTTGGAGGCTGTGGCAGCAGGTATCAGGACATTCATAGTCCCAAATGGTTTTGTGGAAGTGGCCTCCATCTTACTTCCTCCCTTCTCTGGGATCACACCTCTGAAGTGAGGAGTAAAATCCAACGGGAGTTTCTCCCACAACGCAAAGTGTGCATTGTGTAACTGATTTAGTCGGCATGCATAAGGAGTCCACACTTATGAAGCATTTTCTGTTAATTGCAATTTGCAAACAGGGGGTTTCACATTTGACAGTAGCTCACTTGCACAAATTGTTTAAACTCCTCATTTAAAGGTCAGATTTCATGTATAGCTGATGTTTGAGAACTGCACTAGAGTTGTGTTCCTCAAATGTTTTGGATTCATATAATTCAGTATATTTAATGTTTGGATAAACTACCAAGAAAACGTTTAGGTCACCAAAAACAATCATAGACATAAGATATAAACATCACTACATTCTGTCATGGTGTATTAGGACATTACTGTATGGCAGCAAGTAGTAAACGGTTAGAAAAAGGCATATAACAAAAAAAGACAACTGGGGATTCGACCTACAGCCGGATAAGGACCCATTAGAAGAGGAAAAACAAGCTGTGGCCTCACATGATGAACGAGCAGCACGGTCTCCAGACTTAAACCCTATGGAGCTGATTTAAGATGAACTGGACAGAAGGTGAAAGCAAAGTAACCTGTAAGTGTTACTGTAAATGTGTTTTGTTGCAACTTGTGCAGCAAATAAACCAAAGTTTTGTTTTCATCGTTGAAGAAGAATGCCGCAATTGTTTTCGTCTGCTGAAGGAGTCGGAAATTTATATAAGGAAAATAGTCCATCAAAAGAATTTCCTGATTCCTTGTTTTTAAAATCTCAACTGTATATGTGTTATGCTTTATTTAAAAAACACAGAGATATTGAGTTGTGTAAATTTGAATAACATCTGGAACTAGATTCACACTTAGGAGAGCACATACCTCCACAGTCCCCTTTAAATTCAATCAAGCTGCACTAAATTATACACTCATAGATATCAGTTCTTCACATATGCCTGATTTTCATGCATTATTACCTGGGAAATTGGTGAGAATTTCAATGTTCCACGTTCGGAACCCTTTGTGCCGATCCATCCAAAATTGTAATGGGTTTGTTCTTGGACCATGTCCCATTCACCCTATTTGAAATCTGATCAGTAGGTTTTGTGAAAAGGAGGTGTTCTAAAACGTTTAATCAGTCGTGTATTCTTTAACACTCTCATCTGTCTCCTGAAAGCCAAAAGACAGTGAATCCAGTGCAGCAAAAACTATTTTAACATTTTTATACAATTTAAATCTGCCAATCTTGACATGAGGGTAATAGCACAAACATCTTGGAGTTTAGTCATCACTGGTGTTACACACTGAAATTAGCTTTAGATTCTATCTTCTTTAGCCATATTCTTATGTTACTTGTCATTTCGGAGGCACACAGCGCAGGGAGCTTGTGCAGAAGCCTTTGAAGGACAATTTCTGAGGACCTCGGGGTGGGGGGTATGTCTCAGAAGTGGATAAATGTTTCATTGCCATTGGGCAACGGGGAAAGAGATTTCTCTGGGTGTTGAATTGGAAGAGAAGGCGAGGGGCGGGCGAAAGAGGATATGATGCACTGCAAGCAGTCAGAGAAAAATGGATATGGAGAGAGAATGATGCAAAGATAGTGTGGGGGGGCGGGGTGCTGCAAAAGTGAGAACTGTGAAAGATGAGCCCAAAAAAGATGGGAGGGCAGGGATTATAGCGACAGTGACAAACACATTGAGGGAGATGAATGAAAATGAAGATGATTAATGTGAACACTAACGCGTCGGGTTATAAAGACACAGAGTGGAAACGTTCCCTCATGCTCAGGCCCTTCAGGAGGCTTACTGTGTCTATGAGGGATATTTCTTGGTATTATGTGATGACACAACAAGGCAACTGCAGACGGCAGCAGAGGTAGACTGCACGTGTCAACAAGCTCAATTACACCAACAGCACGTTTGTTTTAATTGATTTGTCTATGTGCAAAGTGAGGGTGGACTCCTTAATCTCTAAGTGCATTAAGATTGACATATAGACAAGCTATTAATTATTAATGGAAACACAGATCTTGCAGGTATATAAATCGGTGTGATTATGCAAGATGCTCCAGTGTCATGTGTCTGCAGGGGAAAGAGGTTATTTTTATCCTATATGATAATTGTCCAGGTACTTACCGACTCCTTTGTCTCATTTAACTTTAGATTTAGCTGAGAGTGCCTTAAAATACGGGAGACACGGGAGAGGAAGTTGTCTCAGTAGGCAGTCGTTAGCCAACACGGGCACATGTAGTTCACGAGACAGGGATCTTAACCACGACATCATCTCTTTGAATGCATTCTCACACCTCGGGGAAACCGGAAGCAGGACTGAACTAAGAGCCCGGCAGTTCCTCATCTCTGCACTCCCCCTCTCTCATGTTCTCTCTTGTCTGAGAGAGAGTCTGAAGTAGGTTAGCACTCGGCGCTTGCACAGGGGAGGAAATTGAAATGCTGAAATAAGGAGTAGCTTGGGAGAAGATGGAAGAGCTATAGCCTGGACAAAATTGCCCCCACCATGATGAGAAGGAGAGACATATCTGCTCTGACACAGGGGGGTTCCTCCACTGGCCAATCACTGAGGTGTGTTGTCATCCTTTATTCTTTATTCCAATCTTGGTTTAGTGTCAACACCAGCCTTATGAATACTTCTTTTATTCTTCTTTTTCACTTGTATCCACTACCCCTCCAAAATTGCATTTCCACGCGGGGGCATACTGGTCTGTGAGTGCAGGGGATTTAATACACTGGAGATAAAATGGGCATCCTCCTGCCGTTCCCTGCTCTGTTCTTATGAGAGATTACTCCAGGGACTTTGATCGAGCAACAAGAATTCAAGCTGCATCTCCGTTGGCTCAGGCCCTGTAAGCAGCACACAACACGGGCAAGTGCACACACTGGGCTCACCCATGCAAGCACCTAGCACAGCCTCACATATGGCCGTCATAAGCATATTTTCTCAGGAGGGGGGTGCATGTGTGAATGTAAATGTCCGCCTGGCCTCCTAGTATAATGTCCGTAGAAATCCCCTGCTGGATTCATCACGAGCGGGAACGCAAAAATGGAAAAAACTAAAATCTCCTGGTAAAAAATGGGTGACACACGTAGAAGACACCGGCAAAGATGTCAGGAGAGTTTGTGGTGATAAGAGCCGACAGCTCTGTGTTGTCAAGAAAATTGCGTGATCGATGCAGCAGAATGTATACATCACTTCCTGTCTCTACCTGCTGCTCCACCTCTCGCCTGAATAATGTGGAGGATTTGATGCTGTTGTGAACGCATCTGTGCAGAGAACCTCCCGCTGTGCTGTGCATGTGTGAAAGGCAAACTGCGGGTTAGCTCTGTAGCCTATTCTCTGGATTTTACCAGCAGGTCATGTCTGAAAACGGCTTTACTTAAGTATGCTCAAGCTAAACCATATTCTCCCCCTCTCCTCAGCAGTTGTTTTATTATAGTGCTCCCTTGTGGCACATCTTCTGCATTTGTTTTGTCACACTACATCACTTTCAGCCTACTCTCCTTCAAACACTATATAGCACAATATTAGATTCCTTTTTTTTTTCTTCTCCCGGTGACATTGAAAATTCCAATTTTATGCTGAGGTGTATTGCACCAACCGCTTGAATTGGATAACAAAAAACAATGTGCACTTCCTGGGGGGATCCACATCTCAAAGCCCATTTGATCAGTGTTTGAAAGACACATGCTGGGATCTGTTGACAATGATGTTTACACTCTGGCTGCGTAGCAAATGGCTTGCTGTTTCATGAGAAAGCGAAAGAGACGTGGGAGAGTGACACAGACAGTCCCAATTCAATAACCCGTAACGTGTGGCAGGTCTGACTCTTATCAGTTTTTAAGGGTTGTCACTGTACTGAATATTTGATGCAGATCTAGGCCCCTTTCCTGTTAAATGCTCTCTCCTGCTGTGTTGCGCACAGTGCCAGTCTCCAGTTGTCATGTCCTTCCTGCGGCAAACCGCCATATTTGTCATACTTCCTTTTCACTGTTTGGACATATGAGTATATCAAGGTTGCATCAAGTTTATTCAATGTAGTCTTATTTTTTGGGGGGGGATATTGGTCCTGGACTTTTTTTTTTACAAAGTCATAGATCTAGATGAAAAATCTACATATTCAGGGTACTGATGTTTATGTTGATTGGCTTGATTGAAATTAAGGGAAGTGTTGGGCCTTGTTGAAGGAATGTGCTCTTCTCAGTACTATTCTACTTGCTATTTAGATCATAGTAAAACAATTTATAACATACATCACCTGATGGAACTTTACAGAGCAAGGTTGTGGCTGTTCAAAATTATAAAGGAAAAAAAATAAGCAGTTCCCACCATGAGCAAACTTTTTATTGGGAAAAAACATCCAACTAAACCAGGCTTAGGGTCGGCGGCTATCAGCCTCGACCATGGTGTTGTCTAAGGATAAACATAAACACCTCAGAGAAACTACTCAAGGACCTGAGTGATTGATCCTGTTTGGAGTTGGGCATTAAGCAGAGGAAAATCTTATTCTCAAAATCCATACTCCATAATCCATAGTTTAAAAGAAAAAGCTCATTGAACCCCTCTGATAGTAGTTTGCCTACATGAAAACCACAGAACTATTCTTTTGGCTTTAAAAAAGAAAGAGTGCATCAAAATAGTATGCACCTTCAGAGCGAGGCCGATAAACCCAGACATATTTGATGTTGCGTGGCTTCATGTGCTTCCAAACACTATTACTATACATCTTGACCACTATTTTTATTCTTACCCTTCCACATTTATTGTACACACAGCTACAAGTGGCTTTGTCAGAGTCAGACCTTTGACTCTGTCGGATTTTGCCCCTTTTGCCCTGGTCCGCCCACCACTGGGTTTCAAAGCTTTTCCCCTATGGAGCCTCTTGTGGAAGAGGAGAGTGGTGGTAGCTTGTCCAAGACTTGCCCCTTTTGCCCCTATATCTCACCAACCACTGAACCCAGACTAGCTGGAGCATGGTGATGATAATTGGAGTTTGTCATCTCCTGTATCTCTGCCACAGGGTTGGCCTCTGCCTCCTCCTACCCTGGTTGTCAGTGAGATAGACTTTGCAGTGTTGGTGATCAGCGGGTCAAGTGAACTTTGCTGTCCTCTACTAAGAAGCAACTGCCTTCTGACTGTAAATTACAACAAAGCTTCTGTCAACATTAGGTCAGTGAATACAGAGCTTCCTGATGCTCCACTAGTTTCTGAAGGCTTGATCAGTGTGGAATAGTATCAACATAGCCTTTGACAACCCTATTAGTTTTAATCAAGCAGTGCTACATTCCATTTTCATTGAGGTAAAGTTACAGTACAAAACCATTATAATTGTTTGAGATTACAAGTCACCTAAGACATTGGCAGTTAGAAAATGATGCACAAGACCAGGATGACCAAGTCTCTTGGCCCCCATTTTTTCTAGAACAATACATGCTCATTTTGTTATGTTTTTGGTTTTGTCTGTTTCATTGCTCTAACACACTGTTAGAACCCTGGCCTGTTAGAAAAGGGAGAAACCATTTTAATGGACTCCAGACAGTCTGTCTGTAAGAGGATTAGTTCCCTACCGACTGGAAGAAGGCTCCCTGTCCTTCCCTATAGGATCAACACATAAAAGAACTGCTCTTCCCTAGGGGCCATTTCCCTGTTGAACAACATGTATTGTAAAGGCCAGTGACCAGTCCTTACACTCTTGGACCTTCAGTAATGTTTACCACAGCAGTTCCAACATACGTGCCAGATGTTGTATACATCTGGACACTATTCAACCCTGTCTGCTGTTAAGCAATGACGTACAAAATGTGCCCACAGGGCATAGTGAGAGATTCTACTTCTGTTTGGTTACCCACATGTAGAGATGCATGTTAACGGTTAGTCAAGCCACACAAGCAGAATCACACGCAACGACAAAACTAAAGGGCTCATATGTGGCTGTATGAGGTTTTTACCCTGTTAATAGTTTTTCCTTACTCTTGTTTAGGGTTAAGAACGGGTGATTTCCCACTTTGTTAAGCACTATGAGACAAATTGTGATTTGTGAATATTGGCTATACACGTAAAATTTGATTAATTGATTGGAAGAGCTGTAATATTATATATACTGTATATCGCTGTCTATACATCTATTATATTTTTGTGCAAAGAAAATATATTACATTGTCATTCAGCAACAATAATACCTAGTCTGCCCTGGAAACAGCACGTGAGCTGCATGAGAGTGTCTACACAACTAAGCATACATGAATGCTCACAGCCCCATACACAATGTTCTTTATGTATTTAAGCATGTGAGATATAATTGTATGTACTTGAAACGTGATTTGGATTAGAGTTGCATGCATAACTTTGACTTAGTATTAGTTATGTGGCTAGTGACAGTAGGTGTGGGAATCTATAGGCACCTCACGATTCGATTCCTGTTCAGAGGGCTAGAAATTCAATTATAAAATTATTATAGATGCATCGATGTATTGAAGAATTATATTTCTATACATGATTCATTTTTTTATCACTGTGTGACTTCACTAGCCTCATGATTTGTGCTTTAAAAAAGTATTTGTAGTGTTACTGTTGTTACAAAATAAGCTTTTTGATTCCAAAAACCTGCCTCAACAGTCGATGACAGTGGTCAGTGCTCTCCACACTGACATGACATTCATTCAGTTTAGACTTGAGTGCTGCCTCTTTAACCTTTACTGTTTCAGGGTGGCCCTGTCTCGCCCATTACTCCGCTGATCAACAAGAGATTCAGTTCCCCTGCTCTTTTCTAATCACTCACACTTAGAGCTGATCTTTATAAAAACCTGCCTGTCTCTGTCGCTCACAAAAGCTGATAACCGCATGTATTTAGTTATTAATCGATGATGTTGGATCATGAATCCAGATCGTTCCCGCCACTTTAACCCTGATGTCCTGACTGTGCGCATCTCGTGTTGCGTAGCAGATACGTGCCTCAGAAACTCTAAAGCTAATCAACCAACACAAAGTAAACTTCAGTACTGTTAAGGTCCTAATAACTTTGTGTTGGTGTAAAGTGAGCTCAGGTCATCAGGAGAGTGGAGGGAGGACACTGACATGGTAAAAGATGGCCGGTCCTTTAATGTGCATCTGTCCTGATTCTGAAAGCAGCGGTGGTTATAATTAAGCAGCGGCGGGACATTGCTAAAAAAATTAACATAGCGGAAAACATGAATCGATTATGTTCTGTCTCTGCATCAATGCAGAGTCGTACCACGTCCGCATCCAGATGCATCGAAAAAAAACGATTAATTTCCCCAGTAGACAGCAGCATTGATGATGCATTAGTTCCATCAAATGGACGGTAGACAGAGGACAGAAAAGTGTGGCAGAGAATTTCTATATGTAGACAGGGTGTTGAGGTAATGGATCATATCCTTCCAAGCTTATAGGCATTAATAATTGCTGTGCAACCCATTGGTGTTTCTTTCAACCTATGCACTGAAGCCCAAAAGCACCAGTTCTTAGTAATATTGAAAAGACAGAGTATGGGTCTGAGATCAAGGCCATAGCTGGTGGGGTTGTGCCTCCACTGGGAAAATGTTGCAGAGTGTTGGGACTGACCGCAGGGAATGGCTTTGCTGATACAACAACAATAATGTTTAGATTGGGCTTAAACTGTGTTCACCTTTCCCCAGAGTCTGGCGTTAGTGGAATTCAGGGTTGTGGCTGAGCTCTGGATTTAAAAATCCTTTCTCGGCAGTTACCACGATCAGTAATGCACCCTGGCATGATCTGATGGTGAAACTCACATTGACAAGACAAGTGTGACCACAGCTGCAGTATTGTTGCATAAAAGCTGGTTACATCCCTGCACACGAGGCGCGGTAGGCTCCAGGGGATCATGGGAAAACTATCAACCATGATGCATTGCTGTATTTGCATTTCTATTTAAATGCATACTCTAACACGAAACATATATATATATATATATATATATATATATATATAAACTTATAATTACATGGAATAGAGGGGGAAACAAATGAATGCACCATCATTATGTACTCAGTCTTTCACACAAGCCATGTATGTGGATAAACTTAACATATACCAATACAAACATATTTACAAATGATCTCCCTTTGGTATTTGATTAGCCAGGGTGTTTGCAGATGACTCAACTCAGTATAGTGCAGCACAAACATATCAAGAACCAACAGATACACATTGCATTGTGTTCAGAACCGTGGCGGAGAATAGTGCTGAAATATTCTATCTCTTAGAAATCTCATTTCTTTCATTATTAATAAAAAATACCGGAGCTGCTTTCAAGAAAACAATTAAAAGTACTGAATGAACTGTACAGAAAAAAAAAATATATACTTCTTGCAGTTCTGTTTTTTCTTATTAATATTTGTAAGAGCAATTCCCACTGAGGAATAGATGACATCACAGCATTAGTTAACTGCTATCCTAATAAACTATTAAACACACTTATTGCCCATGATTATGCAGTGTGAGACCTTTTATAACATGTAGGACGGACTGAGTGATTCCAGGCACCAAGTATTCACCCTCCTCTCTCCGGCAATCTGTTCTTACCTAATTATTTGGTGGGGGTGGGCTCGAGACCTGCCTTAATTTGCCACTGTGCAGCGTGCAATTAATCAAGGCCCTTGCTAACTGACAGCCTTAATGGACGCACTCAGCTCCTCTGTGATTGTCTGCTGGCTGCCTGTTCCTCCAGCGCGTGGCCTCAAAGCTCAGACAAGCATATCCTTCAAGAGCAGCTACACATACGAGGACACTTCCACCGGATTGAATGGTGGGGTGGAGTGTTGAATGAGTACATTCATCTTTGCTTACCCACACCCACCTCTCAGTTGCACCATGGCTATTACTGTGTTAGAAATATCAGCCTTTGATTCTTTATGATACCGAAAGGCTAAAACTCACCTGAAGCCTTCGTGGAGGCAATTCCGGTTGAGTTAAAAAACAATTCCTGTTTTTTCCTGTCTGCTTTGTTTTTCATTTGTGTATTGGAATAGATATAAAAGGGAGAAGGCAAGTGACACAGAGACAAAGCTAAGGCGCTTTTAGGCTTTTCAAAACAGTCCTGTGGCACTTAAAGTTCCTGCTGCACTCAGTCAGAGAGGGAGAGAGAGTGAGGATGTAATGCAATGACAGAGATATGGCTACATTTACACCTGGAAGAAAAAAAAAACTTTTAAGAGAGAGTCTGCATTCTCCAGAGGTCTGACCTCTATGAGGATGTGATGGAGTGTTCTATAAAGCATTAGTTCTAAACTTGAGGGCACAATTCAAGTGCATTACACTTCCAGAGAGGCAGTTTTATCTTGTATTTCAGGGTCAGGCGTTGGGAATGTAGGGCTCATCATGGCACTTAAGAATCAAAACCATTAACTGTACAGTCACTAGGAGCTATAGATGCACTGCATATCTTTTTTACACACAACTGGTTTGTTTCATTTTATTTTATATAACATCACACGTGGCCTTTTGAATGGAGGACCTATCATCTGCCCTGTAATTTCCTCTGCCACTCTCAGTATAGCGGTCTTGAATCGGGCGGCTAGAATAGTATACATTGCTTCAGCGCCAATGTTTGGTAAAATGATTGACTCTTAAATCACAGAGCTCTTTTTTACCATCCAGGCTCCACAGCTCCAGCTTGGTTTTGTCTGACGTGCGGACTCGCCCCATTCCGAACTCAGCAACATCCTTTTTCTGAGTTCATAGTCCTGATGTTGAGAGAGTCCTGATGGTTAAGTCATTCAATCGCAGCATAAATCGACCCCAAGATGATTGTCACATCCAACTTGCTTTTCCATTTCATTTTCTTTTATCCCTTCAATAAATGCAAAAAAAATAATAAAAGAAACTTTCAAAAGAACGTTTTACAATAAAATAAATATTGAACACATTGCTTATGTCCACTCAATAGGAATGAAGTTAAATCTATTTCCATATGGTCCACGCACTCATTTTGAAGCACAGCTTCAGTCAGAATTGCTTTAAGGGAAGAAACATAACCCTTCATGTGCCTGAATACACAAGGCTGTGAACCAAGATAGAATCCAAAACATAATTATCGTTGTCTATATCCGTCATTGCTTCTGCTTTATGGCTCCATAGGCAACAAGGAAGGCAAATTCCTGAGTACATGAAGATGAGTTGCTGCAGTGAAAGTACAAACAATGCCAAGGATGGAAGATAGGTGGAGACAGAACTGCCAATGTGATGATGCACCACACAGCAAAGCAGTGTCGCTGATTTTGTTGCTTTTCACTGGAGTGCACGTCATCTCTGCTGAGAAAGTTCTTTACATGTGACAACACAGATTGGGTCCAACTCAGTCCTCTAGGCATCGAGCCAGTCCCTCGTTCTCTTTATCAACCTCTCAATCGGGCGTTTTACAGAGATACAAATCTGGACCCGTTTCCAGCGATTGGCTGAAAATAAAAGTCTGACCTACTGTCAGTTAAAATGTTGGTTTTTTTGTACTTAAAAATGATGTGAACAATGTTACACCACCAACTTTACAAACTTAACAAACAGTGGTAGAGAAAGGTGCAGTACATTTGTAGACCTGGACTATACAAAATGGATTTGTGCCACGGAAAATCCAATCTTTATGGGAAAAAAAAACTCAACATTAATTTCCCCCTTATATTCTGCCAAGAGCAATTATTTGCTCCTCTGCTGAATAGACATCCATGGATAGTAATTATGTGAAATCATGTGAATTATTCTTCAGGCTATTTAAATATCCAGCTACTGTGTCATTCTGTTATTGTTTTCCTGTTTATGAATAGGAAGTTTCCTGGCAAAGAATACCCAATGAGAGTTTAGCCTTAGAGTTATTGTGTACCACAGTGCTTGACCCATAGAAGGAATGTGATTGCATGCCCACTGCTGTTGCTGAAGGCCATTGGTGTTTACTGTAATGACTCACGCACATGCTGTCGGAGCCATTTTGTAAAACATACATACCGTTACTCTTATTTATTTCTACTTATTTATCTTAAGTGTGGTCGTGTCTTCTGCTTCTTTGTATCCAGAAATACAGTTATTGTGAGAATGTATTGACGGCTTTAAATCTGCCTTTTTCTGCAAGTGATAGTTGGAAAAGCAGAAGTGTAACTCATCACATTAATAATTGCTCCGTTCACTGACCCAGTACGACAAGGTCATGTGACAATGTGCAAGCAAAACGACCTGAAAGTCTGAAACTTGTGCATCTAAATAGGATTTAACCATTGTGCATTTTATTATGTAGAGAATATCTGCTGTGAAAAGGCCCATTGACTTTTCTTATCTTTATACTATAAAGTCCTGCCAAAACTGAATTATACTTTTACATAAAAAAAAATACGAAAATATGTACCAGATGCCATATGTTAAACCAACTGTGACAATATTGCTTGAGATGCCAGTGACCAGAAAATTACCGAAAGCGCCACTCCCAACAATGTGTGCCTCGACCTTTGTGGTCTCTCACCCAGATGGAGCGTGTACAATGGTGGAGAAGCCCCAGGGTTATGGTGATATGAATGGTCAAGTACTGACCTTTGACTCCTCGGCGCTTTACCACCGACTGTGAATAAATGATTCTAAAGGGCCCCATCCCGGAGGATTAATGTGCTCAGCAAGGCTTCAAGCTGCTCACAGAGAGCCGGCCGAGTGAGAAATGTGCCATTGACTCTGTACAGTACCGTGATACAGTGGCAGTGAATGTTGGAACAGCTCTTTTTAGGGAATCCAGTTGCCTTGTCGTTCAGGCGTTAGCTGAGGGGAAGAGTGGTTCTACACTTGATGCCAAGGTGAGATTAAACATAATGTGCAGAACTGTGAAGTAATGACATGTATTAATCAAGCTGGATAATTGCTATCTGAACATATTACTCAAATACAGGTGAAGTTAAACGTGATCGAGTAGTAGTAGCAGGTCAGAGGAGGACACAATTATGAATTCGTGCATGTACTCAAAATCCCCATTTATCACTTTGACCTTTTTCCACACAGCATTAGCCGAAACGTTAAAAGGCAGCTATCTCAAAGCCTGGTGGAGTACTTGTCAGCGCTTAAAGGTTTGACATTTTTGCTTACTTGCTTTTTGTCGACAGTTAGGTGAGAAGATTGAGGCGAACGTGTAGTGTAGCTTAGCACTAAGGCTTAAAACGGGGGGGAACAGCTAACCTGGCTCTGTCCAAAATGTGCCTGCCAGCACCAGAAGACCTCCAAACAACCTCTGTGCGAAGCCAACAGCTGCTGGTTCCCCCCCTTTATATTTACTATACTTACAATGAGGGGAAAATCATCAATCCTCAAATCCAACTCTCAGCAACTCCATGCAATATTTCCCTAAATTTGAACTGTTCTTTGAAGGATTACTAAGTGACCTTGTTAGCACCCCGGAGACACAATACATCATAATCACTCCATGATACAAGGCAGTGCAGTACAAACTGTGGCTCAGTCGGTGGAGAGGGTCATCCACAAAGCAAAAGGTCTGTGGTTTCATCCCTGGCTTCTCCACTCCACGTGCCAAAGTGCCCTTGGGCAAAAAAGTGGTCGATAAGACAAGAAAACTGCTACATTTATATATAAAATCTCTATATCTCCTTTATTGTATTTTAATTATTTGTTTTAATTTCTTTTAGACTTATTTAGACCTTTTCCAAGTCATTATGATCAGGGACATTAAGGACATCTCCCACTAACCTCTGAAGTAGCAGGACAACAGGTCGGGACAAGGGAAAGTCAATCTTTGAACTGATCCACAGTTGTCCTCACATATAATGTTAGACTGTTGTCTGTATGTTTCCGTGGTGCAGTTGATAAATTTGAGGTCTAATAAAAGGTGATTCAAAGGGCTGAATATTTGATGCTGTGTCTGCGTCACTGTTATCATCTCTGACCACTGTTGTTTCAAGGCATGTCAAAATTCACAATTGCTTCTTCACAGCCGACATGCGAGTAGCTGGAAGGAAACCAACCAGATATTAAACATCAAATAATTTCAGTGTGAAATTGCCATTTTCTGTTTTCAACGGCATTTCGCCATCTATCATCTGCCCAATGCCTGCCCGTTATTGTCAGATTTGATTCCAGACAAAATGGATGCGGTTGATATGCTTTCATATTCTGATACAATTTCCAGCAGGAAGATAAATAGTCCAGATATGTTTGTGCTTGTACCAGCGTTTTGCAGGGCTCGCACATTTGTCAAGCGCTGCTGACTCTGTTGCGGAGGAGTCCTCATGGATCACTTGGTATCAAGGAAGAACACGGGCCAGAGTCGATTTAAATGGACATGCCATCCTCACATGCCTTTTTAGTGGAGTGTCTGACCACCTGCTCTGTCGAAGCACATAGAAAATATTATATGTTTTATCAACCCCAGTGTGTGTGTGTGTGTGTGTGCGTGCGTGCGTGCGTGAGAGATGGTTTCCTCCCACAAATGGAGCCACGGAGCTAGGGGTGAATTATGGCTTGTCAGCAGAGTTTTTTTTTTTCTTGCACTTTTATGTGAGTTGAATATGAATCTCCCCCCCCCCACTCTCCAGCTGCTCTCTGTTAATGCTGGTAAAGTAAGACCCTTAGAAGCTGAGAGCATTGTTTAACTGTAGGGGCTAATTAAACACAGGAGTGAAAAATCAGAGAGCGAGCTGGGAGCAGGGGGGGGGGATACCAGTGGAATAAAGGGTTGGGTGTGGAGGGGAAAGCGTTGGCCCATAGCGCAGAACATAATCCGGCTGTTGCTTTCTATGCATTTCGCAAAGTTGCAGCATCACAACCAGCAGCCAGCGATTTAGTTTTCCTTCAGCTTGAAGCCCTCGTTTGTATTCCTGTCCACTTGCTGATCAGAAACCCCCCCACGGGTGGTCCTGTGCGGCCATCGCCCGATGCAGTAGGGCCGGTTGAAGTTAATTAAATCTGAGGCAAGTGAAGCGGCAGAGTTGGGGTGGTAATGGTCACCCATCTCCAGCTAGGACTGTGCGGTGTCCTGGCCAATGAGAAAGCAGAAGTGATGCACTGCCTCAGAACAGCACAGGCAAATAGTTAAAGAGGACAGAGGCAACATGCCGTTAAATTGAATGGGAAAGATCTTTAAGGCAGGGCGCAGCGCTCAGGCAGCGGCCGGAGCTGATAATTTCAACGTCTACTAATCACATAAATGCCACTGAGTGCTAACAGCACCTGAAAATGATGTTTTCATAATATTTCCTTATCTTACTTTTGCTCTGCTCCCACAATCAATCATAAAACACTTAATCAAACAGACTTGCTGATATAATGAGAAAGCAGAGTTTTCACTAATGGGAAAAAGTGGATTAGTCTCTGATTGATCTACAGATCGTGTTTGCAGTAAACATGTTGTCATTCGCTGATTGTATGAAATATTCTGCATCAGATCCAACATTAGAATCACATCATAACGTCAACTGTGGACGTTAACTACCTATTTGGTGTCTTTCTGTTTATTAAACTGTCTTTTTTCCTCTCGGAAAACAAAACTTTCTGTTGACTCTCCAGTGTAACAGCACATCTTATGAAACTCGGCAATTACAAACATTTTTCATTTCTTTACTGCATTATGGCTACAGGGAATTAAGCAGAAAATAATGCAGCTATTTTCATCCTAGCTGCAGTGGGAGTGAATGTGCAATACAAAAAACCCCTGACAGTTGCATCTACTGCAGCTCAGCCTCAGTCTTCTTCTGTTGTCCTAATGAAAAAAAAAAGGGAGTGTATACATCAAGCTGTTTCATGCATAGGTGAGCAAGAAACTGACGTCTCAACCAAGTGCATGTTGGGGGTGCTTTAAAGATTTGATTATGCATACTCATATAATGATACACTACCAGCCATTATCTGAAATCCAGCCCACTCGCATTATCCAGGGTGCTTTTCCACTCACTGTGATCAAGCAGTGCTGATGAGTTAACATTTCATGCAGCCTTTGGATTTATAGGATTTAGCTCATACCTTTATCTCCTCACTGTGGGTAATATCAGGGGCATTGCTACAGGGCAGGAAAAGCAGGCATTTACCTGGAGCCCCGAGAACGGCGGATTGGTCCACAGCAACAATTTAGTGAGAGGCCACTAAATTAAATTCTACGATAAGCTACATACAGGAGTCTGAAACCACCCAGAGACCCCCTTCCCAAGGAGGCCCCCATGCCCCATTACTGCCAAAAGCTTTTAGAGGTTTGATTGAAGAGCAGATCATTTAAATGTATGATGTTTCTGGGATGGTGGTGGGCTTTGGCACATTAAACTTTACTATTGTACTCTTATTTAATTAAATGTTTATAATTTAGATTTTAAAAGAATTGTTTGAAGATTGGAATTATATGTGCTTTGGCATCATGTGTTTTTTTAAGTCGGGGGTGGTTTGGTTCGATGCAGGACAGTCCAGGTGACTTTGGGGCCTTTTATTCGTAATATTTATCCAACATATCGCAAACTCTGTTAGTCCATGTGAAGTTAAACACAAAAAAGAAACTGCTATTGTCAATTCATGTAGAAGCTCAAGATGTCCTGTACCACTTATCAATGGGAATCATCACGTCTGGTTTCTTCGTAACTAGAAATCAGGTCCTAACGTTGTTGACCTTAACGTGAAAAAACACCTTACTCTAGAATGTTCTTTGTACTCGACAGTAATGAGAAAGCTTTTTGGTTAACGTTTTGAAGGTTTTATGAATTTCCTCCGTGTCGCGGTGACATATTTAGGTGGATCGAGCAAGGACGAGTACATCTCTCACTTCTGACCTGATCTCATCTCTTGGAGTGAATATGGCACAGTGTTCTCTGCCACAGCTGATGGAATCACATTCAGCAGGGCCACTAAGATGGGCAAATTGAGGCTCATTTTATATGGGTTTATATTACAATGTGTTACGATCCCAAAGCTGCCGGGCGGATAAGAGAGCTGGCATCCACGGCTCAAAGTTTAGAGGGCTGAAAAGTTTTCGGAAGCACAAGCTCAGGGTTACACCGTAAAGAAGGTGAGGAGCGTGGTTGTGTATGTGCTCGTGCAGAAATTCACCTAACGTCACAGCTTTATGTTACAAATATAGATTCATAGATTTGCTGATTTCACTCGACACATTTCTGTGTATTGTGTTAAGTTTGTGCTTCTGTACTTAAATCAAGAGAGCAGTACTTTGTGTGAAAAAAACAAATCTTGATCCAACTGCACCGACACAGACCTGATCAAGCTGAGTGGTTGAATTGTTCTTCAAATGTTACCTGAGTTTTTCTCTTTTTCCCAAACTGCATCTTGATTGTCGCTTATTCATTCCTGCCTGATTAAAGGTCAAAGATTTTTTTCCAAACGCGACCAGAGGGTTTTACTTTCTCACCAGTGTAATTGTGAGTGATTTGGTTAGGAGGGGAACAGTGGCTAGTTGGTTGCTTTTTGCGGACGGTAAGAGTTTCATACTGTAGGAGACCTGAAAAGACACAAGGAGAATGTAAGTTACTTTCACTTTTAGCTTGTTGAAAATATCCACCTGTAGATATTTCAGAGAGTCGTTCTTGAACCTCAGACGCCGTTAGAGATAATAACTTGTTTGGGAGGGAAAGACAAAGTTGTCAACATTCACTCATGAGACTGAATATTAACTTTCCGCAACATTATTTAAGACGTTTTGGATCCACTGTACAAAACCTCATCTCCATTGGATATTTAGATTAATATAAAAGGACAGTTTTTCTGTATTGCGAAAGCTTTTATCGGTTTTCTCCGGGTGCAATAATTTTTTTACGACATGACTCAGACCGCTGATGGTGCTCTTGGTAATTTCTTTGTTTGGCCTTTTGCTACAATGAGCTTCTCATAAGTAAAAAATATCTTTTGGGTTTGCAAAACAGTTTTTAGATTGGGTTTGTTGTCCGAATATATTCCTGCTTTATACGTCAGTTGATTTATCAGCCACTACGGATGAAATCAGAAATGGACGGTGATGCCACACAGACGTGATTGTTATTATTTTATGAGCACAGAGTTCATATTTTGTCAGAGAGGATTTCATCATAAATACAAAACCCAGCTTATCATTGAGGCAAAAAGAAACCTGCTCCCCCAACGTCACTTTGTGGTTACATGAAATCTAGAGGGCAGATTTATCAGCTGGTGATCTCATCAGGAACCCAAACAGCAGCCTGAACTTTGGATAGTTCTGCTGTTATTATCTTTTTCTGTTTTTTTTCTAGATGTGAGGTAGGCGGGTAATTTCTGGGGCAGAGCTTGACAGATAAAAAACCAGACACAGCTGCAGTTGCCCTCAAATAAGAGATGAGTAATCTAATATCTGATATGATTCACAGTGAGAACTATTACATATAAAACATGGGATGGTCTGATAAACAGTCTGCTGAAGCTTTCAGATAACAAGTACATTTGTATTGTAGATAACATTCTCTTGGTGTATTATACCGAGTGTCACACCGCAGATACATGGGTGGTCTTCATTGTCCCATGAGGGAAGATTCTTTCAAAGCTTAAACATGTTCAGGACTCACAAGAAATACCTAGATCAAATAAATCACAAGTGTATTTCAAATTTGTAGATCAAATACAAATACATTTAATTTCCAAAGAAATGTAAGGATTTTTGAGTGCCTGGTATTGAATGTTGCATATCTGACTTATGAATGTCGACACATTTTCTGAGACAGTTCTACAAAGAACATGACAGAACCAGTCATTTAGGCAAATGCATAAAACCTTTAGGTCTGTATGTTTATGTTCAGTTGTGATCAAAAGAACAAGATTGTTCACACAAACGGCTAAAATTAGTTTTCTCCGTCTCAGCCGTGCGGAAAGCGCCAGTGGTTCGTACATCCGAGGGGAGCTTCCCTGCTCCTTCATGTCGAAAGGAGCCAGTTGAAGTGGATCGGGCATGTTATTTCAGGATGCCTCTTAGGCGCTTTACTGGGCATGCTCAACTGGGAGGAGACCCAGGGGTAGACCCACAACTTGCTGGAGGGACTACATATCCCATCTGGGAAACGCCTCAGGGGTCCGCAGGAGGAGCTGAAAAGTGTAGCCGGAAGGAGGGATGTCTGGAACATCCTGCTTAGCTTCCTCCACGACCTGATCTCATTCATGTGACGAAGCCCTCCAGCATCGGAGGGAATCAGGACTGTAGCCAAACTTACTGTAGCTTTACGTTTAGGTTAACTCTCTACAGTTCAATTAAAAATGTGACCAGTGCATACTATTAAATAATGTAGAACTTTCTCTACACGTACTGTCTGGAGACACAACAGTTCCACAGTTTCCTTATACAATTCTACAACCCCTGTACCCACGTCACCTCCTGAAGGACATGAAGAACTTGGCTCCTCGTGCTCAACATCCAAGCTTCATCATTAATCATTCAGGATCCTCATATCAGAAAATGGGCTTTTAATTATTTATTTTCTGGCTGTGTCCTCAGTAATTTGGGTTCAAGACCTCGTGGTGATTTACAAGAAGGCCCTTGATGGAAGATAAATGTTCTTCCCTGGTGATTTGATTGGAACCTGTAGTGTCATCCTCCGTCTTCTTGTTCTTTTTTAGTTTACCACCAGTTACCACTTCTGGGGAAAAATAAGTCTCTCTGACAGTGTTTGAAATTGTGTCTACAAAGATTTCAAAGTCCTGGAAGAAAAGGGGAAGAAATGGGGTCCAATTTTATGTGTTTATTATCGATGTTAAAGACACTTAATAGATCTGTAATGTCACCCCTTAGCCAGAGGAATTTATGTTTCTATTCTGGTCATCCAACATTTGTTTTGTTCCAGCCGGAGCCACGACATCAGTGTTTTCCGTCTCTTGACATCCCAGACTCGTCATTGTCATCATCATTAGACGTCTTTGTTTTTAGAAAGTAACTTGATGTTTGTCATTTTATCAAAATTAAACAAATGTAATTCCTTTCATTTGGCCTATAGGTAGAACTAAAGACTACAGATTGATTTTAAGCAATTAAGATACATTTTCTAAATAGGACAATATGAGAAAATAAAGTTAACAATTAACCGGATAAAATTAATTTTGCCAGACATTATAACAAATGGTTTAAAATTGTCAGATTCTGTCTGATAATTACCGGATAATGGAAATTAAGCCTCTGGGTATTTTCAGTGCTGTCTTCCATATACCAGGACAGGCGGTGGATTTAAACATGGATAAAAAGCTATTGAATTAACTCCTGATATGTTACTTTCTGTCTCAGAAGCCCAGTTTGAATCAGATATCAAATCACAGGAGCACGTTGCCATTGAGTCAGCCAGTCTTTTAATCCTCACACATCATCCGGTGTTTTGTTTCAGGGGTCTGACCTCTTTCCTGCATGATCAGACTTCCTCGTAACAGGTGCAGCACAAATATGAATCTGTAGTAAATACATTTTCAGGAGTAAATGCATTTCCTGCTCATTTAGAATTTTTGAAATGCTTTTAATCAGGTTTAAATTGGCTTCTTAGTAGCAAATGAATTAAAGAGAAACAAACTGCATTTTTTCTTTCAGCAACGACAGTGACGTCAAATCTCATCACTTGAAAAGAAAATGGCTGTTTGGAAATCACACTCAGTTCTCAAACGTTAGATTGGAATGGCAGACCAGTTGCAACAGATTGCTCATGGCCACATTCTGTGTTGAATGACAAACAATAGATCAATGAAATGGCTCCGGCTGCATTTTGCTAACTCACTTCACTGAGAGAAACCATAGCACACAAAGTGAAGCAGATAGTTAAAGACAAAGCATAATTCATGACATTAAATTGGGATTTTCTTCCCATTACTTGGCCAAACAGTCTCCGAGGAGAGCAGCAGCAATAAAATATCCCAGGGAAGTTGAGATTAAAGGCCAAGGGCGTGAGTTCACTAAGTTTTCTGCCTTTTCTCTCCATTCCTGTCCTCGTCATTCTGTGCAGAGGCCCCATCATGTGTGCACTGCGGTTTGATTAAGAGCTCCCCAGGGTTCAGCAGAAGGAAGAGAATGTGTTTACTACAACACTTTTATGCTATATACAATGTTCAGTTTGTGGTCTTGATTGAGCCCAGTAGGCCTGTCGAGATCGCAGCCTATGCTCTCTCACAACCTCTGGGGGTTAATTAAACCGACTAGGTAACTAGCTAGCAGCCTCCTATTGCATTAGCAGACAAACAGACCCATTGAGTCTTCATTGTCTGTCCTCTGCTCCTCTTGGATAGTGTTCACGAAGTTTGCACAGACTCAGCCTTCAAGACGCGATAAAGCTAAAAACCAACAGAGTTTAATTTTCCCTCTGTGTATGGGGAATGTGCTGCAGCTCCCTGCAGCTGTGATGCCCTGGAGAGACGTTTGGTGTGAGATAGGAGCAAACACACAGGATGAAAATGAGGAGTCTGCTTTCTAACGGATTGTTCTTTGGATTGATTTGTTTTTTCGGTGCAATACCTGTATCAGTGGACAACTCTCTGACAGACTGGTAAGAGACTTTCACTTAAAATATGATTGGAAATGTTCTTATTGAATACGTGCCTCTAATCTTTCTGGATGATTGTGTTTCTGATTCTTCATTAGACACATACATATATACAAACCTGCATAGAATGGATTAAAGGGGGGAGCAGGAAGCAGAGGGCAGTCATATCTATAGTCTATTTATTTTTGTGTAATCCTATTAAATATATCAGAAATAATTAATGTGTATTGTTCACATAACGAGTGTGTACGTCTGGATTCAGTCAGGTGGAAACACCTCATTTCGGTGCTTGGAGCTATATCAATTCTGTTTGCTGACTTTTATATCATCTCTAAGTGGGGGTATTGGATTTCTCTCCCTCTTGCTGTCTGGAATCTTTCACATGTGCCACACTGAGAGCGACTGCCTTCAGACACCTCACACAGATGGGAGTAAATCCACGTCCTTAAAGTCTGTGCCAGTGGAAAACTTTGCGCCGCCATCATGATGCCAGCTGCCCTTTGTGGAAAGTCAGAACAGCTTGCATACTTCAGCGATGCCTCGATCCACCCTACAACAGAACTTTTGTGTATGCTACCCAGCCTCTCATCCTCTTACTCATCTGCTCTCCTGTGGAGCAGATGAGTAAGAGGATGCTGCAGCAGAGGAGAATTGTACACTGAGTTGTGAATGCATCATTTCTACATAAATATCCAATTATACCATGACCGTACACCGTGTAAACCTGCACTCCTTGTGTTAGTATCATGTGTCAGATTCACACTCACCATTTTACATTCATGCACAGAAAGAGAAACATAAACGTCACATATCCGGAGACTCAGATAGGAGCTACAAGAAAAAAGAAAACCAAGACTTACGTCACAGTGAAACAAAGACCTGTGCAGGGGCATCTTACACATGCTGCCTCTGCCGCAGCCGTACTTCAGGCTTAATCTTCTTCTGCTAAAAAGCTGTGGAAATCTGAGCCATTATTGTCTTCAGCGGTGAGGTGTCGGTGTAATGAGCATACAATGCTAGTCTGAGAGGTTTCACCAAAGTGCTGAGGCTTAAGGAAAAGAGGAGCATGATTCATCTTGTTTGGAAGGCGAGCTTTTATTAGGGGCAGAGTAACAAAAGGGCCTTGACGATAGCTCTTCCACCCAGAGGCTCTGTAATTGCTTTCAGCTGCACCTTGAGAATTTGATGAGTCAAGTCAAGACTTTTGTTTGAGTGACTGAGCAAAACGAACGAACTCTCACGGTGAAACTGAATTATCAAAGCATGTGGTATCTCTGGAAATAAAAAAGTGAAGCCTTAATGCATTAGACGCCAGGACTCCTGTTTTGTTAACATAATTTCCTTCATATGTATTCATGAAAGAAAAGAACAGACCCTGCGGTTAATTTACAGCTTTTGAGTCTCTAAGAGCGATACACGCCCAGCTCACGTTTACCATCAACAGCCCTTTCAAAGTATTACATTGCGTATATGTATTTTTCTCTTTTTTTCCAGCTTCATTTATTATTTATGTCGCATGCAATTTTAATGAGGATCATCTTCCCATGGAGGGGTAACCTGATATCCTCACTGCGGATATGTGTTGTCTTAGCCAAGCTCACTGATGAGGTTTTGTTTGTAGCCCTATTGACAAGGTCAGAGTAATTAAAACTCTCATATATACTTTAAATTCAAATTATTGCAGCGACTTGTTTAGTACACAATCTTGTTGACAAGACACCTGAGGCTCCAGGTGATGTCTCATTCAAGTTAAACACATTCAACTCGTCCCTCTGAAAGTAGATTTTGATGAAATGAAATTAGCTCTGTTATGAGGCAGAATGTCCAGTTTCCCCACAACAACATCACACAGTACTTAACAGTCCTCCGTACCTCATTAACATAACTGGAACACGCCCCCTGCACAAAGTGGATCACATCAAAGCATGTGACGCTCATCGGCCAACTGTAAAATCCCTTTATGTTCGGCCTCGTTGCATCAACAGACGCTCGTCCTATATCTCACACTTCTGACTCTATGGTCACACGCGCTCTGTGATTGTGCCTCGTTCTGCTGTTTTGACTCAGTCCTCTTTAATTACAACTGATTTCCTTAAAGCCTCCTCTCTTCCCTCTCCTCCATTACACCTCAGACCCCTTTTAAAAAGAGTGAAAATGATTCCCCAAACTTACGGATACTACCAACTAGTAAGGAAATGGGTCTCTGTGAGGGAAGTCACATGCAGCTCTCCTCTGTTATTAAAGAGTGTACTGTATCTGTCATAAGAAGATAGGTTTGAAGTGTTTTCACAAGACCCTTTGGATATCCAGGATCCTATAATGGGCCCCATGGGCTTTGTCATACATGATATATATCAAATTAATTGTCACTTGGAAAAGATGGTGGCCGGTGGCCAAGACAACCCCACACATCATCTTCATATTGCTGGGAAAGGAGGTTGTCCAACTCTGTGAAGTGAAAGGTAAAAACTTCCTGCCATTTGACCAGTCACACATCTTTTGGGAAAAGCATAGTGCTATTTTCTGTCCTCTCTTGTTTTTGCAGGGGGCGCCAGAAATTCATGGTATAACCCTCCTTCTAAATGTTTGAAAGCAATGTAATTGTCTTGGCTGGAACACACAAATCCCCCTAAACAGTGGAGCACAATCACTTAGCCACCTTGAATCCGGTGGTGTGGTCATGATCAAGGGATGGGGTAATTCTTTTTGAGGTTCATATCATCACACAAACATCTGTGATAGTGTTGAGTTGAAAGGTTCCATGGTTGCTATAAACAAGGTAATAATATATCGGGGAATTTCCCTGGAGAGGATTTGTTCAGCAAAATCAAGAGAGGCAGCGACTGTGAAGCTCCATTTTATGATGTAAACATCAAGGCACACTTGGCTTATATAAACAATAATCTCTTTAAAATCTTCTGTCTCAATTATTC
This sequence comes from Hippoglossus stenolepis, assembly GCF_022539355.2. Lineage (NCBI taxonomy): Eukaryota > Metazoa > Chordata > Actinopteri > Pleuronectiformes > Pleuronectidae > Hippoglossus > Hippoglossus stenolepis. Next base: position 22,108,974 of record NC_061489.1, on the reverse strand, counting down.
CAGGTAATAAGAACTGAGGATATGTTTGCTTAGCCTTTGCTGTCCCTGTGTAGCATCCAGTAATTAATTGTTGGAAGTCCTACCTATTCAGACCATCTGGACGATAATTAGGCCACTGTAGTTCCCTCTAGCTGAGAGCCATCATGTATCCTTTTTTCCCCCCCGCGCCAGATTGGAAGCTATAACCTTTTCGCCTGAACTTTTCTGCCGCCATGACACAGTGTCCTCTGAAGGAACCCTGAGGGGCACCTTGAAACAAGTAGAGCGTTGTAGTGCTGTTTTTGGCTGTAGTTTTTGTGGCCACTCGCACTGAGACCTTAATAATATTGGTTGGGAGGAGGCACAGTTATAACCAGCCACCATTCAGGACAATTATGTGTCACCAGACGTTTATAGCATGGATGTGCTGTGTTAAAGAAGAGGCACAAACTGTGATGTATGTAAAGCATCAAGTCCCATTTATAATAACAATTTAAAAAACATAACCAGCTTCAAATTAAGCATAATTCAGGTGTTTTCCCACAGATCTCCAACCCTGGCTGTTTTCAACAGGTGGCATAAAAATGATAGCAATGATGTTGGCTTCAGATTGTATTAATGACCTTTCACCTGCCAACTTTCTTCAGATTGAAAAATTCAAAGTAACAGCAAAGGCTGACCAAGCTTTGTCTCATATGAAACTCAAGAATATTACGTGTATAATACACATCACATTACGTGTATAATACATATTGTAGTACAAGAGGATGCAATGTTTTCAAGTTTCATCCTTGACTTTTATCATGATTTAACTTTTACTCAATTTCGTTTTCTACTGCTGTGTCAGTAGGTGTTGAGTGATTCAGATCTGGGCCATTTAGCAACAATCACTCCAAGTACACTTGCATATTTTCTTTGCTTATATTTTATATTTGTAAAGATAAAAAGCCTGACTAGATTTGTAAATATTTTCTGCAGTATTTTGTGAAAGAGATACTGCAGATACATTTCAGAGAAGAGAACTTGTCTTCATCTCGAGAACATTTGCCCACAGCGCTTGGCCCTTAAATCACCGAGTCAATTCATCTGTGTTGGGTCAGTGACATATTCCTGAGCTGTTTCTGAAGCCTGTTAGATTTCTTCATAGGTCAGTGTTTGAAGAAGCTTGGAAAGAATATCTCCAGTGTAAATCTGTATTACTTCAGAATGTTTTTGAATCCTTTACGATTGGCAATTATCAAGTGTAAATAAATAGCTTGTCTATGGAGGACGTTGAGTTATTCAGCAGACGCTGGCAGAAGGGCTGTGAGATGCAGTAAGTGTCAGCCAGACAGAGGCGTAAAGGTGTGGTTGCCTTATAAAACAGCTGCCGTGAAAGATAAGCTCACAAGTCGAGATCTATTTCCCCTTCTCAGTTTATACCTGGAACCCTGAAGCCTTTAGATTCTAACAAATTCAAGGGTTTGGGATTATTCATTTTAAAACAAGGGTGACTCTGTGGTGCAGTGGTAAACAATGTTCTTGGTTCGAATCCCAGTTCAGCGAGGGCCTTTCTCAGTTTTTCTCACGTGTCTGTGTCTCGTTCGAGTTTGGTTAATATGAGTCTCTAAATCGACTGTAGGTGTGAATGCTTGTTAGCTGCTTAGATGTCGACTCTGACAGAAAACGAGATTGGAAAGCTTCTCTGTGCTGATGTGCTGTAAACAGCTGAAACATAAACACGTGTTCTCTGCAGCCAAATTTGTATTTTACGTCCTGCCTCCAGCACACTACACCACCAGTTGCCTATACACTCCTGAACATGTCTGACTTTAGACTCTCCTGCTGCGATCTTCATGTGTGAAATGCAAACTCCAGAGAACGTTCAGACCCCATTGACCGAAGATTCCCCAGAGTTCATGTCTGAAGATATCTCACCCCTACGCTGAAGACCGGTCCAGGATGTAACGCGCCTCTCACCAAATGTCAGTAGGGATTGTCTCCAGCCCCCTGTGACCCTTAAGGGATAAGCGGTATAGATAAGTGGTGGATGGATGGATTTTAAAACATTTCTTTGCCTTCAACTAAATTTCAATTTTGGACAAATATAATAAAAGGCAGTGTTTTAGAGGTAGCACTCTGTACAGCAGGTTGAGAAGGTGGCTTAGTAATATTTCAGTGTTGCGAGAGGAGTATAATAAGATAATTGAGGGTCAGTCCATAGAGCAAATAATGAATCCAAAGATTAATTTAATCTGTTTTCATAATAAAACAAAATGAGCTGTTCCCGCCTCCAAGCGTCGCCTCTCAGCCCTCTTAAACGATTATACACTTCCCAATCACTTACCTGGAAGCAGCAGTCACGAAAGTCAATAAGTAGACACTGTCAGTGTTCAGGATGCCGAGGACGATGGGAGGAATTGGTGAAGTGCCACGAGAAACGGCCATGTTAATGATTTCTCTGCGAAAAGGTGCTGTGTGCTGTGGAGTTGGTTTGGGAGCTTATCTCCGGTGAACAGGCCCTGGATGGAATCCGCCCCAGGTCTCCAGGTGGCAACAAACTTTTAATGTGGGGGAAGTGTTTTTGAGAACCCCCCCCCCCCAAAAACAAATACACAACACATCTACTGTGTGAATGCAGGATTGTTGAGGTGTGTGTGTCTCCAAACGTGTCACTTTTCAAATTAGCTGGCAAATTACCTCCACTCCGCGGCTCTTAGATAAAAGTAAACCGCTTCTCTCTTTTTCTGCGGATTGTCGCGGTATTTATAGAAACTGTAAAGTACAGCTGGACCGATACTGAGTTTTTGAGACTGATATAAATATTTCATTTCTGTGACCAACATGCACACAGAGCGAGACATTTTATAGCTGAAAAAATATAGTTGTCATTTCTGTTTTTATTGCAAACTATCTAATAGACAGGATTGCCTCAGGATTACCTCACACTTCCTGTACAGCAATTACTATACAACAACCTATACGCAGTAAATCAGTGCATATATATATCTACAATTAGCTGTTGATTTATCAGTTTATATCCGTTTCTTGGACTTGAGAAATATCTTGACACATGATGTAAATTACATCCATTCCAGTTTTACTTTGGTGGCTCCAGGCAAAGGGAACCTAAATCGAACCAAAACAAACCCCTCATTCTAGTCCCGAACCAAACCTCTAAAATCACAAAGCTTTTGGCAGAATGCTTGTGGCACGGGGCTGGTTGGGGGGGGAGGTTCGACCATGGTGTCGTTGCAGTCTCCTGTATGAAGCCGATTGAATTGAATTCAAGGGGGTTCTCACAAACATGTTGTTGCTTTTTGACTATTGAACTCCACCGCTGTCCGGCGGGCTCGCTCTCAGCCTGGAGCTCAATGCAACAACCTGCTTTGCCTAACACGTTACAACCTGTTAGTCTCTGATCTCTTGTATCTGGTCCATCGCGAAACAAACAAAAACAAAAAGGTAGAGATTTGAACTGTGCTAACCAGGCTGATCCAGACCAGTGTGTTACTGAGAGCAAAATACAAACATCTGTTTACAGTGGTGCTGAAATTTGATGCCATTTTTAGAATTGATTGTTGCAGCTCTTGTAAACTCTTCAGGTGGCATCTTCGCAGGTTCTGCTTGATTTACAAACAGTGCAGCTGCACAGGGCTAAAGAGCTGTTTTCGTATCGAGCCTCGTCGAGTACCTTCAAACTGCTCTGACGCAGTTTAACATGAATAGCTTTTATTTTTTAACAATGAAATTCATCTTTAAAAAGCCAATAACACGCATTTTCCAATTTACTTTTGCCTATACAACATACTCGCTCCATCACTAGAAGAGATGTTGCTTTATAAATCTCAACCCAAGTAGAAATGGAAAAAAAAAATGCATTTGTATTTTTTACTGACCAAACAAAATAAAAATATAAAATTGTCTTTCACAGTAAAGAAGCTGTAACTACAAACAGTTTTCTGTGCTATTGTGGCCGTTTTTAATACAGTTATACAATCTGTGTTTTGAACCGTAATATTGGTCGTGCTGACCTTGTATCAAATGACGTTAACTACTGATTCTCGCTGTGTCTTCATGTTCGAGTTATGTGCATGTCCCTGGATTTTAACCAAAGCACAAATGAACGTGTAAATCCTTAGAGAAATAGCTTGTTTGATTGATATTTCACTTACTGTATGTCTGTGGGAGGCTGATTTGATCTGCGCTGATTCACATTTTGACGATAGGAGATAGGAGAACACATCAAATTCTCCATTCACGGTTGCCACCGAGACACGTTGCCTTGGCAGACCCACTATTAAAATATTAGCTTCCCACACCACCACGTTCCTCATGTTTAAACTAATTACCCAGGGCTATTGTTCACTAAACTGCTGCTGTAGCGAGTCCCTAGGTGGATCCAAAAGCTTTTCTCACCGCTCCTCCTTTGCGAAGCGACCGTCTTCAAGGAGACATGAAACAGAATAAAGTGAAAGTAGAGAGTGCGAGTAAGTGGAAGCCATTTTGGACTGGTTGATATACTTTACATATAAATGCAAACGTGGTTCTCGCTGTAGCATTAACTCTGAGTGTTTTCAGCTTCTGAAGGGAAATGACACAACACATTGTTGTTATCCAGCACCAGCTGAAAACTAAATATCTATTACATTGTGATAATCTAAAACATTTTTTTTTCACAGCTGATTTGATATTATTAAACAGATTTGTTTTTGCACCTGAACCAAAAAACATCACAGATTTCATCTTTTATTCTAGGAAAAGTGCTAAAAATGTATTTTGCCTGCTATAATCACAAAAACCCTCATGTGCGATCCTACAGGGATGAGTGCAGCTCAGTGATAAGTTCTGAGGTTGTTCCCCTGCCTCAGTCACCTAACATCCAAGGGAACCAACGGAGCAGGAAATGTGTTTCACTTTGCCATAACAGTAACATCCACCTGAGGAAGAACATGTGCATCAAGCTTGAGTTTAGATATTTTGAAACAGAAGTGACTTAATACATCTGAGTTGTTTTTTTTGCTGTACAGTACTGCACTTTTACAAACTTCTCCACTTTTGAATATTAACAGAGTTTGCTCGAGTTTGCACTGGAGGCAATCTGTAACAGAGACTGCAATTTAATGAAACTTGAACATGTTTATTTTTGATTGGATTCGAGCTACATTGTTGTGTGTTGTTGTTGCACGTCAACACTGTTTAAGCGGTGATATTACCTGAGCGCCCAGCGGCAATGCAAATACTATACCGCTCACGCACATTTGACTGAACGCTGCCTGTGGCTATTGCCTTTGACAAGTACTTCTGACAGATCAGTATTCAAATTCAAAGAATCCTTTTTCCCACCGCTCACCTTCCTTTATAGATGCATGGAAGCTGCATAGGAAACCACCTAGGACTGTGCTAATGAAATATTTAAATGTATGAAACGAGAGTGCATCATGGTGACGTTAATCACACAACTAAATATAGATGAAGTGTGTTTTGTTGCTCAGGTTTTGACTTGACGGCAATACAGGAAACTTACATCCCAGCTGCGGGGAAATAAACCGTGTCGCTCATGACTGTACTGTAGAGAGCCGCGTTATGTGACATACATACGACAGACGTTGTGTCACAGCTTGAGGAGACGGATTAACATAAGAATCAAGAGGAAATCAGGTCATGGAAGCTTCTCATGAATAATAATAATAGAGATATAGCTTTGTCTGTCATTCAAGTTGTTTTGGGGTCATGTTGAAGTAGGATTTCTTTAGTTGCATCTCGTGTCAATGATCCACGGAGGTACCAGTTTGGTATCTAGTGGAGGGTCGAAAACCAGTCACACAGATAGACCAGCAAGGAAGATGGTTAGTTTCAATTAAATGATAAATCAAAAAGAATTGGATCTTCACATTCAGAAGAGATCATTAAATTATAGTTAATTTCTTTCAATGTAGAGATCTATTATTATTGTCATGATATAAGGAAAATAATTGCATTTATAAGGAATATAAAGAAACTATTTATTTGTTTGCGTGCATTATGACATATGTATATAGAGCCTAATCAGATTGTTTTAGACTGGTACAAATAAGAAGTGTTTTATTTTAATCAATAACACTGTTATATATTGTTCAATATACATTTTTTTCTATATATACAGTCTATCCCTTAATCCCCCTTATTTTAATTATTGCCAAGATGTACACTGAAGGGATTTTTGAATTGAAAATAATTTCCTGGTAGATAAACTGTGAGATTACAATATCGACCTGGCAGATTTATTGGTCAGTTCTCATCACACCGTGTCAGTGGAAGTGACATTTATTTATCATTTCTGTTCTATCCTCTAATCTACACGGAGGACATATGATAAATGTCAGCTGCATCCTTACAAAAGTGGTTAAAGGCTGGTAAAAAAAAGGGAAATACAACAATGTACCTATGTCTGATCCTCATACCTGCTCTGAATCACTATAAAGTTAAATATGCTAATATATATAAGCTACTACATTGTGAATCCTGTGATTATTTCTGAAAGGGAACAGCCAATTGTCTTCTCCGGCTGCTGAGGAGCGGTAGCAGGAAATGATGTGTCTGCGGGGGGGTGTTATGACCAAGACATTATTATTGACCAAGACATTAAACACAAGAATTGTCAGAGCGGTCATTTTGAACATTATCTTTTGCCACCTGCTGTAGCTTTTATTTTATTTTGCTGCTGTTCCCCCCCCCCACACACAACAACTGAGTCATGTGACCTGATCAATATCCAATAAGGTTTTGTGATCCTTGCACGGACCATAATCCCATAGGAGGACCATATTGCATGGCTGATAACAGCAAGCTATAAAAACAGCCAAATCTCTCAAATGCCTGCTTTGATTTGTCCCCTGAGTGTTCATCAACCCTTTGAAAAGCCTCTGTCTGCAGATACAACTGCAGTAAGATTAGCCCTGTTGGATGAAGCCCCTGGGGACTGATCACACTCTCCAGGCTACGCTCTCTGTGTTTATGTGTAGGAAGTGTTTTTACTTGAATTAGCAGCGATGGGAAATGTCCATAATATTTCTTCCCTGCTGCTAAATTTGTATAGATAGCAGTGGTTGTGCAATGGAGTTGAACCTGCAGCACAGACATTAGCATTTATAACATTAACGCTGCTATAGCTCGTCCTGCACCTATCATAGCACATTTGCAACCGCCCTCGATATTTCACCTGAGGCGAAGCTACGCACTGAACTAATATCATCAGCTCAGCTTCAGGGCAGTCGAGTGGAATCATCTTCGTGACCGTTTGTGTTCGGGCTGCAAATAATTATTTTCATTATCAGTTCATCTACTTAACATTTTGTCAATGAGTCATTCAACTGATTCACTTAATAAATCTTAGAAAATAGTACAAATAAGAAACCCCCCCCAAAAAAGAAATTAAAATTCATGTTGTGCGTGAACCATTTTCTACCATTTATTTTTTAACAATTAAGGTCTTATCTAAATGTAGTAAATGAAAGTGGAAGATTAACACAAATATATCGTGCCGCAGTTGTTAAAATAATCCTTTAAATTAAAATGAAATTAGTTTCTATTTCATTAAAGATTATGATTTTTGTTGTAATTTTTAGCAAATGGCTGTGTTGTACTAGTTTGAATATAAAACTGTTTTAAAGAATTGAATCCAGAGGTCACTTCATTTCTTTAGCCCATATTTGCTTCACCAGACAATCTGTAAAACCTTTAGTGGCACATTCCTCTTATCCTTGTATCCTTAGTTTGGTCAGGGAGAGAAACATTGCTCTTCAAGGACGGACACAATAATAAATGTATATACACACGACAGACAGAAATAACCGTTATACAATTATGGAGAAACTGAATGCCAGTAAACAAAGTGCAGTCATATAAGAATCTGTGATGAAATCCATTGATTGATTGTTTATGAACACAGAATAATCCTCCGGACCTTTGCTGATTATGTTCTTTTGTTTGTTTAAGAATTTGATTTGGATGCGGAGGGCTGGTCACACAACAGATCCATCGGAGTCGATCAATATGCCATTCCCTTTCCACACACAGCGTGAAATACCACCGTAAAGCTACATAATCATATATGTATGCGGCAACACTCAATATGTATTTTTTCCATGTCGTCAAACACCTCACACCAGCAGATGAGTCAGACCATAGGAGAGAGAAAAGCATTCGAGCAGATATCAAGGGCTGATATTAAGGGATGCATGAGGCTACGTTGTCTTTACCGCGGCGCTACAAGCTGCACAATTGAAGGGAGTGTAATGGCATTGAGCTGCGAGGTCAGAGGCCAGATCTCTTGATTAAGTGAGGAGAGAGAAAACCAACGAGGAGGCAGAGAGGGGAAGACAAAGAGAGAGACGCGGGGGGACGACCATCATACGCACAGAAAAAACATAGCACACGAGAATGAGATTCAAAACAGGAAGTTGTTGATCCATTTTGGCTCAGAGGAAGGGATGGAGACATGTCCCGCGGATATTTGTGCAAGATTTCCTGCCAAGTACATGGGAACGCTGCTGGGGCACCACGGAGATCCATGGGTATGTCAGAGCTGCATGTGTTCCTCTTAGCGAACGTCATGAATTAAGTATATGTCCTTTACAAATACAAAGTCTCATTTGTGCGTTTGTGCGTCTGTTCTTTTGGACATAGAACACGTCCTGCCCGGTGGTCTCTCACTGCAGAGCTGGAGACAGTGTGTGCAGAATGATGCTCAATGCACAAAATGCAATGACATGAGAACAATTTCTTAAAGCTCGTGCAAAATGTCACAACATGTTTGATGCGGACGTGTTGTCATATTCATTAGCATGTGCTCGCAGTGACTCATTGCTGAAAATCATCCTCTTAGCAAAGTACTTGGTCTAAGCTGATGCACTTATGGCAATGGGAAGAATGATGTTTCCATTATGCTGCCTTAATACTGTTTGTTGTTTGAAGTTTTGCTACAGGCATTTATGGAGAATAACTCTTCCCTCCTTGTTACATGTCTTCCTTTTATTATTATTATTATTATTGTTGTTGTTATTATATATTTGCGCTGCTGTCTTCTGTCGTTTAGTTTCAGGCTGTGTGGTATATTTAGTTTCATGAAAGTGTTTGGATGATAAAGGCCAGAGTGAGGTGTGTGGGTGGAGGGGTAAAGGGGTTTGCCAACCACCTTTCACAGTCTCTGTGGTTGAGTCATAGTACTGATGAAACACCCCCAGACTCAGACCTGATGTAGGCTGCCCAGACGTGGAGGGGCTGGGGGTGGGGGGGTGGGGGGGTTGGGGGTGGCGAGTGCAAGGAGCGAATCCACAAGGGCTCTCACAGGCCCACACAATGTGTTAATGGCTGCTGCTGATGCATTTTAATCAGTGCGCGCAATTTATCTCGCTAAGGCTTTTTTTTGGTTCAAAGTCAAAGACGGAAGAGATTCACTTGAGGTTCTGCCTACCCTTTTAAAAATGATCTGCAGACGCGAGGATGAAAAGGTGCCCAGGCTCGGTCAGTGGAAGTATGAGAGATCGGTGACGGGAAAATTCAGCGCAGTCCTGCTGGTTATGCAAGTTTCTGATGAAGTCATTAAAGGGAAGAGAAGATTAAGGAAAGGGATTAAAGGCGCTGCCTGTCTCGACTCTTATCCTTTATATACCTGTTACTGGCAGCAGTCAGGCGTGATTGAGGGAGCAGTTCTCAAAACACCTGCTGCTCCCAGGTCCAAGGCTTTGTTGGCGAGCGTGTGCACAAGCTGCTGGCTGTGCCCACGAGCAAGAGCCTGCGTCCTTCGCAGCTTCAGGGTTGCTGTTGTGGGCTAATCTCTCTGTGGGGGCACAAGGCAGAAGAAAGAAAATCCCTGTTGGCATCACTGACAGTAGCTTTGCTTGACAGGGAAAGGAAATGTCAAACCTGGATCGTGCTTTGTGTCGTGTCGTGTGTTGTCGTCTCCAGTACCACGGGGGGGCTTGTTATTAACTAATCAATAATATACCTGCACACCTACATGCATATAAAGAACATGAATGCTCGCAGGACATTGATTCTGGTCCCTGATGCAGATATCGATGTTCAGTTTGAATGTAGCCGGTGTAGTTTGGTGAACTGCATGTTACATTTATTGTTGGTGTAGTAGAGGATGTGTGACACAGTGCATCATGCTGTGTGTGTTATACATCATCAGTCTAAGTGGTGATCAGGGTGCAGATGGTGAAAGACGTGTTTTCATTATCTAAAAATGTTGCTAGTTACCATGAGTAATGAGTGTGGGGTTGTCCTGTTCCTGCCAAAGTGGAATATTAATACGTTCTGGGTATTTAAAACAACAGTGATGTTTATCAGCTGCATGTCATGTTACAGATAATGGAGTGGAGGAATCCAAGAAGTTTGCAGGTGACAGTCGATGATTTATATCAGTTATTGTCTATTATACACTGAATATCATTGACACAAGACATTTCTAATGCTTTGTAGACTTTGTTGAGGCCGATTCTTGAGAGGCGGGTGAACCAATATAAAATGAGGACTTTTTTGGAGAGGGATACTTTATCTTTGGTTGTTAAAGTTACAGTGAAACAGTAGTAAGAGCACTTTTATTTTCCTTTTATGTGATGTATGATGTGCCGAGTAAATTTGGATTATACAGCCTACCCCCCCCTGGTGCTGTATATTGCTCTGCTAACACTGAACCTCCAGCTAATGGTCTATAGTGCAGGTTTATATGATGGACTGAGTTAACTCATCATCCCAAATGACATTTGATTGGATAAAGCGACGTCTACGGCCCGGGTTCATGAGAAGTCATTAAATATTATTCCAACATTTTCCAGGTGGATAAATAAGAAGCACTATAATATAAATAAATGAGAAATGAGTTTACAAGAGGACTAAATTATTACCAATAAGATTTGGAAAATATCTTTTTTTCGATTTCACCATTTCTATTAACACTTTCCTTCACAGTTTAATGGAGATAGTGTTTCTCCTGCAACACAAAATATATTTTTAATGCATTTTATTGTCACTCTTTGACCACAAGGCAATATTTATTATTATTATTAAAAAAAAGCAGTTCAATGTTCCACATCTTTTATAAAACACATCTGTAAAACATCCTTTGGGCAATTCGCACCTATTTCGACTATTCACCCTTGTTAATGTCCTGAATGTCGTAGACACAGTGAGAGGACACAGACTTCTCTCTGGAGATCACTCTGACCTGCTTAAGTGTGGCTATAAGCACAATAACGTCACCTCCACATCAATATAAAGGGGCATTAATGTTTATGTTGAATGAGTCTAGTGGGAGCGGAGAGTGGGTGTCATTTTAATTCAGAAAAATACGCTGCAATAAAACTGTTAACACGTAGCAGCCTGCTCTGTAATGCAGTGACAAATTGGTGGATTTTTCTTTTTCCCTTGTCACTTTGTGACGTAACTGACGACGCTCGGTTCCCCCTGTTTTAAGCCCTCGCATGTTGTTGCCATTGTGTTTTTTTATCCTTGCACATTTAATTACCAAGTTTTGTTACCTTTTCACAAGCTCCTTCCTGTCTCCAAAGTTGAGGATGTTTAATAGCTATTAAACATCGGATTAACTCTCTTCTCTGAAGAGGCTTTTCCTGCGGGATAATCACGATCCGTCTGTTTGATGCTGCCGTTTTGACTCTTTCCCAAAGCAAGGGTTATCAGACACAGTAAAAAAAAGAGCCGCTGACTCAATCTACCAAGTTTATCTCTAATTAACACGGATTAATTGAGCTTTGACTTCGCTCTGCAAGCCAAGCAGAAGGGCAATTTGTGCATAGAAGCCTATTATTGCCCCAAGGCTGATGATCCTCTCTGTTAAGTGCTCTCAGTCCCAAAACCCTTGATCATGTGGTTATGATCATGTTGCTTTTACACTGTGTGTGTTAATGAATTATGCAGTTTGCCACATTCATTCCAATTCATGAAAACTTGTGAAAATAGAAAAAATACCTACAAGGGTTTTTTAGTTGATTTTTGTTTTCTCCGTGTGTGTGTTTAAAAACCATCAAGGTTACTGCTGCTGTTTTTCTTTTGTTATTCTTCCTTTGGAAATACGACTCTCGTCTCCACTTAATTATTTGCATTTGGAAAAATTGATGTGGGCTGACTTGTTTATTCGTATCCAGGTCACATCCTGAGGAAGCGTTGTGTTGCATGAGCAGTCAGATTGACAGTGGTTTATTAAAGGAGTACAGTGTCATTTTGCATGTTGGCGGGCTCACCTTAAAGCCTCGCTGCCCTTTTCAAAGATCCACTCAATAATGGATAAGGCAAAGAGTGTCGCAGTCTCTTCCCCCTCATTATGATCCCATTGGATTACACACCAATGCTATGTTGAAAAAAAGTGGGTTAATTGCAGTCTGACTATGAACTAACCTGCAAGTTAATAACATCTTTCCTTCAGGGTAGCATCATTATAAGATATAAGCCTCATCAAAAAAAAATTATGATTTAATAACTTTCCCTTACAATGACCCTTGTGAGGACGTACTATTTTTTTTTTTTTAGTTAGTCAAACTCTGTGCATGTCCGCAGAAAGCAAAACTCTTTACCAAAGAAACTTTAATTACCCAGCGGCAAAAACAGTGTTCCTGTGAAGTGCATACATTAACGGTGCAGTTTACAGAAACAGCACTTTGAATATGCATATGTCAAAGTAGTGACATGGTTTTATGTCTTTCTTAAATGGATTGGAGGAATGCAGTGAGTGTGCAGGGACCCATTGACGTGAGGGCAGCCATGTCAGATGCTAATGTACAAAAGAGCTTGCTGCACCCAGTATGTAACACTTTCTCCCACTGCATGATTACACATAATGCTGCTTTTATCGTTGCTTCTTTCGCTCGCACAGCTCTGCTCCTTCCGTGGCTCTGCTCCAGCTCGGAGTTAATTCTCCTCTTTCTCCCTGCCTTTCACGGTGGTTCTGCCTCCGGAGCCATCTTCCAAGTCAAAATATCAAAAATTTGACGCTTCGATTATGCTTGAGGGGTGTTGATAATTGCCAAGCAAAGTAAGCAACTGTCTCCCAACCAATCCACCATAAAGGCAGCGGGGGCATTTTGTCTTTCTGTGTGAAGAGGAATCACATTATGTTCGATGATCAGTGCCTGGGGGCCACATCAAAGTCTGAAAACCTTTCCAGAGGAGATAGAGGCAGGCCAATTTCACGAGTGGATTTTTATTGGTTGATTGCACAGAGGCCAAGTTGTTATCTAAATCCTCAAACTACTTGGGCAAAATAAGAAGTGCCTTGTGAGCATTCAGGGTGCGCAAACTTCCCCCCGAGATTAAAGCCAAACCAAAATGTTTACAACCAATAGTTTGCCAGGATTATGGCTTAAGAGACGAAGTGCAAACAGGATGTGGTGGTTACATAGTCAAGCGGTGACTTTACACTACAGTGTCACAGTTACTGCTGAAAACTCCTATCATGCCAACTTTGATTTTCATGTTCTCACTTGAACCGATGGCTCATATAATCCTCTAATGGATGAAAAGGTTTCATGCTCTTGTAGCCGGCATTCAAACACAAATTCAAAACAGGATTTTAAAAAAGTATTTGAGGAGTAGTAATACTGTATGTACAACTACACTGAGTCAGATCCAAAATCCTGCATCGCCAAGATTGTGTTGCCGTCTAACAGGCTGACCTCTATACAGGGAGGTCTCCGATTGAGTGATTTAATTAATCATTTTGCATAATTATATTCCCCTTCAAATGGGAGCTGTGGGGATAATTAGTTTGCAAATAATTTGAAATCAAACATGAGTAGTGGGTGTCCACTCTCCCCAGCAGGGGGAGAGATGCTGATGAGCAAACTGACCCATGATTGCCTGATTCAATTTGCACCAATTACAAAATAAGAGTTTCTGGCTGCTGTAAGTCAGAGGAGCTTACAGGAGAGCATATGCTCAGGGCTGTATGTGCTGCATCTTAACTCGTCATCGATTGGCCGAATTCAAAGGTATTGTTTTTATTTTGCAACTACACTTAAAATGCTGAAGAAGCATAACAAACTAAATTTGAGACCATCGAGGTGGATTTTACCATAAAAGAGGATTAATGAATAAATTCATATGAATGTCAAGCTCATTCTAAAAATCCCCTTGTTCTCTGAATTAAACAAGTTAAATGTCCAGACGGCAGGAGCTTTCAGTTTATCATTTTTCATGGACTGCATTCATCAAAAAACTGAATCTGAAGATATTAAAGACCTTTTCAGGATGATCTTCATTAAAACAATATTCAACAATGACTAGTGCAGTGGTCGCTCTAAACCTGTCTTTTGGCTTTTGCCTGTGGCAATGTTAATTAGTCTTAGTCTCTGAAACTGTAAAAAGTGACCTGCAGTAGTTACAACACGGCGAGTGAAGACCTGCTGCAGGACTCAATCCACAGAACCCTAAAGCTGCACAAGGAGCCTGTTTATAAAAGTTTATTAATATTGTTTTACTACAAGATATGCGAGCCACAGACAGAGATTTCTGGAATTATTAGCTGCAGAAGGAGAGATGGTTTTTACTGCATCGTTTCCTCTCTGCCCTTCAGACCTCACTTGGTCTGTGTGGAAACTCGGAAATTAATGAGCAGGAGTCTACACAACAGTGCGACACAAAAGAGTAGCACAGAACATAGTTCATAGGTGATAGAATACAACATATGGAAAGGGTACACAGAGACTTCAAAAAAGGTTTGAACCTAATGAAAGAATCAAAGTGCGAGAAAGACACAGACAGAAATTCAGCGATGACCGAGGGAAGATATCACCCGACTGCAGCCCGGGGAGTGATTGCAATCTTCCATATACAGTTCCTCCACTCTCACCTCTAGATCTGTGCCAGATAAAACCTTTTCATTCACCTGGACGCGTGTGTCAAGAGCACAGCGGTCAAAGCTACATCAGTTACTTTCCATTCACACAAAAACACTGAGGAAGAGTTGAGGAAGACACGAATCATGATGAACGGCACATGCAGGATTGTGTTTGGTCAAAACTTCCCTACTCGCCCGTCTACTATTTGGCCCGAGGCTGTAAAAGAGTGGCATCATGGGATGGAAGATCCCCATGTTTGTGATTTAAAATGAGTTTATCATGGAAATAGAGAATTGTATCCCTTTTTGAAAAATGGGGCTACGTTAAATACGTTCTCATATACTGTATGTGTCATAGAGAACATAATTTCAGGAAATGTATATCACGTAAGTCTGAGCTTCATATCGGGGGCCACTTGTGTACGGACGCTCACGGTGATGGCGTCGCGCAGGTGACCTCAGCACCCCTGCGAAATGGCTGCTCGCTGATTTATGCTGAGTCAGATGCCATTAGCTGTTATCATCCCCCTCTCAGGATCCAACCCCGCACTAATGTGGGTCAGGGGCCACATTATAGAAACACCTTCACTGTGCCGACTTATTTCACTGTGCATTGCAGGATTTCCGCCGTCACCGGACTGTTAATGAATGTCACTGCCAATGTACAGAATATTGAGATAAAATGGAAATGTTGAGGAAAAATGTGAGGGAAACAAAGTAGAGGCTATTTTTGACCCAGACATCCTAACATTTGACTGAGTAGATGATTATTAAGTACCAGTACAAAAAGTCTTATAAGATCCCACTTAAGTAAAGCAGCAGAAGTATTATGTACCTGAAGTATTATCATATTTTAGATTACTGGATTGTTACTGATGCATCATTTAAGTATTCAAACAACATTTAAATAATTAATGGTGGAGAAAACTTGATAAAATATTGATCTGATATTTTAGACTTTTCGAGGCTTTTTGCTTTTAATGCGAAATATTGAACAATTCTACCTTTTTAAAAATCAATTATTTAAGCAATGCTTTGAAAAAAGTTAGAATGCAGAATCCTTTGCAGTGTAATTGTTGACCAGTGTTTGGGAACATTTGCTTTCATTTTAACAGTTTTATCTCGTTTTATAACCTGTAACAGGAAATGAAAACAGAGGCAAAACATTGTACTAGGGGAAGTACTTGAGTAAAAGTACTTAGTTGCCTTCCTATCTTGTAGCAGGATGTCTTTTGGGGAAGATATTGGTTGTTTTTGCCTCAACTACGTGTTTGGTGTAATCACACTGGATAAATTGTGCGTCTCTAAAAAAAAGCCAGTGCCCTTTGATGCTGAAGAACAACTGATAACAAGCCCACCACTATATCAGATTTTATCAGACAGTGCTCTTACCTTGGTGTCATTTTGTTAACATAGTACCAGTTGTCCATATTAATCACAGATGTTTTCAGAAAACGCAGGCTGCAACGCTAAAACCATTTGCTGGGGGAGAGATTTTTCTTTCAAGGCCAGAAAACCAAGGTGAAATTTCAATGTGTTTCTCTTTCCCTCTGTAACTATTGAATAATACATTTCACAAAATTTACCATCCTGTATTTTGACTGGAAAGCAGCACACATTCAGGAGTGAGGTCCACACATACACACAGAGAAAATCCGTCTTACATGAGCAGTTCGCTGGGATTTTTGTTTGTAGATGTGGCCCCAGGTCATCAGCCTAATTCTGTGCAGTGTTTGCTGCTGAACAACACACTTCAACGTCTGCTGCTGATTATGTACTTTATTATGATCCTGCCCAGGTCAGATCCCAGACTCACCCTTACTCTGATTACACAATGTTCATTATACTGATTAGACACCCCTTTGTTAACCATTGGTTCATATGCTGCTGCAATACATGTAGACAGTGTGTGCGTGTGTGTGTGTGTGTGTTTGTGTGTAGTTGTTATGTGTGAAGAACCTGCAGAAACACGCATAGACATAGATTTAGATGGATGTTTGTGTGCATTCTGTGACAATCACATTAGCCACGTTTTATTTAACATTCCTATTGCATTAAAGAAAGTAATTTGTCTACTTAGTATATTGACTGTTGTACAAGTAGTGTTCGTATTTTGCCAATAAAGTTGCCAATTCACTTGTTTTTTTCCATCCACATCAGAGGCAATGTTTCTATAACCTGGTAATTCTAAATATAAACACAAAACCACGTAATAAACTACACAAATTGAAAAGAAAATATCCAATTTAGGAGTAGATCAGTATCGTGATACTGACAAAGCGTTCTGTGTCAATTGATAATATGAGAGTCAGACCCTGCAGAGTAATAAAAAGAATCATCTCAATCATTTTTCCCATAATGCTTCACAACATACTCTAATAACGAATTATTGATGGATGCAGGAGTACAGGTGTGTGCAAATGTTGAGCAGGATGGGAAAGGCTAGTGCTTTTAAAGCGGATAGTGAGGATTTAACTTTAGCTTTATTTAGAATAAAATGAATTAGAAAGCTGTTGAGCACTTAAACAAGCCTGTGGCAATGTTTTACAAGTCTGCAGCAAAGGAAATCCAACCATATGGTGCCCATTAACTGAGGCAATACAGCTTTATAGCAAACTGGTGAAAAGGGAAAGTAAAAACACAGACAGAGGGAAATAGACCTTAATCAGTAACCGGGGGATTATTACAAATATTTACATTATTTCTTTTTTAAGTCAGCGACACAAAATACTGGAGAAAATCATCTGAAATGTGGATATAAATAAATGTAAATATTCAGTGACTTGTTCGAAGCACTGCTGCTGGTTCAGATCAACATGGTGGCAGTACTAGAGCAAATTTATGCAAAACAAATGCTTTCAATATTGTGTTGTACTTTTTGAATAAAATACCTGTGATTCAATTTTATATTTCTATTCCCATTTCAATAGACTTCTCAGGGTTACATAATCTTTCTCTTTTAATGGGTCTGCTCTCAAATTATCTTTGCTCTTTGCACCATAATCTGTGAGCATATTAAGAGCCTGGAGAGAAATTTTGATTATTCCTCTTACCGTTTAAATTTAGCACAGCCCATGACACATCAAATGAGGCAAGGATGGTCTGCAATCTTTGCAACCTGTCACCCAGTCTGTTTGTGGCAAACAGTGCATTCAGTTCGTATATCTGCTCATCTCCATGTGCTTATGTGATATATATGAGTAAGCCTACGGATGAAAGACCAGCGTTCATATATAGATGTAAGACCGACCAGGTTGAAGAGGCTCCATGAAAGTATATGCATGAGTCATATGTTCAAAATGCCAGATATCTCTCTCATCTTGTTTATGCTCAAATGTTGGCTGAGAACACAAAAAGGAACTTTTCACATGTATAGTTCATTTGCTTTGCTCTGAATCAGTAAATACGTTTAGAAACATTGAGCTTTTTCTGGCTGGTAACTGAGAAAACCATTCACATTTAACTGGTGCTCGTGCAGAGGGTGCAAAGGAGTTATTTAATTAAAAAACTGGGAGATGATCTTCGGGGTCCAGCAGTTCAGGTTGTTTGTACTTTAACAGGGAGCTCGATGTTTGAATGAGACAAGAATGAGACATTTGTATGGAGTGAGATCCATCTGATCTTTTGTCATGTATTTGTAAAGTCTCATTTTTCTCCCCAGCAGATCGAGCCCTGCTCTGTCATTCGCAATAGTAACTTATGAACACCCCCCCAAGGTCCATCCTAACTGTTTCACTTACCTCCTTCTTCTTTCTCTTTGTTCTGTCTTTCTCCTGCAGAACCGTGACAAAATGGTCGACTGTATGAGCAAAGTCATGCTGCACACGGTCGTCTCATGCTGGCAACCATTCCTGGGGCTGGCCCTTGTGGCTGTCTTTGTGGGCTCTACCCTGGGATGTCCCTCACGCTGCGAGTGTTCTGCGCAGACCAAGGCAGTTGTCTGTCACCGCAAGCGCATGCCCACCATCCCGGACGGCGTGCCAACAGAGACCAGAATCCTGGACCTGAGCAAGAACAAGCTGACGATGATCAATCCTGATGACTTTGTGAACTTTCCTGGGCTCGAGGAACTTGATCTCAGTGGAAATATCATCAGTTATGTTGAGCCTGGAGCTTTCAACGCCCTGTTTACCATGCACTCGCTCAGTCTCAAGAGCAATCGTATCAAGCTCATTCCCCTGGGAGTCTTTTCAGGTTTATCTAATCTTACCCGGCTGGATATAAGTGACAACAAGATTGTCATCCTCCTGGATTATATGTTTCAGGACTTGCACAATCTAAGGTTTTTGGAAGTGGGCGACAACGATCTGGTTTACATTTCTCACCGTGCATTCAGTGGACTTTTGAGCCTAGAGATTCTAACCTTAGAAAGATGCAACCTCACAGTTATTCCCACTGAGGCCCTCTCCCACCTGCACAATCTTGTCGGCCTCCATCTACGTTACCTTGGCATCCACACTTTGCATCCTTACTCATTCAAAAAGCTGTTCAGGCTGCGGCATTTAGAAATTGATAATTGGCCTTCGCTAGACCATGTGCCAGCCAATACCCTGCATGGCCTCAACCTGACAAAGCTGTTTATAACCAATACCAACTTGTCCTCCTTTCCTTACCAAGCCCTGAAGCATTTGCCCTACCTGACACACCTCAACCTGTCCTACAACCGCATCAGGCACATTGAAGGAGGGATGCTCATGGAGCTTGTTCGCCTGCGAGAGCTTCACCTGGTTAGTGCTCAGTTGACCACCATCGAGCCGTATGCCTTCCAGGGTCTACGGGGGCTAAAAGTCCTCAATGTCTCTCACAACCGACTGGATACACTGGAGAAGGGCGTTTTTCAGTCCCCTGAGGCTCTGGAGGTTCTTCTGATTGACAACAACCCATTGGTATGCGACTGTCGTCTCATGTGGATCCTACAGAAAAGGCACTCCATCTTCTTTGGGGATTCACAACCGGAGTGTAGTACACCTGAAGGTATCCGAGGAAGACCTTTTAAGGAGTTTAAGGAGACTCTTCTGTCTTATTACGTGACATGCACCAAGCCAAAAATTCGTGAGAATAAAACACAAACCATCACTGTGGATGAGGGCCAGCGGGCGATGTTACGCTGCAGTGCTGAGGGGACACCACGACCCACTGTGTCCTGGCTGTCCCCTCGGCGACGTGTCCTGACAAGTAGGAGCCATGGTCGAGTGACCGTCCACAACAACGGTACACTGGAGATCAAGTCAGCAGAAGTACAAGACGGCGGAGTGTACCTTTGCCTTGCATCAAACACTGCCGGGAATGACACCCTGATGACTTCATTGGCAGTGAAAAGCCTGGGATCACTGTACGCTAACAGGACCCAGTACTACACAGATCCCAGCAACACCACTGCCAATGGGACGACCGGTGTGACCCTCGGTTTGGACCTAAAGACTATTCTAGTGTCTACAGCAATGGGTTGTTTTACGTTCCTGGGAGTGGTCTTGTTTTGTTTCCTGCTCCTTTTTGTTTGGAGCAGAGGAAAAGGAAAACATAAAAACAACATAGATGTTGAATATGTGCCTCGGTCAAAGTCTAATGGCACCAATGTTGACTCGGCAGAAGGACAAGCTGGTCCTCGTCGTTTTAATATGAAAATGATGTGACTTCTTTTGTACATTCGAGATTCTGGATTGTGGAAATGCCCAAAGTACAGTGTATTTTTTTGCGAATAGGACTACTGAACTTCCCAATACTGCAGGGAGAGTGAAAAGGTCTGGGGCTTCATCAAGAGGAACAGTATCTTAAATCGGTGGATCTTGACAAAATGCTTGGATACTGTGTTTCATAAACTGAAATGTGTAGGTGGACTTCCTCTTAAACAACTGACAGCGGACAACCTCACACGGACGAGGAGTGAAAACTGTTGGCGCCAAGAGGACCTTAAGGTAGTAGGTGTCATTTATCAGCTTTTTGAAATTTATATACCCAAAAAGAAACCTTCAGTTTTGGGTTGGATCAACAGACTGCTGAACCATGTACAGTACAAATTTGTATCTGAGCTATTAACCTACTTTGTTTAGTCTTGCTCCATGCTTACTCACTGGACAAATCAATGAAACTGACCATTTCCTATGTTCAATACTTTGCATATGTGTACCTAATGCTTCATTTTGTACATGTATGTACAAATTCATTCAAAAGAACTATTCATAGCAATATTCATGGGCCGCATTAGCCAAAACTGATATAACCCCACGTGAACATTCTTCAGACTTTTGAAGTTTCCATGGATTCAGGAAGGGCTTTTATGGGTGAATATCTGTCCCTGCTAACCCAACCAACTCCTAGATATTAATACATATATATTATTTATCAATGACAATAGGAGAAAAAAAATATTTATGAGAAATGTTGAGTATTTTTCAAAAAATCCGTCCTCAAACACCGTCCAGGATCGAACGTAACAGCAGGATGAGCATAAAGATGACCCAGTATTGGTCAAAGTACCGACACGAACCACCTTTCGTCCTATTTTGTCTCTTTTTATTCCTTTAACTGTACCTTTACTGGTTGGCAAACTACATGTGTCAATTTTACTACAGTGACATTTGCATCATTTTCCCCAGTAGGAAATTTGGACTTTGTTGTGGTAGTTTCTCATTTTGTTGTTGAATCATTTAGATTGTGAAAACTTCAAAAGTAAAAAGTAAAAAAATGTATGTGAAATAAATGAAGATGTATTTGTACCAATGAGTCGGGCATAAATGTTGTTACATAATGAAATCTGTTTTCCTTCGGCCTCACAGATCGTATCGTCGTCGACATATTCTTAAGAGAAGGACGTCTTTGCTGTTACATTTCATTTCAGTTGCCATGAATAGATGAGGCCTAGGTGTCATAGGCCTATTCAAATGTTATCGTGATTAAATTGTTCAAATATATTGGTTATTACAGACCAATCGATATTTATTGAGTATCTATGTCTTCAGTTGACCACATTTTCCATTGTTTGACTACAGACCTAATCCTGCCTCTATTCCCTGGCTGAGTAGAAAGCTCCTGTTATCAGACTCATCACTTTGCTTCTTTCTTTCTTTCTAACCGGTGCAGGGCAGAGCTTATCAGCTGTTTACTTCACAGAGATGTATTGAATGTGTAGATTCTGTTAAGTTGCTGTTCGGCTGAGAGTCTAAATATCTGTTTTACCTTGTGCTGAAGCAGACGTACTTATAGATTGTTTGCTCTGGGCCAAAAGAAAATTATTTTTAATTGCTGTCATTTTGACGGATACAGACTCCAGGTAAACGTCCAACAGACCACTGCACCATTATCTGTTTTACACACACACACACACACACACACACACACACACACACACACACACACACACACAGACAGACAGACAGTCGGGTAACTCTAACCCTTCAGAGGACATTACATTGACCCACATTGATTTCCTGGACACGTACTCTAACCTTGCATAACCCTCACACTAACCTGAACCTAGCCTTAAGATGTGTCGTCTTCACCTTAAGATTTAATGATTTACTTTAAGGGAGCTTGCTTTTTGTCCCCAAAAGGAAGACAAGTCCCCATAATGTGACTGTGTGTAACAGATTTATGTCCCTACAACAGAAGAATATCATTCATCTTCTAAAATTGACCAGGTTCAGCGGGATCTGTAAAGATTAGATCTGGATTAAACTGTTTTTGGGGAATATATTAAGAGATTTTAATGAGGTGCAGCAACTAACATTCTGAAATGTGTTCATCAGACTAACGAGGTAGTGGTGGCAGATTTACTTTACGTTTTTTTGTAGTAACAGTTTAGTAATGATAATATAGCTACATCATTACCATGCTGTGATCCAAAGATAGTGTTATACATGAAGAAATACTTCCTAAGGGCCGGTAGTGAGACTATACTTCTGCTGACATTAACCACTGGATGTACTTGTGTGACAAATCAGAAATTATTGGTTTCTATTTTTTCCACAGCATCTTTCTCCGGTGCTGTCCCTCATTTGCTCCGTCTCATTAGCAGCCACAGTGGATGTTTGGTTTCTGAGCCTGTGCTCCCCTGGGCTGCCTCAGAAATCAGAGCACCAAGTGGTACAGCTCCTCCAAAAATACAAAAGAAACAAGGTTAACTTTGTAGGCCAGTGCTGCCCACGACCAGAGTGCTCATTTAGTCAAATCACAGGAAAGATGTAGGACCTGCGAGCAGGATTTTACATTCCTGTACAAATGAAGCCTCCAAAGTTGAAGCTCCTGTCTCTCTACTTGTTTAATGAGGTCTGCCTGTGTGTATTCATATACATGGGGTCCATATATTGTCTGTCCTAAATAACAAAGAACTGTTCTGCCCAATGTGTTTGTTTCCTTCTTAAGAGACACAGATGTCAGCCTTTCATTTTGTTTGGATAGAAAAGAATCATAAGATTGTCGTCCACCTACACGTACTCTGTGTTTATATGCACACTTACCTATAATTTCCAGAAATTGTTTTGTCACTAAGATGCTTCTACAGTCACCCAGATGTGTTTCATGGAACCGGACAGCTGGAGTCGACCTGGATATCAAGGTATGTGCAAAACTTGAAATCTGATGTGCAGAATAATTATTTCATTACAATAAGATCTCTTTATACCATTTCACTGCATTTTGATTGGACCACTGCAGCTGAATTGCATCTGAAAAGCTCTCTGTGGCTGTTTGTCGCCCTCAGTTATTTACTGATCTGACTACTTTTATTTTCAGGATAATTAGTGAGGATCCTTTTAAAAAGCAGATGGGAGTCGCTCTTCTCTCATCTCTTCTATTAAATCAGATGAGTTCTTGGCTCCGACTGTGACAGGAAACATTTCAAACTGACACACACACACACACACACGACCATAACATAAAAGAAAGTTACAGGATTCATTAGTGTTTTAATGTAGATCTGGAGAAGACTAAAAACAATCTGCTACACTGAAGGTTCCCAAGAGTCGAGAGGCCTCCGTAATGTAGAACAGGTGAGACTTTACAGCTGGCGGCGCATCAGTGAGCTTCACCGGTTCTGTGTGTTGATGAGAGAAACTTCACTTTGTCTTGTTCATGTGATGTCAGAATAAATACGTATAAAGATCAACAGCCATGTATTTAATGAGGTAATTACCTCAGACAAGGAGGTTCAGTTTTCACCTTTGTCTGATTGTTGGTTTTCTTTGTAAGCAGGATTCAACACAAACAACGGAAAGGATTTTCACACAACATGGTGGAAGGGTGAGTTATGGGTCAGGGAGGAACCCATTCAATCTCTGTCTTGGTTTCTTTAACATTGAAAAATTACGTTTTTTGACATTTTAACCGTTTTCCCAGGGAATTCATGAATATTAAGGGAGCTAATATCTATGAATGTGTAAAATTTGGTGCAGCTTGATTGAATCGAAGTCATTCCAGTTATCTCTTTCTCCATCATGGCAGCACAAATCAGGACTTTAACAGAGATGGACTAGGATTCATTCTCTGGAAAAGTCATGGACCTGCAATATCAGAAATTTCATGCCAATCCATCCTGTAATTGTTTGTCCAACTAACACAGTAATATACCTAGTTAGGATAAAAACATAACAACTGCAGACGCAGGACAAGTAGGAGTGTTGTGAATACTTCAGAGAAGCACCATCTACTGCAGTGCATCACGTGAACAGAGTGCACTCCTACACACTCGCGCACACACCTACACATGCACCAACTTTTCCACTACCAAGTCACATAAATATGATAGATTGGGTATAAATGAATAAATAAGCTCCCACAAAATAACCCGTCAGCAAAGGATAAGGAGACTCTATGCTTATCTCTAAATAGACGTATCTGTAAAATTACTCCCAGGAATAGGAAAAGAATCCGTATTTGTTCACAGAAATCCCTGTAGCTTTGAAATTACGCACCACGTTTTTGATAGATTTCCAAGCCCCAGAGGCCGCGGAGCCCATGCAACACATCAAAGATCAGATAGACCTGCAACTCAAGTGAGGAATAAAGAGAGGCTGGAGAACGGGAGGCTGGAGCTGGCTGGAGCTGAAGTATGGGGCAGATGTTAGCCGGCAGGTTTTGGCTGCGTGCGCTTTCATTAGGTTTAGCTTTCATACTCTCCCCGGTGACAGGCCAGGCTGCCAAATGAGCCCCCATGTGAGCCGACTCCAGTTCCAAGCCGACGTCCAAAAAGCTGTGGCTGGCTGCAGAGGAGGAAGAGACCCGCGTGTGCTGCTATGCATCTTCTACACACGTTTCGACAGTCACTTACATGAAATGACCACATGCTTCTGTGGAGAGTGGACACGCAATGCTTAGATTCTTTAGCATGTTTTTAAAGTGCATGCACATACTGTAGGCTCT
Source organism: Hippoglossus stenolepis (assembly GCF_022539355.2). NCBI lineage: Eukaryota > Metazoa > Chordata > Actinopteri > Pleuronectiformes > Pleuronectidae > Hippoglossus > Hippoglossus stenolepis. The sequence goes on along the minus strand of NC_061489.1, from coordinate 22,083,824 downwards.
GCTTCCCGTCATTGATCTGTGGTCACAAGACAAAGGTGGATTTATGGGACTGGAAAAAGACGCATTCCTTTCATTTGAAATATGAACCTCTCCCACGTTGCATGACGGCAGTGAAAAAACGTCTGCAGGATAATGGAGGGGAAAACATTATGAGCAACAAAAACCCCTTCAACATTCACACTGGATGTTCGACTGTATAAGCCAACAGTCGATATTTCTTTGTTAGCGTGTTGCTGCATTCTGTAATTATGTTTTTGCCCTTTTTGGGAAGCACGCTCGTGAGGGAAGAAATGAGAGGAGGGAAATTGAATTCTTTGCCTATGTAATTGTTTAATGATGAATGGACCCATAAATGGGAGCAAAGAGAGGGAAAGTTTTACATTCCTCCCCTCCAGAAGTGAAAGCAATATTTCCACTCCCTGAAATAAAATAATTATTTATTCTGCTTATTCTGGTGGAGTGGCAACATTGTCCCCGAGTGTGAATTTTATATATTGCATTTTATTACTGGGAGTAAATTTTGATGATTTATTAATCACTCTGAATAATACTTTAAAAAGTCTCAGCTGAAACTTGAAGGAGAGCAGATGAGATCTTATATGTGACGTGTGGGCAAATGTGGATTTGAACTGCGCCCTGAAGAAAAAGTCTCTCAGATTTGTTTCATAAATGCTTAAATGTTGCATGAGCATTTATCTATTGAGGATTTCTGAAGAAGTTAAGATATCGATAATTGGTCTGGGTTTAGTTCTCGTGGTGCAGCCGGTCCACCTGAGAGACATATCACGCTTTGAATACCTGCACTGTGATTTAATTAGAACATGGATTCTGCCAGACGCTCTCCGAGGAGCCGAGGTAATTAAAAAGTGGCCTTAAAAATTCCGTGTTCCCGTTTCATCATATCACATGAGCTGACATTCTGAAGTCTCAGTAACACCAGAGCAAGGCAACTGAAACGAGGGGAAAGATACCGAAAGAAAAACTTATTTCAAGGAGATTTGTTGTTGTATAAAAACACGGAGAATGTCAATTTACAGCCGACTAACGAGCTCCTATACAGGGAATTGAAATGATTCACTGACCTCACATGTCGGATGAAGCCAATGAAAAACCCACAGACGGATATAAAACTGATCGTAGTCTCCGGGTCCGAAAAGTATAGCCAATGCGGAAGTGCCTGACACCTGTATTCTTTCCAATGACCAGCAGAGGGCGACTCCACTGGTTGTGATAAAGGATTCTACTTCTCACTTGATTAATAGCGTCAGTAAACATTTTCACAAGGAGTTTATGTTCACGCTGTGTGATTGACAGCTAGTACCGTCCAATGGGTGTAGGCTACAGGTGTAGGTGGGTGTGCAGTGTCCTCAATCTCAGTCAGGCTCCACCCCCTGCTTCTCTAAATATAGTTACTTCTAAAAAAATAAAAGTTGGACCTGGACAAAAAAAAGCTAAACTCTCTGCGGTTCCCAAACCAACGGGTGACGTCGCGGTGGGTCGGCACCAAGCTGCTCACACTGGGTGTCAGATGCTTAAAAACGCTTTAACTCAGAGCTGTTGCGGGGCGCAGACTTAGCTTTGTGTTTAATTTGACACACTTCAGTCTGCGCCTCATTTCCAAGCGCGTTCAGATCCCAACCCGAGCTCCATCCTCACAGTTCCCCGTTTCTTTCCCCAACCACACGTACCTCTGCCTCTGTAAACCCATTCCACTTATTCTCTGTCACAGACTGCACACTGTCGAGCTCCGACCTCCCGCTGCGCTACTTCCCTCAATGGATGTTGTCACACTGTGCGGCTGCTTTGTCCTCGCTGAGCAGATGCTAGACCATTAGCCGCCCTCCAACCTTGAAGAATCCACCAACAATCTGCAGCAAAGCAGTTAAACCAAACAGAGATTCTCCGAGACATCATCCAACACAGCGTTCTGGCGCGGTTAGAGCGACTCTGCCCACCGCATATAAGTCATCAACACCTCGTCTTTGTACTCGATCCCCTTACCACACACGCTCTGGCCTCCACGACCCGGTGGAGTCAGTGGTTAGTCTTTTCCCTTACACCTTTCTCATCCCTGTCTTTCAATAGATGTCATGAAATCGCTGCTTACTGCTCTGACTCGGCTGCTACAGTGGACTCTGATAATGTGATATCGTCAGTAGACCCTCATCAGTGCCCAAGCAGCTTGGCACGTCTTCCTCATTGTATCATGACCAAAAGCTCCTGGCTCTAATAGTCACTATCAAATGGAATAGTTAACTTGTGGAGAATTTAAACTTCTCGTCGTTAGGAGTCCTCATTTCACCTATAACCGCTCATCATCATAAATTAATTACGCATGTTTAGATGATCCTTTTGTCCCTACAAGGAAAGGAAGCCACATTTTGACTTAGGTTGTTTTACAGGAAATAAGATACTAGCATCGTGTGCAGGAGCAGGACAAATGGGATACAGCCTGCAGCACTGGAGGGGCAGTGACTCGGCTGCTCTGACCTCAGCTGGGAGTTCATTCAACCACCGTGGGGCCAGAAGAAGAGAAGAGCCTTGACTGAGACGAGTGACCACAGGGCCTGTGAGTGACGGGGAGGCAATCATCCAGAGGAGCAGTGGTTCGGCTGGAGAGGAGACTGAAGCTCGGAGGAGGAGGAAGCACTTCCCACCAGAGTCTCCACATGCAAACTGCAACAAAGAGCCAATTTAATGGTGTCTGGAAAATTGGGACTGCCACTAAAACTGAAATCTGCCGAGGTCTTGTGAATGTTTTGGCTTTAATAGGGAGCTGCAGCACTGTGTTCTAGGTGGGAGATGACAAGCGCCTCTTACCATGTGAGGAAGGGCCCAATTCTCCAGGGGTCATAAAAACCTATCCACCATTCCTCACACATGAACTGGTAATTGCAGAAAAATCTACAGGGGAGGACTAATGCTGCTGTGTTTAGCATCTTGTGCGAGTTCAGTGTGGACTCCCCATGTTCTGCCAACACGACAAACCTTCAATCTGTGGCCCAGCTCACTCCAGACACACACACACACACACACACACACACACACACACACACACACAAACCTGGTACCAGCACAAACTCAGAGGGAAAATATCCCACAAACTGCGAAGGGAGAAGGTTTGAGAGGTGACAGACAGCCAGTGTTTGCTCCTGGATAGTCAAGTGTTTTAATAATCACCATTATTAACCCCCAAGTCAATTTTATACCCAAACCCAAGCAGACAACGGCAGCGGTGAATGAGAAAACGCTTGTTTGTGACGTTCTTGCCGTTACAAACATTGTCAAATGTAATTTTAGAGAATTTGTGGGCCGTTCCCTCCTCTGCAGGCACCTTTATTAACTCTGACTCAGGCTCATGATGGTTTGTGTATACGATACAAATTCCCCGGCAGTGCTGCTGCCCACTGTCGTTTCCTTATGATCCACTGTCAGTGACTTTTAAAATCACAACCTGCACCTTCACGTGTCAGGTTCAGTTTTTTCCTCCGGTGACTTCCACCCATTTAAAGCCTCCGAGTTCTGACGTCATCTGGAGCCAGAGTCTGCAGAGTCGTGATCGTGGTCTGGAGCCGTGATCGGTCTCAGCTGTCAATCATACCAACGACCTAAAATGAGACACATTTATTTAACATGTACTTTTCCTTGTCCCATCTGCTAACATGAGGGAGGCTGGATTTTTCACCTATACCTCTGACAGCCACCAGGGGGCCATCTAAACACTTTACATGTCGTCCATCTTTACAGTTTATAGTTCAAATTATAAATTGATGATTTTTGCAGAAGAAATTCCACCAATAACAGATTGTTTCTGTTTGAGAAAATCAGCAGCTCAACATCACAGATTGTTTGTCTCTCACTGATTTTTCTTCTTGATGCAACAGTGAGTCTATAGTAGCTGTGGAGCGTAGACGATAACCTGGGGCTATTAAATGTGCACAAACACACGGCCACACAGGTAGCATCAGCTGGGGAACCAATGTTTTTCTCTCTCTGTCTCTCGTATCTGTGTTTATGTGTTGGAGAGAGAGAGAGAGAGAGAGAGAGAGAGAGAGAGAGAGAGAGAGAGAGAGAGAGAGAGAGAGAGAGAGAGAGAGAGAGAGAGACTGCAGAAGGAGGAGGCTCTGAGGATTCTCAAGCAAACACCCGAATAAAACCAACAACACGAACAAAAACAACATTTACTGTCAGGTGTGTTTGGTGTAAAAATGAGGTGTGTACACGATGTAAAATAACTGACACGAGTAAAACACATTAGTCCTGTTATTGATGAGTGATGGATTTTATATTCAATAAAGAAGGTTTATCATGGGGAAGGTGATTAGAGGGAGTTTTGACATTGAGGACAAGTGGTGCATAATGTAAAAAAGACCAAAACGTGTTTCTATACCTCCCCCGGTCCTAATCCACCCCTCAGCCCGACTACTTAATTTTGCACGTGGCCGTGAAGGGGAAGTGTTTTCTCATTTCTCTATGTGACGTAGGGGTAGTGACCATCTAGCCCTTCAAACACCCCCTCACCCGTATCAGGACCCCGCTAAAACCGAAGGGGTGGACAGGACCTGACTGACTGTGTATTCCTCTATAGATCAGTCTGTCCCGTCTGTCCTGCAGTTGTCAGATGTGTCACTATCATAAAGTTGGCTGACACTTGTTCCTAGAGGAAGGTTTTCTATCCCTCTCCCCTGTGGCTCCGTTTGGAGGAGGACACTCCCAGAGAAGGGGCCACTTCATATCTAGGGTCCAGGGGAGAGGAACTGGGACTCGGCCTAAGTGTGATTTTAGTGTGAAACCTGCAGTCATGTCGATGCAGATCAGACTCGTTGACTGAAGTGGGCTCTGCAGTGAGGAGGTGGCCGAGTGACGGGACTTACATCCGACCTGCTGACAAATAAATGAGACTGAATGTTCCAACTGTGGAACCTGAATCAGAATCTCCTCTGACATTTTGAATTGATTGCGCTGGAAACGAGCTGACCCCACGAGTGCTGCGGAGAGATAAGAGATTAAATAAAGCGCCGAGGTCTCAGTCAGCGGCACGTGGCTCTTCTTTGTAAAATGAATTCAACATCAGGGAAGAAAAACACACTTTTATCCGGTCGTTTCATCTCCTTCCTTCTACAGATTGTGGCGGGACTTCAAGAGCTGCTTATTTAGTCGGTGAGATGAAGTTATTTTCCCGCGCCATTGTGCGAGAGGCCACCCGAGTTCGGATGTGCGGGAACGGGGAATGTCACAATCCTCGGCGAGAGGAGATCAAAGCCTCACCTCTGGGTTTTGTTACACATTGAGTTAACTTCCCACGATGCATCTCTCTCCCTCAGCTCTCAGCCCTTTTGGGGTAAGAGCGAATAAAACTCGACTTGTGTCATCAAACGCAATCCGTCTTCATTTGCCAACGCGTCAGGACCAGTTGCTGCTGCATTATGAGCTGAAACCAAGAGACGCCGCTCCGCAGCCCCATCGTGCCACCGAGGCCGCCGCCTGGCTTTCAAGGTCTCCGACAGCGTCACCTCTTCAGTGATTCGTCACGCTGGTGGAGGAGGAGGAAGCAGAAATGAAGATGTGTGCTGGTGTCGGTACGTGACGAGTGTTGAGCCCAGTTTATCACGACTCCAAGGTCAACTTGCTCCACGTTTGATTGGTTAAACATCTATATACATCACAGGATTTATACAAAGATAAATGATAATAAAACCCAAATATCATTATTTCCATTTTTTACTTTCTGTTAAACACTTTGTCATGAAAAGGAGATTTAAGTATCCACCTGGTATATGATCAATATGTGTTTAATAATAACAGCTGCTGTTGAACGTCTTTATGATCTCAGAGTAACTGTGTCACATCTGTTCAACCGCTCAGCTGGGAATTCTTTACCCAGCGGGGGGGATTATGTTTTTTTAGGATTTTTAATTGTTGCTTTAAGATTGTTTACACTGTTACCAGCAGTAAACAAACAATCAGTGAGCTCATGAGGACAAACTCTGCAGTATGTTGCACTTATGATACAATATTCTGTTCTACGTTGATAAAGAGGAAAAGGGAGTCGAGTAGTATGTGTGTGATTAAAAGAGAAATGAGTCTAATTAATTCCTCTGTGCATTTAATTTAATATAATGAGAGAACGACATAGAGATGATTCACGATCCTGCCGGGGGGATGAAGGGGATTGAAAGGTGATATGCAGATAGATTTGACCCTTGATGCTTTTGCACATGACGAAGAGTCATTGGCCTCAAACCTGAGTTTAAACCGATAAAAACAAATGAAGATACATTTGATTTATTTTAATTCAGACACTACATTCAGATTAAATTTATCTGAACCATCAGCATTATATATAATTAGTATGAAAGTCCTATAGTTCAGTTAGCAAGCATTGTTTTCAGTTTAACATATTCTAAAGCGTATAAACTCTCAATTTATCTGCGCTCTGCTTGATTACGAGTGACAGACCCCAAAAAAAATAATAATAATACAAAAAATGATTTGTTCTTTGTTTTACATTGAGTGTCTGGGTCATAATCAGCTGCTCATTTGTGATTCTGTGCGGTGATCAGTTCTTCGTGCTGCTGGAAACAACAAGTAGATGGGAGATGGTGGAAAAGACAGTTACACTCCTGCCACTCAAACATATTCCTCTTGAAATGGGTTTATTTTTTTTATCTTTATTTAAAATAATTATCTATTTAACGTATTAGAAAGAAACAGATACAACTTTAAAAACTATTTCCATCTTAAAGCTTGAGGGGGTGAAGGTGCCTTTCGCTGCCTTTAGTCTCTTTAAACTGTTTCTGCTTGGTCAGTGTTGCAGCTCCTGGTTTCACAGAGAAGGAAACTATAAAAAACTATAATTTGCTGCTAAGCACTTTCTCAACTTGGTCCAAACGTTTGGCTTGAGCCCAAATAACTCACTTTGGAATCAAAATATTTAATTATCTCCTGTGAGGAAATGAAGGCTGATGATATCCTGAGAGATTTGGACTGAAATGACACATGGTTCGTTCTCTGTGTCTCTGCTGCATATAACTCCAGTTTTCTGGTCCTATTTTCCAGGTAACAGTCCACAGAGTGTCGTACGATGGGGTGAAGCCAGTTTAACTACTTTCTATACAGTGTGCTGGTTCTGTTAATTGCTTCTGAACCTATAGAGGAAGGCTCCCTCCACACACTGGAGGTCGTGAGATGATTAAAAACTTAATTCGCGAACACTCGTCTGTTTTCATCCGTTGAACTTTTTTCTAATCTCTGCCTTTGTTGTGAACTTTTGCGTAATTTGACTCCGTGAGCCTCATTTATTTGATATAAAACTATCTGAGAGCTTTATACAGGAAACCTCTCCAACTTAGAAAGAAGTACCACCTTAGTACTTGAGTAAAAGTACTCAGTTACTGTCCACCTCTGAGATGCCACACTTTGACACCAGGCAGTAAGAGTTCAAATCCATCAGTCACACATAGGCTGAGAGTCCCAGTGGACCAGAGCCGATGTGTCACCGGTCTATCACCGAGGTAACGCACAGCGACAGATAAACACATTCACACCTACAGGCAATTTGTGTGTCTCCATTTCACTTAACCTGCGTGTCAATGGACTGTGGGAGGGAACCCACGCAGAGAACATGACTCGTTGTGGCGCCGAGGTGATAGAACTAACCAACGAGCGCCCGCCCGCCGCCGACATTTCACCTGATCCGCGGCACTTAAAAAGCAAATGCATCTTTCCACCTCCCCCTTGCAGCGCCACACTCCCACTTTCCCCCTGCGCCATGTCAGTGTCAAACGGCCTCCTGTGTATAATCCTTTTTGTGGCGGAGCAAAACACTTTTCTCTCATTTCTCACACAAAGCGTTGATTTGCATTTTAAAACATCGAGCTCATTTCGCAAAATTGTCAGCATCCGGGCTGAAAGTATCACAAGAGTAAAGCCTGCATCGCGCCGCAATTTAGGGCCATGAGTATTTTCTTCTGAATCCAAAATAAGTGTCTCACTCATCTGAATTTCCTATTTATGTGGGCCAGCATTCAGAAATTCATGGACTTTCACCAAGTTATGAATAACATTTCTGTCAGCAGGTGATGCCAGGCTCAGACGCTCGTATGCTGAGAACTACAGACTCACACACGTGTGCTGTGGAAGCTGCTTCAGATCAATATCCCAAACAGACTAAATGAGCACATGATAACACGGTGGAAATTCATTATAAGTTCAATTTAAACCACACTTCTGTTGCTTGTTACAGTCACAGCCACATTCTCAAGTCGTGTTGGTGCATTCACACCAGAAGTGAAGCTAATTGTTCGCATGATGAGATTATTTACAGTCAATGCAAAGTCGGCAAATTACGTGAATTGCACAAATGACAAAAGTGTGACAAAGTTTCTCCCCTTAAAAAGTTCAGCCGCTGTTAAAATGTCTTCCTCGTTTCGAACGTGTTGTGTCTAAAGGGGGAAATCTTATATTTAGATTTTAAAGGTTCACAGGAATTTGTTTAAAATGTAAATGAATGTGTGAACAGCAACAGTTCCTCCTGTGCTGTTTTCTTTAAACTCGTATGAATGTCACCAAGGAGTGAACAACTTTTTTTGCACATTTAAAAAACAAACTGCGCCACAGATAATTAGTTCCCTTGAGGAAAGTAACGAACCAAACGTTTCCCTGCATCTTAAACTGCAGGATTGGTTCTGGGGGATTGTTTTTAGGTCCATGTCTGAACACAGGTTTGATATCTGAAGCACAAACTAATTCTATTATTGATCTGAATGCACAGTAATATTTATCGATAATGGAAGATAAATGACGACCTCAGCGTTAGTGGCTTGGTACTCAGGTGAGGGTCACCTGTGTTTAATGAGCTGCTGCCTGCTCACTAAATCTCTTTCTTACACACCATTGTTTCCTTCTGGAAGAAGTTTAATATTCATAAATCATTTTGTTTTCTACATGAACTTTTAGCCGGTTTATCATCTTATTTTCCATATTTACTGTAGAACATCATTTGTATTCTCTTGTCAACTCAGAGCAACAACTCTTCTCTTAAATAATTGGGGGAATTCACGAGAGACGTAAACACAGCAGCCAACCCGTTCTGTAATGAAAGCAACCAACAGCATGTTTCCATCAAATTAAATATGAAATGTCATATTCGGCCTCACAGAAAGACATTTTCTGATCTGACAGCAAACATCAGCAAGACGACGTCCTTCTTCAGTGTCGTTACACATCCACTGTTGTTTTCGTTAAAGGGTTTAATGTCAAATCCCAAACAGTGTTTTCAATGCAGGCGACATAAACACACGATCCTTAGTTAACTAGCTCATGTTAAGGACCGGCAGCTTTTCCATGGTCTACTACCATTATTCATATCTACACTATTTTCAGTGTATTGATTTAAATCCGTTCATATTACTTCTGGTTTGATGTTAAACTTAAAACATCTACCTGCAGCCACTAGGGGTCTCTCAATCAAAACACTAACAGAAGAACGATAATTTGAAGACGTCATGAAGCAGCGTGGGATCATGGGAGCTGTTGTCTGCCGAAGATAATCAGGTTAACAAATGAGGTAATTTATAAAGGTTTTTACAGAGTGAACAAAACAAACAGTGGAATAAAAGAATTGGCTGAGTGGGTAGCAGTGAGTTTCATTTGTCGTACGTCTTTTTTCCCCGGAAGTTACAGCAAAGGCGACCAAAATAAATATAATATAATATAATATAATGTTAGTACACAACTCAACAAAATACATAACATAGCTCCAGTCGTTATAAGACATTTTAATGAATAATTGTTATATATTATATCTTTAATTAGCATTTTGTTTGCTTCTGAACTTTGTGCAGTGACAATAAAGTTGAATCTAATAAAATCTACTTGAATATTATCTGATAAAAGCTCCAGAAATGAACTGAAATTTGAAAGTCTCCTCCAGCTCAGTAATAAATATATGTACGGCAGCTTTCCACAAATCCCTGAACATTAATGCCTGCACACGCTGAGCTTTTCCTCTTCAAATTGCCGCTGTGGTTAATTTATATCGTATGTTAAATATTTAGACGACCGTCCTCTCGACTAAATGCGGAGGCCTTGATGTTTAATAGCACAATAGTGTATGCTCACAACCTGTGAGAGCGCTCAGCATCGAGGCAGAGCACTCCATTGTAATATTCAACAACACTGGCGCACAGTGAAGTGATTCACGAGCAGCAGTTAAATTCATCCATGTCAAGTTACCCACCCTGCGCCGTAAAAACCCAGCGATGTTATCTGTGGGGTTTTTATCAGGCCAGAGCAGCTCCTTCAATAAAGGGGGATAAATTATGACATCAGACACCTTTTAAAATGAGTTCCCCCCCCCCCCACCCCCCATATTTCATTGAAGTGGTTTGACCCAAGGATTTCTGGGAACATGTGCTATTTTAAGGGTGCAGCTCTGTTGAGGGAGAGCCAGGATGTTTTCAGGTTTCGACTGGATCCTATAATCTGCACCTGCATCCAGCCCAACTGAGCGTTTCCCTCCAGAAGACGTTTGTTTAACGCTGCAGATCTGTGTTTGTGTGTCTGCAGCCATGTTGGGAAAGGAATCACCGCCAAGTTAGAACAATGAAGCGACGGGAATAGAATAAACATGGTTCTCTACAAAAGTATGAACGGACTCGATATGAGGATTTTACATAAATGTTGGTTCCATCGCTAATGGAAGAAGTCATTTTCATTCTTTTTCTTTCCATTTATTTAACTTTACACAAAAATCTCTCTACATGTGATAAAGTTCTCGAGGGATTCTCTGTGTTTTGAAGCCGTGACAGTCTGCTGTATTTCCTCAGGCAGGGTGTCACTCAGAGTCAGTAGCTTCCTTCAAATCAAAGCTTCAAACTAACTTTTATCCTTCAGCATCCCCTGATTTGACCCAATTCTATTTGTTAGTATTATATTGGATAGTCATGCTTAACATTCAGTTGCATGTTTAGTGGGTTTATTTTTTCTATTTCTCCTTTAATGACTTTTATGTTTCTATGTATTTTTACCTCTGTGTTTATATTTGCGAGGCACTTTACCTTTCATTGAGACGTACTATGTTAATAAATGAATTGACTAACATATAATAAACAACAGGGATTAGTAGACTGTGTAAACACCACATTTACACCATTTATCATGACAACTGAAGCGTTGTTCTGTTGGTTGGTTCTTTCTCTTTCTTTACAGATATAAGTTGTAATAACTTGTATGAACAACTCACCACTACACGATGCCTCAGATTGAAGTTTCACACCCTGACAGTCACATGAAGCTGCAGGTAGTGATGGATTTTCTGTTTTAATGCTATTTGAACTGAGCTTTTTTCATCAATGCCAATTTCATTTTCAAGGAAAATCATTCTAAACTAATGTTGTGATTTAATTAAAAGCTTCCAAGTTAGAATCTGTTATTGAGCTGAATTGAATGAAGCTGAACCATTTCTATGCTTTTATTGGCTGAATCTGTGTCGTGTTGTAGGAATCCAGTGTTTTAACGACCATCCAACATTTCTTTGTGTCCTTTTGGAACGTGCTGCAACTGATGCTGGGCACGAGTTCAGCCCCCCTGAATCGATTGGTGCAGTACTAAAGGGTCTAAACTGTGCCAGGAAAACATTTCCCACACCATTACACCACCAGCAGCCTCCACTGTTGACACCAGGCAGACTGGGGCCGTGGATTTATGCTGTCGACAACAAATTCTGACCCCCGACCAGCTGCATGCTTCAGCAGAAATCAAGATTCACAAGACCCGTTTGTTCCCCCGTTTGTTTCCCTTGCGCAGCGTTGGAGAGTCTGAGTCCACCTCGGCCTCAGATTCCTGTTCCAGGAGTGAAACCCATCGTGGTCGTCTCTGATGTTGCAGCTCCTCCACCTCGAGGTTCCACGTGCTGCGCATTCTGAGACGCTTCTGTGCTGCTCAGCAAAGAGCGCTGCTGTGTGTGAGAGTCCCAGGAGATCAGCAGGTTCAAACCAGCGTGTCTGGGTAACTGCTCTCCTGCCACGGTCACTGAGATCACCTTTTCCCCCACGTTGTAGGTTTTGTTGTGAACAGTCACTGAAGCTACGCTCAGGTGTTAGGGTTCGACCTGTCGTACAAATGGGAAAATGAGCATCACAGCACAAACTGCAGCAAACTAGTTTATTTCTACATCTAAAAATTATAATTCAACATTATACTAAGTGTGAAATAAACATTTAAAATATACCGTGAGATTTTTCCACCCGGCCGACATTGTTGTTGTTGTTGTTGTTGTTGTTGTTGTTGTGGTACTACGACATAATCCTGCCACAATGACATCATTCGAGTTTTCACTATAAGTCTTGAGAAGGCAGCTCCAATGTCTATGAAAATACTAGACATCCCTATAATTGTTTCCTGAGGCTACTTTGTTTAACGTCACTGCTAAAAAAACAGACAATATTAATCACAACAACGTAACCATCTTTATCTTATGATTCCAAAGTGTAAAAATAAGTGGGGTCCTCTTCAGCGCAGTGATGCATCTGTGCAGAGGAAATCCTGTGAAAGTGTCTGTGAGCAACAGTGTCTGTCATGTGTCATCAAGTTTATTCTTAAGTGTCACACAATAAAACCTGTTTATCATTTTTCTCTGTAACTTTGTTTATAATTGACTTAAAATGCAACATGTTCGTATGCAGAACTCATAGGGGATGATGAGCATCACCTTTTTAAGTCGGAGGGTATAGTATATGTTATCTGCTAGTAGCAGAGCTGTGGGTGATCTGTCATGAAAGAGTTCAGTCATTAGAGGTGTGAAGATGCAGAAGACTTGACAGGTCTGTGAAAAGAAGGTTTTAATGACTTCCATCCTCCTGCTCTTGTTGGGATTAGTAAAGCACCAGTTTTCTATCAAAAAGGTTTCAAAACAAACACCTGAAACAAATTCAATTACTGGAGACAACTCCATGATGAACAACAGACCGAGGTTCATATGTCACAGATTATAAATACTAATATAACACCTGCTTTAACACTCATACACCCAAAACATGCAGAGAAGTTTGAATACACTTTTCACCCCCACTGTGAGGAAACTGTGACACAGTTACATCAGATCCCTGAACTCTAGTTACTCTCTCTCTCTCTCTCTCTCTCTCTCTCTCTCTCTCTCTCTCTCTTTCTTTAAAGATCATATTGTGACAATTACCCAATCATATACCACTCTGCTGTGATCGTCCTCTAACCAGAAGGTCGGGGGGTTATATAAATACAGACCATTTTATATATCATAGTATGACAATTGCAAAATGTGTGATATTCACAGCTCCCGGGGGTTAAACTATTCAAAATAATAAATTTAAAAAAAAGTAATCCCATATCAAGAAAGAACTTTGAATGTCCAGAAAAACTCCCTATAAACACAATCCAGTTACCAGTATCTGTTCCCCCCCCATTAGGTGGCACATGCACAATTCTGTTTCTGTACCAAACAGCATCTGAACCTCCTCATGATGAGTTTCCCCTCAGACAATCAGCAGCTCTGTGTCACGTCACGTGAGACCCGAGGACCCGGCTGCAGAGAGAAACGTCCTCCTGTGTGGCCTCATCAGAGCTCAACGCTCAGGCGTCCTGCCAGGACAGCTGCACCCGTTTGGACGACTTGCAGCCGGAGTCGTGAGGCGACTCAGAGGAGCGCTTGATGCGTGGACATCACTGGCTAACCTGAGGGATGAAGCAGGAAGAGGCACAGATGGGCGCAAAGAGAGGAGGCCGTTAGGAGACGACCGCGCTCGACAAGGAGAGGGAACAAACCCTGCTCTGTCGCACATGGCTGCTGGGATTACCTTAAAGAACTCTGCATTACTTTCCTACTGCATGGTTTGAAATGTTTATCTGGATAAAACTCTGGGGCGACTTTAAGATGAGGAATCTTTAGCATTTGAGTTAATGAAAATATCCTAGCAATTCTCTGTGATCTCTGCTGCCACTAAATAATACATATATATATTAAAAGCAAAAACATTCTTACACTTCTCCTAATTGAGAATAGTATGGGTATTAAGTGAGTTATCAATGCTAACTTTGTTGAACCTGCACCATGTGGAGTTTCTGGGATGTCCTGTTGTTTTTAAACGAGCGGGCGTTTAGGGACTCGACCTGCGACAGATGTTAGAAACATATCATCATCTTGGATGTTTCCTCCTGATCCACAGCCATTTGCTTTTCTCTTTATGTGTCCTGTTTTATTTTGAAATTCCCATTCTTCCGAGTCTCTTCTGATTTTATTTCATGTCTTCATGTTTTTAATTAGCTCTCTGTGTATTTGCCTGCATGTTTTCCCCCTTTTCCCCAGTTGCCAGAACATAGTGCTGGTGCCTGTGAGCTTCTCGTCTGTTTTTGCCGTGTTTCTCCTGCTTCACCTGTGTTTGTACTTCTGGACTGTTTTTCCCTGGATTTTGGATTTCTGCTCGCTCCCCCCAGGGTTTGTTTGCGTGGTTGGACCGCTCTCCCAGGTTTTTCACTCTCGCCTGCATCAACACTCCATAAGCCCGGTCCCTCTTTGTTTTTATTAAATCACTGAACTGAATAAGCTGTGTGCCTGTGTGTCGCTCCCCTGTGTTTGTTTGCACCAGTTGTGACACGATACTGGGGCCTGCTTCCACTGTGCGGTTGAATGTGGACAACAAATGCTCTCCGGTTGAGGCCGATTGTGGTTTTAAGTATTAATCGTGGTGTTAGTTAAATAATTAAGTGAACACACAATGACTTTAGCTCCACATCTCTGTGGGCTTTTCCTGTATTTAACTAAGACCACTATCTTTACTCAGCCTGAACCAAGTGCTCTGAATAACCATTAAAATGTTTAATCATGCTGCAGTGGCAGATATTAAAAAGAGCGAATGGCTGTTATCGTAACACAAATAAGATAAAGAGCCGATAAACATTTAGCTGATTATGTAAATTGTGGACATTCTGGAAAATAGAGAACATTCTTTAACAGTATATTCTCATTACGTTGACAACAATGTGAACTGGGCAGCAGTAAGTTACTTTAAACATGTATTATACTATTGTAAATCATAAATATGTGTAATGTTAGGGGACAGGGCTGTATCTATAGCTTAATTGGGCCAAAGGACACCAAGAGTATAATGATTTCTAGGATGTACAGTAAGTGTCACAGTCCAGTTTCTTTCCCCAATTCTTTCTCCTCATTTCATATTTGAGCTCATGTCAATAAAGGCAAGAAATAAAAAAATCTAAATCCTTAAATTTCATAATAAAATGTTCAGAACATCTCTATTGTTTTTCCTGTTGAAACAAAAGCACTTTGTTTTCCATGAATAATTTTAAACAGTGCAAAGGTAAAGCAGCAAACTGCCCAAGGTGAAATAAATGAAGTTTAAATCACCAAAAGCAGAGATTAAGAAATTGGTTAAATAGAGTTTTCCTGCTGCAGTGGAAGCAAGTGAAGCAAGTGAAGCCTTGAACGTCAAACAAAGTGTTGCTCCACCCTCTGATGCATCATTGGGATGAGACTGTGAGTACATCACTATCAGAATGGTGAGAAGGGAGTGAAGTATCAAAGGAGGACAGGCTGGTTTGTCAGAGGTTCATCCTATAGCAAGATAATGACCCGAAGCCTTTGGAGAGGAGCAGCAGACGGAGGCTTCACATGAAGAAACAGACTCAAACCCCCTGCAGCTGCTTTGGGGTGAACCGGACAGAAGGTGAAAACAAAGCAAACTACAAGTTCAACGCATACGTGTGAACTTCTGCAGCAGCGTTGGGACCAAGTCTCTGAACGAGAGAGTCAAAACATGAAGATTCAATTGAGGATTTGAGATTCCATGATTCCTTTCACTATCTATTTGTTCTCATTTCACTCCATTGAGACTCTGACTTCCAGTAACAGCCTGAATAACTGCAGTGTTCGAATCCCTCCGACCTGTGGTGTAAATCTGATGTAGCTTTGAAACTGCTCAGACGAGGCAGCTCATTCAAATTAGACTAAATCCACATGTTCCATTTGTATCTCTGCGTTCCCCTTAAATGTCTAAGATTAGACAAAAAAACCCTCGAGTAAAATGACTTATTCATGAACAGAGGAACTGCACTTGGCACCTAGTATTCAAATGAAAGGAGCATCACATAGATGAATACTAAACGGGGACGTCAGCGGCAGCATCGCCACAAATTTAGACTCGGAGCAGAAGTAAGTGAAGCAGTGTAATGGTTTATAAACAACCCCAAATGTTTTACATCTTACTTCACTTAATGCTGTTAGTGAGCAAATGTAGTGTGTAGTAAACTATTTAACTTTAAGATCAGCACAGGTCAAATTACCCAAATCGTATTTAGATTCATTCTGGTCATTTTTGGGATTCATCTCTTATTTTCCGTCAAAGCGAAAGAAAGAAAAAAGACCTGAAAATATCGCACTGGATAATTATCGAGAAAAATCATGATCTGTGATAAATGTTATAAGTCTTTTTTATGTGCATACTCTTAAGCATTCATTCTGTTTTATTATTAAAATAATCAAAGTAAATAATAGATAAACAGCATGATAAAAAAATAACGAGAGGAAGTGATCTCAACGTTGACGAGTCTTTGTTCTGCTTCCCTCTCTCTCATTCGCTGTTGAACGAAAACAGGACGTGAATCACTTCAAATTAAAAATGAGTGTTAAAGGGCAAGGAATGAAATCCTGTCAATTTCAGCCCATGACACAATGAAACAAAACTATATTAAACTTTAAAAAAAACATAAAAAATCCAAACGACAAAGCACCCACAAACTATTACGTACATCAGGACAGAGGAACGTGTAGAGCTGCTTTAAACGATGACCACTAGGGGGCGGAATAACATCAAAACAAGATTCAAGGTGTTTATTGTCACATTAATATAATCACGAGAAAAACTTTTTGCTGGAAAGCTCAATAGTCGCATGAAATAAAGTAGTTAAGTAATAAAAGACAAAGAAATAATGTAACAACAGTGAAAGCCCAATACTTATTTTGTGTGTGTGTGTGTGTGTGTGTGTGTGTGTGTGTGTGTGTGTGTGTGTGTGTGTGTGTGTGTGTGTGTGTGTGTGTGTGTGTGTGTGTGTTGAATGTTGATCACACAATAGCCAGCAGCAGCCACCATATCACCATCATACAGGTTTTTATACCTGGAGATTTTGCCAACTGTTTCCTCCTCACACTTCCAAACAAACAGGACGATTCATTGATGGAAGTTGTCGGGGGGGGGTTTTTCCCCGTCATAAATCCAACATGGCTTCTCTCGTCTCCGTCTCCTTCTTGGAGAATTATCTGTCAATTTATCTTGTTGGAAATAAACGATTCTGAGCTGCTGGATTGTGACTTTGTGCGCTCGCAGTTTGTTTGGTGCCGGGCCGGCGGAGTACAGTGGCTTTATGAGAGTTCTTTGGCTGGAAACAGCTGACGGATCGGCTCAGACTCCTCCACACTAAAAAACTGACTGAGAAGAGATTAAAAAGCTCCATAAAGCTGCCGGGTTGGAGGATAATTCTCTCTGACTTTTTGCACTCTGTGTCAAAATAAAGAACATTGATTAATTTGTGTTTCAAAAGGGCACAAAAACTAATTGGTAAAGGTTGCAGGGGGTGGGGGGGAAAGTGCAAATTGATCGTCGGTGGGAGATGAGAGACAAACCCACGGTCTCCAGTGTCTGAGTCGAGAGCTTTTATGCAACCGACCATCCACCTCAGACATTTTACAGCTGCTTTCACCTTTTCCACGCCGACAGTCATTATCAGCACGATTAAAAGAGGTCACTTGTGAGGAAACCGAGTTTACGTGGCTCCTTTTTGAACGAGCATATTTCAACGATTCTGTTTTCGTGGTGACGACAGTGTTGAAAATTGAGAAATAGGAACGCACCTGCAATGATTCATGAGAGGTGAAGCCACCGGGAACATTGGGCCGAGCTGGAGCAGCTGGTGGCTTTTGTCACAGTGTCGTTAGTTTCTCTTTGGGACTGCGATAATAAGCCTGGAAATGCCAAAATGTTTCCCAATGTTGGCACCACACAGAAGAAAGTTGTGCCGCAGAACGAGGCCAAGTTTCACACTTTGCATTTTTTAATGAAAGGTTTGGCAGACAGATGTTTTTGGGATTGTAAATGCTGTGATGATGAGTGCGTGCGCTGTTTGCTGCTTGTTTTCACGGTGTTGTTTTCTCACGCTCAGCTGGACGAGTTTACAGTGCTACCGATACGTGCTCTTGTCACAGATATTATATGAAAAACCTTTTTTTATGGTCAATGAGTTGTTCCACCCAAAAATTACAGTACAGTGCTGATATTGCTTCGACACTAAGCTATTGCTTTGAGCAAAGTAATAACGATGAAGCTCCTTAATGTGCAGGTGACAATAACCCTCTGTCTGTCGATATGTCTGCGTTACACGGAGGACTGCTGCCCAGGAGGCTTGATATATAGATCAAATTATCAAGGAGGAGATTAAATAAATCTGTTCTACTTTTATGGGCTTCTCTCTTTGTCAGCGAGATGATGGAGCTCAGTAATCCTCTGTCAGAGACAAAGAATCAGGGTTTATTCTGGGTTTATTCCTCAGAGGACGAGTGATCTGCATGGATCTATCGATTTCTACCTCACTTTGTCAAGGTCGGTTGATTGTAGTTTGTAAATGGACCCAATGAAAAATTATTGTCCAGTAGAGAGGGACCACAGAGACCAGCTTGAAGAGATAACCCCCTGTCGTCCATGTGTAGACGTACTGTCGAGGGAGGAGCAGATGAAATGTAGGATGGAAGGTGATTAAATATTTACATTAATACAATGTGACAAAATGCTGATTCTCACACGGGGAACTGTTGGATTTCATTAATATTCTCTGCTTGCTTAGTCCTTGGCAAGGTCACTATAGATCTTCAGTTCAGACAAGCAAAGAGTCTCCTTGTGTGGCTCAGTGGAGAATCATATTTAATGATAAACTATTGATGTGTACCTAAAAAAAAAAAAAAAATGACATTGCATCATCCCTTCATTTCCAATCCACTGATCCATTCATGTATTTCCAAATGGTTGATCTCATTACGGTCAGGGTGAAATGACTGCAGATTTCATTTCTATTTAAAGACTTACGTTTCTGCGGCAGAAGAATAAATCATGTCCTCTAATAAATTAAAAGTAACAATGCAAAAAAATAAAAGTACTACAAATTACCAGCAAATGCCCTGCATTCAAAATCTTACTTATATTAAAATACAGAAAGTAAAAGTATTTATTTTATGGGAGAAGTTCAGAGGTGTGTGTGTGTTTGGTTTGATCAACAACTCTAAATCATCTGAGACATGACACGGAGCCACACCTAAACACAAAGGACCCATGGAAACTACTGGTTTGACCTTCACAAGTAATTTATTTTAATTTCTATTAGTTTATGCAATAATTACCTATAAATTGAATGCAAAATCTTACTTTGAATACCATGAACTCTAATACATGACATCTCCATTGTCCCCACAAATAAAGCCAAATAGTTGTTTGGCCACAGGATTATGGCGATTTTATCTCTTTCCTTTAACAAAGCATCTCCTTCCTTCTCCTTTGCTGCCTAAATGTTCTAATCTCCTCATAATCTTAATCTACCTGGCTGTATTCTGAATAATCCATGTGTGTGTCATTGTGTACGCGAGCACGGCCGATCCGTCTCTTTAATTGCGGCTCTATTCCCATCATGTGCACTTTGATTCAGCGTTTGGATGCCGTAGACGATCCCTTCATTCATTGTGGGTGCAATATGTCCCACATCTGTTCCATGTTAAATTTATAACCTCCCTCTCCTCCTCCCTTTCTTCATCGGCCCTCGCCACATCTAACTTGTCTTTTTATCTCTATTCTTTGCACAGGCATTGTGTCCTCTGGCAGTCTAAGTAGCTCATTGTTGTGGGGAGAATGTTCCCTCATGGGAGACATAGCCGCTGAAGAGTGGATTGTCTCAGTGAGATGCATTTTTACTTTGTCTGTCAGTTGTGATAAGAAACACTGTGTTCCTTTTGAGACGCCGCGGATCAAAGATGCGAGGCTGTGAAACGCCTCGTAAAAACCATTTCTTTACATATAGTTGTTAAGGGGGAGAGTTATGGAAAGATATAGTTATATCAATTCCCACGATGATATAAGACCTTGCTGAATGTAAACCTGTCCATCCGGAGTAATATACGCTCCCTGCTGTTTGTCATAGTCACCGAACACTAAATGTGAAATATGGCCGTCCCTCCGACATGTGTATTGGGATTTGAGTTGTTGACATGATGCAGCACTAATGTCACAAAGAAAAATTTGTGTTCTTTAATCGACCTCGGCAGAAAGCAGCAATCTGTGTGTGACCTTGATGCTGCAGTTTAATACGTGAAGTGCATCACGGTTAATAGGCTGCGTTTTTTTTACAGTGTGCTGCTTTTCTTTTGTACATGCACCAGTGGAGGCGGAGCAGCCGTCATATGAAGCACAGAGGTTGTTCATTCCATGGTCACATCATCGGGATGGATGGTGGAGACGGGGGGGATTTATGCGTTGTTTGAACACAGAGTTGTTCTTCCAGGTTATTGATTCATTCTTTAGTCCGTACAATGTTAGAAAACTGTGGGAAAAGCACATCCTACAGTTTTCTTACTAATCTCCTATTAATCCAGTTAATTATCAATCAGACTCATATAAGCAGCAAATCCTCACAACTGAAGAGCTTCCACTAAACAATAGTTTTCATACACTGAATAATTTTCTATCTATAAACTGATTGGTTGATCATTTCAACACTAAATAAAGTTATTTATCCATTAAATTGAGGTTTACAAACCTATAACAAGTCTTTACTTGTTGTCAAATGTTGGTTTGATTTGTCATTTACGCTGAAGCTTTAAGTCATAATCACAAGTTGGATGTCGACAGGAAACAGTATTAACAAAAGGAAGTCAGATATTATGTGAATGGGACTTCAGTGTAGAACTGGGGATAAGAAGCATTTCATTGTTTCTACATTGTTCCTTTTTCCAGCATAAACATTTGCAGCATTTTCTCATAATTGGGTTCGGCTCCACTTCCTCCTATTGTACAAAAATGAAGGCAAAATATCTCAAACACAGGTGCAGCCATCTTGCACTTTCAACGCAATTGGGATCAGCACAGTCGCGGTCGTGCTCGTGCTCGTGGAGTGGAGCTGTGGTGTCGTGGTCATTAAAAGAAGCAGCTCTCACATCCTCTGTGCTGCCTTATAGGAGGTGAGCAAATTACCTATCAGCAGACACAGTACGAGGTAAACGTACTGTTGAACCACATATAGACTAAATTATGATCCCTCAAAATGCACCATTACTTCAGTCCACTTTTCTCATTTGATCTGTTTTAGGTTCCAGCTGTGAAATTACTAATGGAAGTGCTCTGGAACAAAAGTCACGTGGATTTATTAGATATTTGTTTACCTGATACTTTTTTTATCCTGACGTCCTGTGGAGAGAGTCAACACGAGTCTCATTAAAGGGATAGTTCACCCAAAAAGGAAATTTTCCCTAATTATCTACTCACCACTATGCTGATGGGTGTAGATAATGAGTGAATTTTCAATTTTGGGTGAACTATCCCTTAAAACTTCCTGCAAAAAAAGAATCCAACAAAGTTTGTTGTTGTTTATCTGCTCTTCTGGATGCTACACACAGTTCACAGGCCCTTGTTTGTTCCAATGCTGCAGTTTTTCAAAGGAGCTTTCAAGGGCCGCTCGCAGTTAAAGGAACCCGGGAAGAAAAGGGGTCAGCGAGTAGCTGATTTCGCTCGCTGCAGAGCCACGAGAGCCACGAGAGCCCACCAGCAACTCCCACTTTGTCTGTGATCTCTCCCCAATCGCTGTACCCCGCAGCAATCCCCCCGGCAGCCGGCGAGGGCTGTGTGACCCCCGAGGGCTGTTCAGCCTCATGAGGTGGAGACTCGAACACAAAGGGGCCTAATGATGGTCACGGCGAGAGGAGAAGACGAAGAAGAGGAGCGGCTCTGTGTGGTGCGAGGGACCACTCACCACACTCACCGGCTCCTCGAGACAGACTCTGCCAGACTTTTCACCGCGGAGCTAAAATACCATCTTCGGGGAGCACAAATCAATGAAATACACTCAGGCTAAGATCTGTGTGTATGACCTGCTTTTGAGCCACTGTTGTGTTCTAAAATAGTGAAACAGTTTATCTCGACGTGGTTTTTCTAACTTTCGCGTGTCTCGGGAATATGTGTGAGTACATTTCTCCAAAGAACAAAGCAGACAGACAGTTTATTGATGGGTCCAAAGTCTGCTGCCAAGTATAAAACAGCAGATGACAAAGCGAACGTACACTATCAAACTGTCACTCTCATTTTTGAAGTGAGCACAAAGGATTTTTATTTTACCTGTGAAAATCCTTTGAAGGCACGTCTTGTTAGAATATTTCTGTCCGTCCTTAACATTTTTGTAATGAAGTTAAATGCATGTAGTAAAAAAAAGCTCCCATCTTTCACACACTTATGCGGAAAATAACGAGGTTCTGCTTCCTTGAGATTTTTCAAGGAAGTCCTACTTAAACTCCTGCACCCTGAGATCCCACCAGGACACGTTCTCCACAGAAACTGGATGAATTAGCAATAAACAATAAAAAAGCATCACCTCCAGCTCACTAATGACTACCCATGATCCTCCTCGCCTTCCTCCACATCGTCCACCGGGGAGAGGGAGAGTGATGTGGGGTGTGCCTGAAGTTTTCTGTTTACCCTTATTGCTTTTCCTGCCGAAGACAATATTATTATCTCCAGCTGCAGGCCTCAGAGCACACAACTTGTAAATAATAAACCAAGCTGGACAGAAGCTGTGAGGCCACTGCTAATCCTGGTATTATTCCACTTTTATTGTTGCTATTTGCTCATTATTTCTCATCTCCTCTGGCTGAAGGCAGCCAGTTAAATTATTTTCACCCCATTGTTTTCTTCTACCACAAAGGCCAAATTAGCATTGCGGACAGGAAACATTTAGAAATGCCTTTATTCCTTTTAAGCCCTCCTTTCCTCACTCTTGACCCCTTTAGCGCCCGCAGGGCCTCGCAAACTGTCACTGTGGGTGTTAGTCAACGCTGTAACGTCTAAACATAATTATGAATAATGTTTTTTATTAAGTTTTAATCCTACCATTTAGGGGAGAATCAGGAAACCGTAGGTAGCAATCTCCTGATTCGAGCCACAGCCCTGTCGGATTCCCTCGTGGAAGTTTTTCGAATGAGACCGAGCTAAACCAGATTGATGTTTCACTCAAAATCCAATTTGAGTAGTTATAATCAGACGTCTCACGGTGGCGTTCGAGCCCCCAGAGAGCAGCTGCGTTCTGTTTTTGCTGAGAACGGCAGCGTTTCACCCAGGTTTGACTCTGTAACATTCTTCTTATGGGAGGAATGACTCTGACAAAGCCTCGGAGCAAAACTAGTTGTTCGCTTCAATGTGCTCATTGTTGCTCTGAAGACACCTAAGGATATGCAGCTAATGAAATGGCTGTGAAGGCTCCAACTTTATGGAACATTACTTTCAGAGCGGTATGAATAATTATTTTCACTCATACCACACCTGATAAAGCACACAGGAAATATGAAACTCTAATTCTGCTAAACCAACTCAAAAGAAAACAGTTTAAGCTTTTCAGCTACTTTCAAAGGAAACTCCAGCGATTGCACTTATTACTGCATTCGTCAAAAAAAGTTGTGCAAGGCCTTTTGTGGCTGCAGAGGGAGCTGCACGAAATCTGATAAATGTCCCAAAGGGATGCCACATGAGTCCGTATCGGTTTAAACTGAAGACAACAAGTATAAAAATATAATAAAACTAGGGGTGTGGAGTGAGAAAAGGGTTCTGAGGTGTCTGTGGCTCGCGCCTCATCTCGGCTTGGGGCACCTTGAAGCTCCGGATATGCTCCTGAAATTATCCGGAGGGGCTGTTTGTGAGAAGGCAAATATCCGAGTAGCTGTTCAGCACAATATCCCGAGTCAAACCAGCCCCCTGGTAAAAGCTTGAGAGAATCTCAGAGTGGGACATTTCCAACATGCGATGGACGCAACACTGGAAGAATACAAATACCTCAGGATTGAAAAGAGGTGTCATACACAAAGTTATCGACTTGGAAAAGCTAAAGAGATTTGACAGCTTTTGGCGATAAGGGCTGATGCCAGTGTGGATTTGCTGAAAACAAAAACATTGAATTCCCACAATGGAATTCATGTGTTGTATCCTGCATGCTCCACACAGACGCCGTCCCTCGCCTGAACGCTGCAGAGATTTCCAGAGTTGTTGTGAAAGCATCTAATCGGAGAATCTCCCGCTGTGTTGATCACATGTGCAAGGTAAAGTCTGGATAATAGATTTCATGGACAATCTTGAGAGGTCATGTCCGGAAACATCTCAAGGTCACATGCCCCGAGTATAATACACCCACGTCTTCAGCTGGACTGTCAGCAGTTGATGTCGGTGTCTTTCCTGAAGAAGACACAAATAGAAAAATATTCAGCGGCGTCGATTATGATTTCGATTCCATGCTTACATCAACTGAAGGTTAATCACAAGATGCATTTTTTCTCTGTCTGTGTTTGACTCCATTTAAAATGAGCTAAACCGAAGGAGAGAGAGAGGAACTGATGTCGTGATGGGTGAAAAGCTGTGATGACGGCCGTCATTAGTCAGCACTTCATTCAATTAGGAGGGAAAAAACTAAAGAGCAGAAAATCTCAGTTTTAATGGTGATGTGTTTTCCCTCAGGACAAACAGGGGAGAGAGTTTTTTCCAGAAAACTGCGTGCACTCTTTTAATGGCTGAAAATGAGCAGGTAGGTTTATACCCTTTTCAGCCTCTAATAACACTTCTCAGTGGGCCCAGTATGTTATAAACCAGTACAGTGGGAGACCGTCCTGGGTTAAGATGACCTCGTACAGCTGCTAAACAACTGGAGCTAAACACAGAGATGGAAGCAGAAATCTAACTCTGCACAGATCAGGAGTGAACATTGATTTCCAAGTGCTAATCTATCACCATGTCATCCTACACCAGGGATGTCACATTCTGAGCATTAGTGATCACGGGGATGGAGCCACAGTGTCGAGGTCCCGTCAAAAACACACATGGCCGACCAATCACAAGACAATCTCAGCAGCATCATGATGCTTCATCCTGTTTCCAGCATCAAATAGCTAGTGAAAAACAAACTAACTGCCATACATGACAGAAACCGTCTATGAGAGAAACATATTCGATGCGTACTTTGACTTTTTTAGTTTGGTCCATGTCCCATTCGCTAACAAGGAGGAGGCCAGGTTTACGAACTATACGGCAGTAAGCCACCAGGGGGCAATCAAGACATTAAGGGTTTACTTTTAGGGGGTTCTCATGTCATCCATCTTTATAAACAGTCTATGAATTCTAAGTAAGATTTTACATTAAATATATACGTTATTTTTACATTTGTTATATTGTTGTCATTGTATATATATATATATATATATTCCATATATTGTTCATAAAACATTGTTAAACCAGGGGTCTCCACGTTTCCCTCCTGATGTTCTGTGACTCTTTGTTTGGATTTTTATTTCCTGTTTTACTGAAGTTTCTCACCTTGCGTGTCTCTTTGTTCTTTTACTTCCCGTCTTTGTTTATCCTCCCACTCCTGTGATTGTCTAACCCCCCCGCCCTGATGTGTTTTACCTGTGTCCAATTATCTCTGCCTCTCTCGTGTATCTATTCTCAGAGCTCCCAGTCCCTCTGTGTCAGTTCGTCTGTTCAGCTCTCTCGTCGTTTCCTCGTGTTTTCAGAACCGGGCCTTTATTCCTCTGAGTTTCTAAATCGTTCTTTTTGCAGATGCATGTTCGTCTGACCCGCCACAGCTTTCATGTAATCCAGTTTATCTTTATTTACGTATCGTCTCTGCATCGTGCTGCGGCGTGTATATAGGTCTGCCTATTGCGACCTGCAACAGCTTGTATGTAAAAACAGGAAATGTGGTTGAATAATTATCACATGTTCACAATGAGCTCTGCAGTCAGATATCAGATTTAAATAAAGTAGTTCCACTGTTTGGCTGCTGAATAGGTATCGCTGCTGGTTTTTATTTTTCATATTCATTAAAAATTCAAAAGGTGCATTCGTGCCAGACATCGGGGAGTAGAGGCCTCATTGTAACATCATTTCTTATTCACTCTTTTCTTCTCTTAAAGGAGGGTAAAGAAAAGCAGGAAATATTGTGAAAATCTTGACTTTACTCAAACTGTCAAAATTACTCAAGATTGAATCTTTGTTCGACGCTGCTAATTGAGAGACATCATGTTACTTCACACCCGGTTAAAATAGAATTTCAAGCACAATTTCACATCGGCTGAGTAAATGACGTTGGAGACTTGTCGTCAGCTGCAGAATAAAATGCAAATGAAAAATGAAAAACTTGCATAAACAAAGTCAGAACCATTAATTATTTAAATCTGCTGCCGTCAGAGAGATGCCAGCATCTCAGAGACGGCAGGTCAGTTCAAAGGTGTGGGCTGCAGTACAAGCACATCCTTAAAGAGAGTTTAGTTTCCCACCTGAGGCAAAACAAAACAAGAGCAGGTTGTTTTCACCATTTTGATCACCTTTCACGAAATAGCAACAAAAAATGTTTTACACAACAAAATACAGCAAAACAAGTTTTCATTTTACCCATGAATTTGGTTTGAATTATTCATTTAATGCTATAACAAAATGCAGTGATTAGTCACGATAGACTGACTCACGAATTGTTGAGTGACTGAATCAACGACGTCATGGGCACAAGATGGCGGCGCTCGTATCTGGGATATTTTGGCTTCATCTTTGGATTGTGGGAGTGAGTCGAGACGCATTGTCCATCGTTACGTACAATCTATGACTAAAGACAAAATCCTTTGATCTCCGCTAATAATGATTTAGGTTTGTATTTGCACGTAGAGAAGAGAAGTGAGATCCGATCACAGGAGACGTATTCAGGATGCCTTCTAATGCTTTCACTGCACCACATCACCAGCAATCACAGGCATCTGCCACATCCCGTATTACATTACACAGCGTTCCTCTCTGGGGTTTGACGTCCCGCTGAGGCAGACTTTATCGCTAACCTAGATATTGTGGATATGGAATCGGGGTCCTGCCTTGTATAAGACCTGCAGACTCGTACTGATTGTGCCCTGAAGAGGAAACAATTTCCTGGGACAAATTAGACCTTAACACCAACTGAGCATCGTTGGAACCATGCTGGAGTAAACTAATAAATGATGTTATCAATGTAATTGTCACGTAAATTGATTTTTAAAGAACCCCTGCAGTGCCAGCAGGCTGACCTTGACAGAATGAACTACAGCATCTTTGTGAGAAGGTGTGTGAGAATATATATATTGGGTTTTTTTTTACCATGGCGAGAGATAAATAAAACCTGGTTTTATCTACAACATGTCACTGGGTTCTAATATAGTAAACACCTCCAGACTTCCACATTGACAGCAAGAAATACAGTAACATACTGCCATATAACTGTGGTACAGCAGATTTACTGCACATATTACAGCCATTGTGCCTCGTGTTTAAAAGAGGAGCCCTGGCATTTTATTGATGGCTTCCTGTCACAGCCGTACCTTTTGAAGAAAGACAGACTTCTGGCGAAGTGGCTGCTCCTGTCACCCTGTTCAAAGGGTCTCCGTGCATCTTGTCACACCTTTCCCATCTCCCATTGTGGAGGGAGCCCTGGCTGGCAGG
Organism: Hippoglossus stenolepis; assembly: GCF_022539355.2. NCBI lineage: Eukaryota > Metazoa > Chordata > Actinopteri > Pleuronectiformes > Pleuronectidae > Hippoglossus > Hippoglossus stenolepis. Next base: position 22,056,036 of record NC_061489.1, on the reverse strand, counting down.
TCTCCATTGATCTGTTCCAAAGTTGTGATAATTGGGCCATTAAGATCTCAAAAGACACCCGGCGTGTGGCAGGGAAGGAGCCTCACAGTCTGCCAGGAGAGAGGACTCCCAACTTCTTTGCTGCTCTTGAGATGATTCCTCCGCTGTGCCACAAAACACGTGTAATAACAAAATGCTGTTTGTGTGTTGAGATATAAAAGGCGGTCGACTGGATGGAAGAGATAAGCAGTAAATGCACTGCAGTAGAAAAAAGAATCACTTTAACTGGCATGTGCTGTTGAGTAATCCATAATAATTTTATATTGATCTGCCATTGGCAAAATAATTTAAACATCTGCTGTCCTGGGAGAATAAATCTGTTTCAAGTGACTGTTTACATTTGTAGTTGGAGAGTCAATCAAGGGACGACAAAGAGGAGACAAGAGATGCAAAACATCAGCAAAACTAAAAAGACCCTGTGATGCAAAAACAAAATAAAACACATGAAACACAAAACATATACAAAGAGATGGAAAACGACCAGAAAGAAACAACTACAGCCACAAAATGGCCTCAGAGTGATGTGAAATGACCCCAGAATGGCTGCAAATGACGCATTTCTCTCTCGGTCTCTGTCTTTTTCTTTCAAATGTTCCTACTCACTGGCCCGTTCTTGTCCACGGGCAAGTCCAAAACTCATTACTGCAAAACTGGAAGTTAACGTTAGGCTGTGCTCAAGCAAACACACCAATCTGGCTAGCCTGGCAGGGACGGCAAGGCACACCAATGAAAAGACAAGGAAATAATTTGGAAGAAAAATCAATGGCAACAGCCAACACTAGTGTGGCTCGGAGCCGTGATAAGGACGCTTTCTGCCCCATTAAGTATCTGCACTCTGGTGTTTTTCCCCCTCGCAGCCTCAAATACTCATCACCCAGCTGTATTAAGCAGCTGTATTATAAATTCATATCCCGCACACGCAGAACTCAGATGGAGAAACAAGATATAGAACAGAATATAGTGCGTCTATGTAATAAAATCAGTGGATTGTATCTCTGCCAAGGCTGCACACACAGTGCATTCCGGGTGATAATGCATATCTCCACAGATTACAATATTTTCCAGACATAAGAAACGTGTTTTTTGGTTGCATGCATAGTACTGTCTACTGATCCCGTACTCATAAAGTTAAAAGGGAATTCTGGTTTGTCGTGTACGATCAGTTATGATCACATTCTAATCTCCAAGGTAATATTAGTAATCTGGGATTATTGGGAGAAGTGTGAGTGGGAACACGTGGTCAGATGATCAGTGAGGAAGGCAAACAAGCCAAGATGATCGAAACCTCTTTATACGAAGGAAAAAGTTCAAATCTGAAAGTCTGTTTTCTTTTCCAAATGAGTTAGTTTTGGTGGTTTGTTGAATCTTCTGCTTGGAATTGTAGAAACGTGGTTATCATAAAATTAGCGTGTAAAAATATGCCGTGCTTGTTGTGATATTCAAACATATTTCAATATGACATGAATTATTCATTGTTCTGGCTCAGTAGGAGACTCTGCAGCCGGCGTGTTAACAGAAGTTCTATACATCTGTCGAGGGAAATCTTGGTCCCCTTTCGGCTGAAACACCTTGTCAAGGAAAATAAGAGTTTTATAACCTCCTTTGTTTTATTATCTTCTCTTTTAGAGAGACAATAGAGTCAAATAGCAGGAATTGAGCCATTTAATTAAATGCTGATTGAATCACTGTTGGGAGTTCTTTTTCGCTTTTGAAATATTAGATTGTAAAGGTGATTTTGAAAATGTAAAATGGAGGGAGGGAGTTGGAATTAACGACTTGATCGATGACTGGCACTTCATGAAGGATATTTGATGTGTACGTACAAAAGATGTTAAATGACAGTAATTTAACATGTCAAAATAAAAGAATACAATTCAAACCGATACATACTGTGTGGTTGGGCCCAAGTACTATTTGCATGTGTGGGTAGGGTTTGTGTCCAGGGCCCGTGGTCATGATTTCATACATCAGCTGCACTATTCAAACCCCAGATCAGATCATCCAGTAGTGATAGAAAAACGTTGTGGTCACACTTACCTTAGCTTTGTTTTTTTGCCAGTCAGGCTGCTTGTTGCCGTTTTACACTTTGCCTGAGCCCCAGGTTCATCACCCACCTGTACCTGGTACCAACCATGTCCAGCCTTGCCGTTTGTCCGCCTGTCCACGCTGGAGTCTCTGCCAGCTTTACCATCTGCCGGGTTTTTGGAACAACTGTTTGCACCGTTTGTCTGCTTGTCCTGTTCCATGCATCAGAGCCCAGCGTCCAGGCCACAGTGCTCCATTATCACACAGAGCGACAGAGATAGAATAGGTCCTTTTATATTTAAATACTTTACATTTACATCAGGAGCGGGTCCTCTCTACGGAGGCAGCCATGCTTTTTACAGTCGTCCAAACTGGACAAACTACACATATTTTGATTTGAGATAGAGGAACAAAAAAATTGTTACCAGTAATAAAGAAACACCAGAAATGATATGATACAAGTTTTTTTAGGCGGGATTTGAGGACCTTTGCTTTCCATCTTTGATGATGACGTTGAAATGATTGCTTTGGGGCGTTTCACTTGTGTCATTGTGCTGCAACGGGCGGATGTTTTACACGTCTTTACCAACAAATCTGCTTCAGACGTGACGAAGTGGTTTTCTTCTGCTGCGATGTGATGAAACCAGATAAACTGAGCAGTCACAGCAGTTCTTTAGTCCTTCACATCAAATCTCAGACAACGAAGACAAGGGCACAAATTTGACCAGATTATTTTAGATGCTTAATTTGTGACACAATCAGGAATTGGATTATTTCTTCTTTTCACCCAGAGTGCTGTGTGTTTAAAGGTACGGAGAAAAAAAAAAGCATTAGTCACCTGCTTATCTGACGAACTATGCAGCTTTTACTACAGGCAGCTACCGACATAAGTTAAGAAAATATAAGACAGATAATAGACAGGTTATGTATCATGTGTTCAAACTGTATCTCATGCACTTCTTTAATCTTTGTGAAAAATGACCTAATCAATTGTTCATAAATCATCTTGACATTACCACTTACCAGAAAGATCTTGTTTTATATATTGCAATAAAGTAATAATAATAGTAGTTTCTGCTTGCTCACTATGGAATCTGTTGGATTTATCTTAACAATATTCTGAGGTCATGACTTCAGTGCATAGACGTGGGTGTTCATAGACGTAGCGAGGTTAAGCTACATAAATCAAATGCCAGTCATTTCATATAGAAGAAAGAGCAGCAGCTAATGTAAAGACGTATAAACAACTCCACAGCGGCTGCAGGTGACACACAGCACATCCTGCCAATCATTTAATAAACTGTTTATTCTTGCATAGTCCCTCCTTAAAACGTTTTATGACATAATGGTTAAAATTCAAAAATCGGATCCCTGCTCCGGCCCATGCGGTGGATATGTGTATATGTTTTACTTCATTGTGGATGTATTTGAGGGATATGCTTTCATTGGAGGGTTCCTATCACTACAGCGAAGAGACCTGGCAGGTGCGCGGGGAGACCGGCGCTGCCAAGCAGTTTGCCGTGCCAGCCATTTCTCATCATTGTGAATTCCATCATTGTCGCGCCTCCGGCAAACATGGATGGAAAATATCAGCCACAGAAATAATAAGCTAATGCAGAGCTTCTTGTGACCAGGGACTGAATGGCCATCTTGCTTCTTGTGAGAATATGTCCGTCCATCTGCATCTTTCAAATATCATATCTCCATTTTAAATTAGTTTTTCACCCCCCCCACCCACCTCTCATTTAATTACAGCTCATCTGTTAATCATAGAGACAGAATCCCTGAACACATGTTGAGTATAGTCTTCTTCTATCACTTCTATTCTTATCATCTTTTCACTGCAGATATCAAAACTCATTATCCACATGCATGTATGTTTGATGTATCAAGATCTGGGGCCTTTCTTTCAATATATCGATTTCACAGCAAGTCAATAACTCACAGCATCATCAGCAGTGGAGACATTTAGCGACGTCAGAAACATATAAACAAAACACTTTACGAGTTTCAGGGGTAAACATTTTTTTGTTTTGTTGTATTTAAAAAATCATTTCCGTGACCTGCTGCCACTAAAACATGTTGAATTTGACATATTTGACCTTAATCTTTAAAGGGCAGGTGTCAACATCTGCATGACCTTTATGTGACTCATCTTCAACACACACAACCCCCCTCCAGAGTCTCAGTCATGTCCCTGTTTCAGCTAAAATAAGATTCAGAGACCAGTTGAATTACCTGTTTGATTATTCTTTGTGAAACATGAATTTCACCATCTTGTGTCTGTTTATAAGTAGAGGAAAACCCTTATGTAATTTGTTTTTAACAAGCCAATGTTCTCTGTTTGGACAGGCATGGGAAAATGTGAAAAGCAAAGAAAATGAATTAGTTAGGGCAGCCATGTTTTTTTACATCTCGATATCAACTCATTTAAATGTCTCGATAAGAATGTTTAGTTGCGCTCAGGAGAAGTACAGTATCTCCATTGTTATTTTTATAAGACGGCACAAACACAAATTTTGTGCATACTGTGACTATCACACATATTCAGTAAGAGCAGATATGGATATTTATATGAGGATTTGATAATATAATGGTATAATAATATAACATCGGAAATGAATCTGTTTGCAACAGCCACTCTGAGATACTGAAATGACTTTACGTCAGGAGAATGTTCACCCCTCAAAAAAGAAAAATCCAAGGTGAACCATCTTCACATCATCGGAGCCGACAGTGTGCGTGGCGCTCCAACACAGCTCTTGATTAAGTGAGTCAATTGCCCCAGGGAGGACACTTTTCTCCTATTGACCCTACTGATGTGTCATCAGCAATAATCTCAGCGAGTGTTTGATAGGAAGTGCTGCTTTCATCGGGCAAAGGCATCTCTGCTGCCTGACACTCTCATCTCCCATGCTTCAAGAGAATTGCCAGATGATTTTAAATGAGGGCCAGCTGACACCCTTCAGCGAGTGTGGATGAACCAAACGGCGAGATGTCATCCGAGCAAAGCTATCAGCAGCAGAACATGAAGGACGGAAAACGACTTGTGGTTGAAAGCTCAGTTTGTACAGTTGGTGCAGATGCTTCTATCGCAGAGTCAAACGAAGTCAGAATCTCATTTCAGGCTTCACTTTGTGGATTATCAGGCTCATAGAGCTGCGTGTTGTGTGCTTCAGCCTCTTGGACTCATCTGCAACAGGATCTCATTTCATATATCACGATTATTGTAGTAAATTAGATTAATTAATATTAATCTATTCTCAGTTTATTTTCAGTTCGTCTTTTGTATCTTTTGTTTTGTGCACAACCTCCTGTGCTGCCATCTTGGACTTTCTAAAAATTGACAAATTTCCTCAATTGACTCACCTGGTTTAATAAAGGTTATATTTTTTTAAAAGAGTAAAATAACAATTGTATTAAGAGGTTATAAACATTAATAAAAGAACAGAATCAGAAGATAGTGAAATACAATCTGTATTAAATCATGTTAGTGGCACAAATTGGGATTTTAAAATAAAGTTTAGTATGAAGACGATTTACAATATGGACAGAAATCTACAAAAGTATAAATTGTCCTTTTTCTTCATTATTAAACAGTTGTGTTTCTTTCAGAAATAATGGAAATCGTTCACCTTCCAGCACAATGGTGACTTTGTGAGAGACATTAACTCCTGAGATTTCTGCTGGTATTTTCAAACATTAATATCTGTAATCAATACAGAGTCTTATCTGCGATACTGAAAAGCAATACAGCCTCAGAACAGTTATTCTATAAAAAGATTTCTTTTATCACATGTTCCTCTTCGTTGTGTTAATGGCACAAACGACAAAAGCTGACAACACCGAACCAGTCACAGGCTTTTTACACATTTTGATTTCAGGGCTGTGAAGTGAATCTCCTCTGGAGCAGGTTGACTGTACAACATGTTGCCATGGTGATCCATCCCGCTTATAGTGAGCTAGATTTGTGACAAAGCCTGAGTTTTAAAAATAAGCCACTTCTACAAAGCCTCTTAATTTTATTGTACTTTGTGCAATAAAAAAAAAGTGTAAATGAATCAGCTGGACTACAACCACTAGAAGCAGTGTTTTCTGTGTGTGGGGGTGGGGGGACTGACACAGAAAATCTATATGTCTCCTTATGAGTTTTCTGGTGAACCCAGCAGTCGTTCTCTGAGCAGGATCTCACCTCTTATAGCTGATAATATAAACACCAGGAGATGAGAGGATCTTTCCAATCGTACATCTACACAGCAAACAACACTCTGTATGATTGATTTTCATTAATTTCCAAATCTACCAGTGAGATTTGCAATGTGCGGAGAGATAATAGATTGTCTGTCCAGACATGTTTTTCCAGCGGTGAACTTTTCACACTGGCTGGCTGTCATATTTCTTTTCTTCTTCGCTCCTGACCTGATGTGTCTTTGTCTCGTGATCTACACTTGTGTCATACAGCTTTTCATCTGAGAGGCTACAGAGGTTAAAGAAAACCATGATGCAAGACGTCTTCCCCTGAGGTAACAGGAAAAGAAAGCAAAGAGCAGAGGCGGCGAGAGGCATTAGCATTACAAGCAGTGAATTTCAGAAGCCAGACAAAGTAATATTAAGACTTAAAATCAGTGTAAAACCCAGGATTATGTCCAATGCTTACGTTTGTTTCACGTTTTCACTTTACACAATGTGCTTGGTACCTATGGTTTGGTTTGGGTTGGGAAAGATGGGACCAACTTATGAAAGAGCAGATTTATAAAAATACCAACACACTATATTTTATAAATGCAGTTACCTGTTGGTGAATCAGTATTAATAATCTAATTGATGGATGGATGGATGGATGGATGGATGGATGGATGGATGGATGGATGGATGGATGGATGGATGGATAGATGGATAGATAGATAGATAGATAGATAGATAGATAGATAGATAGATAGATAGATAGATAGATAGATAGATAGATAGATAGATAGATAGATATGTTTTTAGGTGGATAGATAGATTTAGATAATTAAAAAAAACAAACACTTTATGTTGTATATGCCGAGCTGCAGGTAATGAGTATTTCTTACTGGTTTTGTACTGGTGCTTTTATTTATGTAGATTATCTTTAGTATCTCTATATGTTGTTATATTCACTGCATTAATAGTCCGTGTCCAACAGCTGTTTGTTGTAATATTGTGCCGTTATATCTCTGCTCTGAATATACAGCCTAGTGTATGTGCAGCATGGGCAGCCACTTAATTTGTACATTATTTATTTTTGTTCTAATTAGGCAGCTCTTGCCAGCTATGTTGCTGAAGTGAAGTGAAAGTTTTTCTTTTTTTATTCCCCCAAATTTAATTCCCTCTCATGCATATTAAGTAGCTCGCTAACAAGCAGCCCTAATGATGATCTCACTGGTCAAGTGAGTGCGATTCTTGGATGTCGTCGCAGGGAGACTCTGGCTCCTCATCCCTGCACTGGGTTGTGTGGGTGTTGTCATGTTGACAAACAGGGCTCCTATACCATTTAGCATATCTGTTCATTCAGCTGACATTTACTGTCGGGGAAGCAGATGGCCTGAGTCTTGGTTACAAGTTTCTGACACCCAGAGGATTCGCTGCTTCGATTACACCAGTATGTTCAGCAGAGCTTGTAAAGTGTGCGGCTTTTCCATCAATGACATATGAACACTATTAAAGCGGAGGTATTACAGGCTAAATCAGGCTTTAACGAGGGTATTTGCATGTATGGATCCTGCCATTAAATTCCCCAGCATTTATTTAACGTGCATGAAGTCACAGATGGTCACGGCTTCCAGAGGATTCGTATGTCGTTCAGTCCTGTTTGCCAAGTTAACTTTCAAAACTTTGCAGAGTCTCCAAACTTCCTGTTTTGATTATGAGGATAAATGGACAAAAGTCAAGCTGAGCCAAACTGAGCTTCTTCTCTTTTCTTATAACTGTAAGTTCATTTGTTCTGTGAACACATTCGAGAACAATTGTTTTCACTCTCCATGGGGCCATTTTGGAAAAATCCCAAATACATTTAGATGTTTCAAACGCAAATAGTAAAGGTCAGTTGCAGTTTCATTACGGGAGAACATTTTTGGGTATGAGCCGAAATGATAAATAAACAGCATGTTAAATTTCATAAATATGCTTCCTGCAGGTTTGTTCCCTTCACATCCTGCTCAGCGACCCCGAGACCTTTCCTCATTCCATGTTCTGCTGATTTGACTGAGTTGTGTGAAAGATGCTTGAATTAAAAAAAACAAAAACAGCCTTTCATATCAAGATGTAAAACACAGATTACAAATATTGCAATCATTTTAATATAATCAAAAAATGCAATCTGACGGTGAATACAAAATTATGCAAATGCTGTCGTTGCCTTGATCACGTTGAAGGTGCAGGGGGGGGCAGGAGCTGTGACTTGTGGTAATAAGCATGTGATGAATCCAGACCAACACTGGGCTTCGCTGGGACGCAGTGGTTCACTCAAGATGGAGAAAATTAAAGAGTTGTAATTATGTTTTCCTGTGGGGGAGCCGCGGTGACAGCCAGATATTCATCAAAGAGCACTGCAGCAGGTGCGACTTGCTCATGCTTCCACAGATTTATCATCCCAGGCCGGCTCTTCTCTCACCTCTCCGCCGCGGAGCTCCCTTCCATAATCAAGCTGTGTGACTCTCGTGACGCATCGATCATCCTCGCCTTCTAAACATGCACAGACATATTGAGCTTTCCCAGCAAGCAGATTTCTACAAAATCAGATTCAGGAGTCTTGCCAGTATGAAAAACACTATTGTCTCTGCCCCAGTTTCCTTATACTGCTATGAAATCATTGATGAGGAAAAGCCAACTCATGCTGGCTGTAGCCAGAAGCAGCTAATGCTGCAGGCAGCAGCCCGTGCCTGACCCTTCAATCACACTCGATGCATCTAATGCGTCACCCTCTGATGTAAGGGCTTTCATTGCAAATGTAAAAGGCCAATTTTAGCGCAGAGCCTGGAATTCAGGTTCCTGGGACGTACATCTTTATATAGATACATGTTTGCTGTGTGTATGATGAATGTAATGAATGTATTTGTTGCTTTTATTTGACCTTGATATTTCCTTCCTGTTTAAGCTCTGTATTGTTATTCTGTGGTGACTAATATAACATTGAAAACATGGGCCACAATATATTTTTGATCTCTACATAAACAGTAGCATATTAAAGATGTTTCAGACATGAACTCGGGAGGATGTCCGCAGAATTGGGTCCAGACTTTCTCCTGAGGCTTCCTTTTACACACGAACAACGCAGCAGGGGATTCTCTCCGCTGAGACTCGTTCACAGCACCACAGAAATCCCCAGAGTGTTCAGGTGAGCGGGGGGGCAGCAGCCGGTTGCAGACGTAACATGAATTCTGCTGAGGAGAGCACGTTAGATTGTTTTCAGCACATCGACACCGGCGTTCACACATACAGCCCCTCCAGAGAATGTCCAGAGGATCTCAGTGCAGGAAAGCAGCTCATGTTTTGAGGATGAAAATACAAATTGTTTAAAGTAAATTTTTGTGTTTTAGTCGTGTGTTTTATTTTAGTTGATAAAAACTCAAATTGATGAAAACCTTTATTCAAACAATGTAGTTTAGTTGTTGTTGATGAAAAACACTTAACCGGTTTGTCTTTGTTCAAGCCATCAGAAGATTTGTTGTTGTGAACATTTTATTCCAGTTTTAGCTCAAGAATGAGACGGAGCGTTTCGGTCAAACTTCAGCAAACTGCTTTCAAATGAGATTTCATCCGACTCATTTTGGCCTAAAAGAAAATAAAAATGCAAATAAGCCACAAGGGTGTTTGGTCTGATGATGCTAATTTAAGCAGTACATCCAGACATGAAAGAGAATAAAACAACGAAGTCAGAAAAAAAAAAATTGCAACAACATTAGCAAATCCAATGCAATGTAAGTCTTGCGTTACGAGTCGATCATTGAACTTTCTCTTTGATAACACGAACTCTGAGTCTCCAGGAAAAAGGAAACTCGACACAGTCACTCAGAAGAACCTGCAGAAGGTCCACTCTTATACAGGTGTTTCAGGACTGTGGTGGAAAAGTGTTATCCTGTAATCTTGTTTCTTTTATTTTAATGAATTTGTAAAGTAAATATTTATATAGTTGCCTCATTATGCCCGTTAATGATTTGGTTAATCAGCATTTTTATCTTCATCAAAGAGGTTATGTTTTCGTGGCCGTCTGTCTGTACGTTTGTCTGTCTTTTTGCAACATTACGCACAAACTACTGAAATGTTTTTCTTGAAATGTGGTGGAAAGATGAGATAAAGGTCAAAGAAGAACCTGTTTAATTTTGGAGCAGAATTCATTAGAAGGTTGTTATTTTTATTTCAATTTCTTTAACATTGAAAGATAGGATGTTTGACTTACTTGAGATATGTGCTCCCCAAGTGCCCTGCTATTTATTATTAGTTACTATTTTTTTACACTACATTTTACCATCTACATGAGGATGTATAAAGTCACAGTTATTATCTAAAACAAAACATGCCGTCTTATCATTGTTCTGTCTTAGTCATGGAAAACGAGGAACATATTTCATCATAGATTTAGTTTATGAAATCAACACCTTTTCAAACCAGAAGCAATTCAGAGGAACTGATTCAGTTTTCGACATTTTTGTAATTTCAGGCTTTGACATCAGCAGCAGCGAATGAAAGCAGAGAAAATACTCTGACATGAATAATCGACGGGCTTTGATGTCATTTTCTAGGAAAGAAGACAAAACATAGAGAAAGGCAGAAATCAATCAAACACAAGTGGAACATTGACCTTTGCTTGGTGAAAATAACTGAAGGATGAAGTGGATTCAAAGAGACAACACAGTTTCTTTCTATGGCCAGGTGCTGGCTTTTCAACTAAATCTCCAACAACTGTTCAGAAAAATCTCATGACGGATATATGTACGTATATCCCTGAGCTGAGCCGTAGTGACAATCCATTATGTTTTCATATATTACACAACCAGCACTCACAGCCTGTAAACATGGAAACGCTTCCGACAGAAGGAAGGAACATAATCATTTTTCACCCATCAGGAACTTATTGTACCAGGTGTACCAGTGATTAGGTTCCGTTGTTGCGCAGTCACTCTACACATTGTCTCTCTCTCTCTCTCTCTCACACACACACACACACACACACACACACACACACACACACACACACACACACACACACACACACACACACACACACACACACACACACACACACACACACACACACACACACACACACACACACGTGATGAGTTAGTGATGAGAAGTTAATAGTTTAGGGTTTCCGTGTATTAAGCCAAATTGTCCTCATTTAGACGAGGGCCTGGCTTAGATCTGGACAGTGACAAAACCTCCTCAGTGAGACTTGGAGCTGCAGCACACACTTCAAGGGCGAGTGTGTTTCCTCTGTGCGAGGAAACCGAAACAGATTTACAGCAACGTGCAGTCTCTCAGAAACACTGGTGCTCTCACGCAGCTCTCCTGAGCACCAGGGAAATTTGTGGATTCTACAGAAAAATATCCTTTAGCCTAGAAGTGTTCACGTTAGAGGAGAATACAGTCGAAGCAATATCCATCATGTCCCACTTTCTAATCCTTCGCTTGCAGTCGTCTTGCAAAGGCATTAGCGAGCTGCTCAATATGATACTGATCAGTCTGCGGCTGAACAATGGATGAAGACACATTAAGAAAATGGCTTTTTTGGCAAGAAAGACGGGTCTCAATGAGAAGCATGTGTGTTTGAGGTGTATTCTGCAAAGAGACGCCGGAATTATCTGAATAAACTGATTAAAATCATCACTGGAGTTATTTTACACTCTGAATTTGGTACCGAGGATGTTTCACCGAGAAGTTATCAAAAAAGAGATCTTCAGAGATGTTCACAAGTCAAAAGGTTTGACTTTATTTCCATTTTTTTATTTCACCAAAATCTGTGTTTCTCATCTGACTGTGTTTGAGCTGCAGGGAACTTGACAATGGAGATAATGGTGCATGATAAACCATTTTCCTGTCTGCAGCCACCGTGGCTTCATCTGGGATACGTTTTATATCTTCATGATCGACAGCATGACTGACGACGCCTCATGATGGGGGACGGTTTATTCCCAGCACAGGCTCCAAATGGAGCATGATTTTGGCAAAACAAAAATTTGGCAAACAAGAATACTTTAAAGGCCTTTTTCTCTCTCTCTCTCTCTCTCCTCAGCAGAGGAGATGGAGCAGAGATAAAAAAGATCATTTTCATCCTGTGCATCAAAAATCTATATATAGGTTTAAAAAAAATTATTCAAAGATTTACACATTGTATTTGTTTTTGCTCTGGCGACAGAAAATATCAATATAGGTGCAGCAGCATCAAATTATCAGTATTGTGTTTACAGAAATGTGTGTAAATATATATATACATAACATGAATTCAAACCTTTGTAAGCCTTAACACTATCAAAAATATAATGTATTAAGAAATTAATAGTAGTAAATATATAGAATCATTCTGATTTAAAATGATGGGAAACTATAACATTTTAGTGCAACATGGTGCCAACACCATAATCTTTACATTAAGAATATTTCAAATAAACTATATTTACTTAAATTGTCATTGATGTCATAATGTCATAAATTGTTCTAATAGTCTGAATCAGTGCTGTTATTATTAAATAACTTCCACATGGCTCTTTATGAGTCAGTGTCAGACAGAGTCCTTGATTTACTAATATTTATTTAGTGCAGTAAAACTTCAAACCTCCCTCAAAGTCTAAGCAAACATGTTTTTGTTGCTGTTAAAAACTATATGAATTGCTGTGTATAGCATCTTTTCTATTTTTCATAATGATCTGAAAACAGTTCAGTCAAAATTTAACCGAATCAAACAACCAAAAGATGACTGGATTAATAAATGTTTATAGCTTTTGTGGTGTATTACTGTATATGTAAGATGATTTAATGAATAATCCAAACCATGCTTAACTACAACCGTCCAACTCACTTTTGCAAACATCATTAAATTAATCTTTTTAGATCAGCAATAAAAAACATATCAGCAAAACATTTTCCTCTTTTCCATTATTCATATTAAAGAAGGTGTTTGTATCTCTATGACCTGAAGGCATCAAACTCTGCTGTGAGCTCAGGCACTTTCACACGCTGCATATTATTCATCTGTCACCAATGCTAACCTTAAGTAATAAAGTGATGATAATTCAAGACTCAGCAATGAGACATTATATTTACATTTGAATGAAATACCCTATTATACATAGAGCAGTTATTGAACGTCAGCTGCCTTTACATGCAGTAGAATTAGAACAGAAAACTTTTCAAAGGGATTTTATTATAATTTAATTATGCTGTGTGTTGATGTGCTAGTATTGGAGAAATGTCCTCAGATTATAAACACGGCGTGGTTCCCCACATTAAGCAGGAGGGTGGTCCAAAGTGGCCGGCCCACCTTTCACAGAAGTGATCCTCATGCTGAGTGTAATTATTTTTTGGGGCAAATGTTTTGATATAAAAAAATTTAAAAAGAGTCATTTTGGCCGCTGCCCTGCATAAAGATGAAATACTGTTTTACACCTGCTGCCATTTGTTGTTCTACCAACCTGTTAAGTGCTGAAAGTTAAGACTCACAGCAAGAGAGCTCGTGGTTTGAACTGGTCCGGCCAGCAGGGCCTTTCTGCATGGAAAGTTCACGTTCTTTCTCTGAGTGCTGCGGTTTCCTCCGACAGTCTAAACACACGCAGGGCCGATTTACTGGAGACTCCAAATTGCCCGTTGGTGTGAATGTGTTTGTCTCTATTTGTCAGCCCTGTGGTCGGCTGGCAGCCTCTCCAGGGTGTAACCCGCCTCTCGCTCAGTGTCAGCTGCGAGAGGCTCCGGCTCTGCGTTTTGGTGCATCCCACCAACTAGTCTGTTCATTATTTTTGCCAATTACTATTCACCTTTTCATCTGCTCTGAGCGACTGAATAGAAGACACATTATGGACATCATGGACAAATTGCCGAGCACAGTTGGATTTCAATAACAACACAATGAGCTTTGGCACAAAACAAATCATCATACCTGTTACTATCTGCTGGGCGACAATGAGCCTCATTGGTTGGCAGTTGGCACAAAAAAATAGAACATTAACATGGCTTTGGCTGATTGCTTACATACGTTGTATAAATAGAAATACAATATACAATCAAACTGGCGGAATTGTACTTTACATTCATGCAGCTTTCTAATTCCACTCCACTGTATCTCACTAGAAGGAAATTATGTAGTTTTCACCCCCCAGCTTTAGTTACTTTTCAGGTGACAGTGTAAACCATGTATCTCCAGATGTGTTGATGTTGAATGTTAGTGATGAACTGAAGGATGAAGATTTCCTTTAAGTGTTTGGAAAAATTCTAAATTAAAAGCCTCTGGATTAGCTGGAAAATGCATCGTTACAAAGCTGAAAACAGGCCGTTGAAAAGTGGACATTTTAGATGCAGGTTTCAACAAACATGATGATCTTATAGAATATGATGCCTTGCTGCAGATTGAACTACCCACCACTACATAAATAGTTCAAATTAGCTGAACCTCAAACGGCTACACAAACATTAGCAGCAGTACTTAAAGTACATTTATCTGATTATACTTAAATAGGTTAACTTAAGTAAGTTTTACAGGACTTTTACTTGTGGAATTAATGTACTTTTACTCAACTAAAGGATCTGAGTACTTGCTACACAGCTATTTCACTCTTCATATAAAAACAATCCGTACATGACCTATAACTCATCATCTGCATGCTGTGTTCGGACCAGCCTTGTACCACGATCTGGATGAATACGCTGGAAGACATGGAACAATCTACCCAGAGAGATTACACCACAGAACGAAGTAGGAGGCCGGTTATCTGACTGCGAGCAAAAAGGATATTTTTTTTCTTCTATTGCTCATAACAAATTAACACATTCAAAAAAAAAAGAAAAAAATCCTCTTTACAAACATTCACTGAGGTGCCCTCAAGCAAGGCACTCAAATCCCAAATGCTGATGTTCAGTTGCCAAGAGAGGAGACTGTGCCGGTACCTCCTGGATGTGAATGTGTAAATGTGTCTAAAAGTGTGGAGCGGGGCAGAACATTAAATCTACTCCACTGCTTGAAAAAACAAGAAATGTCAACAGCCGGGACTTTACTTCTGCAGGCGTTATCTCACCCCCTCTTGTAAATCAAACACTTCCCTGAGTATTTATTTATTTTGATCCCACCTGTCTTATGTCACCCTGCAGTACATTATAGGTTAGGCGGAGGCCCCTGGACCTGAAAGGCCAGGCTGTGTAACTGACTCCCAGGGGTGCAGTGCTGGTAACCCAGGTCTTCTCTGATGTGTTGTGATTATAATCAGAGGTTTTACCTTTTGAACAAACACGGGTGAAGCTGAAATTCTTTGACATTCAAAAATATCAGCGGTCACTTGAGGCCAACTCAAATTCCTGACATTTAACAAGATGCCTTAGGCGGGATTTGACTCAGCCTCACAAGCCTAATTGCAGTGTTTGGTAAAAAAAAACCTAAAAGCATATTTAGTTGGATGAAGAACTGTAAAGCAGCATCAACAACAATCTCAATCAAAACACTTCATGACCAGATATAGATTATAAATAAACCCACTCCTTCAAGCGTTTGGCTAAAAAATGAAAGAAAACTTCACATTGTCTGTTCTGTGGTTTTGTACCGAGCAGGAAAATGTAAGGCTTCTGCTACACACCCCTCGATGTCAAACAGCCAATGAAACATGCATCATAAGTGTTCTCTCTCATGTGAGTCTACAGCAAATTGCTCCTCTGTCTTTCTACACAGACCCGTCACTGTAATAAGACTTCAAATTGGATTAAAGGTCCATTCTTTATCCTTTGACAGAATTTCATTTCCATATCTTCCTAAAGTGTCAAATTGAACCTCCGACCGTACATCTTCAGAGGAGATAACAGAAAATTGTGACAAACATCAGATGTCCACAACAGTAATGGATAGATGATGGGGGTTTATAGGTCGCTACCTGAGACAACTGTGAATGCAGGTTTTGGTATTGTTACGCAGGCAGCTGTAGCATCTGCAGAGAGTGTGATGGGGTGGGGGGGGTTACAGGATGCTCCAGCAGTAATTATGCTCTCCCAGCAGTCAGTCAGTGTTTATTCTTCTACCAGTCGATACCTGTCGCTGTCGGTGTGACTCGCTCACAGAGGATGTGCAAACATTACAGAAGCAGGAAATTAACTGAAAAAAAAACCAAGCAGAGATATTTTCTAACGCGAGAGAATGAGGGCTTTTCATTTCCACCCAGGTCATCAGCAGCCATTATAACTCCAGCACAGAAATTAAACCAATGTTTTCTCTGTTGAAAAAGAAAAAAGGAGTTGGTGTATTATTCCTTCTTCTCCCTTAATGGATGTTGAGCATAAGCCGTCTGCGGGAGTGCTGGTAATAATTGGACATGGGGTAAAAGTCCTCACTTGTACAGTGTTGGTTATTACAATGATTCTGATGTAAGCAGTTTTGTTCAGGACGATCATCAGTCTATATTTAAATCCTTACACATCATCCCATGACAGGTGAGACAATGGAAAAACAATGTCCAGATCCGAATGACTGGAGACTGTGTCATCGCAGGAATGTGTTCAATTACTGTGCCCATAGTGCGTGGCTAATTGACTCTGTGCTGGCACAGACAAAAAGTAACGGTGCCTCCACAGGAAGGGAAAGGAAAATATCTTTTGAATCTATTGATGATGCATATCCAAACCGTAGTCAGTATATTAAATTGCATACGTTTGTAGTGGTGGGGGTTCGCACTGCCCCCTCACACAAGAAGATTCCCCGTTCGAATCCCTGGGGTCTTCCTGTGTGGAGTTCAAGAACATGCCGAATGGGGTTGAGCTAATGGAGCAATTATATGAAAAAGTGAATAGTAGTTTGGCTCTGTATGTTGGCCCTGCGACTTCCTGGCCACTTGTTCAGATTGTATCCTACGTCTCGTCTGACAGCTGAAATGGGCTCCAGCTTCCCTCAACCCTCAAAGGATAAGCGGTATAGATTATGAATGATGTATTGGATGCATAATTGCATGATTGTTGTTATGACGTTCGAGTACAAAGCCCTCTTTTCATATGGGAAGGCTCATATACTTCACGTGTGCTTTTAGCCTTTTAGCCCCCCCATGCATATTAAAAGGGGACGCTACAATCAGGAGCACAGCAACACGGATTTTCACAAACACTTGTGTACCCTCGCTGCTATCGAGGCTTTTCCCTTTCAGTGTATATTGGACAGAAATCCTGCACGTGAGCATAAGAAATGGATTAAGTCCCCGATCTGTGGTCAAACCCCATTCAGAGGGGATTGTGGTTGCAGGCAAAGCACTGACTTACACATGTGCAAGGAAGAGAGACAGTATGGGAGCGAGCAAGAGAGAGAGAGAGAGAGAGAGAGAGAGAGAGAGAGAGAGAGAGAGAGAGAGAGAGAGAGAGACTGCATGATTGAGAGAGCGAGAGAGAAACTTTTTTTTTTTTTCACTTTAGTCCTCAATTGGTTCTGCTGCTTGTTGCCTGGTAACCACAATCCCCTTTGAAAGGCACTCTTCCTTGCTCAAAATATCACTAAAGATATATTCACATTCCGTCTACTAGACACTCTTATCAACAATAGGGCAATTGTCTCCATTTTGGAGAAACAATGCATGCAAGACCCTCTTTTTTTTATTATGATTTCTCCCCCCGAAGATGGTCTTGTTTTGCTGGGGCTTCCAGCTAAGCTCCCTGAGTATCCTCTGTGCCTAATGGAAGATAATGACTGCTTTCTGGCTGAAAAATGGTGGTTTGCTGGTATGTTGGGTGTAATTGCTACAACAGCAGGTGACACATTGTTGGCTGGAGGTGAGCTGAAAATTTTTGATAACTCACTTTAGGCGGTATGGTATAGTGAGTGTTGTATGCTAATCAGCTGATTACTGTCAAATCAGACATTCCACGCAGTCGGCTTCAACGGCAGGTCGCTTTTAAAATAGGAACTAATTTGCTCTCAAGCCATTTGAGAGAATAGAAAAGCAAGAGACGGAAATCAATTCAGGAGTATGGTATATGGAGGAGCATGCAATATTTATATTTTTACCACATCAACACACAGCTTCCTTACATCCTGCAGCAGAGGTCATCAAGTTTGCAACATGTCTTTGCATGAAGGAAGATTTCAATACATTTATTCATTGAAATACTGATCAATCTTTAATGGAAACACCAAGAGAATATGCTGTATGTCATTAATGTGATATAGTGGACTTCATTAGATTTTACAGAGAATCTTTGCTGGTCTCTCTTTTTCATAATTGTCGGAACAAAATTTGTATATGCAGTTGTTAGATAGTCCTGGTCAAATGTGGGATTTATTACCTTGTTAATTATGGAGTTGATGAAGGATGAGAGACACCAACTTTGCAGTGTGAAAAACAGTGTGTAGACAACTCTGTACTTGTGTTGTGAGGAGATCAGAACGATTTCAGAGGAGTGGTTAGTGACTGTGTGGGGTGATCCGAGCATTCACTCTCTTGCACGCCTAGCTCTTGAATATGATAATATACTATTGCTGCAACAAAGACATTTCCCCACTAGGGGATTAATTAAGCACCTACCAACCTACCGGCACCCTGCTGCTGCACGGCTGCAGCCACACTGGTTATTATGATCAACAGCAGTAAAATGTATCAGCAGGGCTCACTCACACATCCCCTCTTTAGTTTTGTAAAACAGCTGCGGCTATCATCACAATGGAGCACTAGAAAAAATACATAATTGTTATAGTGGGAATTGAATAATACCCATTCTAATATTTCTAATAAGGTTTTAAACTCACCAGGTTTCTACTCTTGATTTGGCTGAATGTACAAAGCACAATGATCAATCTCTTTTCAATCAGAAGACACACTTTTTACTGCGTAATTCCATACTTATCAGTGTGGATACACTTATAGCAACTGTATGGAAGAAGTCAATGTGTTATTTGTTGTTAAATTTGAGAAAGATTATTCAGGTGAGAACAAAGAGGGGACATCACCAAATATTTTAGAAAAAAACCCCCTCAAATTTACAAAAAAATACTACCTCAGAAAACAAACATGGACACATGGACCCTCAGGAGTCTGGAACAGGAACCAGTGAAACAACAGTGTTGTTTTGCTGTATTGCTCGCTAAGCAGCCATGTTGGAATATTGATATTAACGTGGAAACATAGAGAAGGACCTTGATCTACAGGTGAGTGAGCTACTTTACTCTGTGTGTGTGTGTGTGTGTGTGTGTGTGTGTGTGTGTGTGTGTGTGTGTGTGTGTGTGTGTGTGTGTGTGTGTGTGTGTGTGTGTGTGTGTGTGTGTGTGTGTGTGTGTTGATTCCTCCTCTGATGCTAAGTCACCTGCCATGACTGTTTTTACTTGATGTGCAGTCCATGTGAAATATGATGTAGCTACTAACTTTAACTTGTATTTATTTAAAAGGGTTAATTGATGTGAAAACAATAGTTCATATACATGTACTCTCTCTCTCTCTTACACTAATTGTATGTGCAGTTCCAGGCAGGTTGATGTTGAACAGAGAACAAACAACAGACAAACGGACAAACAAACTAACATATATAACAACAAACTGAATTGGAAAATGAGTTGAAAGTTGTGATGCTCCTTAGTTCTATGGGCAGTCACATCTCTGCTAGATTCCTGAAGTGACATGAGGAGACCATCAGGATTCTTTGAGTGCCTTCTGGTCGTAGCAGCCAAAATGAGAAGCAGCTCCGTTTGATAATTATTCAATGCTTTATGAAATGATCTTGCTAAATGGTGACTATTCAGATAATTTGTTTGATTGTCCACATTTTTGCATATACTTTGTACACACATTTAAATAATGTTGCATCCAAACAAAGATAATATCAGAGGTGCTTTGGAACAAAAAAACGATATCGCTGAAGAGGCAGTGAAACTGCACTGTGCTGCCTACTATGTGACAATGTGTTCCCAAAAAGCTGGAACAAAAGTTGGATTTTTGATGGAGCCGGTCTTTTCTGCCTGTAACCACTTGAATACTGCTGTGCAGATTCAATCCACTAACCTGTCAGGAGGTATAAATTGCCAGAGGAAATGGCGTGAGTGTCGACAGAGGGCTGGAGTGTGAGCGGATCAGACATAGTTGTGATTGGGAACTTGATCAAAAGCAACAGTGGTCCAGTGTGGAGAGGAAGCACTGTTCATTCACATTGCTCGGGGCTGAATAGGAGACAAGTTGATTTCCTTCTTAGTTTACCCGTGAGTTTGAGGGATTCAAAGCCTGATTCACATCCGTGTTAGTAAAGAGCCTTCTGCTTAAAATGTCTCCGAAAAAGATACGTGTGAGCTTAACTGAATCAAGATTATTCATATTTTGCGTAATAAATCTATACACACCATAGAGAGTGAGTTATTTTTGTTCAGCGACTCATTAAAACATGCTTGAGGCTATGTGATTGTATCACATGTTTTTCAGGGGAGTATAAGTGTTGCACGCTCAAAAATAGGGCATCCGATCCAGCAGTAAAGTTATTCTATAGCATGAGGGCTGAATTGTAAAATACAAACTCTTCCCCCACGTCTGAGAGAAGAAATAGTCGAATTTGCACACTATTAGGATGGAAATTATAAAAGTGATACCCTCTTAGTAGCAGTCGTTTTGCAGTTTCTGCCCCACTAATGGGACAACAACCTCAGCGTGTGCGTTGAAACACCCAGCTCTACTGTTTGCAAGAAGATGGTTTATGAAAGACTGTAACTGTTTGAATAGCTGAAGAGATTACATTTTTTTCAATAATCAAAAGTTAATTTCAAGCATATGTTAAAGCATTCAGATAGTGTGATGATGCCAGGTTATTACCTTGTTTTTGCACCAAAATGCAGAATTATAGATATTAACTTCTGTTATGAGGCCCACTAATTTACAGATTTCCCTTTTATTATCAGCACCGATTCAACTGTAGCCTACTTTAAAACAAACAGACAGTTGAAGTCTTGCCTAGAACTTGGATTATGCAATTAAATACACACAAAAATATACAATTATTTCTATAATATGCAGTAAACAAGTGAGTCAGATAACTCAGTTCAAAATCACTGTTTCCATTGGCAGTGAAACAAACCCATTCTATAAACTACACCTCCTGTCGATTCTAATGGGACATCTCAGCCATAAAAGCAAGTTTCCAGTGGCCATAAATGTCCCGATGCAAATGTGTTGGCCAACCCATGCAAATAGTTAGTAAACACACATCAACCATCTGGGTGCAGACAGCAAATCTGTCTGTGTGGCTATAAGCATCAGATACTCTGCATGTAAGTAAAGCTGTCGTTGTAACATGCAAATGTGAATTTAAAATACACTGTAAAATAAGATGTCTCTCAGTTGCAGTTCTAACCTGGTCCAGATGAGAATACAAATCATTTTAGAGTTGAATAATTTGTGTCGAGTTTGCCGGTTTCTTTGGTGTTTACATTTTTCAATCATTTATTTATTGACATAGTAATTGCCTATCATGAAAATGTACAAAATGATTTTAGCTGAGGAGGTTATGTTTTATGTCTTTCTGTTGGTTTCTTTGTGTGCTCCCTTGTTTTCCAGCAGTTCTGGTTAAAGAGGAGGAATTCATTTCCTTAAAATTTACATTAGTTAAGTCAATTTGTCGGTTTCCTAAGAAATAATATGCAGATGTTGATATAAAAGATCAGACATATTTATTGTGTTTAAATCTATGACTTTGTATAATTTGTGTGTAGATTATAAAACTTTTTTGTTTTCCTTTTAGAGCTTGACAGGCACGGAGGATTGTTTGGCCTTGGCTCTGTTGTGCATCATTCTAGTCACTTCTTTTGATACTGAGCATACACAAACTCCTATACACAGCATTTCAGGGAAAATTTCACAGTCCCCCTTCATGTTTGGAAAAGAGCAAACGTGGACTTGAGGTTGCAACAAGCAAACACTAAGCGTTGGATCCCAGCCGATACATGTACCTTGAAGTCAACATCATTATCGTCTGACACACCAGATGTAAGCTGCGGGTGTAAGTGCCATTGGCCGCATGTCTAACGCAGCATTCTCCAACCCTTCAAACCTGTGACCGTTCTCAAAAGCTCTTTTGCTACAACAACAACCTTTTGAGCTACAATCTTTGCCACGACAAAGATTTGGATTGTTCCGGGTCACAGAGTCTGTATACATCTTTGACTATTTTTTTATGGGGTTTTCTTTGCGGGCAATTAGTCGTTTTAATGCAAGAAAACGCAAAACAAATTTGCACAAGCTGGAGTGTGTTTTTCCCCAATAACAGAGTGATAATAGGTTTAGTCAGCCCATTCGCCACCGCTGACACAGCACTGTGGAGAAATAGTTATGCCAATGCATGACAAGAATCTATGGCTGTACTTAAAGTATTGATTGTTTCATAATGACTCCAACTTTATTTTGAAATAGTTGCAGTTGCATTGTAGACAAAAATCTGCATATTCTCTTTTAGTTTTCTTCAGTTTTAAAATGTGTTATTTTATTAATATTCATCTACCACACAGTTGTCTGAGTGAGTGGGAACTTGATAGAGCCGACTTGAAAGCTGACTCTATGTGTGTGTGTGTGAGCAACAAGGAGGAGTTGCCCTTATGGCCCAAGTGGGATAATAATAAGGGTATGTGCTCCGTGTCACCACTCTCTAATATACATGTTATTAACTGAGCATGTTGCCCCACCACTGTAATTTAAGAGTCCACCAACCTGTGACACTTAAGTTATCCACGAGTGATCAGTGCACCACAGATTCACGTTGTGGCGTCTTCCATTGGATGTGACTGAGCACAGATCAGGTACAAAATGCTGAGTTTGGCTTGATAGCACCGGGGGGGTTCAGTGGGTGCGGTGTGTGTTATGACAGTCCGAGGTTCATCACATCGTGACAAATGGAGTTGTTTACATCCCACACGCCGTACAGAGGACACGGCACCATTAAGACGGATGGCCTTCATTTTTCCACACGTTCCCTCTCATCTCCCTAATAGAACCAGCGCGGGCTGTCAGGAGCGATGTCGAGGAGGCTTTCATTTACATTCCTGGATAAGGATCAATAACGTCTCCATTTAAAAATCAATCATCCCTTGTCAGCATGGATGAGATGTGTGATTCTTTGAGGTGTGTCACAATGGATAGTGTGTTTTTTAAAGTAAGTGCAAATATGAGAAGATTGTGTCTTGACACTATACGTTTACATATTACAAAAATGTCCTTTAGGCAAAATATAAAATGGAAGAGCTCCATTCAGATAGAATTTGAAATATTGGAACAGTTTTCACCTTTTTGTACTGAGTCCGTTGACACAGGAACTGGCACTTTGTCCACTGCAGATTTAAAATGATGGTCTCTGAGACAAACTGGTCACCAGAGAATATCAGAGACCCCTCAGCCCATCTGTCAGGAGCTAACAGTCCTACAATCCAACCTGGGAATTATAGAGCACTGACATCTTTTTATGCCATTGTAGTCCAAGCTACCTGTCGAAGCAACAGAAATCTATTCGCCTCACAGAAGCTCGAGAAAAGGAGGTTGACCTGAGGGGGGGGGGGGTTAGCTGTGTGGTTAGCGCTCGGTGGGCAAGAAGAGTAGGTGGATGCTCTATGAGCTGGACTGAGGTCACCATCAATCTCTCACCCAAAGGGAGAGATGCTTAGGACTCCTCTGGCTGAGGATGATGAATGGTGGCTACCATAGGAGAGGAAACTGCTCAAATATTTGGCATTGTCTGTGGTGCTCCGATACTACACATTGGACACAAGTATGTTAACAAGCCAGCAGGCACAGCCATGAAATCCTCAATCGTGCTACTTGCGCAGTGGGACTTTGAAAGATCAGCAAGAAAAGAAATGTACATCAGAAACTAAGTCTTCTTTCATATTGTGGCTCATACAAGAACATGATTTTAATGCTATTAATGTTCATTTTTAAAGAATGAGTTAAACACAGCACAAATACTCCTCTGTAATCGTCCAAGAACTGTTCTACTTTATATGTAAAAGCTATGTGGGAGACGTCAGTAACAAAAGGTAAATGAATTCCAACCACCCCCAGTTCTGGCAAATGGAGACTTTTCTTTTCCTATTATGTGTTTGATTTCATGCTCAGGAAAAGGTGTTTTAAAGAAAGAAATCGGGTCAAGTAGAGAGAAAAAATATAAAATATGAAGGCTTTAAAGCAAATGGAAAGAATTTAATTGAAAGAATATTATCATGATTTAAAGAAGTGACAAGATTGGTAGACCAGAATTTAGGCTTGAGATGATGCAATGGCTGATCACTTTCACGTATTGTGGAATTGTCCATAACTCTATTGGCAAGAGATAGTAACAGAAATAAAATCAATACTAGGTTAACAGATGACTTATAGTTTTGGCACTTTATTTTGGTAATATCTTAGCTGAATTTCACACTCAGGACAAGTTCCCTCTCAAAGGACACTTGTAGCTAGCAAAGGTTTTTTTCAGTTTCCTGACATCTTGAAATGAAATGGAGAAAATCTGTCAAGTGGTCAAGAATTACATCTGTCGCTGATGATGAGCTAAAATAGACTCGTGTGGAAAAATAATGTAGAGAGAATATTTATGTGAAAAAGAATGAGAGTGAGTCACTAGTGGCCGGTGGGACACTGAGTAGAATCCAGGCGTCTAACCAAGAAACCATTAGTGTAAACTGCAGCTCCAGACACTGCACTCCTATCGTCAGATGGCTATGGGAGGATAAGCAAATCTTTTTTTTGGGGGGGGGGGGTTTGTCAAAGTGTCAATGTGAGTTGTCATTTGGCCAAGGTTGGTAAAACTTTTGGACAGTCCACCAGCTCACTGTTGTGGTGGGATTTCTCCTGGTCCGCCCGATGGCTATGACAGATGGGTCTGATCGACACACTGTGAGCGGCTCAATGGAGAATCAACAGATTTTGTTATTGTGAGACGAATATAAAAAGTTTTTCTATTCATTATTGAAACTGTGCAGGAACAAATTATACGGTGGCACACCGCCATATTTATTTGGAAACATTAGTAACCCTTAACACAAAGCTTACTACCATCTGTACGTACAGCTCCTGTGGATTTATGCTTCATTAAAATTAAAAAACCTAAAGACAGGAAGAAAACGGGACAAGCTCAATATTGACTGTCACTCAACAATGAGTCGTCTGTTACAAGCTTGTGGGAGGGGAGACATCCCTCGGCATTTCGGGGGGAGATGTCTTGAGGGGACGCCACGGAGAGATGGAGAAAAATGACCCTTCATCTTTGATGCAATGAGCGAGAGGGAGAGCTGACAGTTATCCAAACAGCTTTCCCTGCAGATCTGTGGCTCAGAATCAGTCACGCAGAGGCAGCGAGTGTGGTGAACTGGGAGGACAGTGACCCCCATGCCAACAAGGCCCCCAGAAAAAGAGGCTGTCAAAAAAAGAGACACTTTCCACATAAGTGATGTCTGACTGCCTCTGGGAGTAAAGGGCTCTCTACATGCAAGCATGCGATTCCATTTTTCTCTAATAACTGAAAATACTTGCCCCTGCATTGATTTTTGGTTTTACTGTGGCAGCAGCGGATGGTACAAAGGCACCAGTCGTGCTTTGATTTGAACACTTTTAAAAGATTTAACGTCTGAGTCTTTCTTAGAAGTGTATTTACATTTGGTGTGGTTAGGGCTCCACAGTTCCTTTGCGGTACATAATAAATGGTATGTCTGACTTGCCAGTGTATAGTTGCTCCGTGACAAAGAGCTATTGAAGCACGGCGTTGTCGGAAACAATAAAGCATCAAACAGTCGCACGTCTCTCTACACATCGACTGTGTGACAGCTCTGCTTCCTATGCAAATTGTCTCAGTCAAAGCAACGGATGACACTTCAGCAAGGTGATGACACTGAGATGAGGGGCTCAAATTAGAGTCAGTAATATTTTTGAAAGTTGAAGTGGTAAATCCACCTTCATAAGCCTGTAAAATAAATGTGCATGAGTCAAGTTTTTTTACATATGTGGAAAAGATTTGAAATTGTAAAATAAATTAGACTGTGTCATAAAACCAGTGTCTGCACACCTGAATCCGACTGTACGATGACAATGCAAACACAGGGCAGATGCTTCACAGCCTTTATCTCCACTCAGTGTTCTGAAAGGTGTAAATTTTGAAGATGGATGACAGCACAAAGCTCCTCTGTGACCCAGCTGGGTTTGTATTCACAAGCAGCCCCTCAACTGGTTACCGTTATTTTCCTACGGCGTCATCAAATAAAATTAAGCCCTGCTGGTTCACAGAACAGCCCACGAACGTCATCCCTCTTCAAAGTCCATTATATCAGGCAGCAGAGCCACCAGCCCTCTAAATGGACAGTTTTACTCTGCTTTGTGTTCCCATTGTCTTTATCCAATCAGTTTCAAGTGTAAAACTTCACACATACTAAATCATTTCTTCTTTTCACTGTGTTTTTGATCATGCTGATAAATTTCATGCAGCTTTATTTGGGAGATTTACAACTAATTATTTGTGATCATCACTTTACCAGCCCACATTCTTATTTACCATAACTTGTGCCCACATTATAATGACAAGCTGTTGGAGGCAAAGTATTCTGACATCTGCAAAGTAGTCATATTAACAGCTGCTTACTTTAAGTGTCATTTACAGTAACAATCATGAATCACTTCAGAATTGTTATTGTGTGCTATTAAGTTTTTACAATGTGCCTTCTCTCTTTTTCTGGTTTATGTCCATACGTTGTTTTTTGGTTATCTGATTACAGGCGAGCAATTACTGATGACTAATCCGAGAAATAGAAGCTTCTAGTCTCTTGTGTCTTAAGTCGCAGCTGTTCAGCGAACGTTACAGTCTCAGTGGAAGTCGATCAATACGACATTTGGTGAGTTGCTTATGAGTGAAGCAACTCACTGACCTATCCTGCTCGATAAACCAAATAACCAGGCTTTTTACAGGAAGTAAAGGGTTTGATTCCCTTAAGGATTACCCGTACCACACAAACTATACAGAATATAATGCAGTTACACCGTTGATCCAGAAAGGGACAAGCATTGTATTTTTGTGTAAATCACATTTCATGACAAATTAAGTCTGTGGGCGTCACATGTATTGTATATAGAAGCAAGGGCACTGTACAGAAGAATATAATAACAAAAATACAAACACAATTTTTTGCGTAATCTTTGCCTTTTTCTTGCAAATACAGACATCTCTGTTGATTGTGTGCATCAATATTTTACTATTTTTGACCCTTGACCTTACCTTTCTTGAAAAATAATATTTATTGAAGTTATCTAAAAGAAGAACTGAACGTAAGTCATATTGATTTTTAAGTCCTCTTTGATTGATGCATTTTTGTTACACCAAAAAATGCTGTTTGCACTCGTATTGACTTGATGTTTTTTGAGATGATCAGTTGGTTTCAAAGCCCAGAGATAAGAACAACTCTTTTTTCTTAGGGCTCGTCCTCTTCACCGAAAAATGTGGGTAGATTGATATATAGTAAAAACAAACCCCTTCTTCATGTGCTTGCGAACCCCAGCACTAGATGAGTTGACTCCATGAAATAGGACTGGAGCCTATGAAATGTACAAAACTCAACCAATACCAGTTTTATTCTCACTTCTGAATACTGTTAAGAGGATCCAATGCAGAAAGTGCCCCTAAAGGTCAAGCCCGTAATTACACTTCTTTTACCTAAGTGGAGAGCAAGTCACAAATCCAATCATCGCCTGTGTGAGGGAAACCCAATCTCCCAGTGAAAAGGACTTGGTTTCAGAACTGTGCTCTTGCATTATTGCACTTACATCATCCACAGAGAGGCTCGACACACCTTTAGTGACCAGTGGCTCTAATTGATCTCTCTCTCTTGAGAGTGCTTAGCTGCACAATTTATAGGAGGGGTCACATTATGATGTATGGCTTTGTAAATGTATTCCTCCCTCCATCATGAACCATGTTACTGTATATTATCACAGAGTTAAGCCCTTGTTTTTCCTCCCTGGTCAAATTTTGAACAAGAAACTACTCTGTCTTGATTTTTGGTTTATTTCAGACTGCAAATGCAACCGTCTGTTTTGTCACCTTTTCTGAAAAATAGGTGGATTAAATGCTTTTTGTGACAGTGTGAATGTGTTTTTCCCCCTGATACGGGGGAAAGAATCTGAAGCCAGAGATTTTTCTTTGTAGCCATTGATTTTTTTCGGCAGGATGCTATGGTGGTCAAATGATTGGCTGGCATGTGGGATTGGCAGCAAAGTGTTTTCTCAATGATCAGTCCTAGGGGGAATGCCTTTCTCGGTCAACAAGTCCAAAGCCTCCCAACCTCTCAATACAATAATCATCCCACGGGACCCAGCAGCTTCTTGGAAAAAGCAGTATGTTTGTGTGCGGTTCTTTTTGTGGTTCATGGCGAAGTTGAGCTCGAAAACACTTTTTTTTTCAACCGAACACAAGGTTGGAATGGATTTTGAGGCACACGGTCACACAATGGTGGCACAAAAATGACACTTAGAGAAATGGAATGTACTGTAAGTCGAACAGCACAAGCTCTGCGTGCACTTTGCAGGAGTAAACAATAACATAACAGCAGCTCATATTGATTCAGGATGAAATGTTTAGCTGTTGCTAAGTCGGACAAATTGGAGTTGTACAAATGTCAGAATACTTAGGTGGTCAGCTTTTGTTTAGTTCTTTTACTTGAGTGCACTTGAGATTATTTACTTTCAAAACCTTTGTTTTATAAAAAAAAATGCTAATTGATTAGAAAATAAGGATTGCTCTATGAGGACTTCATTGGCCTAGATAAAGTTAAAAGGATGGTCGGACAAAATTAGTAGTAAAGGCTGAAGTCATAGTCAATTGTAGGTTGACTGAAGAGTACACATCTGTTAAAGGGTTTGAATTTGGAACACCTCCATTTTAAAGCAGTAGAAAATACATACATATATATGCACTTTGTGTGAGGCTGTGTGAATCAAGTCATATTTTTCTTACAACTGCCGCATGAAAACTGCTCAGCAGAGCTGTGAGAGCCACGGCTCCATCCTGGTGACAAAAACAGACAAACAGCCTTCTCATGAAAATCTGTGTGGTGACTGTGCCAGGATGGCAGCATGAGTTTGTGAACCTTAGGGTCCCCGGTAAAGACACCCTGAATCATTGTTAAATAAAGTTTCCCCTTGTTAGTTGAGTGTTGTTAAGAACCAAAGCCATAATGAAGGATTACTGAGTGCCTACACTTGGGTATTGGTTAAAAATGCCATGCAGACTAGTTTGCTGTGTAGTGCCAAAAACTAAATTAGAGGCTGTTCTTAATTTTAGGTCATGATTAACTTGTGGTGTTGCAGGTTTTTTGCCGTCTGTTAATTCATGTAAAATAACCAAGACTATTGAATTTATGAATAACATCATTACAAAGAGAGAAATCTTGTGCTTACCAGCCTACGGCTGATTTTCAATCATACAAGAGAACATAGTAGTTTGAATATGACAATTACTCAAGTTGCGTTCTTACTTAGTTTATATAAGCTTATTAAATATTGTATGCATGTCTAAACTGGAATGTTTCCTGTTGTTTGCTTTAGATGTGTTTCATGCAAAATAATGAAATCTGCGCAATAGATTCATGACTCTTTCATTCATGAAGCTTTTTGCTGCTCCTGAAGTTATTGTTGTCGGTTTAATGTCTTCTTAAGATAGTGTGTCATGTTGATACCTAGAGCAGTGTTTCTCACAGAATTAGATTTAATCTGTGGCAGTATGTGTGAGGAGGAAGGGGGTTTGTTCAGGCACATGCACGCAGCACTCTCACATGTGTGCATCCCAAATGACAGGTACAGAGAGGAGAACAGTGTTTTGCCAAGTTCCTTCAGCCTGCTGAGAACAGCTGACCGTTGTGGGAACATGCACGGCTACTAAAGCGGAAACTACCGGTGTCACGCTGAGTTCTACCTGCCTGCTTAGGTTTGTCAAAAGTTTTATGGATTCATTGATGGTCCAACAGACCATTGATGTGGTGGGATTTCTCCCAGTGCTGCAGATGGCCATGCTATTATGACAGATGGATCCACTGTCAATAGGTTATAAAGATAAAGTCAGTGGGGAAAAGTGGAGCTTTGAGCGAATAGCTGCGAATAGAATATATGAGAAGACTATAACTGTTTTCTATTCATAATAACACTGGTGAGACAGATTACACTATGGCAGGCCGCCACAATGTAGGTAATAAATAGTAAACACTGCCTAGTGGGAAGAATATGGACAAAACTCTAATGACTCACCCAATTCCAGGTCTAAAGTTGTCCCTTTCAATTTGGATCATTGCCGCTTTGCTGAGGTGAGGCCACTCAGAATATCAAGCTAACTAAAAGCCAGCTTGTTTACGTGTTGTGGTCAAGGGGTTCATGCTGAGCGGCACAGCTCACTTTTTTTTGTGAGTCATTTTTTGTGACATCCCAGAGGCTAGTCTCCCAGATTAGCACAATGGGGATTATCCCGCCCAGCCTGTGTTGATCCCTTCACTGGCTGAGGGAAGCAATGCAACTGCACCCAGTGCAAGGAGGCATGTGAGGAAAGACAACTGAGCAGATTCTCTGTGGCCTTACACCGAGGACAGAAAGTAGACAAATCTTAAATGGCAGCGACAGACAAAATACACAACTTGCTTGCAGATATTTTGAGGATCTCTACAGTCTACATTTCTGCCAAAATAAATTGGAGCGGTTTTATCTGCTCTACCGACAATAAAATCCATCCATCCACCTTTCCATTTTCTATACTTCTTATCCTTTTAAGGGTTGTGTGGGGGTTGGAACCAATCCCAGTACATTGAGCCAGAGGTGGGGTACACCCTGAACACGGCTGATATAGAGACAAACAATGGTTCACATTCACACCTATGGTCAATTTAGAGTCTCCAGACTGTGGGAGGAAGGCCGAGTACCTGGAGAAAACCCACGCAGACACAGGGAAAACATGCCAACTCCACACAGAAAGGCCAAACCAGGATTCAAATCAAGAGCAGATTGCTGGGAGGTGAAACTGCACCGCCATGCTGCTCTGACTATAAAATGAAACTCTGAAATACTGAAATATAAAATTACGAAAACTAGTAGGAGCGTATTCCACTGCCAAGGCTTACGCCCTATCTCCCAATGTTGAAGAAAGTGGAAGAAATTTGTGGATCCGCCCATTTGTCTGCTCCAAAATTATATTTGTTCTTGTGCCCTCATGCCCTATCCCACCACAAAATCTCATATTGGTTCTGCAGGTTTAAAATAATCCTGCTAATCGACAGACAAACAAACAAACAGCGATGATAACCTCCTTGGTGGAGGTAATAAATCTAAAATCTGGGGAAAGGAAATAGGTTGTGAGGGCGTTTGGAGCTCACAGGATGGTTTAAACATGGATCATACACTTACACAGCTGCATGATTCCAAACCGTTCACGACTAGAGGAGAAGAGAACAGGCACACTGTGCGACCTGCTGACCTCCACCCAGGCACTGATGTTTACAGTGTTACAGCCATGAGACATGTGCTGTTACAACACCATACCTAGTTTACATTCACGGGTGGTGCTGAGGTCTGTGTAGGACACCACCAGCAATATGCATACAGTTCAAAGTAAATTCCACATCCAGGGTACATCACTGTGTGTTTTTTTTCCAGCAGTGGAGTGACAGCCCATGCATTATAACAGCCTGAAAGAATGCTTTCAATTTTAGAAGTCTTACTGCAGGTTTTGGAGGGTGACATGCGTGGCCTATATATATATATATGTCTTTGCTCTGTGTGCGAGGTTTCTTTGCTCTTGCATTAGCACTATTTGAGTAAGTGTTTACTCTCTGTGCCGTGCAACACAATATGCACCGGAATCCAAACTGCCAGATGTCGGTGTGTCAGAAATATCACTGAGACATTTCATATACATGGCAATTACAGGGATTCTGATGCTGGTGAATGGTGCATAGAGTGAGCAGAGGGTTAAATGTTGCAGTAATTGTAGTCTCAATTGAAATGCAATGATGGTTCTTGTCAGCAGAGATGACAAGAGATGACGATCTCTGGAGTATATTTAAGAGGTGTCAAGCAGGATCCCCGTTGCTTCCAGGAGACTTTGGTGACGATGAAAATAATAGCTTTGGACGGCTTTTGAAATTAAAATGCCAAAGGCTTTTATTGGTAATGCACCACAATCAGAAGTCGTAACAACATGCCCTTGTCTGTCATTTGAAGTCTGTAAGTAGTGGAGGGGGTAAGTTGTGTCATTCGACTGCCAGTTTTATCCGATTATGGCTCATGTATATATTTTTTCTATAAAGTATATTGCTTGTACTACTGCAAGTGCATTATGGTGTGTGTTATGTTATGTCTAAAGTATAACTGGTATGATGATGGGGGGTTGTCCTCTTAAATAAATGGTAAATGACACTAATTGACAACTTTAAACCACAAAGACAGATCATAAACATATTTTATACATATAATATTATTATATTATTATAATTTATATTGGTCAAACATACCTTGTTGATCCAGTCACGTTTGGTTATGCAGCTAATTTGGCTTGGAAGTATGACACAACCCGGCACCACACCATAAAAAAGACAACATACAGTAGTGCTGTAACCAAAGGAAGTTCACTATTTCTGACCCTGCCTGGAGGCACGTGGAGCTTCCATGTCCTGCTGACATTATGCTAAGGCGTTTCAAGGGTTGAAGGATTTTCTAATAAGCTTAATATCATTGCAGGTCTCTGGATATGAACGGTACAAAACGTCATACGTTTGCACTGTAAATGGGATACAGAGTTGTTTCTTATTACATATACTGCAAAGACGCATCAAGTATCCAGGCCTTTTTTGGGGTGATAGTACTTGATCCCTGATATTTACATGCGTAACAGCCCTAAAAGTTAAAAGAAATAGGTGGTCTATAGGAGCTCTGAGTCATTGCATAAATTGTGTTTCAGTAGCAATCTGAAAAATGGGGGTGTTCCACTCTTAACCTAGATACCATACAAGTGTGTTCATCTTTTTTTTTATCCTGGTAGTAGAGGGAATTATTCAATGAATGTGCTCTGCTCTTGCAGCTATATTTACAGTGGAGTGTTACAGTGGTGGTTTTCTTTTCATGCTGTAGGAGATATTGTTGTTGACATACAATTAATGGTGTTGGGTGATACATATGAGTTTGCCTGTTTATGTGGCGCATGTGTACAAACAAAAAATTAGTATTATCATAGTAAGCCCAATGTTTTGTTAATGCTGAAACATCTCATTAGTATGAATGTTTGCAAAGCTATAGTTTGGTTCAATGTATGACTCACAAAGTCGTCTTTCCACTCACTGAAACACAGATATGGAAATAAGCTTGAGATTTGTTTGTAGCAGAAACACATTACTCCCACCTTGCACATCAGTGTGGGTTACATTTATATCTCAGTTTATAGGTTTTTTTAAATTATTGGTATGTATAGTGGCTATAGTAGTGCCGGTAGTAGTTGAAGTATTTTGTATGAAACTAATTACAAGAACTATCCCTTCAATTCCCAAACAACATTTTTCACCGACTGTCAATGTGGATTCAGACCCAGAAAATAAAGATGAACAGTAGCAGCGAGCTGAGTGTGCATAATGCTGAGAAGTGAGCCAGTCACACCAAGGCCGCATCCCATTGTGTGGTCTCTGGACTACAGGGCTGAGCACTTGTTGGATGAAACATTTCTGAGATCTGAAGGTTGCAAGTCCACAGGAGGCTAAGTGTCTGAGGTAGGAGAGAATGTTCCAGACATTATGAATCACAAAGAGAAGCAAATGGGATCTCAGCCACCGAAATGTGGAATATTTTATGACTCAAAGATTACACGGCAAGTAAATAGTAGTAAAGGCCCATTTTATCAGACACTAAGATACATGAAATCCTGGTTAATCCTTAATTTGGAGATTAAAAAAAATATGTGTGCAGTAACTTATGTTATTATGGGCATCAAGTGAGCATCTTCCTTAAACAAGTGTTTTTGTTTAGTTAGGCAATGAATCACCACATCCCAGAACCTCCCCTGTTTTCTCTATACCTGCTCCTGGCTCTGGGTATATATATACATTAAACCACTGTTTCCCACAAAATTGTATTATGTATGTGGCAGTAGCTGCCAGGGTGTTGATTACTGTGATTGCCCAGTTAACACGCACGCAGTACACTCTCATGTGCACTAAAGTGACAGGTACACAGCGAGGGCATGTGCTATACCGACTTCTGCCTGCCTGCTGAGAAATGCCTTCCTGTTGGGGGAACACTCAGAGCTAAAGCGGAAACTAACGACATTATGCCAAGTTCTGCCTGCGTGCTGAAGTTGGTAAAAATGTAATGGATTTTTTTGACGGTCCACCAGCTCACCAACACAGTGGGTGAGCTGGTGTGGAGTGGGTCCTACTATGACAAATGGGTCAATGTGTGTGAGGAGTAGAGAAAGAGAGAGAGAGAATGGCAGCAGGACGAAGAGAGCAGCACACAAGCAACAAGTTTTTTGGGTCATTATGAGACGGAGGCAGAACTAATTAGGTCACCATAGTCTAGATAATACTGGGAAACATCAAATAAACATTCAGGTTGAAAGTCATTGTGGCAGGTGTAAAGTAGGAGATTAGGTGACGTAGTATATTGAGCGACAATCTGTTTTAAGGGGGGTTTAGGTGAAGGCTCAACAAAAGACTAGACTGTCATTGCGGAGACCGCTGTTCAATTTGGCATTTTTGTCACCATGATCTTAAAGGTACTCTAACCTTTTACGAAGTAAAAAGTAATATACAAAGTAAATTGGTTGGAGGGCTTGTAAATCTTCAGATGTAGTAAGATAACTCAAGCCACTCATTTTACTTTGGTGAAGATATATAGGACCTTGATTTAAAAGGTTCAGTGTGTAGAATTTAGTGACATCTAGTGGTGAAGTTGCATGTTGCAGCTGAATACCCCTCAGCTCAAAGTTTGTCCAGTTTGGGCCACTGTAAAAAAAACATGGCTGCCTCTGTAGAGAAGACCTGCTCCTGATGTAAATATATATTATTTAAATATAAATGGCCCATTCTAGGGTAAAGAAAACATCAATTTGTATTATTTAGATGATTTAACACATTAATTAGATTTAAATTAAATTAAACTGTTTAAAAAATCACGATGCCTTGTACATCGGTGCAAGGAGAGTTAATCAATCGAGTCTCTCACAAGTGAGTGAGCATGTTGATTGTGTGGCGTTTGTCTGGTACATTGTGTGTTGCTGCATTATTTATGATCTTTGTCTAGTGACAGAAACATCATGGTTGATATTCTCAAGGCCTTCACTGTGTGACGGACAACATTAGCCGCTATCTTTGTGTGAAGGTTCAAGATAAAGGTGAGAAAGATCACAAGTGGTGATTACAATGATGGTCCATTTGTATCACTGTATGAACAGAACAGTGGCCACACTAAATGTTTGCAATGAGTCTTAACTCTAAATTAGTTTCCATTCCTTCCTCCCTATCTTTCTTGTTCCCACTTTCCCACTGTCACTCATATCCAGGCATCACCTTGCCAACCACCTCCCTCAGAGACATTCAAGTCTGATGGTTTGATGAGACAAAAAGGGAAATTGCTATCAGGGGATTTTCTGATTGATGGCACTAGCTATCTGTCAGTACAGTGCAGGACATGGGGAATGGATGTAGCATGGCATTTGTAATACAAATTCAACACAGACAAGGTTGGCAGTGTGGCGCAGTGCTGTCTACATACATCTTACCCCACTTAACTCTATATGAACACGTCAAGTAATTTTGTATTAGTGTCACGCTTGTCTTCTTTCCTTGTGATACATCAGCGTATGACCAGAATCTGAGGAGTGCAGAGAGCTAGTCAGGAAATCTGGATGTATGGAGGCATAGGCTTTATGTCCTGGGTAATGGGATTGAAATAAGTAAATACTGGCATTACCATAAAATAATTGTATATAACATAATCAGATCTCTTTGATAGAGCCTTCAACAAAAATTCCTGAAACAAAATGTTCAGTAGAGAGAGGAAATAGCTGGTGAGTGTTGGCTTATATTTTAGCACAATTATGCGAGTGAGGAGACGTTTATTGTTGATGCTAATTATGTTTCCATATGTAAGTAAGCAATTATCAAACGAAAACCTTTACTGACATTTAACCTGCAATTCCACCTTTCACAAGATCACAAACAAACAAAAGAGAGTTTTTACAGACAAAAGCATCTTTGGCTTTTTAATCCTCTATGGACAGAGATACATTTGCTTTTTAATTTGCGTATCCGTACACATCACGTCTGCCTCGCGTTCTCTGTGTCCATTTGGTGCGTCGGTTGTGCACGTCCTCAGAAATTAATGCTGCGCGTCCCCTAGATGCAGTACACAGATAAACAGTCGAGAATACATATCTGGTAGCTTTACACCATGGTGTGCCTGCTAGTGGAATACTTCAGAAGCATGCTTAGTACACAGCAAGCATGCAAACAATTACGCACACAATGCACCCGGGCGTCTACATGAACGTGTTGGAGTAGTAATAAGACTTTATGGTGATTTTAAAATGATATGACTTTCTGCAATCATCCTTTAAAACGGGGTTCTTGTACATTAACATCTGTGGTGAGATAAGATTAAAACAAAAACGGCCTCTTTCTATTTCTACATTATGTTTCTTTCCATCACAATGGCAGATTAGGGAACAGAAAACGATAGCCTCTTGTTTCGGGGGTACTTCAGCAGAGGGAGGAGAAATGCTCCTCCATTGTAAAGTCTTGGCAAAAGCGACGACTGATTTTGTATTTTTCTACAAACCGAGTCCGCGGGAACTCGTCATATTAATTTGCTTCAGGAGACATCACAGCACAGCACCCACCGCTTTCATATTCAAGTCTGCTTCTCTCTCTCTCGCTCTCTCTCCGCTCTCTCCACTCCTTTCTCTGTATTTCTGGTGTGTGGCAACATGCTGACTTGCACCTTAAAAGGTCTTTGGCATGTGTGTGTGAAAGGAGAATTGTGCCCAAACCTTTGACCAAATTCTCCCTAAACAGTGGGGTTCTGCCTGCAACCATGAATAACACAGGCTAAACAACCTCAGCCCCCTGGTGTCCTGCATAGGCAAACTGATCTTCGAAATGCAACAGTGCCCCCACTTGGCTGGAAGGGGAACCACACCAACAACGGGTCGATATTCTTGTGGGCACATGAAGTAAAATGGGCTGGAAAACTTGTCAGGGGTTGAATTTAGGAGCAAAGTGGCAAATGCTTGAGGTGATTTGTGGGGATATTTCTAGATAGCTGTGAAGTTGACAGTGTTGCGGGGTCTGCAGAATGTTCAGCGTTCTGGCTAACAAGGTGTAGGGGAGGCCCTCCGAGGAAATGGACATATCCCGGAGGTGGGGGATGAATGCTGACATGGTCAAAATTAATTTCAGCTCGAAATACCTGTGGCAAGTGTGTGTGGCGAATATGTCACAGGAATTGCACACTGTTGCCTTGCTTTTGATCTCTGCAAGCTCAATGTGGTATTACGGTGAAGTGAAATACTGTAAATGCTGAAGCAAACCGGGAGCCAGCTCCGCAAAATTCTGCAAGCTTTTCAATCCATGCAAATGTAAAATGCGTGCAAAAACAAATCTGAAAATGTGACATCTGACATCATCTCCTCTTTGCATGTGAGCAGAGATAAAAACATGGCTTTGAGGTGCTTTGATGGACATGGTAATGAATTTTTGCAGTCTTAATTATCACATTAACATTAGCTGGCAATGATAATGAACAACACTTCTTTTCCTCTGTGTGTGTGGGTGTGTGTCTGTGTGTCTGTGTGTGCGTGTGTGTGTGACATTTGAAGGATGACTAAGGTAAGCTACAGGGCAGTTCATTCAGTGGAGAGGAGACATCTTTCTCCTCTAACCATTTGACTCATCTCCTGCTACATTTAGATTTGTGCAGTAGGCAACAAACTGAATAGCATTAATTTTCAATGAGAGCTGATGCTAAATTCTGATGTCCTAACAGTGACAAGAGAGCGGCAGTGAAAATTTCAGCTCATTCTCCCGTGCTTCATCACACACTCTCACGTGGGAAGCAGATTTGACACAGTTTTATTTATTTTTCACCATAACATGTTTTCTTTCTTAAAATATCCTCAAATTTTTCAAGGTGAGTTGAAAATACAGGATTGGAAAATACTGTCTCGCAAACAGAGTAAACAGCCAGACAGGTTTGTCAAACTAAATTTAACTGATACTAGAAAATGTCTTTAGCTTTTTATGATGGGGACAGGCAGGCCCACTTAACTTAACTGTTCAGTTTATTTATTTATTAATTGTTTGTTTATTTATTTCACTTCAGTAGTTGGAGAAAACAGGAGAAGGAGAAGGAAGCTTTTATCCTGAGGAGGGAACTTGCTCTTTCAGGCTACTGGTTTTAATCCATTTTATGGCCATTGCACCATCAAAATAAAATCTCAGTGTGTTATTGCCCAACATGTAACTAACTCTTCTCATTATATACTTAACTAAATGAAGCAAAAATACACCATTGCACAGTAAAAGTACACATAACCTGTTTTATTTGCTATTAGGTAATTCAATTCATAGCAATGCGTTATATTTGATCAGTTCTTCACTTGTTTTGTAAGTATAATGAAGTAACTAGCAACAATGGTAAACTGTAGCTGTCAATTAAAGGCAGGGAAATAAAGAGTACAATATTCCTGTTTATTTTAGTGGAGCACAAATTAGCATGAAATGGAAATACTTGTGTAATGTACAAGTAACTCCATTTTTTATTTAAGCACAATAATTATACATGTTAATATGTTTTGAGATCCATTCCCACACTGATAATAATGATTGTTTTCTCTTGGATTAATCACTTATTCAGTTTATTGCTTAATTACTGATGAAAAATAATAACAATGCTCAGGGCCCATGATGATGCATTTCCTTGTTTTCAGCAAGTGTGAAAAGTTTTGTTAAAACAACCGAAATGATCAGTTATCCAAGTTATTGTTAGTCATTTACCACCTAATTTAGCTGACAGCTAACTATTTGTCAGTACGTAAAGTTACTGCACACCGACAGTTGTCAATAATGTTATTAAGTTTGTTGTTCATATGTCTGCGGGACAAAGTATTGCTCATTAATTGTGCATGGTGAATTAAGTGAACCTGATTTTCATTCAGAAAGGGTACGAGATAATAAAATGCTATGAACCAACTGTCCACTTGCTATTCTGCACATGTCTGCTGAGACTTCCAAAACAGTAGCTGTGGAGAGGAGAGGATAGTGCTCATCTGCACCCATTGGTTATCCTGCACCACAAATATAGACAGGATGATGGACAGCTAGTTTAATAATGACAAATCAAAACCTGTGATACATACGTTTTGTGTACGTCTGATTTTCTGTAAATCACGAAGAATGCAGACTGCTATAGTATGAAAATACCAGACCTATACAAACTTCTGTAAATAATAAACTACTTAGCATACTGTAAGCGTAAAGTCTTTGGCACCGTGAGCATTGTTTTCCCCTGAAGATTGTGTGACCTCCGAGGTTCTCCATCGCCAACAAGGTGTCTGTCTGAATGTGTTTTGAATATTTCCTCTATACGATTTGACAGATAGGAAACAAACAACAGCCCCCGGGAGAAATTTCCCATGTGAGCGCCTCGCTGTGCGGATACACGTGCACGTGCACACAGACACACACACTGTCTCCCTCATTCCCACGCTCGCACACATCTTATCACACAGACACACAATTCCCATGTGATTGTCAATAGAAGAGAGAGAGCGGGGGGGGTTCATTCTCAATTATTTCAGAACGACATCTCTCCATCTGTCTCCCTCAGTCTGCGTCACCTTTTCCATCCCCCTCCCACTCATTCTGCGACCCAAATGACCCCCCTCCCCCCCACACACACCCCACCCCCTTACTTCTTGTTGGTGTTTGGTGTGCCTCAGCTAAGCCTTTAGATACACAGCCTTCTGCTCGCTTTGATAATCTTACACCGTGTCTTCCTCGCCTCCAGTTACCCTCCAGTGCTGGGTTGCTGCCTGGTCCAGCTGGCTCTCCCTGACTGAATGACTGGCTGATTGGTTTGTTTATAAGCAGACTGCAGAGGCCCCTCTTCCCTAATTCAACTGGAAATGATCTAAACTGACGTCAGTGTCCTCAGAGCCACAATGATGCAATGAGGATCAGTTGACTAGAAGTCAGAGACAAAGGCAAACGAGAGATGAAGTTGATACAAAGCCAAAACGATGACTGCGTCCAATGACTAAGCAAACACAGTTGCATTTTTTTTTTTTTTTTTACTTTTCCTGTTTGTTAAATATAATATTAAGTGATGTTCCATGATAAAAAGTGAAGCAGTTAAACAAATTGTACTCCTGTAGAGAAAGATGCCTGGAGCCGCATCATAGAGGATACGGCACCATTTTGGCAAAGAGATGTCCACCAGCCCGGGAGAGATACCACAGTGTTAACAGCATCACACTCACTGATTATCACTCCTGTGTTGAAAGTGCGCAGGGTTATTTTTGAGTCAGGGGTTGAGCCGTTGTCCAGGACATCACAAGACAAGCAACTCTGTCGCTGAGGCAAGATGGCTGCTGAGTTCTGACAGCAAGGAGCACGATTGATTGCCGCACCGATGAGTGGGACTGGGTTGTACATTTTGAATTAGATGCTGGTAGATCTGTGTTTTTGTTCACAAATTTGCTGGGCAGCTCTTTCAGGTAGACCTTTCAGCGAAAAATGCACAGGAACGGAAGTGGGAAGTGCACAGTCTAAGGAAGCAATCA
Organism: Hippoglossus stenolepis; assembly: GCF_022539355.2. Taxonomy (NCBI): domain Eukaryota; kingdom Metazoa; phylum Chordata; class Actinopteri; order Pleuronectiformes; family Pleuronectidae; genus Hippoglossus; species Hippoglossus stenolepis. The sequence continues at coordinate 22,014,987 of NC_061489.1, read as the reverse complement.
GTTCTTGAACGGCAACTGCAGACTTTTAAATATAACTCACAATCAGGTTTAAATTGTCCAGCACGAGTAAACTTTTGAACTTTTGTTCATTTGAATTGCCAAATTTCGGGAGGAATTTTATGTATTAAATGAAACCTCACATGTGCACATAAACCAGAGCCTGAAGAGCAGCTGTAGAGGTGATTTGAAAGCTATGAAGCAGATGGGGTTCCAGACCGACTGAAGCTTCTTGGCAAGCAGAAAAGAGAGTCTGAGTTCAGAAATGAATTGCAGCAACAGAACAGAAAAAAATCACAGTTCTATAGAGAGGAGAAAAAAGGCAAACCTTACTACCTGCTAACAACAAATGGCGCACATTGCGTGTCTTTAATCTCGTGCTCTGTAGTGTCTTTCGGGATATGAGATTCCCAATGTAATAAAATGAAGAGACAGCTGGATGGCTTCTGAAAAACAGTAGTTGTGAAGTAACCGTTTCATCATTGCAATATATGGCTTCATTGATTTACTTTGTTTTTTCGCGGCATATGTTTATCACTAAGTTGGAATCCTGTGCACTTCCTATGGGGACATATTCATGAGATACATTTGAGCATGAGCTCTGACACATAGTGCATAAGAAAATATGGTCTTTTTTTGTCTTTAAAGTGTGATCAAACCCTGTGTAAAATGTCACAATGAATCACTATAGAATGATGAAACCGGCTGCAAACAAACAAAGCACATGTGAGACCACATTTCGCTTATAAAGCATATTGTTCTAGTGAGTTAAAACCCTGCATAGCTGAGGGAGCCTACAGTTGGATTAAGTCGCCCAAAGGCCCCCCCAATTATCAGGCTCTGTGTGCATCTGCAATGCACCACATCCATAAATGCAGCAGTCACCCTCTTCACTTTGGCCTAACAACCCTCCTGTCAGTTCAAAGTCTATGGAAAAAACATCAATGTATGAAAGATCTCAAGGACAATCAATAACGTGGTCGCGACACCTTTCTCAGACACAACGCAGAGGAGGCTAAATTGGTCGACCGTGGTGTATGATGAACCATTTTCGAGCCCAATTGGACTTCAGTGGCCATCAGAAAAAGCTCTTATTCTGCACCAGGTAATGGTTAGCTGCCCTCCCCAGCAATATTAGATGTCATTCAGTGGGGCTGCCGTGGGGACAGCAATTACCCTTGTGCTAATGTTACCTGCCCACTCCGTCCCCGCTGCCCATTGGCTTCATGATTTCTGCAACTGGCTTAGTCTGGCCACTCTGTTTACAGCGGAGACCTCATCAGACAAAGATCCTCCAGATTAGATCAGAACACTGACCTGCACGTCTGAACGGGCTCAGCCCTCGGCTAATGGCCACAGCTGGCTGGAGATCAGCGGAACACAAACACGTACACAAAGACAGGAGCACGTACATGTCCAAATGCATGCCTTTAACAAGGACATGCACTCACACCATCACAATTACATCTGTTTTAAAGACACACACACACACGCACCCACAAATACAGTAGGGCATGTATATTCTGAATATTCTACTGATAATTATTTCGGTAAGTTGTTTGGTCCAACAAACAATCAAATGAATATTGACAGATTCATTGTTATCAGATTCTTAAACTTGCTCAAAGATTGATATTGATTTCAGCTTCAGTGAATCGGTTGTGCGCTAAATGAAAATGTGTTGTTTGTACAGGCGGAACTAAAACATCCTCACCGTCAGAATAATTGATGTTTGCTGTGCTACACGCAAACAAACATGCCGTGGCGCGTGAACTCCGCATCACATACAGTATCCAGCGGACGCTTGGGAAATCAGCTTCCATAGCTTGTGCTGATGAGACAGAAGCTTATGGGCTAAATACTTCTCTGCCAAACCCAGCACTCATACGGTATAAAGCTTTACACATCCTGGGCACAAAGACGCAGCAGATGGGAGGGAGACAAAGGGGATAATTGCACTGTTTCTTCAGAGACACTTAGAATACATTTTTTATTCACGCCATTGGTGCATGAAGTTCCCATATTAGCACATGTAGGCACACAGACACACGTGTGACTAAGGATATTACCCCGAGCTCCTTGACTTCTTAGTCCCCTGTTCTTGTGCTTCACACATGTAGGTGCCATTTCAGCCTTTTTAAAAATCCAAGCCCAAGTCACAACGGCCCCTGCCAGAGTCAAGACCGCGACCCCAATTTCACCTGCAGCGAGTGGATGACTGAGAACAGTCACCTTTGTTCAGGACTAACACTGCATCCGTCCACTTTCCGCACTCCATAGGAGGCTGTGTGTGGCTCTATTGTGCTTACATGACAGGAAAAAAAGAAAGTGTGTGTCAGTCTGCTTTGTATAGGATGAATCCTTGTCAGGAAGGAGGAGGTTTACTTCACAGTGGGAGGCTGCACCCTATTTATCTCACTCAGGTCTAAAGCTAAAAAAGACCAAGATCAAATTGTAGAATTGCTTCATTTATGGAGGAAGAGATAGCAGGTGTATGAGAAATTTGAATAATTTTACAGAATCTTGACAGAAATGGGAATATACATCACAGGCATGACAGAAGTTGATATTCAATGAAAGGCGGAGAGCCTGGGACATGACGCACAAGAACAACATTTCCATTGTTTAAAGTTGCATACACTTTCATATAATAACAATTCAAATGAATGCTTTCAGTCACATTTGCAAAATTCAATGGCTGCATCTACAGAGGAGGATTCCCTTAGTGAGCAACATTTAAGAACCATGAGGAAGTTAGACGTGAGTAGTTGACAGGACATTTTAAGAGGTATTTAAAACAACCGGATGCAAAGTGAAGCTGACAGAGAGATGCAGGCTGAGATAGAGTTTTCATCCTGCTGTCTTGGATGAAGCAGGGATCATGTGTTTCTGCTTCAGGTGGCTTGTGATCGTTATTTGCTTTGATTACCCCCATACATTTCCAATACTCACGCATTTGATCAAGTTGTTGTAATGAACGTGATTAAAGATGTTGTGTTGATAGCCTGCAAACCAGATCCCTCAGCTAGTACATGTTTATTCACTCGTGCTGAAGAGTAGAGCCCCCCCCCCGGGCAGTACATTTTCTCTATGCAGAGCAAACAACTGCACTTACAGCATGTGTTCATACGCCATGTCACTCATTCTCCAGCTCTGGTTGGTTGTTGGTCTATCTAATGGCATCCAGAGGCATTGTGTGCCACTGTTGACAACACCCCTTGGAAATGTGAATGAACTCAGAGGTTCCAGTGCCAAATGTGAATTGCTCTGCAGTGCCAGGCTTAAGGATTGATGCTATACCGAGCTAAGCTGTTTCAAAGGTAATTAAGCTAATGGTCTTGTAGACAAACAGAAATAAATATGAGCGTGCCCTCTGTATACCTGCAGTCTGCTCGTGATTTAATTCCCCGTTTGTCATCACCTACTTTTGAATTACAGAGCTGTCTCAGGGAGTGTTTCTCCACTTCTCCATACAGCTGTGCATCAGCTAAAGGATAGCGCCGATCACTTCATTTCACCTTTTGAATATATCTTTGAGGAGGGAACCACAGGTGCCCTTTCAAGTAATCCATTTCCGTGTCCCTTATTTGCATATATGCATGATTCATGACAAAATGGCATCCCGAGGAGAGGGTCCAATGAGAGAGCATTATTTTTAGTATGCACCTGGCGTCGGTGCCACCCATCCTGATATCTCAGGTTCCATTACACAGGTCTGGTGCTGGGGCGGCTGAAGTGTTCGGGCCCTGGGATGGATTCTCACATTCTGTTCTCCCTGCTCTCTGTTCCCCAGGGTTTCCTCACAATGCAATCAGGCAAATGAAAATATTAACATGCTTTTGAACAAAAGCGTGAACAAAAACATGACTCAGTCACGGCAGCTGTGGGGAAATGAAGGATGCCTTCATCATGCGGGTGAATCAAAAAGAGGGAAATGCAGAAAAAAACAAAACATTTCATCTTTCGCACACAACAAAAGAAAGAAAATAAAAATACAGATGAAAAGAAATTGTACTATTTTTCATTTTGACATATCTTCTGTCAGATTCCTAGCCGTGCCCCGTCTATCTGTGTGTCTGTCCGTGACTGTTCTCCCTGACAGACTCATCTTCTGCTCAAATCTGCTGCATTCAGTTCACTGGGCTTTGCAACCATGACAAGATAATATTGTCAAACTAAAACAGTAAACACATTATAACCATGAGGTTGATTTTCTACACTTTTAGTTTGCAGTTTACAGATTGTATCACAGGAGTAAATACAGTGAACTCTATCCCAAGATAAGTCAACCTCATATGGCTGTGAATTTCATTTCTGTGTTCCCTTTATCTGTGTCTCTATCGATTTTGGTTTTTGGTGTGACATGTAAATGCACTTGCTCTTATTCAGGAGGTGTGAAACTAAATATCTTCACCTTACAACACGTGACATTTCCCAGAGATGTCACGGAGGCTTGTTTTATCCCGTGGACTTCTTTTAGTTTTGGGAACACGACTCATGTGTGAAAGAATTGGGACAGCTTCCCTTTGGAATGACATTATCTTGAGCTGAGTCCATTCCGCCGACCTGGTCTGCCGGAAACAGATTTCTTTCCCCCAATTTCGTAGCAGACTGATAAAACCTCCCGATAAAGTTTGAAGTCACTTGTAATCAAACCGAGATTGAATCCGTTTTTATATTAATTCTGTAGAGTCATGTTGTACTGGATTACCTGGTGCATGTGGGGAACCTGTGTGTGCGATGACAGTAAGTCTATTGTAGTATAAGGGGACAGACTGAGATTGCTATCTCCATGATGGATTGCCAAGTGCAGATGAATACTATTAGGACATAGTCCCCAGCTCGCTAAAGGGTGTTTGATAATTTATTGCTTCTCTTGGGACCGAGTCTGCTCTAGTTTAAAACTTTGGAACAAATGCATCTGCAAAACATGACAGCTGGGTTCCTTTGTGTGAGAGCACAAAAACAAAAGCGAGAAAGACACAACAAGAAAGCATGTTTTGTTACAATCTTCCCCTCTGCATGACTTCAAATGGCCTCTGTGCTGCCTGTTTTATTTTCTAATCGCTTGTCGTGTATTTGAACGTTACTTGGTGTTATTTTTGTTTCCTGCCTTTGTAATTGCCTGCACTGATTCAGTTTCACTTGTTTCCTATTTCCCACATTGCATCATCAAGTCTCTGGGTTCCCCTCACTCAATAGACACGTTTAAGTGGACACCAATACTCCAATATTAACTTGATTAGGACAACAGTCTAAATAAGACACTACCATGTAAACAGCTCTATCTGATTAACCTGATCTGAACAAGGTCATACACATAATAATAAATAGAATCAAAACATGGTTTCTGACCATAGCCACATTATGTAGATATGCAGCATTGGTGCACATCAGAAAACAACTGTTACCAACAACTTGAGGATGCATGTCCTGGGTTTGAGGGTAAATAAGTAGTAGGACTTAATGCTGCTGGTTGTCATGAGCAGACTGTGCTCTGTAACATGTAAATTGGAATATGTATGTATGGAGTTATCTGTTAGCATCTCATGTAAACATCATTAATATAGTGCCTCATTACCTCCATCAAGGAGGTTTTTTTCTGCGTTGGTTTGTTAGATAGCAAGATTAAGCACAAAACGACTCAAACTATTTCCTTGAAATTTTTGTGTTGATTAGTCAGATAATAATTCATGGATCTTGTTTAGAGGGCTGATATTCACGAGTGTGGGCAATTAACAATTTACAGATCCAAATATAATTTAGTGAATTTATATTTGTAATCATAAGTGACTGTTGGGGCTTGGTGGAGGTTTACACTCTTGTGAGTGCTGTTCTACTTCAGGATATGGTCAGTTGTATTGTTGTCCATGTAAATGTAGTTGCTGTCAGAATGTCTGTTTTATTCCTATATGTTTGTTCCACTGTTACTGTTCATATATTGCTTTGTTCTCATTCATGTTCCTGAATTTTATCGAGTGTTTTTGTCTGCCAGTCCATTTTAAACAGGCGCCTGCCTCCATTGTATGTTTGCATTTGAGTCCAGAAATCCTTGTTAGAATAAAACATGTGGTCAGACTCACAGCTGCATCTTCAGCTCGCCTTGTTTTCTTTCTGTCTTTAACAGTTTGCTTATGCAATTAAAGCATATAAATTGATCGCACAGTAAAACAACAGTCTTAGTTTTATTCCTGCCTAATCACATTGCTGCTAAGCAGACGCCTGCATCTAGAGGTGTAGTACAGGAAAGAACCTCATTAACTTTTTTTTGTCCATGCGTGCGCGACTTCCTCATTATTATTATTTTCCCAAAGAAGAACCCACCCTTATCTGCTTAATGATTAGAAGTTCAATGGGGAAGATGTTTAGTACATGTGTAACCCGGCACAGAGCCCAGCACAGATGTTCCCCAGGGAGATGCAAATGATCCTGTTTTCTGTGTATAAGTGGAGAAAATATGAGAGAACTACTTTAAATGGTGGTGGAATTTCATGTTAGAGTGACGACGGTCCTAAATACACGTTGAGATCATAGTCTCTGTGGGCCATGTTTCTGTGTTTCAGTGTGTGTGTGTGTGTGTGTGTGTGTGTGTGTGTGTGTGTGTGTGTGTGTGTGTGTGTGTGTGTGTGTGTGTGTACTTTGTGTTTGTGTTTCCCTATCCTGAGGTCAATAACTCAGCCATGACATAAATGATTTATACTCTGTATCCTCTGAAAATGTTGGCTTCAGCACGGTCCAGGTATTGATTGCGAGGTATTGACTGAAGACCAAGGTGTCAGGTTCATTTACGCAAGGGGGCTGCATTAACGCGGTTTTGTTTTTTGCTCATTAAGTTTATCCTCCGTCCTCCCTGCCTCTGATTCTATTGTTGCTGACAGGAGCTACAAGTGATGTGACTGTACGTGCCATTTATCTCAAAAATTTCATTTTCAGCTGGCAGCAGTGCACAATTGAAAACGCTCTGAACAAAACCCCACTCTGTTCCCGTGAATGGCATTAAACATATGGGGTTGGTTAAAAAAAATATTTGCTTTGTCTGAGAATAAAAGCGTCACTTTTGTGTGATCTGACAGCCCCCCTCAAAGTCTTGTCATTCACTTTATTTCTCTTACTTGTCATTTACACATTTAACTTTTGTAAAGTCGTTTTGCACACTCTTGGGTTTTATTGCCAGCATGCCTCTTTTGTGGGGAAAAAAAAGCAATCATGACTTTGGTCTCTCAGATATTTTTCTAAAGCGTTTCTCTAATAATTTATCCCACCTGTACAAAGATATGTTTTAGCTCTCTTCTCTCTGGGTTTTACCATTTCATGTGTGAATAGATAAACTTCTAAACGGCAAAGTGGGTTTTCTTTTTCTCGTCTGAGGCTTACAAGCTTAATCCACAATCCAAATATTATTCCAGTGCCTAAATGCCAAGGTGCAGCCGGCTTTTTGAAATAAGTACTTTTTCTCGACAAAGTGACAATTGCTAAAAAAAAAACACAGTCCACACATGTGGCAAACGCCTGCATTGTGTGACTGACTGAATGTTGCTCCATCCAAACACTGCTGCACATACAGCCCTCTCGCCTCAGGGCTCAGTGTTCGACTGCTGACAGCTACAACTGCCGCTGAGAAAATATGTGGTTTTATTCAGTCTTATTATATTTAATGTCAAATCTGCCAAAATTTCATCAACGGCATTTTTTTTTTTAACAGCAAATACATGTTTTTCTCGATGGATAATTGAGTTTATTTATTTCTATCTGCTGTTCATGTTTTTTCAGTGTTCTGTGTGGAGCTTGTGTTCATGCATTTGGGCGCAAGTGACACTTTAAAGTATCCTGATTCTGGTTTTCATTGATTTGGCTGTTGTTAGAAGACATGCTTATCACGAACCCTCAGGGCAGCCGTGTTAATCCCCGGGAAAAGATGACATAAAATGGATGCACAGCAAGGGGATTATGGAGAATGTTGTGGAGCATGATCAACTGCCACCGAGACCTGGATGGACAGGAAGCCGTCGTCCTCAGGTGAGTGCGAACTTACCACAAATATACTAGAGAGTGGAATAAAAAAATACAGTTTATAAATTATGGAATTAATTCCTTCCTCCAATTAAATATTATTTTTTTAAATCCTTGAGAGGTGACACAGATATTTCACCCTCACTCTTGTTCACGGTGACTCCCACTGTCTGTATGTCAAGTTTCAGATGATTGTGCTGTAGAAGTTTAGAGAAAATAATAGGGAAAGTTTGCTACTTTTTCATTATGGTATTTGTATTTTTCTTTATTAAGTATAAAAAATAATAATCCAGCTATAGAGAGAGGAATATATTAATTTAAGCAAGACCATCCATTCTCACAATGTTTCATTTGTTAATCTTCCTATTGTAACTAAAGCTATGTAATATGACCAAAAATGTGGCTGATATCAATCTCGATAAATGTCACATTATTATTTTAAAAAATTATTTTGCTCAGTATGAGCAGAGAACGACGAACAGTAAACAGCAAAACTATTTTTCAAAAACTTATTTTGATTCTTGAAAAATACGTAACGCTAATAATAGATATTGTTTTATTCCCCAGCCCGAATAGCAACACCCTGAAAGTTTAAGGTTAGTTTTTTTTATTTTATTTTAACATGACTGCATGTGAGCTGTGTCTCTGCACTTCCCCTTAACTCTTCTTATTATATATATATAAACACTGAACAAATACAATTAGACGGTGACAGTTAAAATCTTTACTACTAACAGGCCTCAAGATGGTAGCACAATATAATAAATCACACTTGAACTCTCCCCTGTATCCTGAGCTCATCCCCACTAACTTAAACTTGGAACCCATTAATAATCCCCCCATTGAAGCTGCTCTAATGAGCAGAAACACTCGTGTTGTTAAATATTTGTCTCATTCTTTTCTCTAATTACACATTAATGGGCCCACGCTGAGTTCATTTGTCGCAGTGTGAGCAAGCAGTAAATAATGGCTCTTTATGGGTAGAGACTCGCTGGAGACTCGCCTCATGTAGAAAGGGCCTCGCCTATTGATCTCACCTTGAGTTATTCGGCTTGCAGTGAGAAAAACTGGTGCATGTCAGCTCGCTGTTGGACTTTCTGCTGAGGGTCTTTATTAATCAGTGTTTGTGGTAATCAGGCTAATTCGAGTGCACAGCCGCTTTTGGACTTCCACCAAAAAAGTAGAAGGAGGAAACAGGCGAGTTTAACAAGGTCATGTATTTTTAAACAAAGACAATAGGTCTGTGTCAGGTGGAGTTTAGAAATAATGCTGGGTTGGGTCTGAGGGTCGTAAAAGACAAGACTCGGATGTGTCGCAGTATTCTTTTATTATGCAATGTGTAAATGTACCATGTTACTGGTTCCATTTCCTATTTTATTTTGTAATTTGCTGTACATTTACCAAATTTAACGATGAGTGTAACAAAGCGTCAGGTGGTTTGATGATAAATCAGTATTTCTTATAGATTTAGCCATTTAAATTATACCATGTAAGATACTTGTCACCCTGGCTGAAGGTCATCGTGGGCAATGCTGCGAATGAATCAACAAGACTGTTTTATGAAAGTGTTGGATTTATATATGTCTTTGACCCCCTACTATCAAATAACGCAAATACCTAAACCTGCACTGAAAACTGAGAAATCGTGAACACATCCTTTCTCATAAAAATGTAGAAACGAGTAATTTGTGTCGGCTACTCAAGACCAAAAACCCACATTATTTACTGCTAATAGTCTTTAAATAACATGAACTAACTAATAATAAGAGGCTGATGGATAAATAAGAGACAGAAGACTGTTTCTATGGTCAATGACAACACTTGGCTGCATCCAACTCATCATTTTCCAAAATGTTCATTAGCTTATGAAGAGTCTTGTGGGTATGGCTGTCCTCTCAACCTACTTTACAGCCTCTCACTGGGGAAAGCCTCATCCATAATACTGCATAGTTCTGGCCACTACCCAAGACTGCAACCCAGCTGGAGAGCAGGGTAAGGCAGGGTGAGGAGAGACTGTGGCAGCATTTGTACTTATGCCTGTGAGTTGGTGATGTTTGCTCTTGTGTCACGCTTAATCAACAGCTCCTTTTTCACCGTTTGAAGGGGCAGCCCGAGAGGAGAGAACCCCTCTGGGCTCCATAACCGAGCTGCACCGCAGGGTCTGTCAGGTGTCTGCGGAGACAAATCCAGAATCAAATTGATTTTAAAAGCCAGGGGACCAATGTGTTTACCTCATGAAGCACGCAACCGCGTGGAGAGCATAAACAAATTGAAAGGAATAAAAGATCGGGCGGGGTTATCGTGTGCGCTGTGACCCTCCGGTAATGACACTCCCTGCCTCTCCACCTGCACCTCGCCAGCTTTCAGAACCCTCTCTATCAGCGAATTAGGAAGGTGGTGTGCTGATAAAATTCCAAGTGTTCCTGTAGGTGGAGGTACAATTATCTTTCCGAAGCAGTCATTCCACCCTCTGTCGGGCAGATGTGAATCGCCTCAGTAAGAGGGCTGCCTTCCATTTCCCCTCTCTTCACTGGTTGCTGGTGGCTGATCTCCCCCCCCCCCCCCCCCCCCCACGCCTCAGTCCCGGTCTGTCACAAAAATCAGCCTCCGGCTTAACTTGCATTATCAGCGTGGTTGATGCAATCTCTGTTTTCCAGACTGCCCCAAATATGACTTCTGGGACCTGACTCTAGATTTTGAGATTTTACTGTGAATTACAAGGAGGCACAACCCTTTTATCAGTACATTTTGAAAGGGTAATTGTTCTGAAAAAATGGCCACCAAATTAGATACATGATACTGATTTTGAAGATGTTTAAAAGTGAGTGTAAAGCATCAAGATAACTGCAATGACGACTGCAATTTCTCTTATTTGGAAATCGTAAAATTACCCTAACCCAATGGATGAAGCTTTCGTCTTCCATATGTCAAAGACTGACTGGTTTTGCTTCACTCATCCTTTGTAATTTCCACAAAAAATCCTTGTCATGTTGGATTTAAGAGATCAAGGCTTCCTCTGTAACGAATGTGGCCGTAATAAGAGCGGTTGAAATGTCTTTGAAGAGAAGTGCATATAAACAATAAACATGTCATTATTCAAAGTAAATCTTGTAATATGCTTGCAATGCCTTTCTGAAGTGCATCCAAATGTGTGGGAGCCACAGAGGGGACAGAGAAACCTCTTTAAATTAAAAAGGTGTTAGAAGTTTGCTCTTAGATGTTAATCTGGCATTAAGACGCCATCTACAGAGCAGAGAGGCAAAGCTGGCTGTCAGTGTTCGGTGATACATTTTTCATCTCCATGCTAAGGAAGTAATAATCATGCCTTTATGTGGGGTAGCCAAAACAGTGGAACAGCTTGATATGTTGTAACATCCTTGCTGAGACCTCTGTTAATCACATTTCCATAAAAGAAGTAGGGAGCCACACTTATTAGAGGAAGAGGAAGATTTCTCTTCTCAGAAAGAGACCGGGGAGGTGTGTGTGTGTGTGTGTGTGTGTGTGTGTGTGTGTGTGTGTGTGTGTGTGTGTGTGTGTGTGTGTGTGTGTGTGTGTGTGTGTGTGCACCATCATCCTCACAGCCCCTCTGTGGTATCTGTTTCCCTGCTGAGCCTGTTTCTGTTCGCCCGCAGAACGAAGGTATTACCGCCCTCCGTTCAGCAAGCTCCTTCGCACATGACAGTTCATTTTCTGCATGATCTCCCAAAAAGTCGATACGATCTTGTAAAGACAAATACCAGATAGCACTGGCTAACTGATGCAGTTTCGGGGGAACACCATTAATCATGCTCTCCTGGGGGGGCGGGGGGGGGGCGGGGGGCGAGGTGCGGGTCTACCCAGCAAGTCTTCATGCATTAATAAAATCACCAGATGATCTATGAATGAATTCGCAGCCGGCAGCGCCTTCATTACCCGTGGTTCTGCAGGGCCTGAAAGCACAGGTCTGTATCAAATGAGCAGGGAAGTAACTGGAGAAATCCCTGTTGCTCAGATGATGTGTTTGCTCAGTTATGAAGCCCGAGACACAAATGTCATTCCGGGCCGACCACATTGTGGATGTGGTGTTTGAATAAATGAGGACGCACACTGTCAGTGATGCATTGAAAAAAACCGACTTGGATTGAGAACAATCTGAGGCTGGATCACTACGAGTGTGTGAGTCCGTATGTTTCTCGAGATTCTCTGCATAGAAGCAGGCTGAGCAGTGGCCTTCAGTCACCTCAGCTTCACTTAGTGTTTACTTTCAACAGGGTTAATTACCAGAAAATCTATGATGTCCTCTCAAAGAAAAGCACCAGAATACACACAGTTGTCACACTGCCGTTCAGCAGCTGAATGGGATATAACCATGTTATTCCACCAGTAAAAACCTTGTGTTGAAGTGCCTGAGTACATCTTAATGTCTATCATACACTACTATATGAGGATGGACGATAAGTCAGCTCCCCTAGAGTCAAAGCGGCTTGAACGCCCCCTGGTGGCTGGCTGAGGTATTGGTCATGAACTCCATGTTAGTGGACTGGACATGGACCAAACTAAAAAGTCAAAATACATGTTGAATAAACTTCTCTCAAAGATGGTTTCATTCAATTTCATTTTCATTTGAGGTAGTTCTCATCACAGTGATGTATGTTCATACAGGCTGAAATGTCATGATTGACAGCTGAGCCTGACATGTGTCAGAGGAACCTTGCTACTCCACAGACTTGAATGATGTCATTGGTGCAAAATAGCTCCTATCCAGGATCATGTGTCTTCATTTCTCATACATACAAAGATATTTAAAAACCCCAGCAAGGCAAGTTTTATTGGGTGTGTGAGGATTAGAAACCATCTGATATAAATTAATCTGTTTGGTGTTTTTGGACTTAAAATCACCTGCAGAGAATAATTATCATCAAGACAAATCTTTACAAAAAGAGAACAGTGTATATATGTGTGATTCCTCCCTTTTCTCAATTTTTCATGAAGAGTAACAGAACTGTTAGAACTGAAGTGTGACTGGAGTGTTCAAATGATTTAATCTGAAAAAGCAGCCATCGTGTGCGGCTGTTGACTCTCGTATAAAGTTCTCACAGATAAAAGGTACCCAGCCCTTTACTGGGTGATGGCCATTAAAACGCTCATTCACCCCAGCAGTAAGAAAAGCACTTTGTAATGCATGGATATATTCACTCAATGGTATTATTTTACCCTCGTTCGGAGATTGCACCCTTGTTCTAGATAAGTTCAATTAGCCGCATTAGTCGATGGTCCATGAACGAATTCGTCACATGTTGAATATTTCATCTGAAGAGGACTATTTCGACAGGTTACTAGTCCTGCTGGATAATTCTTTCATACAATTCTAGAAGGGGACTATACTGCAGTGAAATGATGCATTAAATGTCTCTGCCTCGAAAAATTCTGTCCACTGGCAAAGCCCTGGTGCACAGCTCTCTGAAAATACTGTGCTGCAATGATCATTAAATATGGTTTGTGTCAGTCCAGGTTTATGAATAGAAATATTTTATATTAAGGCAAGGTTAATAAATTCTAATTTACATATGAAATATAATTAAAGTACTTCTGAGTGCACTGGTTTAACATTTTGCTGAAGCACATCTCTTTTTTTCCCCTGTGTCTATTTAACACTAATGTTTTTTTCTGTTAGTAATTGAGGCTCAGATTGTGTCAATATTGACTTCTTCAAAATTTAAAGAAAATATTTAACCAAGGTCTTTGAGTTACTTAAAACCATCAATAAAAATGTTAATCGTGCTTTATTTGGTTTGAGCAGATTGGGAAAACAAATAAAATGTCAGTGAATGTTTGGCCGACGTTCCAACTCAAAGTTTCTTTCTGCAGATTGGTGGTACTCTATATAAATGTAACTTTCAGCAGCGAAGATACGGACAAAACTTACATTTGGGTTTCATGTTCTCCCGTCCGCTTAAGTTGTTCCGCCACCTAGTGCCATTTATTTTTTGATGCATTGTCAACTGTGCAGTAATGAGAATTCTACAGGGAAGATTCCTCTCATCGTGAGAGACAGAAGCTTAAAAAGCCTTGTTGCTGGTAATGATACAGAAGCCATTAATTCCTGTGCGAGCTGGTCAGGGCTGTTAATGATTTTTAATCTCTTCTCGAGCATAGAGGTGGAAAGAACATTATACATTGAACAGTGGATGTAAATCACTGCAAATATGTGAGGTGTTTGAAGCTGTGTCATTTTAAGAAATGGACCAAACCATGTCACTATTCTTTTCAACATAGGGGGAGAAAGTTCATATTTATAATGACCTCATATACTGTCTAGAATCAGGACGGTCAGAAGAATTTCCCCTCGCTATCCAGCAGAGGGTGCTCACTATCAGCTTGATCTATCAGTGAAGTAAGCCAATAATGGGTTTTTTCTCCACAAACATGGAGGACGTTAGCAAGCAAAGCTGTGCTGAGCAGACAGTCTCGACATCAGAGCGTCTCAGAAGCAATGTGTTGAAGTTGTTTTTAAATTCAATTAAAATGTATTTGTATAGCACCAAATCACAACATTCATTATCTCAATGAAGTTTACATAGTAATATCGAGACCTTAAAGGGAAGTTCACTGAAAAATTCATAATCTACTCACCGCTATGCCGATGGAAGGGTGAGCATCCATAAAACACTTTAAGACTTTCAGAGGTAACCAGAGTTGCAGCCAAGGCTACCTCTTCTTCAGACGTTACAAAACAACAGAAAAAATACATAGCATGCCTCCATACTGCTCGTGTGGTGTCACCCAAGTGTCCGCAAGCCCCGACTCGAAACGAGGACATTTACACCGTGTTTAAACCCTAAAAGTCCACTTCCGGAAGTAGCTATGCTAGCGGACGTAGCAATGCTAGCGCACAACCCGCACGTGCCCTTGGAAGAGAGTGTGTGCGGTTCTCCGGTGTGTCTGTGAGAGCGTAAATGGGCCCCTGAGGAGAATATCAGAGGACATTTAGGCTTAAAAAATGGTGTAAATTACTCAGTTTCAATTTAAATTTGAACATCGGGTCTTGTGCACACTTGGATGACACCACACGATCAGGATGGAGGCATGTTGTGTTTATTTTCTGTTGTTTTTCACGTGTGATGAAGGTTACAGTTACTTTAATTGTATTGGATTTGGCTGCAACACTGTTTACCCCTGAGACTCCGAAAGTGTTTTGTTGAATCCAACACTTCATAGTCGTGAGTAGATAATGACTGAATTTTAATTTTTCAGTGAACTACCCCTTTAAAGAAAGCATTTTGGTTTGTAGGTGGCAACATCATGAATAAAGTGAGGAGGAGGCTCCACAGACGAGTGGAGCAAAGGGTTTTACTTCGTCTGACTGAGTACATTTTAACAAATTGTCTGTCATGTTGATTTTGAACTGCTGACGTTTGGCTGCAGCCAAGATAAAATACACTCTGTACAATAGACTCTGTCCATTGTTCTGATTTATCCATTTGTCATCTGTGCTTCCGTTTTTGTCATATTGGTAAAACAGTTTCATGCTGTGCTGCATACAGTCATGATACAAAGGAATACAATCCCAGGCCATCTCCTTCTGGAAGAGAAACTGTTACTTGGAGTCTCGACATCGTGACACAGAGATGAACAGTTTCCATTGTATCTCCACTTATCGTAGTGTGTGAATTGAACATGGTAAATCAGTCCGCAAAAGACACTGAATGAATCTGTTTTCACACCAGCAGATAAGCATTATAGCATTAGACGGGAATGGAGGTTTCCATTCGGAAGTCTTTTAAATCTTCCGAGCAGCCCTCCAATTGTTGGCAATTCATGGCAAAGAGTTATGATAGGATATGTAATGAAGAGCCGATAAGAGTTAAGCTTTCCCACAAACCTCTGCCAGCCCACACTGATATAGGACAGACACAGAGAGAGGGAAGCCCGAGAAACGGAGCACATACAGTAAGAGACTCGCTGAATGTAAACTGGAGTCAACAGCAGACAAAAGTAAATGCTTGAAATCAAGCATGACATACAAATTAAATACTGTATGTATAATTCAATACAGCTGCAGTTCTGATTTCCTCATGTGTGATTTGCATTTGCTCAAAGGAAACCGAACATACTTTCAACCTACAGCGCTGAAGCCGATATGTTCTGAATGCATCTCATCTTTGCATGTGGCACATTTGCCTCAAATAGGCAACACAAGCTTTGATGAATAATTCATACATTCTTTTCAAAAACATGAGCTTATATGGCTTGATTTTTTTTATTATAATTATTTTCCTGTACTAGTTCGACCAATATATTGAGGGATCTCTGTCTGTTTTTCCGTTCTTTGATTTCCTCAACAACCGACCATCCAATCGACTTAAACCTGGCGTTTGTATCACTGAGGACTTGAGGAAATGCAAAAAACGTGTTTGACACCCTAACACTGCCCCTAAATTTATCATCATTATTGTGCAATGTTGAGGAAATTAGTACATTAAAGATGGACTAATTAGGCCGATACTTTTTACTGCACTATTTGTTTCACAGATCAAGAGTATACCTACAAAACCTAATTAGTTTATGAAACATGTATATTTATAGACCAACAATGAAGAAAATTGTTAAAATTAACTCCAACTTAGCTGGTTAAAATATTAAACTTTATACTAGTCAGATTATATATTGTCTGACAGGAAACATTCTTCCGCCTAACGAATTTTACTTTTGATACTTTCAGTGTGTTAAGGTCTGTATTGTTTCGTGTTGAAGTAAAATCATGAATGCAGAATTTACTAAAGATACAGTGGAAACTGTTTATAGTGATCATAATTACAATGATGGGCCACTTACATTGAATGAGACTGGGACAGAATTCTGTTAATACAAATACTTCTTTGAATAATTTGCTTACTGTAATCAAGTACTCTGGTCTTTTCATACCCAAAATGTCTACCTGCGTGCGCCTGCTGTTTCTATGACCCGGACAGACGTGATCCCTATTGTTATAATCCATTGTGCCAATCCCTGAGGTTTAAACAATGTTTTTTCCTTTTCTTTCCTTGCTCATAAATATCGTATGAGAGTCAGATTTTTTGAGTATCAGGATTGTTTATAGCCACGTTCAGTGGCTGTCTTCTTTGCTTCCTTTGCTGAAGCTTCTCTGCGTGTGTTGCTGTGTTACTGCCGCCTGGAGATGACTGGGAATGTGTGAAACCATTGGCAGGATTATTTCCCCTACATCTGTTGTCAGGTTTGAAATATATAACATATGGGCCCTCAAAGAACCTCCTAGATTTGTCTGATCTTAAAGGACGCCATGCTTTTGGCCAATAACATTTGTTTAATTTGAAATATCTGACTTGGAAACCTGTTTAGAATTTGCTCCATTAAAAAGCACTGTCACTAGTGTAGATCCAAGCCAGACATGCTGGTTTTCCTCCCACACAATTTTAATCTTCCTCGAGAAATCTTAGAACCTTTGATAATCTGTTATCACGTATAACCTCTTTATTGTCAAATACCATCATTTCGATCTCTGCGAGGATCAGAGAGATTGTTCTACTTAAGAGGAAGAATGAGCGTGCAATTATCGGGTCAAGATTTAAACATTTCAAAGGAAGCTATGATGAGATAAAACTTTGCAAGGTTAACAGATAATATGAAAGGTGAGACGCTGAAAAGGTAACACTGTGATCTCCGTGGGTATCCTTGAATCCCTGGTCTCTTCGTCTACACATTTTCTTCCTATCCATATATTTCAGATGAAAATCCCCATGTATAATAAAGACCATTTAGATGATAGTTGTCCGCTGCCAAGATATCTCTCTAAAAGGAATTAAGCTTCAGATTAGTTTAAAAATGGCACAAAAAAAAAAAAGACAAAAATCCCCCGAGGGAAGACAGGACCTCAGCATCACCTTCAGAAGAATAAATGTAGATTCAACAAAAAATAATGATCCTACTACGCCTTTGCATAAACTTCACCTCAGGCAGCACGTGCACCTAAACATAGCAGTCCAGACCTCTTGGCTGTAATAACTCCGGAACACAGATTGAATATTCAACCTACATTGTGTCCTGTAAGGCCTCAGGTTCGCGTTGAGCAGCTGCACTTCCTTCTTCTGTTGGCAGAACTATTAAATATTTGCCTTATCTTTGTCTGCGAGGCTCATATCATTTCAAGTACGGCCTGGTTGTGGAGCGAAATCCCACTTTAGCTGTAAATTTTTACAACTCACTTAACCACACATTCTCTTCCTCCACGCGCCCTCGCTTCCCTCTCTCTCCTTCCCACTTTCTCCCCGACTTCCCTCCTTCCCACTCTTCTCTCTTCCCACTCGCCTCGCTCCAGCTCCCCCTGCTCTCGGAAGAGGGTGATAAGTATAATCGTAAGTGACTGGTTCAGCTGCTTGAGCTGCCTGAACTACAGAGACCCATGTATTCTCATGATATCCAGGCACAGCTATAAATGCATGCGCACAATTCACACAAGACACAGTCACGTAAACACACACACACACACAAATATGCACACGCCCCCACACTTCAGGTACTTCTTGTTTTCATGCCAGTTGTTAAAATACCATAAACATGACAATATTTACAACAGATGGTTGTTAGTGATCATTTCTGAGGCACTTCAGAGAAGCTCGCTCTGTCTCCAGGGAGATAGGGGGGGCTGCATAATAGTGTATAGCGTATAGTCTTACTGTGGCAGTTAGCGGCTGTATTTGAACACACTGAACACGCTCTCTGTGTACGTCTCTGTGGGAACATTTGCTTATAGCTTTGTGATTAACTGTTGATGTGCGTATATGTAAAATGTATGTTTACAAATTCTCAATCATTCCCTCTCGCACAGTCGCCTTGCTTAACTGCAAGCCTCCCACTAGGCCATCAAGCATTGTTAGCCATCAGCAGCGTGGGACAAGGAGGTGAAAGCATGACTTGTTTACTGAATGAAATCGCTGGCTTGTAGACAGATTGAAATTGACTGCAGGGCTAGTAGATCCTTACCATGGTAGTAACCAGTTTGATTTCTCACGGATCTACCCTTAACGTGGAAAGTGATATTTAATTGTGTGTGCGGACAATGATCAGTCAATGGGAATCATTTTTCAAAGAAATGGAATTTAAATTGAATCCCCGAGAAGGTGATTCGGACGAGGAATCGATCACACGGGAGACGTCTCCCCCGTACGCCGCCTGTGTTCAAATGTTGTGAATCCGGTCAGCTTAGCTCTTCTAGATGAAGCTTCAAGGGAGCTCCCACTCTATTCCTCCGCGCAGAATGAGTCACCAGGGGCAAGATGGAAAGCTCCTTTCCTCAACATGGCACCTGCACTTAGTATCTGTCAGTGGCTAGGCCGCATGTCCTCTGGATCAATTAATCAGAAGCCCACCTTTGGAGAATCGTGCCCTGGCCACCGTTGAAAGGTACCTGCTGCCGTCTGTGCCAGTTGTAACCCTGGCAAGGGACAAGTGGAACAGTTTGGCCTTACTTGGCAGGGGGGCAAGATGGTGTTAATACAGACTTTGGGTGATGATTTCCTTTGAGGGAGATCCAATCCGGTGTCTCAGCGTGGTGCTCAGGAAACAGTTGAGCCTCCAAATGATTTCAGAGTTTCTAATTCAGTCTGTTCCAGATCAGCAGGGGGGGGGCAGTGTTCATGCCAAGGAGTAGCCTTCCATTATTTTCTCTTGTCACCGAGGAAATGATAGGCCTATTGATTAGAGAAGCCGATAGTCAATCATGACATCGAGGGCGAAAGCAGCGGTTACACGTCTCCTTCTCTCGGTTAACCATGATACAATTCATGATTCTACAATCATATGGAACTCAACTATTTATCGTATAAGTGGAAAAGATGTCAAACGTCTCTTGTTTGGCTCTGATTCATATAAAACACAGAATGTCAGAGTCATTACAACGATCGCATCAAAGTGATGGAGTCAGATGTACACGCTGCTCTGATACATTGCTGCCATCTAGTGTTAATAATCAATTGTACAGGTTGATGAGCAGTAAAAGTTACAATTAATTCATGTATATTTGATCATTCTAATTGTTTTAAACCCATAGAATTAACAAGTGACTATAAAGAACATACAACCAGCACCAGTAGAGGGCAAAGGAGAGCGCCATTGAAATTACATTTAGATTTAAAGGGATGGGGCTTTTTTCTAAGGTGATGATACATCTTTACAGTATAATTTATGACTTGCATTAAGCAGGCTGTCAGATTTAATCCTTAGGGTGTGTCCAGTCTCTAACAACTGTAAACATATAGTTCATTTAGTAGTTTGAATACAATTATTCTTGTATTACCAGCTTGTCTCATCTTGCGGACACTATGACAGCACTCGGCATTAATGAGACTTTGGTATCATTTGTACTATAGTTGTTACTGGGAAGTTTGGTGCATAAATCTGCAGTTTCTTTTTGTCTTACTGGCCGTTTTTCATCTTCACTTCTTGCACACAGACTCTTCCTGCATCATCAGTGGCAAAGATGAATAAGCTCACATTTTCTCCAGTACGCCATAGAACACGGGGAAAGAAGCTGCTCTCCAGCCCTCGCTGAGTCATTCATTCAGCACTGCACTGCTTTGTTAAGTGAGAGTCTTCACTTCTTAGAAACGGAAAAATATATAAAAATATATCAATACAATACAAATGTAAATTGACGTGCATTGGAACATCAATAGAAACTCAGTTCTTATTATGTGTAGAAGTTGTAAAATAACATTGATTTAAAATTTCTAAAACGAGTTTAACAGTAAGAGTCTCACCTTTACTACTGATTTGACTAAAACTTTATTCTGTGTCACACACTAATCCACTCCAATTTAAAGATAAATATAAAAATATATTCCTCCCTACGTCTAAACCTACCAAATTATTCAGAAAGTATATATATATAAATACTATAAATACCGTTGTCTCAGGGCTTAGAGAGGAATAAATGTTTGATCCTACTTTTCCTCAATTCCAATAAAACAGTGCTGCTAGCAGTAGTGATCTGACGCATGTTTCCATTAGGAGAACTGTCATGTGATTTTGTCTCAGGAGCAGCGGTGAGAGCAGAAGTGAGAGGCCAGGATCTTCTTTCACTTGTTATTACAGTTACACATTAACACATCATAGACCTGCTCCTCTTTCTTCCCGCTCCTTGTCAGCTTGTTGTTTCTGTCTCAGCAGTTTTCAGTTAGACCTCCTCCAGCACCAAACGAACATTCACTGATCTCCACCGACTCTTCTCCTGCTTTGACTCCTCGTCTGCTCTTCGCCTCCACCTGCGTTTCCTCATTTGTCTTTGAGACCATGACGCAGGGAATCGCCTTCATCAGGCCTTTCTTTCTTCTTCATCTCTGGCCTCTCCCTCACAGATCTCCCTCATTTCTTCTCCTTCCTGTCCGCCTGTCTCCTCCCTTTCTCTCTCTCCTCTCTCTCGTCTTTCAGAACCATCTAGGCCTCTCTCCCTCCATCTCCTCCATTTGCTCAGACGCCTTCTTCGGCTCTCGTTTCAGCCCTGTTTTATTATTCTTTTCATCCCTCTCCTCTTTCATCTGCCTCTCTAGTTCACTTGTTCACAGATTTTTGAAGTCTTGAGGTCATCAAGAAAACTTCTTCAGCTCCTCACTTCTTTCCTCCAACAATTCCCTCTTCTCTCTCTGTCTGTCATTTTCTCACTTCATTCAGCATTCTTCCTCAGTAGCTCCCCCATTCCTCTCTGTTGATGTCATTCTTATTTTCCCACAGTCGGACATTTTACATTCTCATTCTGGACTTTTTCTTTATCGAGAGTATCCTAGGTTGGTGTCTATTTTTCCTTTGTTTGTTTTTTTCTGTTCCTTCCTTCCCGTCGGCGCCTCAGTTATAATGTAATTTCAGTTTTTCAGTGTTTCTGCTGCAGTAGTCTCCACGTAGCCTCTAGTAGTTTATCCTTTGATTGAACCTCTTGTCTTTTTGCTGTGCTCTTTTTTTCCCTGGTTTCCATAGTCACGATTCTCCACTTATTACTGCTTTACTGTGTGTGTGTGTATGTGGGTCTGTGAGTGTGCGCAAGTTCCAGTCATACAAATATCCATTCCCAACATAAGTCTACACGTCTGACATACGCATGTAGAATGTAGTCATTTCTACTGAGCACTCATTGGTCGGAACATCATCACAGCTCGTTTTGATCCCATCACAAGAAATCTTTAAAACAGATTTTGAAGACAGCAAAAAGCAGCACAGTTATCCTGGAGTGCACAATCAGTGAAGTCTTTTCTACAAGCTGACAGCTTCTGAATTGAACATCGGGAGGTATGCTCCAGTAGCCGCTCGTTGAGAATCACTGATCAGGCACAAAATCTGATGCACAAAACACATGAGAGCAGCCTTTAAAAGTCATGCACATGTACCGATCCCACAGGCCGAAATTCCCACTATCCATAATATCCATATGAAGCCAAAATATCCTGGATACGAAGGCTGCCATCTTGCATCAATGGCATCATTGAGAGCTGTGTAAGCACGGTCCTGAGGATACACACCAACCAATCACAAGTCAGTCTGTCATTGATGATGTTTTACCAGTTATTATAACATTAAATAACAAATTTAAACCAAACTTTCTGGATTCACCTAAAATGACACATCTTAGATCAAACATTTACTTGATGTGTACTCAGGACTTATTTGTCCCATCCACTAACATGGAGGAGGTGGGGTTTATGATCTATTCTGCAGCCACTCAACAGTTACAGCCACTGTAACTTTAAATACAGTCTATGAGCTAAGCACATTTAAAACTTAACATTTAATTTTAATGAGACTTTGTGAATTGGATGATAATATTATTTCTGGAGAAGTTGAAGAACCTTTTTTTGAAGGGAGTAAACCACTATTTTCATTTTGTTTACGAACACATCACTATCACATGTCCAAAGCAACGCATCTTACAGCTTTGAGAACTAAACAACAATGGCAGCCGATGTTTTCTGCTACAATAGATCACGACAAGATGCAATCGTGTGATGATCTGTATTCTGCTGCTCCAGATGACGGTTTTCAAAGTTCAATCAAGGATACAAAAACAACTCATAATTGTCCTCGGGCCAAAATTATACAAGAAGTATCGCAAATCATTTAACACATGAAAAAAAAATGACTAATGCCTTAATTATTTAAAGTGCTCATGCGTGATTCGATGACTCTGATATGTTCATTAGTTTGAGTATGAAAACTAAGACAAATTAAGAAAGTGCAGGGTGTTAGTCATGGAAGGATTAGTGGTAGCAGGTCAAAGGTCAGCCACAGCTCCTATTAGTTTGGTTCTTTTCAGAGTTAATACTTTTATTTTTCAATTATTCATGCCTTAATTCTCAGGTGCATTTATTCTGTAACTAACATGGCTTAGACATAAAACCCTGTTAGAAACATATTGATTCATGCACGAGAAAAAAATTCAGATTCTGCCTCGATTTCATCTGATTCTCTGGTCGACAGATTAGTGGAGAGTCTTTCGCGACTGCGTTGGATGACAGGGAGCAAAATACCATAATATGGAAGATCGAAGTCACTCTGCTACTCTGCTCTTCAGAGCGATGGCTCTCCACTGTGTACAAAGCTCATGAGATGAAAGTACACCAGATCGTTTCAATCATTAATTGAAGCTAAAATAAAAATTAAGGCTGTTGAAAAACACAAAAGAAAATGATGTGTAATCTGTTCTCAGTTTGTTCTGAGGTTGTTTTTTAATTCTCTTTATACAAAGCATGTGGATTTACTATGTGAATGTCTGTTTAGACATTTCTATTTGAACTGTGTGCTCAGATTATTTATATTTAGCATGATGTAGACATGTATTGAGTTTGGTTAAATGGTGTACAACAAAATATAAATTAGAGTAGATAGTATTATCAACCACTCAAAGTGCTTTACAGTACAATTCACATTCACACATGCAGAACTTTCTTTTTCTTCCAAACACCGTTCACACACTGCCGGAACAACCCAAGGACACAAGGACACCTGGGCTGTGCAGACTGGAGGAGCTGGGGAACCAAAACACCCTCTTGTTAGTGACTGACCCACATCCTGCGTCTGTAAAGGGACTGGTTACGTATTCCCTGCATGGATGTTATAAGGGACAAGCATTCATAACTGCATGAATCTCAAGTGGGAACAGTCTAATAGCTGAAGCCAACAGTATATAGGAGGACAGGGAGATATATATATATATATATGAAGAATAACCTGGTGCCCTCCAGTTTCCCTGTACGGTGACATCAAGTGAACTGATGTTATTTTATTTAACAAAATAAATAATGTTTTCTCATTGTATTTCAGCAAATTCCATCCTTTATATTATAAATATATTATATTATATCAGTTATTTTTTGTAAAACTGTGCAAATCCCAAGGTATGTGTCATCAAGCAGTTAGTTGTGCCGTATGTAAATGTCACAAAATGCTGTAAATACTCCAATAGGACATTATATTGCAATTAAAGTGAACATGTATACATAATGTGACTAATAATCAGCATATCTTAATTTGATTAATTATGATGTTATTCAGATTAAGGTCATCAGAAAATGCTGTAATCGTGGCAGAGTCGTATTGAAATTTCTTAATCAGGTTAATAAAGAAATATCATCATTAAAAGGTGGTTAATATCATACTCGCTTGTATATTCTGATATTAATCCATCAATCTTAATGGTTTAATATCAGAATATTGATACGTGTCTCCTGCAGCTGCAGAGTAGTGTTCAGTATAATGCGTAAACAGTGTGATGCCTCTGCAGAATGAAAGACACAGCATGGCTTTGTTGTACATGTCAAGGTTAATAGATGTACACTGTCACTGCAGATCCGCCGAACTCCAAGTGTAAATCTCACAGCAGCTTCCCTCGTCCGTTCTGAACAGACGAGCTGACAGACGTAACAATCCTTCGTGTGGCTCCTGCAACTTCTCTCTGAGCTGTGTTCAGACTTAAAAACCTGTCCCCTCCGCTGCCACCTCAGCATCGACACACAGGCAAAGAGGAACAGTATCCACAGACGCCAGACAGAGGTGACAGGTGAGGACAACGGCACGATAAAGAAAGTTGTGCTCCGAGCTTCTTGTGACAAGTTTAAAGCCGTCTATTAGGTTTAGGAAAAACCTCGGTGACAAAACTCACAGATTCAGTAAATATGACACACAAGGGAGCGGCACAGCGCTGACAATTTTTCCCACTGCACCCTTCAACACAAAGAGAGAGATGTGCTCAACATTCAGAAGGTTTCTCTCTGACTTTTCCTCTTTCAACACAAAAGCAGTTTGATCAATTTACAGAATGTGCAGAGGGATTGGAAACTATTCTGCACACAAATTAGTAAATGTATATGTTGCTGTGTGTAGAAACGAGATTTTATAGATTAAGTCAGGATTCAAAGATTTATTTTTTCAGATTTATATTTATACTTACCTACATTATTCTTTAAATCACTAAATTAGAAGTTAGAAAATGGCCACATGTTGATCTACTGTTCTAGACTCTACAACTCCCTAATATGTTCGTCATCAAATTGTGTCCTTGTTGCTGAAGAAAGTTTCAGAAACTCAAAAAGTTCTCAGAGCTCATGATTGCACCTTCAAATTGCTTTTTCAGAACAGACACACTATTGTGGAGGACATAGAAAACCAGTTACTATTTACTTGTTCTATATCAAAAATAGGTAGAGACAATGATCAATGAATTATATAATTATGAATTATGATCATATTTGTATCATTATTAAATAAATTGCATGACAAATAGTCCAGGATTAACAAAAGTAGCAGAGCAGAGCACACTGATAAAAACAAGAATTAGTTTCCAGTTATTGTGCATAAATGGCCTCATGAGTTATTGTTGTCTCTGCCTGAAGAAGACTGTGTTGAATTTAAAGTCTATTTAAAACAGAACCTGACAAATAAATGAAATGTCTTCAGATGAAACAGCATTTTTACGGAGTTGTTTTATCAAATGATCTCCTCCAGTTGTCAAACTATTTAGTCCATAAAGATAATTTACTGAATCCTAAGTATCGCTGCTCATGACTAGAATCCGATTAACACGCTCATTCCGAAACAGCCACTGATATGAATTATACATCATTTTCATCTGTTCTTTCACTTTTATTGATTAACACAAATTAAATTGCATATGTCGTAAAGGTTAATCTGATTTGACAGTTTTATAATTTCGTCTCATTGTCTCAGCAGCAGCCTTAAGCACAGAGTCTTTGTCAGGATGACTCTCACCAGCAACATTAAACAGCACATACGTGCCAACTCATATTAAACCTTCAGTCGTGTGGGTTTTGAAAGAAGAGCACAAGCAGCAATAGCTTTAATAGCTGTGGTCGCGTGTTTAGCAGAATGCATTAATCCTGAGAGTCTCAGTGGCACAACAGCACAACAGAAGGCAGAGGCCTCTTCAAGTGTGATTTGGCTGTTATTACCAGCAGAAAGGGAGCAGAGCAGAACACAGCGACAGTATTAAACACTTCTACTGCCTACAGTTTTTTGGGTTATCTCGACTATGAACATTTTCTTTAATCTAAGATCGTTTGAGTGATCCCTTGAGCTTTATATATAGCTGAAAGGATATTGAGGCCTGTTTGGAACTCGAGGCTTGATCTCTCAGTTCAAGACTGAATAAGGAACATGTGGATGAGGAAAGTGAATAAAAAATGTTTTTTTTTTTACTTTAACAGCAACTGTGAGCATTTGTGTTCGCTGGAGTTTATGAAATATGTCAAAAAACAAGGCAGCAAGAAGAAATCTGACCGAAAACAACACATCTATGTCAGTTGTTATCAAAAACATAGACGGTAGTTAAGGATGGATGACGCATCTCCACTTGTGCACTTTGACTTTTTAACTTGGCCCATTTCCTATCCGCTAACATGGAGGAGATAGGATTCCTGATCTATACTGCAGCCGGCCACCAGGGGGGCGATCGAGATGTTGTGGCCTCACTTTTAGGGAGCGTCTATGGCCTCCATTGTTGTGTACAGTCTATGATCAAAACTGTAATAAGTAAACTTGGTATAATCCCCTTCATTGAGTTGGTATGGTGAACATGTTCGAAAACACTTAAAGCACAAAGGCTGCAACTAATGATTTGTTTTATTATCAGTTAATTGATTCCTTTTTAAATTCTTCATGATGTCTCTAAATACTTGTTTGGTTCGAATAAAAAGTCCCAAACATTCAGTTTACAAAAAAGACAAGTATTAAGTATCTCAAACTGCATTAATTAGGTGCAGCCAAGCGCGCCCCCGAGAAATGATTTGGATTATAATTCATTTTGCGTTGATCAACTGATCATTTATTTCACTAATCGTCTCAGCTTTGCTATTTCTCACAGGCATGGAAGTGCAGGGTGGTTGTTTTTTTGCAGTGGGATATGTGGCTCTGAAGCCATTAGATACATCACTGTGTTCACCTGCCTGCAGCTCAGTGTGCTGGCTGCTTCTTGCTGGGAAAGTAGTGGACAGTGGGTTTATCACGGATTTCGCTGAAAACAGCTTTTTGCTGCTCTTGGAAATGGGTTGATGATAGTGGTAGGAGTGGACCCAAAACGTGCTGTGGATAAAAGATAAAGCAAAATATATATATTATTATTATTGTTTATGTTTATTTAAGTGTTAATCTGGATTTATTCTGAAATGGTCTTTGCCATCTCAGCTGCATTAATCACCATGAAAAAGGAAAAAAGTTGCCACATATCCTTTTTTAAATTATTTGTGTGTCAAATTTAGATTCAAAAGAATGTCTGCTTCATTTCACATCCAACACACAAAGCATAAAAACTCAATAAATAGTATTATGGGATTGATTTAGACCCATTCACACTGCTTGAACTGCTTCATCTCAGCAGGCATGACGTTGTTTCAGGAACCTGCCACGTGTGATTTAGGTCCAGACTTTGACAAAAGTCAGAAACTTTAAGTTTCCTCTTCTTCTAAAGTTCAGTTAATGTGAATCAGATCATTTTCTTTCCATTTACTCCTCAACCTAGAAAGTTGGCTTCATATTCTTCTGTGAGCAAATCACATTAGAGCAGGATTCCTGGTTCATCCAATAATTAAAACCATTCAAGTAACATTAAATCATCCCATAACTACAGCACATCTGCCATTTTCTTTTTCTCCTGATATTCCACGGGGACATTAATTCTTGTTTCCTGAGAATATCCTGGTGCTCATGTTTTAAACATCATGCTCTTCCGAGGCCTCTTCCTTCCTGTATTTGAACTTGCTGTTGGAAACATTTTGGGAGTTTGACAGTGTACGGCACAGATATGATTGATATGTGGTGTGTGTTCTGACTTGCAGAGCTGGGAGTAACCTTGAATAATCTCTATTATCAAAGCTGCAATGGCTGATTTTGGACACTTGATGTTTCCATTGTTAGTGGACAAGGATCAGCCACAACATTAAGCTACATAAAACCCAGACCCCCTCGTGTATGTCCCAAGGATTCATTTGACATTGGCTTTTTTTTTACATGTTTAAGAACAAAGTTGTCTTAGAAATATATTAGACATGTATTTAAATAACTTCCACCATGTCAACACATAATCCCCATATCATTCTAATAGGATGAATCAGGAAACCTTTCACAGACCCCCTGGCAGTTTGCTACAGACCCCCCCCCAATTGGAGAACCGGTTCTGTAACACAGGCATATGTGCTCCCAGCAGTATCTGTCCCCATTTAATGGTTGTGTTCTTGCAGTGCACGTGCATGTGCAAACTGCAACCTATAGAGGTCACCATTGTTATTGATACAGTTTAACTCACGTTCCAAGCTATAAGGCAGGAAATCAAGCCGCTATTGTTACTTCACAAAGAATGAGTCGTTATATAATGTGGACTCAAATGGAATATTTGCCACCTCTCTTTATCTGTGTATTTTGGCAAAGGAATTCAGATGTGTGAAGATGAAAAAGGTGTGTGTGTGTGTGTGTGTGTGTGTGTGTGTGTGTGTGTGTGTGTGTGTGTGTGTGTGTGTGTGTGTGTGTGTGTGTGTGTGTGTGTGTGTGTGTGTGTGTGTGTGTGTGTGTGTGTGTGTGTGTAGACAGAGTCGAGAGAGGAGTGAAAGTAGAGATTCTTTACTCAGATAGATCTTTGTCTGGTGAAGTGCTGCCCCCCTCTGGTGTCCAGAATAGAGAACCACAGCTTCTCAGCAACATTGGCTCAGAACAGTCCAATGATGCACATTCGCTTTAGCCATTTCAGCCATGTTGAATGGACATGGGTTATTCTGGGGGGTTAATACTTTATCCCTCCAGCCAACAAAGCTACAAAAAATTAAGTGGGGGGACCATTGCTAAAGACAAAACTGGTGCAGTGTCTAATAATCTTTCCCAGTTCTCACTTCAGGTCAAACAAGTACAGACACAAACAAACCCCAATGTGTCCTGTGGCTATAGAACTACTAGGTTACCTTGGAAGTTTCAACAGAGGTTAATTTCACACTGGCCTGAGGGAGACAGGGCATGTAAGAGCACTGTGTGTGTGTGTGTGTGTGTGTGTGTGTGTGTGTGTGTGTGTGTGTGTGTGTGTGTGTGTGTGTGTGTGTGTGTGTGTGTGTGTGTGTGTGTGTGTGTGTTGTTGGGGTGTTATTACTCTTCCTTATAGAGGCTAACATTAAGTCCCTCTGAAGTAAATCAATACATTTTAAATTGGATATTATGATTAAGATATTTTTAAAGTTAAGATCAAAGTTAGTTGAAGGTTATGTTAAGGGGAGTGGAGAGTGCATTATGTCAACAAGAGTCCTCACAAATATAGAAATACAAAAGCACATGTGTGTGCGAGTGGGTGTGTGTGTAAGGGGGGGCAGCAGCATGACATGAGGTGTGTGTGAAGTGAACATTTCCCAGCACACAGCTGCTGACGGCTGCCACAGGGGCAGATGGTGTTATGGAGATTTATTTGAGAACTTGGAGAACATGGTGGACTTGGTAAAGATGTGATTCATTTAACACAAATGTCTTTCTGTGCTACTGTTTTTTTTTTGTGTGTTTCCTTCCAGTGTTCTTTGGCAGATGATGAGTTCAAACACGAAACATCAAACACGAGTGGAAATGATTCTAAACCCCGAAGAAAAAACCTCTGGCCTCTGTCCATTAACTTCTGTTTGGAAACAGCAGCTAAAAGCCTGGTTCCCTCCAGCAACAGTACCAATACACACACACACACACACACACACACACACACACACACACACACACACACACACACACACACACACACACACACACGTACTTCTATGTTAGGACAGTAGCTCTATAATTAAAGCTATTACAGCTAAATGAAACCATTACCTATAATCCTGACCTGCCAATCAACCCATTGGTTTTGGGAGGAGAAGCCGCTCCTGTAAACCTTTCTTTGTCATTTATCTTTTCAACTTAATTATATCTTGGCCCAAACTGTTAATTATACAAAAGTTATTTAAAAAAGGCATGTTGGGCTCTGCAAAAATAGTGATAAACATGATGTTTGGATCTTTTGATTAACCGATAAAAATAATCAGCTCTAGCTCCACAACAAAAAATGATTTCATATTGTCCATATAGCCAAAGCATATCCACTGTAGTTTGATCCCTTATATCATTGAACTCTATTGTTGTCCAATAACTATTAAATTACACATTTAGACATTAATGAGTCACACCTCCTACTGACTGACATGTTTCTTCATTACCGTGGATATGGCCAATATATATTTATTTTGAATGAATTGTACATAAAGCATCTTCCTGTAATAAATACTCTGTTGTGTCATCTGCAGCTAAAAATAGTCAAAAACACGATTTCATCCTGTTCCAGAAAGCTTTGCTGAAAGCAGAAGTGTTTAGCTGCTAATTATCTTTGACGTGTTTTCTAAAGATTATTTTGAAAGCTTGAGGTTAAATGAGTACTGAGAGATGCTCTTATTTGGTTTTGTCTTTGGTTTTGTTGACAATAGACAAATACAACATGTTGCCAACCATTATAAAAACCTCTGCACAGGTAATTTTCTCGTAATAGTCATCACTTACGCTTTAGATTAACAGGATCTGTGTCATTGAAAGACTATTTTATCAGCCTTTACATATCTATGAAGTTTTATAGAGAATATGTTCACCACTGTCCTGCTTTATGCTGCTATCACAAACAGGGTTTTACAGATTGTTTAGATAAGAATGAAGAAAGCGTAGAATTGACTTGTTATTCTACTATGTTTCCTCTCTTTAGTTTCCCCTCGGTGCAGCATGTCTCTGCCACTTTGTATCTGAGCGTCTTTGTTTATCTTCGTGCTGTAGAAATCTCAGGCTTCATTAGAAACGGCTCCTGGTGAACTATACATATTGGTAACTCTAAACTATCGCGTAAGACCCCGTTGCATAATTGTGTGTCTGCGCTTTTGATGTGTGAGAGAGTACAGGGCCACGGCCGAGCCTTGAGGCTTTGGCTCCTCAAGTGTGGCAATTGATTTGGCCCAATGTGCAAGGTCAGACTGAAACAGGCTGAAACAGACACACTCAGAGGGAACGAGAGAGGAAACGTGCAGAAGATGGACACAACACACACTAAATTACGTTTTGAGGGATTTGCAAGTCAATCGAAAAGAAGGTGACAGAAGATATAAAACAGAAGAGTAAGAAGGATACAGACACACTTTTATTCTCCTGTTAGAAGCTTTTGTTTTATATAGTTTTTCTCGCTCAGCGTAGTCGAGGGTTAATGACAGAGGATGTTGCACCTTGTACAGATTGTTAAACCCAATGATTCTCTTCCACACATTCATTGGCAAAGGAGGGAAAGGTGTTCTCTCTCTGTCTCTGTCACATATAAACGTGGAAGGGCGGGGGGGTCCCAGACTGTTCTGGGACCCCCCCGCCAAACGTAACTTCAAGATTTGACAAAAGTGGTCACGACTGAATTACATTTGTTTGTCATAAGGGTTTGATAACGACATCTTAGGAATCATTGCCAGTTTTCTATCACTATTTGTTACTTTCTAATTACGTGATCGGCATCTGCCCCAAAAATCCATATCACCAGGCTCCAGTTTATATAAATTCCATTTATTCATCGACCCTGAGCTTTTTCAAACACTCACCTTAGTGTGTGTGTGTGTGTGTGTGTGTGTGTGTGTGTGTGTGTGTGTGTGTGTGTGTGTGTGTGTGTGTGTGTGTGTGTGTGTGTGTGTGTGTGTGTGTGTGTGTGTGTTGAAGCATAGAGGACAAGGAGTTATGTTGAGGCAAAGTTTGTAATTTCAGGCTTTGACGAGTGTGAAGTTGGTCGCAGCATGGGTTACATCACGTGCATGCATGTGTGAAGTGATGAGTGTGAGTTTTTACTTTGCATGTACATTGAGAGAGAGAGAGAGAGAGAGAGAGAGAGAGAGAGAGAGAGAGAGAGAGAGAGAGAGAGAGAGAGAGAGAGTACATCGAATAGAATACCCAGTTACAAACAGAGACTTTCTCTGTCACACACACACTCAGTGGGGCTGCCATCTGTTCTCACCAGTCAAGCTGTCTTGGCAGCCCTTGGGCCTGGGACACCATCAGGGACTCTCTCTCTTCTCTCTCTTCTACTAACACACACACACACACACACACACACGTTTTGTACTGCTATCTTAGTGAGGACACTCATTGACATAGTACATTCTTACTCCCTTACCATAACATGCAAAACAATAATGCTGGTGCTCATTTGTGGCATTTTTTGAACATGTATATTAAACCATGATAAATCAAATGTATTTACCAAACCTGCCATCATTACAAATTGTTGCATCTTTTCCTCCATGTCCAAACTTTCCTGCATGTCTTCTGATACCTTGTGTCAAAGTTTGAGACCTGATGAACTAATGACCTGCCGCAGTCTGATTCTTACCCAGTGCATTCTGGGATGTGCTGCAACTCTCCTTCACCCTCCACAGGTAATTGCAGGTTAGGTTTATTCTCCTGTCCTTTAGGGAATATAATCGTCCTGTGTGACGTCCCTTTCCAGGAATTCACTTTTGTTTTGTTCCAGATAAACATATTGGATCTGTCTGTTCACCTCTTCTGCCAAAGCAAAGTTTTACAGTGTTTGCTCAGAAAAATAATCTCTTCCTGTTTTTTCATCAGCTTTAAACAAGTTTATCGTGAGATTTACAAGTAGAACTTTGCTCCTACATTTGATTCATGAAACTGATAAAAACCTAATGACTGTCTCAGTTGCACTGTGGAACAAGTTGTTTTGTTTTGGCTTGTTTTCAGAGTTTTTTTAAAACGTTATTGTCAATACGATTGTAAGGATTGAAACTGAACTGTTCAGAGATGCAGGTTACTCCCTTTAACGTCTTCTGTTTGTCCTGCACAATGGCCGTAATCCTTGCCCCACCCAACTCTGAGTATATAACCTTTATTCACCTCTTTTGTTAAACATTGCGAGAATAGTGAATTTTACACGCAACCCTTCAAACATGCACAGTGACGACTCTAGTGCTGTTTGGCTGTGGTGTCCTATAATTAGTATGAACAATAACATCAAAGTTTAATAATAGAGAGGAGTGAGTCGGCTAATTAGAGGCAGAGATCTAACAAAGAGCTCTGCTGGGGAGCTAATATATCACGACGGGAAAAAAGTTCTCTGATCCTGTTTTTTCTTACGTGAACATAACGCAAACAAAAAAAGAGGGAGGGCCCGGCATCGTTCATCATGTACTGAACGAGACGCTGTCACAGATGATGCACAGAAGAAATGTTTGAAACCCAAGAGTGTGTGTGTGTGTGTGTGTGTGTGTGTGTGTGTGTGTGTGTGTGTGTGTGTGTGTGTGTGTGTGTGTGTGTGTGTGTGTGTGTGTGTGTGTGTGTGTGTGTGGTGACGACAACTTGGTCACAGAGGACTAAAAACATAGATTTTTGGGTGAGTGGTTCGGGGTTACAGCTAAGTCTATGTGGTGTTATATAAATCGCATGTGTGTGGGTGTGTGTGTAAAATCAAAGAGAGCCTGAGTGCTTTTAATGTTATTGTCATATAGAAGAGAGTCCCACGCTCTGGATGATACTCTGCATGAACCCAACGCTTCACACACACACACACACACACACATTCTTGTCCTTCTGTAGTATTGAGGACATGTACGGCACACGCCCAATGCATTACCTAGCGTATTGCCATAACTTTAACCGTCACAACTAAATGCCTAACCCTAAACCTTACCCTAACCTTGACCTCAAACTATTTCTCACCCTAAAACCAAGTCTTAACCTTCCAACAGGCCTTTGAAAAAGTATCGACCTGCCGAAATGTCCTCACTCCGTATGGTCTTTGCTCAAAACACACACAATGCCCTCTCACCATTGAAGTAATACACACACACACACACACACACAATTCCCTCTCACCAGTGAAGTAATACACACCCACACCCACACGCACACACACACACACACACAATGCCCTCTCACCATTGAAGTAATACACACCCCAGCACACACACACACACACACTGCCAGCAGCATTGCGCTTCAATGGCTATCTGAGTGTTTTGAAGTGTGTTTTTTTTTTTGTGTGTGTTCATGGCAACGCATGTTGACAAAAGACGTGACACACGTGATTGATTAGTTGGGCGGATTCCCACGCATCAAAAACAGCCGCTGTAAAAAGGGATTTAATATACTCACTCCCTCTCCGTAAATTGGTTTTGAATTGGACCATTAACAGAGTTGTTATTTGTCTAAACAACGTTAAGAGATGAAGGAACGGAGAGGCGATGAAATGACAGAAGTTCCTGAAGCAGAAACAGATGAAGATATGTTACGTCACAGCAAACAAGCTGATGCCTGTGTCCTCGGTGCATGTGGGCTTTGGATGGGGTTCAGTGAATGACGGCTGAACATGCATGTTTGGTATACTACAAGTACGTGTAGTTGCACATCATCGTGTTAGTGATTTGTTAACTTTTCTTTTTTTAATTTGCTGAATAAACTGAAGTAGAGCAAACACATTTTAGATGTGGCTTTGATGTATACTTGCCTAACTCTATTATTTAGATCTACACCTACAGGCTGATATTAGCACTTGTTCCCATCAAATGGGATCGTTTAGAGTTTTTCTTTTAAATTGTATAGTATAATTTATAATTCCATTCTTTTCTGTCTGTCATTAAGCTTTTACATTTCCTGCAGTATGTAACCCACCTGTCAGCTTGCTAAATAGTTTTTTGGCTTCCACACAGTTCATGCTGTAACATTAACACTAGTGTCCATAGTGCTGTTGCCTAGCAGCGGTGTTCTGATGACTTAACTACATGTTCACCAAGCAAAAGTTGTTCACTACGTGAGTTCACTAGTTCCACTTGAAGACAGCTAGTTAGAGCTAGTCACTAGAAGGAGGTTACTATGTAGTAAACTAATTAGCTTGCAGGCTCCTTTGCAATTTAGTCACTACGTTAATTGTTATCTAGTCAGGTCACTAGCTAATTGTCCATCTATTATCTATATCGCTCATTCTTGGGGGTTAGAGGGCGGCTGAAGCAAATCCCAGCTGACAATGGGCAGGAGGCGGGGTTTCCCCTGGACAGGTCACCAGGGTATCGGGTGGCCAACATACAGAGACAAACAACCATTCACGCTCTATGTCACACCTAAAGACAATTTAGAGTCTCCAGTTACCCTGCATGTGTTTGGACAGTGGGAGGAAGCTAGAGAAATCCCACAAAGACAAACAGGATTTTAAACCTAGAACCTACTTGCTTTCAGGCCTCGGTGCTAACAGCTGCACCACCATGCTTATTGTATTTTGTATATTTTTATATTCACCTTTATTCTCTGGTATGTGTACATTTGTTGCCATTTATTCAGGGAACTACAGTTAACCGACCGAAAATCACTAGAACTACAACAAGTCTGCCTGTTCTCACCCCAGAAATACTGCTAATTGCACAGAAATATTTTTTGCACCAACCAAAACAGACAGTTTCATGAGTTCAGTGGGTACAAGAATTGTACTTGCTGCTGAAATATCAAACTCCAGTCTTAATATGTCAGCAAACTGAAATACAGTAAGAGAACAGCAAACAAAAGAGCTTGTTTCCCCATTTTCAAGCTTCGGTTGAGTTTCCAACAAAAATGAGGCAAAAACCCAAAGAGAACAGACAGAAAGAGCCGAAGACAGAAGTTTAACCTTGTACCTGAAAGAAGAAAGAAGAAAAAAAACACCTGACCTTGAATCAGGATATTATAGAGGGCAAATTCCACATAGAGAAGAAATCGTCTCATTTAATCGCTGGTTTAATGCGTCTCATTATATGTACCGGAGTGAATTAAGTAGATATTATATCTTTAAAGCCTTAATCTGCGATCGCTTTACAGGAGCCCATCAAACCCCCTGTCACAGGAAGATGGATTTCCCATGGTGGATCATGTCTGTGACTCGGAACTGCACTTTAATACCAGGTTAGAATCCTGTGCTGCTGTAGTTGAATAACGAGATACAGATTTCTCAAGCTTTTTCAATTATAATCCAATTAATATACTGTTTCTCTCTTTTCTTTTTTTGAGAGTCAATAGTGTTTAATATTCTCAAAGACATGGCATGATCACAACAAGAGGAGTGAACTGAGGGGGCCAGAGTGAGAGAGGCAAAAGAGCAGATGACTGGGCTCGGTCCCAGGGCCTCAGCTGCTTGTTGATATCAGTATTTATCCGGTTGGCAAACACATCATCGGCATAATTAACCATCAGACACTCATCATGACCCCGTGGAGTAAACCTCATGTCGGTCATTTGCTGTTCTGAACACAGAATACGAATTGTAATAGTTTAGAGAATTTACATTTCTTCACAGTGAATCACATCCTTCAGAGCACCGTGAGCTCGGTAAAGAAATAGAGTGGAACCAGCTGATCCTTGGTTGAGCAGGTACATCATGTCTGCTTGAGTCCTCCGGCCACGGCCGCAGGTTTGCCTCCGACGTGGCCCTTTGCTACGTGTCTTCTTCCCTCTCTCTCCCACTTTCAGGCTTAAACTCTGTCCGATTAACTAAAACAAACAAATAAATAAATAAGTAAATAAAAGAGCCTCCGGCCAGCCTCAGAGTTCGGGTCATTTATGTGCTCATGATTTAAGGAGACATGGTTAGATGTCATATTCCCAGTTAAATATCATTTAATGCAAAACATGTAGGTTTATTTCTTTATCCCAGTGGTCATCATAAGTCAGAATCATCTGTAAATAGCTGAACTAAATATCTAGTGAATCGTTAACTTAACTTTATAAATAACTCCTATTACATTTCTTCTTCAAAACTTATTCAAAAGATTAAAGTGCAAATATACAAACGTGTTGTATGAGAGAAATAACCAATGTTTTTCCAAGCGTGTATCACGTGCTGTACATGTGAAGGTTCAGATTCAGACTGTGACCGTCTCCTTCATGCGACTACTTTCATTGATGGATTCATTAATTCATTGTCTCCTTGTTTCTCACACCCTCCGTCCACCACCATTGTAATGCACATAATAATGATTCCTATCATATAAATCCTCTCTGCCCTTCATGTCTCCCTTCCCTCTGCCTGGTGCATGTGATGGCTTTTCCCTCTCCACCCCTCTCTCACATCTTTTCCTCTGTCCTTTCTTCCTCCTCTTCCTCTATTTCTGTACCACCCTCTTCCTGCTCGTTCTCTCCCTCTCTTTCACGGCAGTTTCTATAATCCTCTTTCTGTGGTTCTCTAATCTCCACTTTAAGAGGAAACTAGCTGTAGGCCTTTCGATGGCCCTCGGATAACTCCCTGTATGTGTGAATGACGCCGTAAGTTTGTGTGGGTGTGTCTGTGAAATTTTGCATAATGTGATAACAGTTCTGCTTCTAATAATAAAACTAAAATACAGTGTCGGTTTGCAGCGTCAGCATCAAGGTCAGGGCCACATTTCTTGCCCCCCAACATTTTCTTTTTCTGGTTCTTCTCTTTTCCACTTGAAGAACTAATTCCCTCTTTCTTTCTTTCATTCATCTGAACTATGGACTTCTCTCTCTCTCTCCTCAAAATCCCCAAAACATAATGAATCTACTACTTATTTCCTGAATTTGATATGGTTCATAAATTGCCAGACTAAGTCATCAATTCTAAATGAGATCATTTAGACTTTACTAAGGTCTAAAAAACGTCAACACTGACCTTGATGACATTCAGCAAATGCATCTTTCAATTAGGATTCAGTAATGAAGATCAGGATTAATCAACCTTTAAAATCTAAAACTTCTTTAATATATTTGGACAAGTCTTAAAAAGAAACTGGTTTTGTTGGGTTGACTTCAGTATCAACCCACAAGTTTTTATAGTTTATACAAGTAGAAGGTTATTTTTGACAGGTTGTTTGTTTTATGAGCATCTGCTCTTGACAATGTTGACCCCCTCGGTTTGTCCTTATTCCTGGATCTCATTACTCTCTGTCTACACACACACACACACACACACACACACACACACACACATGCACAGCAGAATCCAGGCTGGGTTTCTGGACCTCATTAGTTTTCCAATTAGCTGCTGTCATCTGTCAACTGTCCCCTTGGTTACTTGGGGCAACCATGACACCGCAACCAATTCTCCACCCTGATTCATCTCAACGGGAACAGGTGGACATCCTGCTTCGCTTTCCTGAGGGAAGTCAAGAGGATTCGTCGCTCTGAGAGATCAAATGCATGAGAATCATTTTAAATTGTTTAAATATGCCGCCGACGTGGCCCCTGTTGGCCTTCTACAGAAAACAGACCCTCTAGATGAGGCTGCATATCTGGCTCTGCCCTTCAGAAGAAAAACAGACTTCCCACATTTTAACAGACAGAGATGTGGTGTTCAGACTTTAATAGCGAATATTTTTACACCCTAGTAGAATTTCCATTAGCCTGAGGTAAATACAAGAAAAAAAACAAAATCACATGGTGTTTAACATCACAACAAAACACGGTTGTTAAGGGTGTGTGTGTGTGTGTGTGTTTCTGATACCTGTGTGATTACGTGAATGTGAAAGGTCTTATGGTTTAATGATTACTTGGTTGGAACAACAATATCGTTGACTGACTTCATCTCTAAAACTGGATTTTGAGGCGCGGCCAACAGTCACAAACACGCAATCACAAACACACACGCTCACACGGACACGTACTCACTTATCAGCCGTCAACTGAGTGACTGGCACTGAAGGATTTTAATTATTAATGAGTCTTTTATCAGTTGCGTGTATTTAAGCATCATTTATACAGTTTACTTTATATTTGTTTGTAGTTTGCGAACCATTTATTGCTCAGGTTTGGTTTTTAGTTGTTCACATTTGTTCCACTTGACTGTTGAGCTCACACTGCAAGAGATTTGTTTTACCTCTGAGTAAAAACCATATGTGTAAACCTTCATAGTTGCATTAACCAGTCCACAACTACCAACAAGTTCCAGAGGGGGCAGCAATGTCACATGTTAGGCAATTGGCTTACTTAGCCGAAATGTGTAGGGAAATAAACGAGGAATAAAAGTAAAACAAGCATAAAAATGAGCAACTGTGACTCAGTCGAGAACATTGTGGCGAAGAGATGTCACACAGCACGATGTTTAACCTATATTTATAGCAAAGTGACTAATCTGCCCAAACACAAAATGAAACAAAACAAACTTTTCCATCTTTTGAAAAAGTAACTTCACCTTTTAGGGATTCATATGGATGTAGAGTTGTAAATTCTTGTTGTAAATGCCTGTGCGAAGACGTCTTTCTTCCATGATTTTAATCTTAATACAAATTGAAGAATGTCCGTCTGTGTGTGTGTTGGTATTTATTTCTACTGTTTTGATAACTGCTCATCCAGTCGACCTCAGAATTTGTGGTTTCCTGAGGACATGAGGAAGTGCAGGTTCAACTGTGAAGTTTTTCGGATTTGAGCGGTTCTCCAGAAACTCCGACAGAGATTCTTCCCCTTATTCGTGGTAACCATGTTTTCTTTGATGATGTCACTGATAACATCATCAAAGCTCCGTGCTCCAGCTTTGTGCTCATTTGGGTTGTTGCATCAGTTCCACAATACTTGTCAGGACCGTGAAGAGGAAGTGATCTGAGGACTGATAACACAAGTTAAAAAGTGTGAAATGAAATGACAGCTCTCGCTCTCCCTCCCTCCCTCACCCCAGGGCACTGCCATCTGCCCCTGACACTTCTCCACACACACACACACATTACTAATGTATGCTTATTCTTGCATTTATGTGTCCATATTATATTTTATGAACTAAATCCATCTTCTCAAAGGTGCTTTTATATTTACAATAGATAAACTGTATTACCAGAGAAAGATTTTAGGTTTTACATTTCTATATTTGTTGCCTTTTTTCCCATTCGCAAACAACGTCCAAGATACGTCATCAAGTGCAGATTACTTTTGCTCTCCTGTTCCCTCCTCCTTCTTCTTCACTCTCGTTTTGCAATCGGATTTTGCTTTAATCAGAGAAGAATGTGTGTGTATCACATTACTGTTTCCCTATCAGCACAAAACAGACCTAATTACGGTGCAGTGTGGCCACAGCCCAGACAAGAGGTATTGTAGTGTGTTTGTGTGTTCGTTTGTGTGTGTGTGTGTGTGTGTGTGTGTGTGTGTGTGTGTGTGTGTGTGTGTGTGTGTGTGTGTGTGTGTGTGTGTGTGTGTGTGTGTGTGTGTGTGTGTGTGTGTGTGTGTGTGTGTGTGTGTGTTACTGCCAAGTTGGATGTTTTCCCAGGGGAGAGTTTGGCCTTTTCACTATAGACCAGGATCAAATAGCTCTGCAATACAATGCAAATGTAAGAGCAAAATACATTGTTGGTTTTGTGGAGGAGCTTTTTGTCTCAAAACCATTTGCGTTCACCTCTAGTGGCTGTATGATTATGATGAGTACAAAGTATAGGGCGTCCACATGAGGTTGAGTCCACAGAAGATGTGACTTGAACACGAGGGACTGAGGTTTGTTTCCCATTTCCAACCAACAGTCCCCATTGTGTTTTGACAAAAAAACGTCCTCTAACTTTAACAAAGTGCCTTTTTAACACACACACTATGGTTTTTATCTCAACATATCTAAACATACCCAAATAGTTTTCTTTGACATCTAAGTCTTAGTCTTGTAACATGTGCATCTTTGAAGTTTGATGATGAATTACATAAGAGCTGCTCTGGCCCTTAGAAGTTTTTAATTCCATTTGCACTCCGGTGGTTGTCACTATCTGCAGGGGAATTTAAAGCCAAATGATGACACAAATCCCCCGTTTTAATTTCCACTGCTTCTCACAAAGTATTACTCAATGTCTATTGGTTGAATGTTTAACTGCTTTTATCTCTTTTTTTGCATCTTGTCATGAGTGACTGTGAGGATTTTTAGATTTAAACGAGGAGCTGGCAAAACTACAAACTGCAAAAAATGTCACTGAGCTCCTGTGTTGGCCTCTGTCTGCCACAACCAGCAAGTTTCATTAACTGAGACTTGCAGCTTTGGCCCAGTGGAGGAAAAGGAGAAGGGTTTATAACTAAAGCAGTGGCTTTGAAGTTTGCTGATGGATTGCAGAGCTGCTGTCAAAGCTCATTCCAGACTCACGTGCTGACGAATCCACCTCCACCTTCATTTGCAATATTTTCTCTAGATTATTTTGCATGTGGCGTCTATTTGCATGTGTTCCCTGTGGACCCTCTTTGACCTAGATAGTTTAACCAAACATAGAGACTCAAAAGCTGCTTTCTCACGTGCACTGAAGTCCAAACATTATTCTGAAA
Source organism: Hippoglossus stenolepis (assembly GCF_022539355.2). Taxonomy (NCBI): domain Eukaryota; kingdom Metazoa; phylum Chordata; class Actinopteri; order Pleuronectiformes; family Pleuronectidae; genus Hippoglossus; species Hippoglossus stenolepis. Next base: position 21,973,212 of record NC_061489.1, on the reverse strand, counting down.
TTTTCAGAAAGGGGGGTGTTTGTAAGAAACGCAAATGTGCGAGTCAGTTGCCTCAAAACATTTCCAGGAAGTTTTCCTGCCGGCCACTTTTGACCTTGACAATCTCCTGCTGTGTTCTTCCTATGTTTCATTGGTTCATTTCTTAAGTTCATAGGGAAGAGAAAAAATGCTGACATATCAAAATCTTTGACTATCCCAGTATTTTTCAACATACCCTCACTGAGAAGAATGTAAACACTGATAGTTTAAATGAACAAGCTACAACTTTCAATAAAGAGTGATTTCAGCTCTTCTGTCTGGGCCCCATCACACAACATTCTCCTCCTTTTCCCTTTTTCTTATCGGAGCTGCTTTCATTCATTTCAGAGTTTTGTTGTAGAAGCTGACAGAACGTGAGAAAAAAATGCTAATTTAGAAGGAGAATTTCAGACAAACATCCTCCTGAAGACCAGAGAATGTGGTCTTATCTGCCAAGGCTTTGAGTATTTCAGCCTGTTTGGCTGGTTTGAACCACAGCTTACAATATTTGGCCTGTTTAGAATTCTACTTTCCCATCCAAAAATACAGGTTGGCACAGCAAGCGAGTTCCGATCACTGATGATTATCATGAGATGTGGCCATAAGTTCCAGAAAATGCCATTGAGTTTAAATTGAATTTACTGAAAAGACTTTTCTCAGAGAAAGAAAAAGATCCAGTGACGCTGCAGCTGTGTGGTTTTTACTGGAAACCACTTCAGCTCAGGTCCATGTGGCAAAGTTTAAACCAGAGAAATTGAACCCTACGGTAAATTGGCAACAGGGATTTAAACAATAGAAAAGAAACGACAGACAGAGAAGCACATTTATTCATAATAACCTCCTTGTTTATGTGAGTTACGTTATGTTTATGACAAACCTGTTTTCTAAAATTGCTTCCCAAACAACTTCACAGGAGTGTCAGCGATGGTTCTCTTGCACGGTATCGTAAACAACTGCCATTCCTCCATCTGTTCCTCGTCTTTGTTTTCACTCTCACTCATTTTCTCTTCATCTGTCTTTGTAAATGTTTATCACAACAGGATTTTCTCTGTGCAGCTTGACTGTTTGTTTTGCCAGCGTCGTCATCAGTTCAGTTCAGTGCATAGCAAGTGTTGCTGAAGCAGTGAACAGTGTAAGTCAATTAATGTCAGTTTTTGTATTCAACCACAGAGAAATCTTTGGTTTCTAATGTCCATTTTTGATTTGTCGCCACCATGCTAGATGCTCAGTTTGCATATAAGAGCGGCAGAGGTACAGATGGTGCTGAGCTGACTGTCACTTGCCATTTGTCTATTTTGTTGCATGTGTACAGAATAAAGTGTTTCATTCAAACTTAAAGCTGAGAATCAAAAGGGAATTCAGGTCATTGTTAACATTTTGTCCAAGTTAGCAGTACAGGGGGTTCTGCATCCGGTAACGTAGAAACATAATCTATGATACATCACAGGTTCATTACTTGGTCAGTAACAGTGCAGAACTGAGACAATCTCGAAATCCAGATGTTTCACATGAGCCAACAGGAGTATAACCTGAAGCTGGCTTCAATAAGACTCTATTAAAACTGAAACAATGAGCTGTGCCAGCCTTGTAAGTCACTGAGGTTCAGGGGCTTTGAAGCAGGACAGTCAGATTCTTGGAAAACTGGTTCAAAGACTCTCTGTAGCTGGAACCAGAACGACTGCCGAATAGTTTAAGATTCATAAATCACCTCCAAAAGCCGTGAAAGTGACCAGCTTCCATTTTTCACCCAAACTGGACACGACAGGCCCAAAGGATTTCCTCTGTTCTCCTGTAAGTTTTCTCTCTGTTAACACACTGAAGTGCACAAATCACCACAACGAGGGAAACCCTTGCACAGTATTTGAGGAAGATTTGTTGACATGAACAAAGTCAGGTAAGAAACATTTTGGGCTTTTGTCTTGATAAAACAACCTCGACAGTAATGAAAAATCCAGTTTAATGTTAATGTGAGAGGAATTGTTTGGTCTTAATGACCGTACTGAAAGTAACAACATGAAATGTGCTGCTTCAACATTAGAATATTCTTAATACAACAGATGTTGCCGGAGTTTTCAACTCTTGAGATCTTTACGATAACCCTTGAAAGTAGCTGACGTTATCCCATAAATCTCTGCTCTGTTATCCTTTTATCACATTTTCCCAGCGCCCTTATCTCCACTGCCCTTGAACCGATAAATCCAGAACTCTGTTAGTTTGTCTGTTTGTCCTTCAATACTCACCACAACCACTCATCTGATCAACTGGGTTTGTAAATGGCAGAGAATCCCGGGAAGGGCAGGCTGGATTGAAAAGTGATTGTCCAGACCTCATCAACCAAGCCCACATTAGAACCCATTACCCCCATCAGGCTATTTTATGTACCACTGCCACACACTGACAGAAACATTTAGATTCAGATTCACAGTCTGGTCCACTTTTGTTTTCCACTTTTAACATTTTTTTGTATGGGTGCTTGTGTTAAACATGATAAAGGTTCCTTCTTCTGTTGAACAAAAATCAATGTAAGGTCTAAAAACTAATTTTGTTTCGGTATCATAATGAACATATTGTATTGCAAGTAGTATAAAAACTATTTTCAAACTATACTCAGCCTTTCTTTTGCTGAGCTTTTCACAACAACAGCAACAACACAAGATCATTTTTACCAGGTGCACAAATAGCTGCTTCTAAAACAGCCCAGCAGACAAAACAAAACCACAAACAAATAAAGACAGAAAATGCCACAAAAGAAAGACACCAAATCCCCGATTGATGAAATGCGTGCCACAGTAACATTAGTAAGCCATCGCTGATCTGAAATGTCCTATAAATGGAAAGAGAGTAACGGAGAGAAGATTCGGGGAGAAGACAGTAACAGGAAATAGAAGATAATCTGAATGTCTGGCCAGCAATGACAAAAAACAACAAGAGAATGGAAGACGATAGGAGTATGAAGTGTCGGAGGAAAACTGTGTCGACGCCAAGATTCCCTGGCGGGAGATGGAGGGGGAGACGGGGGACAGGAGAGGACAGGCGCAGCAGAGTGCACGTGAGACTGCGTGGGGTGCGCTTCGAGAGGGTGAACACATTTGCAGGCTGTAATATATAAGCTGTGTTTGCAGGCAGGGGAGAGAGAACCGCGTGAGCATCTGACCCTGATGATCATGCACGCAAAGCCGAGTCCTCCTGGGATGCATGAATGTGGATGCACGTGAGATGGACTCTGTGTGAATGTGTGTGTGTGTGTGTGTGTGGAGAGAGGAAAGTAACAGAGGGGAAAAGATGGAGAGGAGGAAATATGAGTCGTGTTCCACTTCACGCTGGGAGGACGTGAGAGAGAGTGAGATTTATACTGCACTCATACAGATATATGTACCTGAATGTATTCCTTCACTTTTACAACTTCATTGTGCAATCAGGGTTGTCAATAAACACCGTCTTAGTCTTTATATGACGGATGTTATATGTTGAATAAATAAAAACAAAGTTTCAGCCTCAGAGAAGCTCAAAGAAACCCTTAGATTGAAAGTGACCTTCCTAAATCCAAGGACGTGCTTGTCAGAACAAAGTGGAATCCTGTTATTTATCTTTTGCACTTTTCTGTTATACCTTTCCTCCAGTTTTTCCTCATACAGGCCGATGTTCCTCTTTCTGATGTGACCTGGCAACAACCACAACCTAAACAATAACCACCCCAAAGATATATAGTGCTGTAACATACCGAGGGTTATTATAGTCAATAAGAAAGTATAACCTTCAATCAGTTGTAAGCGTACGTGTGCGTCAGACATGTTCTCTTGCGTAATAGTCTTTTCTTTTTACAGAACACTGCCCCAGGAAATAGCACCGTCGATAATTATCTCCTGAAACGTGTGTTTTTTTTGTTGTCAAACCTTAAATAAGCACACAAACACTCACACACACCCCTGTGATTACTATTTAAATGATTAACACCTTCCGATATTTAATGGCACGTTCCATTCAGAATATTACAACTTCCACCGCATGTTTACACTGTTATTTTTTATTTTCTTATTTTTATCGTGCCTCTCAAATGTTCCAGCTATAAATGACAAACAATGCCGAGTGAAAATCATGTTAACCACTATCATTACCTCCATAATGTCACATTTCCTCACAGACACCCTGACTGCGAGGTGGATATTTTTCTATTGCAAAACAAATGTCAAAACAAACGTCTCGGTTTCTGTTTGCGGGGGTGACACCATAACAAAAACCTTGTTTTTTGCTTCTTGCAAAACAGCTTCTCTCTCTGAGGCCCTTCGTGCACTCCAGCTGACCCTCCAAACATTAAGTTTCCAATTTACTACTTTGAAATAATGTTTTTTTTTTTTTTAAATACATATTTTACTTCTGTGCCTTTGTAATACCTATGAAATAAATACACGTGGAGGTGGACAGAGAGTGTGTGAGGTCAAGGTAACCTTTGATAAGAACATTTGGGGGGTTGCAGTGCACAAGTTCACAAAATACCTCTACAAAACAAATACAAACAATTAAATATGTACTCACTCCCTCACACACACACACACACACAGACACAGAATTACCAAGCTACCTCACTCTGACGTACAGTGTATACACACTCTAGGGACAGATAAATACTTATTATACAGTGGATTACATGAGGGTGTATTTACAGTGGTGGCCGTACAAAGTGCAGAGGAGTTCCACCGTAGGTTTAGAAAATAAAAGCACTTTGGTTTAGGTTGAGTTTCTGCTTTTGGTTGCATCTTCAAGTCATCGTGGATTTCATCCGTATCAAACCAAGACAAAAATCTTAAAACCTTAACAAAGTGCTGTGAGTAACATAAAATAAACACAGATTTAATAAGACTGCAGCGGATATGAGAGGATAAGAAACTGCAAGACCAGATATTTATCTAAATTAGAAGGCTGCTTAGAGAGTGCATACCTCTGCCTCGCCCAACGCCCTATCTCGCCACATTAAAGAAAGTGAAAAATAAATCCTGGATCGGCCCATTTATTCCAATCTGCTCTTTCTGGGTCACGTGACGCCCCTCCACGACATTTCATGGAAATCGATTCAGTTGTTTTTGCTCATTCCTGCTAACAAACAAACAAACAGACAAACAAATGCAGATTGAAGCCAAACCACCGATTGGCGGAGGTAAGAAAAACACCAGATACTTTTATTTATAAAACAAATTAAATAGGTTATCAGTACATTTTTAACATTTGTGTCTTTGCAGATCCGTTAATTAACATTGCATTTCTTCGTTGTGTAGATAGGAAACAATACTCTCTTCACCACATTTCCCTCATATTATTTGAGACAGGGTTGCAGCAACTGGCAGTTGTGAACCGAATATTCAGGTTTAGCATAGGAGAGGATAGCAGTACACTAAAGAAAATAAATATGAGCGCAGACTGTGGGGTATATACAACATACAGTATGTGATGGTAAACAGTTTTTTTTCCTCGATGCTCTTTTAGGAAATGATGCCTCGGATCTCATCACTAAGAGGATTATACTCGGGAGAAGACTCTGATATCTTGGAATCACTGCTGGGGAATTCACAGGATGCTCATAAATCCCTCCGTCGCTCTCAGGGCACAGGACGACTTTAGAATGTGAATTTCTCATAAATACTGAAATATAAAATAAAAAAACATGTGGATTGAGTGAAACAGTTTGAAGGGATAGTTCATGTTATCATCATACTTTTTAAGCCCCTTTAAAAAAGAAAAGGAAATAACAACAAACAGCTTCACAGTCTAAAGTCACATGGAAAAACTAAACATGTGAGAATAAGAAATGAGCAGTAAAGTAGCTCCTCTCCTCATCACCGAGTCTGTCCATGCTGCAGCTCCCCGAGGCGACTCACAGACGCACATCTGGCCCCATCTGGCTCCGGCAGCAGCCTGCGGTGCCCTGTCATGGGACGGCAGCGGTGGGATGGATCAGGTCGTTTCCTTACTATACCCGCCGCATCCATTCACCTTGTTTTCTCACCCCGGGGGCATCTGTGCTGTCTGAGAAATTAGGGAGTGACGCATCCAGTGCACCTTCTGTTGGGATTCATGGCGCTGTGGTCCGACCCATCACGTAGATTGCCGAAACGATAGAAAATGCCATCGCACAGAGGAACAGTGTCACTGCTGGCCTAATCAAGAAGATGAATGTGTGGTGAGTGGCTGTGTGCGATGCATCAGATCATCAAACTTAACTCTGAGTCATTCTCAGCCGCCCGAATGCCATTTACTTAGTACTAGTGCAGAAAAGTACCTCGTGTGACCTTCACAGGCATGAAGCCTCTGGTGCTGGGTGCAGCTGAGTTCAACATGTGTCGAGAAATTTCAGCTGTTGACAGCAACATCCCGTTATGACACTTAAATTTTAAGGATGCACTCTCATTCCACATTCCAGTATTTCCACCCTGATCTCATGGTCTCAGTGGGCTGAAGCTGGCCCATGTTTTTCTGTTTCACATCCCACTCAGCCAAAAAACGCTCAAATACAACATTTCTCTGCAGGGTTTTGTGCAGTTTATTCACAACCACATGCTCGTGTGGGTTAACCTCCCTCGACTTCCTTCTTTCAGTCAATCCATTGACTGTCTCGATGCAAAATATGTCGCAGAGACGATAATAAAGATTAGACGCTGAATGGCCCTGCACTGCCATGAATCCCACGCAGACCCAGCGAGCAGCTAAAAGTGTGTCATGAAAAACGATGCGTGCAGAGTGGGCGCGGGCCGCTCCTGACGTCAAGCGCTTTACAGAGTCGTCGCAGGGGCAAAGAAAAGGAGGCTTTGTTCAACGCCGAATTGTTTCCCATCCAACGAGAAGCCACATAAAAGCGTCAGAATGACTCAGAATTAATAGAGATTCACATTCAGTCATCATAGCTGGAAAAGGAATAACAGAGCACTGACTCTTTTGTACTTCCTTCTGTGCTTCAGACGTTTTGTGCTCTTTGGCCTCTTGTGACTCATCAACAAACATGATTATGAATGTAAGCGGTGGACGAAAGTATCACATTGTTGTGCAGCTCATGCGTAAAGCTTTGTGTCGTTCGTGGTTTAGCTGTCTCCAGAGCTGCCTACGTTCCCTTGTATTCCATGAGCCTCACACAGTGCAAACTTTCAGGAGTGGAAACTCATCACGTCAACTTTTTATCCCTTGTAAAAGATCTAAAAAATCCTATTTTGCATCCTTTTACTATCTATACTATTTGTCCTTTGAGGGTCTGGAACCTTTCTGTAGTCCATCAATACTCAAGCACAAACAGTCAATGAGTGAATTCCCATCCAACACTGTTTTATTCACATTAGCACAGTGAACAATTGGAACATTTCCAATTAGCATAATGTAGATATGCTGATGGAAATGGGTCTGGTTTGATTTCTTAACCATGAAATTGCTTCTTCATCAGTCAGCTATGTTACTGTGGGAACTCCAGGGTCACAGGGACCAGCTGATTGCCCTCAAGTTGGCCGGCTCGCCAACCAGAAGAATCGCTACAGAAATCAGACGGAGGACTCAGAGGACACGGGGGAGGGGGGTGACGCAATGAGGGAAGAGAGCAGGGTCCGACAGAGGCTGATGGAGAACAGTGTATCTCCCTCTTGGCATTATGGGCACCGTGAGATCATGAGAGAATAAGATGGACCAGCTGCCAGTGAGGAATCAGAGGGAATTTCACGAGTGTAGAGTTCTGTTCCTGACACAAACATGGCTGCAGGAAGACATTTCAGATCCCATTGCTACCATCCACGTCTTTCAGAGGGTCCAGGTGGAGCGGAGGGAAAGTTTCACCTGCGATCTGTGGGGTTACGTCCATACGACATATCCTGGGAGTTTTACCTGCTGACTGTTCATGCAGCGCCACCATGAGGATGGCATTTGTCTTTTAGGGTGAAATGAATTATTACCCAGTCGGAGTACAATCTTGTCAATGAGTATAAGTGTCTCACCGAGCTGCTACCATGGACTTTTACTTTGGAAATCCCAAAGTTCAGCTGTCAATCAGCTGTAGAGACACTGGTGGTTGTTATTGCTACTAACTACCCTGTGTGTGTGTGTGTGTGTGTGTGTGTGTGTGTGTGTGTGTGTGTGTGTGTGTGTGTGTGTGTGTGTGTGTGTGTGTGTGTGGTCAGCACTATTAGGCCACTGGACATCTGCCTGGCCCGTGTTTGCAATCCCAAGTAGCCTGAGCTGAACAGCGACATAATGAGGGTGCAAAGCAGCTGGTCTCTGTGTGGATGTGTGAGTGTGTCCCTGCCTTTAAATGTGGACACAAAGCAGTCATTAGGTATGTTTGTCTGTGTGTGTGTGTGTGTGTGTGTGTGTGTGTGTGTGCGTGTTAAGTAGATAGTCAGGACACAGAGCAGCCTTTATAGACAGAACGAAATTCCCCCATTCCTCACTGAGAGCTGAAAACAAGGGTCTGTGTGTGTGTGTGTGTGTGTGTGTGTGTGTGTGTGTGTGTGTGTGTGTGTGTGTGTGTGTGTGTGTGTGTGTGTGTGTGTGTGTGTGTGTGTCAAGGTGTCCACCCTGGTGCACCTATGGGCTTGTACA